>NW_028318197.1:3502500-4102500 GCF_062004578.1 Staurois parvus
CATTTTTTTAAAAACTACTTGTCCGGGGACTAAATTGGGGTTCTAATCTACTTGTCCCTCATGACAATCTACTTGTCCAGATAAAAAAATTACTTTTTTAACCAAAACCTTATTTAAATTGGAGGGGATTTTAGGAATGTCTGGGGTTTTTAAAAGTAAAGTGTGCTTTATGGCGACTTAAACGTGTAATAATTTTAACATTGTTCTGTTTATCTCCTCCTTCCCTCCCTGCCTGTCTCCAGCACGGCACCTGGGGGCTAGCAGGGAGGGGAGAGACCTTGCAGTGTAATGAGAACTGATTGGCTGCTCATCAGGAAAGGGGAGTGTCGGGCTTATCCTTTATCCCGTTCGCTGCCAGAGCAGTTTCTGCATTTTTTGCACAAGTTTAAAAAAATAATTTTAGGCCTGAAGATGACACAAAACCCCCAAACTTGATATATTTTCTGAAAGCAGACACCCTAGAGAATAAAATAGTGGGAGTTCCAATTTTTTATGTCGCATTATATTACCACAAAATTTCAGTAAATAATACAAGCAAGTTAATTTTAGGGCACAAAAAAGTCAATAAAGGTAAAATATAAAAGATGAGGTTGCAGCGAGTAAATAGATATCCAACAAGTCAAACCTTAAATTTGCATGCACTTGTGAAATGGTGACGGAACTTTAGTAACCTATATTTTCTATAGGCGACACTTTTAAAGCCCCTTATAGGTCATCAGTATAGTGTTATGGAGGGGGTCTCATGCTAGAATTATTGCTGTCATCCTAGCGTGCGCGGTGATATGTAATTTTTGTATCGCAGTCTAAGTTTTCTCCCCAGTGTGTGCTTTTACGTTTTGTACATGCATATATGTGGGGGTAGGGGGGCCTCAATTTTTTTTTTTGGCGGGGGAATGTTTTAATTTTTTACAATTTTAAATAAAACAAAAAAGTTAAATTTTTTTTCTTGATCACATGGGGACAAAGTCCCCCATGTGATGATTTTTGGTAACTGGTTCTCTTTATTGAGACATCCAGGGTCTAAAAGACCCTGCATGTCTCCCCTGTGCTCCACTGAATGTAATGCTGTGCCGGGAATCTGTCAACGAGAACCCGGAAGTGACATAACATCACTTCTGAGTAAGGACAAGAAGGGGAGGGGAGCGGACATGTCTGCTCTCCTCCCTCCCCTCTAGTAGATGAGGGTGAACCAGTCCCGAGCCCACAGATGGGCAAGTGGCGCCCGGGAGACCTCACGCGGGGGGCAGGTTGAAAAAAAAACGACCTGCCCAGGGCCCGGAACTGCATGTCCGGGCTTCGAGCGATATCATTTCAACATCCTTGCTGCCTCTCTCTATAGGGAGACACTGCAGGTGGTAACATTGCAAGCTAGGGTGCGGCTTTGTAACCTAATCTAATGGGTTTCTAGTCTAAATATGTTCAGACTGTAGGGTTGATTTACTAAAGGCAAATAGGCTGTTCACTCTGCAAGGGAATTTGCCCCAGAGCTTGGTTATATGAAGATTCACTTTATGAAGAATAACCAATAATGTGTAAGGAAAATGAAACTTCACATTCACTAAGCTGTGGGGCAATTTCCCTTGCGTTCCAAGAGAACAACATATTTACCTTCAACCCCTGTGTCTACATGGCCGATAAGGTTGTCCGCTATTCTGGAAAAAAAAGTTCTGGCCTTATGCTCTCTTCCCTGTAATAATGTTAACAAATCCCATTTTTACTGGCCAGGTGGCAACCCTGATGGCAGACCACTGTATGAAATTTGTGGCCAGGTCTACCTGCATGGCTCACCACCATCTAAAGTCTTTTATCTGATTCTGCTTTCGTTACTGTACAACTTGTGAAGTTCGTAGCCTGATTCTGGCTTTAAATTGAGTTGGACTTCTCAGACGTTCTTGCGGATTGTTTTGTCCCAAAGATATAGAGTATTTGATAGACTCTTGTCCGTAATCCCTGAACTAATGGGCATGTCCACCAAATATGTAAACGTGTTTTGTGAGGGTATTACTATATGGATTTGTAGGAGGTCCTCCTAGGGAGCTATATGTATTTCAGATAAATAGAACTATGTACCACCTAAGATTGCCAGCCAGTAGCCATCAATGAACAGCATGAAGAAAATCAACTCAAATACATGCTGCACAAATCTGGCAATTTTTTAATTATTGATCATAGATTTTTAGAATTTATTTTACAGTAATAATTAGGTGGTTATAAAAAAAAAATGCCTCAAAATTCACTTTCTGATTAATTAGGAGTAACATGATGAACAAATCATCCATTACAATTTATTCAAAGAATAGATTTAATTAATTATATTTATTTTTAAATATATTTTATATATATATATATATATATATATATTTAATTCATTATTTCATATATTTAATTAAATCCACAGAAGGCAGGACTTCACAAATCAGAATCATGAGTACAAACAGAAAAAATGAAAGGCAATATGAGATGGAGTTAAGCATAGCGCTGACCAATATTAAAACGGGGGAAAACAGGCAGACACAAGCAGGAGGTGGAAGAGGCCCTACTTGACAGCGGCCAATGTCATGTGGTTCTGTAAGGTTTTATGCATTAGTTTTTTTTTTTTTTGGTACACCAGGAAAAGTGTCCCTCACACATTCTTGTGGCTAACTGTCCTTTTATACTCTTTATCATCCTTCTGGTCTTCACTGGTGACACAATAGAAAAGATGCTGTGTAAGAGTTGTGGAGATTGAGGAAGGAAGTTATTGAAATTTAATGAGACAAAAATGGCCATGTGGTACAAGTTCATGTCAATGCTAGAGATGAGCAGAGTGATTTCGATGACGGATTTCGGCAACATGAAAAATGTTGCCAAAACAAAATTCTCAATGTTAAACCATTGAGCTGTTTTTGCAACATTCTTTTATCCAGAGAGTGTTGGACTTTGAGTGTATTGTAGAATTCCCACAATTTTTTTTTTTTTTTTTTTTTTTTTTCCCCCACTTTCTTTTTTTTTTTTTATTACATTTTGGGGAGAAGGAGGCTAATACCAGGCATTTTTTTGTGCACTTCATCACCTCCTTTTATGCCAATCTCTCCATTCCTAACACCTTCCACCCATTCCTACCCTACCTTCTATCTCCACCCTTTCTGCTATGCCACCATAGATTACATATCTGGGGTGGACTGACCATTTGCAAACTTGGGCACTGCCCGAGGGCCCAGGGTCAGTAGGGGGCCCCATGAGATGCCCCTGGTACCTTTTTTCATAGGCTTTTTTGAGTTTGGGCAAGGACACAGGGGGCCCCATGATCCCCTTTTGCCCGGGGGCCCCATGAGTTGTCAGTCCGCCCCTGATCTGAATATGAGCCATACCTAATGCTAAAGTTGACAAGGGTATGTAATACTTATGATGATTCAGTTGTCTTAAGCCCCTTTCATACAGGGCAGACTCCATGTGCAATCCATTTGCTCAGCAGGGGATCTGTCTGTTGATCCCCGCTGAGCAGGCAGATAACAGGTGCGTGTCTTCTGTGCTTGTGCGGAGTGTACATGGACACAGCACATTCTCTGCTAGGTTCAGTCAGGTGTAAATGGGCCACCTGTCCATTTACACCTGACTGGCATCCAATCAGATCCGCTGGATGGAAGGGGAACTTCCATCCAGTCTGTTTTTTGCAGATCAGATCAGATTGCATGTAGACTGGTGTAAGCAAAGGCATCTCTGTTTATGCCCACTGCTCCATAGAGGAGAATGGAGGTTCAGATCAGGTTCAGATTGGGTTGAAAAATGGACAGGCAGAACCGTTCAGAAGATTTGTGTGAAAGGGGCCTTATTTACTCTTGTTGTACCTGTAAAATATTAAAGAAAAATACTGTCACAAAATATTGAACTTTAAAATAAAAATGTTCTAGCCATGGTAAAAATTAGTTTTGGGTGAACCTTACTCCAAGGTATGGCGGCCATAGATGGATAGAAATTCAGCAGGGACCGGCCAAATTTCGATCTGTAGTTGAACAGAAGCCGATTTTGTGTTCAACCGCTCTGTTGGATAAAAGCTACTTGATCAGTGGCAGCAGTCAATGGCTGCAGTGCTGATCTGTATATTCTGACAGTGTTGGAGTCCTCTTGCTGTCAGAATACAATAGTGCAACAGTGAGAGTTCCCCCATCAACCTCGAATGTGTGGATGGAGAAATCAGTTCAGTTTTTTTTCATTCAGCCTACTGACTGAATGAAAAAACTGAACCATGTATGGCCAGCTTAACTCAAAATGTTTACTTACAGAAAATACACTACTGCCTTAGGCCCCATGTACACGGGACACTTCTGAATGACGGAAACTGGCTGCTGGAAAACGTAGGTTAAAAAACATCTGTTTAGCCGCGTTTGCATACCGCATTTATGCGCATTTTATGAGCGTTTGCGTTTAGAAGCGTTTTTTAAAGATAACCTCAGGAGACCTTCCAAAATGCCCAGAATGCACTGAAAAACAGTAAAAAATTAACTATTTCAGACATTTTGAGAGAAATAGAGCAGAAGCAAACAGAGCAGTATTTGGTGAGATTAGCTGTCCCTTTTTTTTTTTTTTTTTTTTTTTTTTTTTTTTTTGGTGTTTGGATGTATTCCAGCTCATTTCTGTGCAGAAATTTATTGCAGCAGTGTCTAACATATTTTCTAAAGTATGGTGTACCAGGTCCATTTGAGTACTGGGAAAACGCTTTGCATGCATTTTTCATGATGACAAAAGGCTCTGGACGCATCAGAAAATGGAAGAGTTAAAAAAATTTTCTAAACGCGGTTAGCCACGTTTACAAGCGTTTGGTGTTTGAAACTCTGATAAAATCTACTCCTGAAGGCAAGTTTGGTGCATTCAAAAAAACGACTGTAAACTCAACTGCCTGTAAATGACATAGTGTACATGGACACATAGGAAAACATTAGGGAGAGTTTAGGGGCTGCTGAAAGAAAACGCAGAAAAGCTCCTAAACGTGAGTGTATCAGCTGCAGTGTACATGGAGCCTTATAGTTTAAAGTGGAGCTAAACTTTTAGAATCAGCATTAACTATTTTTAGTCCTTATGCTACTAGTATTAGTAAAACTGTAGATAGTAAAGTATATTGTATTTACTTTTAATTTTTTTTTTTTTTTTTACATTTCTTCATTTTCTTGCTGGTTTCTGGCCTATGCCAAAATGAGGTCATACATCCCAGTATGGGGGGGGGGGGGGGGATTCTCAGCTAAGCACACCCTCCTGTCTGCATGCCTGAGCTAAGGGCATATGGATTCCAGGAACTAATTGCTACATGGATACTCTACCCTTACTCAAGATGGCCACAGCTGAAAATGTTAGGGGGAATGTTTTTTTTCAAAATGATTTCTCAACAAAATAAGACATGGATGAATGGGTAGGTTTTGCTTTGACTATTAAAAATCACCTTTGGGCTTCTGTTTATCTCTACACAGGTCACTGTATTGTATGAACATATTAACAATGCTGTAGCTACTTTTAGTGACTTGTACTGATTTTCATTCACCAAAAATCAAGTTTCTGGATTTGTGTGTTGACTGAGATGAATGTGTATCCACTGTCATCCTGTTGAGGACATGCCATGCCTTAATTAAGCCCAGACCTGTTTAACCACTCTTGACTGGGAAATATGGTTATATCATCTGTAGCTAATTTTTTTGTGATTGTTCAAAGTTTTAAATGATAGCGTTATGTGGCATACATTTTATTGAACATTGTGAATCATTCGATTATTTTGGTTTAGCCAATTTTGACATGTGAAGGTAATGTAACATTATAACATTGTATTAACAATATACAGTTGTGTCCAAAATTATTCAACCCCCAATGCTGTAAAGGGGTTTAGGGACTATAGTGTACATTTGGAATTGTATTCAGAATCAAATCCTACAAGGACGTTGTAACTACCCAAATGCAACTAAAATGACATCAATTGTTTATGTAATACAGTAGTAAATGGTTCTTATGTGGTTTCTTCATTGCCACAATTATTCAACCCCTTAAAGACTACCACTCTGAAGAACAGAGGTTCATACAGGTGCTTTCCATCAGGTATTGAAAACACCTGTGGATGTCACCGAGCAGCAATCAAGCATAATAAGCACCAATTAGGCAGCTTTAAAATGACTGTGATACTCAGCTCCTTCTAGACATTTACTGGTGTGGTTACAAACATGGTGAAGGCAAGAGAATGGTCCAGGAAGACAAGAGAAGAGGTGATTTCTCTTCACAGGAAGGGCAATGGCTATAAGAAGATTGCAAAGATGTTAAACATACCAAGAGACACCTTAGGAAGCATCATTCGCAAATTCAAGGCAAAGGGCACTGTTGAAACGCTACCTGGTCGTGGCAGAAAGAAGATGCTGACTTCGACTGCTGTGCGCTACCTGAAGCGTAGAGTGGAGAGAAGTCCCCGTGTGACTGCTGAGGAACTGAGAAAAGATTTGTCAGATGTGGGTACAGAAGTTTCAGCCCAGACAATAAGACGCACACTGCGTAATGAAGGCCTCCGTGCCAGAACTCCCAGGCGTACCCCCTTGCTGTCTCCAAAGAATAAGAAGAGTCGACTGCAGTATGCCAAAAGCCATGTGGACAAACCACAAAAGTTGTGGGATAGTGTTCTGTGGACTGATGAAACAAAATTAGAACTGTTTGGGCCCATGGATCAACGCTATGTTTGGAGGAGGAAGAACAAGGCCTATGATGAAAAGAACACCTTGCCTACTGTGAAGCATGGTGGAGGGTCAATCATGCTTTGGGGCTGTTTTGCTTCTGCAGGTACAGGGAAGCTTCAGCGTGTGCAAGGTACCATGAATTCTCTTCAGTACCAGGAGATATTGGATGGAAACGTGATGCAGTCCGTCACACACCTGAGGCTTGGGAGACGTTGGACCTTTCAACAGGACAATGATCCCAAGCATACCTCCAAGTCCACTAGAGCATGGTTGCAGAGGAAAGGCTGGAACATTTTGGAGTGGCCATCGCAGTCACCAGACTTAAATCCGATTGAGAACCTCTGGTGGGACTTAAAGAAAGCAGTTGCAGTGCGCAAGCCTAAGAATGTGACTGAACTGGAGGCCTTTGCCCATGAAGAATGGGCGAAGATACCCGTAGATCGCTGCAAGACACTTGTGTCAAGCTATGCTTCACGTTTAAAAGCTGTTATAACTGTAAAAGGATGCTGTACTAAGTACTAAGATTGAATGTCACTTGGGGGTTGAATAAAACTGATAATGCTGTGAGCACAGAAAAGACATTTGTGGTTATTTCATTATAACTGTTATGTTATATTTGTCTGACCTACAAGTGCCTCTTTAATGTAAATGTAAGCAAGATGACTGAATGATCAAAAGCAATGTCAAACTGGCCAAAACACTCAATTTCAGTGGGGGTTGAATAATTTTGGACACAACTGTATGTAGACAAAACTAGCAACAATTTAAAGTATAACTAAAGGCAAAACCTTTTTTTAGCTTGGGATAAAATAGCGAAGGGTAAGAACTACTGCCAGGTTTTTATTTCCCTTTGCCCGCTAGGAAGATTCACTCTCCTATTGTCCATGACACTTGTCTAAAGCTGGCAATACACGAATAGATTTTTTTATTCGATAATTTTCATTTCAAGAATATTCGTTTGATTTTCTAATCATTAGTGGGGTCAAATAGATGTTTGTTTTTAGACCGCAGTGATGGGAAAATTCGAAAGGGCAGGAAGGAAAACGTTTCTCAATGAAACAAATTTTTGGCCTGTATATGTGGTTACCATTCAGAAATTACATTCATTTTAAACTCGAATGTTAAAAGCAAAAGACATATATATATATATATATATATATATATATATATATATATATATATATATATATATATATATATATATATATATATATATATATATATATATATATATATATATATATTTTTTTTTTTTTTTTTTGAACGACATTCATCCATTCACCAAATATTCGTATGACTTTTCGTACGAATATTCTCGCCCAAAAATCTACATGTGTATGGCCAGCTTAAGAGGGGATATCCCTCACATTGGAAAGATATATCCTTTCACTTCTTCTTTGAGTTTTCACAGAAAATAAAGGGAAATCTGCCTAAAGAGAAGCAGATGGGGGAAAAAAAAACTTAACAGTGGTTTTAACCATCCCTTACTTTAACCAAAATGGGGGAAAATGCTTGCCTTTAGATTTTTTTTAGCTTAAAGCCCAACTCCAGGAACAATAAAAAAAAAAAAAAAAAAAAAAAAAAAAAAGCCACCCTTACATTCAGTCCCTCCTGCATTGCAATGGTTAAAGTCTAGGGCAGGGGTCTCCAAACTTTCTAAACAAGGAGACAATTAAATGTCTTTCAGACTTTAGGGGGGCTGGACTGCGTGAAGTCAGATAAGAAAATGTAGTGGCTTCACTGGGCGCAAACCATGCCCCATGTTTGGAGTTAGGGGAGGAATAGTACCCCATCGCTGGTGTCAGCAGAAGGAATAGTTCCCCATCATTGGTGTCAGTGGGAGGAACAGTGTCCCATCATTTGTGTCAATGGAAGGAAATGTGGCCCATTGTTGGTGTCAGTGGGAGGAATTGTGCCCCATCATTGGTGTCAGTGGGTGAAATAGTGGACTGTCATTGGTGTCAGTTGGAGAAACAGTTCCCCACCATTGGTGTTAATTGCAGGAATGGTTCCCCATGGTTGGTGTAATTGGAAAGAATTGTATCCCAGCATTGGTATCAGTGAGAGGAATTGTGCCACAATGTAGGTGTCTGTGGAAGAAATTGTGCCCCATTTTTGGTGTCAGCTAGAGAAATGGTGCCCCATCGTTTATGTCATTGGGTGAAATAGTGCCCCATATTTGGTGATATTGGGTGAAATTGTATACTATCATTTGTTTAAATGGGAGGATTTGTGCCCCATTGTTGGTGTCAGTGGCAGGAATGATGTCCCATTTTTGAAGTCAGTTTATGGAATGGTACCACACCACCAGCAAGCAAAGGACCACATCCGGTCCCCGGGCCACAGTTTGGAGACCACTGGTCTAGGGGGAAGTGGAATTCAACTGCTCCCAAATGACCTCCACCCACCCCTGTTCCATGATGCTGTTTAAAATGAAATGGTGCCTGTGCAGATGCATTACCTGTCTGTCCCAGGCGTTTGGGAGACCAGCGGTGCATCTACTCATATGCGTGCAAATGCTGCCAGCTTCTTGTGGATGGGCACTGTAATGCTCCGTGGCATTTGTGCGCATGCAAAGACATCCACCACACGTGCACAAAATGCGGTATACGTACACAATGTCTCCTGTTGTTGTGATGTAACAATCCTAGAAGGGAGCAGGGCCCGACCTAGGCTTGAAACATGAAAGTGAAGGAAAATTCACATTTAAAAAAAAAAAAAAAAAAAAAAGGTAAAATATGAAATAAACATTTTTTAGCATTTATGGAAGAGGGAGGGGGAAGGCAAAGTAAGACATTGTTTAGGTGATATTCGTTCCGCTTTAAGGAGAAAATACTTGCCTTACCTCTTACTCCTGCAGGCTCCCTTCAGCACTGCCACTGGTACCACCCAGCTGCCCCTGTAAAGTGTGACTGCCACTGGTCACACTTCAATCTCCTAAATGTACAGTGCAGGGTTAATGTCCCTGTGGAAGTGGGTACCTGAGAAAACTAGGTACCCACTACCCCAAAAAAAAAAGTTCCAAAAGAAGAAGAGGATAAGGAGGACATAAAGCAGAACCTCCCCTTTAGGGTGAAGTTCCACTTTAAGGTTCCAGCGCCATCAATCTACCACTTTGTAATGAGAACATAAATCCCTCTATGGGACTTTGTAGGCAATCTACACAGCAAAAGGTTAAAAGGCTAAACAAGCCAATTATTATTAGAAAACATATTAAAACTATATATATCCTAGCTGTCCAGGATCTGCTAATATAAGCTGTTAAAATGGCTTAATGGCTCTAATTCTAGCATCCGGACAGGACCCAGCGCCAAACGCATTTTGGAAATCAATTCCTTCTTCAGGGGTGACACTGTGTGCATCCAATGTCTGGTGACCTCAGTGTGTGAATGGTGGTGCCGGTGATACCTTTTACTTCTGCAAGCCCCTGTGGGATGTATGCACACATGACAACCTGGCATTCGTTGTGTACCCTTTATCCATGATTGATGGGGAATATACCTTTTTGTATTACATAATATACGACATACCCTTGTTCACCCCGAAGAAGGGATTTGTTTCCGAAACGCATTGGGTCCTGTCTGGATGCTATAGTTAGAGCCATTATGCCATTTGAGCAGCTTATCTTAGCATGTCCTGGACAGTTGAAGTATATTTGACGGTACTTTGCAATATGGTTTTTTATATTTATCACTGTCTATCAATGTATTGCTTTTATGAATTTTAATATATTGGCTTGGCTTGTTTAGTCTTTTTAATCTACTGTTGTGTAGATTGCCTACAAAGTCCCATTACATGTTCTCATTGTATTCAAGTCTGGATATTGGCAATATCTACCACTTTACCTTGTCCAATATATCTCAATCAACTACTCTAAGCATTGTTTTAAAATTAACATGGAGATATAGTACCACTTACATTATTAGAGTAATTCATTTTTTATAGAGAATTCATTTTTTATTTTGTCAATCAAAACCACAGTGTACCTTGTCGAGACTAAATATTTTATTACACTGTATGAAAAGAAAAGAAGAGTAATATCGATATCCCATCTAAATGGATAACCAATCTACAAGGGCAGCACTCATGCATGTAGGACACAGATGTAAAACTGGTGCTGGTTAATATTTGTGTGCTATGATTTACATCCATGAACAGTATACCTTGGAAAACTGTATAGAAGAAAAGATATGTGTAGCCTTGACCTGGATCCTATACATACAGTATGCAAAATTCCTGGATTTGCAGCTGCCTGTATTGTAGATGTGAGAATTTGCCTACAGACAAAATAAAGAGAAAATATGGCATCCGTAGGAGGCAGCACCCTATATCTGAAAAATGTCCATAAATCACGGCTTGTAAGGTTAATGTAACCAGGTATAAATATAAATCCAGGTTAGTTTTGCTTTGTGTGCTTTTCTGATGCTAGCAGTTCCGCTCTGAGACTGCTTACAATGCTAGGTAACTAATTAAATATAATGCTGCCTCAGTCTCGGTGGACCCCTTAATTATCTGCAATGCACAGTACAAGTGCAGCGCCATGTTCAGAGACTTCACTCCACATCGTAAAAGACAAAGGGCCACATTACCGAAGGCAACGCTTTATAGTCTTGTTACTGACACATCATTAATACTTCGGTTTCTGTTCGGCTCCTGTAGGGTTGGGGATTCTGTAGGATCAATATGTATTGTACTAGAAGCCAGCATGCACACTAGCTTTGTAAAAAAAAGCTATGAGAAAGAACATTTGGGGACCCTTGTACTAATGTAGATATTAGTGAATACTGTATATTATACCCCCCTTTATTAATTGATTTGAAATACGAGCCTTTCAAAGCCAAGGATAGTACAATATTGATCTTGGATTGCAAGCTCCAAGGATCAGAGTCCTCCTAACCCTCTTGTATTGAACTGTATCGTTGCGTAATTGTTTCTCTTTATATTGTAAAGCGCTGAGCAAACTGAGCGCTATATAAATCCTGTATAATAATAATAATAGCGTATAATAATAGAATATGCAGTATTACAATATTTTTTAAAGCTGAACTCTAGACAGATACAAAAGACACACATTTATGCAGCTCTGTAATTGTTACAGCTGAATTCCAGGTATAGATTTTCATATAGTTATGCTGGTTCATCGTGGACCAATGTAAGTATGCACTTTCCATGCATGGCCAATCCCCGTCATTGTAGTGGAGCCCACCACTGCAGCACTCTTCACTAGCTTCCAAGTCCCGTGTTGAGTGGCTGCCCTGCTGCATTGTCAACACAGAAGGTTGCTCGCTTGACACAAATATCCAGAGAACACTGCATTTTCTCAAGGAATGCAAAGTGTTTTCTGATTGAATGAGGTGGTGATTGTGAGGCCACCTACCCGCTTCTCCATCTTATCCAATCAGAAAACTCTTTCCACGTGACCTCTTGTGTTCACTAAGCAGCAGGGCAGCAAATCCGCATGGGACCTGGAAGGTAGCAGCGATCACTGGAGTGGGGGTGCTACCTGCCTGGAATTCAGCTTTAATACATTATTAAATGTATTTTTAAATGCAAGCAATGTAAAGTCAGCCATACATTGAAGTTCAGCAGTGATCAGCCAAATTTTGATCTATGTATGGGCACCCGGTTGTACTCAAGTCGGTCTGTCCACCTGAAAGGAAACCACCCAAAGGAACCACACAATGGGGGTCAAGGACCAAAGGGTCAAACATATGATGGATAGCTACAATGAAATATGTGTAGAACAGAAGTGTCAGTGAAAGCTCCCCGCCGGCAGAACACAATAGCTCTATGGGAGGGAATCAGTGTTGATGGGGGAATCAAGCAATTTCTTTCCTGCAACCCATGGTGGAAGGAAAGAAAATTGCATAATATTTGGCCTACTTTAGTACCTGAAGTTGGCCTGGACAGCAGAGCTCTGACTGGGGCAGGAAGAAGTGGTACAAGGAGCCAGTTAAGTAATTCACAGTTCAAGGTGTGTGCTGATAGAAGGAGAGAGCAGAGTGACAGCAAGATGAGCTCATTTCTGAGCTTCCCCCTCTTTTCACTGTCCAGTCACAGGCTGGGGAGGGTCCAGGATGTAATGAAGAACAAAAATGTATTGTGCTTCCCCAACCTTGTGTTTGAGCTGCACAACCTTTGATCGGCTATTGGATGAACTTTCATATATTTTTCCAGCCGCTGATTTCTGATCTGGCTCTCTGAGCGCATTAGGTGTTGTATCTGTTTCCGAGGATCCAGAATGACCTGGGATTAAATGGTTTGAACAATACTGGTCATCAAACTGAAGACATCTAGGGGTTTATTTACTAAAGCTGGAGAGTCCAAAATCAGACTCCCTTCTGCATAGAAACCAATCAGCTTCTAACCTCAGCTTGTTCAATGAAGCTTTGGCAATGAAACCTGGAAGCTGATTGGTTTCTATGCAGAAGTGAGTCTGATTTTGCACTCTCCAGCTTTAGAAAATAAACCCCCATATGTCTGAAAAAGTACAGCTGGAGAACGTTCTGGATTTGATTTTCTCTCTTAATAATCTATTCCTCTTTATCTTATTTTTGGCTGGAGTTCTGCTTTAAATAAAACTGCTACAGTTTTCTCTTTAAATGAAACCCTTTGCGAGTTCCAACTTTGTTGGGTTACAGTGCATTTAGGAAAAGAATTGCTTGCTGCATATGTTTGCATTGATCAAGTATAATGTTCACATCATTTAAATGGAATTCTTCAGGAACTGCAGGACAGCACAAGTGAAAACGCGTGGCAACATATGTTGATGCATTGCACATTGCTGTATGTGTTTTGGTGTGAATGAGCGTTAAAAATGAATGCATGTGGGTCAGATGAATTCCGGGGCCCCTTTCCTGGTCACATAGACCTAGATACGGCTCCTTTCTTTGGAATTCTTAGTCCATACACAGTGAATAAGTGTTTTACTTGGGAAGTATTTTCTTTGAATGTTTCATTAGTAATTTTGACCACAGCTCTATCCCTTTTTTTTTTTTTTTTTTTTTTTTTTTTTTTTTTTAATTTAGGCTTTTGAGTGGTGAGGTAGGGATTAGTCCCGTCTAGTCTGTACTGCTGTCTGTGACCCTGGCAGTGAGATCTGTCCATGCATTTGGTCCTCCTGCGATAGCTAAGGTTGGTTAGTGAATTGAACTTCTGCTTTCCAGCTTCTATAATTCAATAAGATGCCACATTTTTTTTTCACAATGGCCAGTACATTTTAGTTTATTTATTTCAGGTACTTATATAGCGCCGTCAATTTACGCAGCACTTTACATATATATTGTACATTCACATCAGTCCCTAACCCTCAAGGGGCGTACAATCTAAGGTAGTTACCAGTAACCTGCAGTTTTTAAGTAAGAACTCTCACAATTTTTGGTGCGATCCAACCTGCGATCTGAGGGCTGCATGCGGCACTTTGGCATATGATGTGCGGCCCTCTTACCTTAGTAGTCTGTAGTGGGAACATTAATTTGGGTAATAGCATTGATCTCTACTAGCTTCATGTAACATGTTCTGCAGCATATCACCAGCCAAATGTAGCATTTCCACACTCTGACCCTCTTTTCCTCTATTAGGTCTGCAGTATTTAAAGGATAAGTTCACCTTTTAACAAAAAATAATAAATGCACATTTTTTTTTTTTTGCAGATAAAAAAATGTTCATTTATTATTTTTTGTTGCAGGAGCCTCTAAAGCACAGGTGTCAAACTGGCGGCTCTCCAGCTGTTGCCAAACTACAAGTCCCATGAGGCATTGCAAGATTGACAGTTACAAGGATGACTCCCAAAGGCAAAGCATGATGGGACTTGTAGTTTCGCAACAGCTGGAAAGCCGCCAGTTTGACACCCCTGTTCTAAAGCATATGCGTCAATCATGTGGCCCTCGCATCCAGGGCTTCTTTTCAGCCGGAACGTGGCAGAGGTCCATTCCGCCACCTCCAGCTCTTGTCTTCTGCTCCCCACTCACCACTGTCACTTCTAAACGAAGAAGCCTTCTTTGTTTACAAGGACAGTTTTCCTCTCACAGACCCCTCCCTAACCTGCACTCATGGTGGGGACAAGGAAGATGCACATGCAAGTGCAGTGTGGGATGGGGTATCACGTGGTAACCTGCACTGTGATCCCCTGTTACACAGACGCCAAACCAATGATTTCCCTGCAAGTGAGAGAGAGGCAGAGCTGCCTACACTGCCGGGCTGGGCCGGGTAGGTGAGATGCGAGAGAGCTTTTTTTTTGGGGGGGGGGGGGGCAAGAGACGAGGGCTGTGGAGGAAGCTGTGTGCAGAGGCAAGGGATGGGGGTGGTGCAGAGGTCAGACAGGAGGGGTGGAAGTGAGATGTGGACAACCTGTGAAAGAGAGCTGAACCCTGCACTCTGTACATAGCGCACTCCTGAGCCCTGCACTCTGTACGTAGCGCACTCCTGAACCCTGCACTCTGTACGTAGCGCACTCCTGAACCCTGCACTCTGTACGTAGCGCACCTCACCCCTGAACCCTGCACTCTGTACGTAGCGCACCTCACCCCTGAACCCTGCACTCTGTACGTAGCGCACCTCACCCCTGAACTCTGCACTCTGTACATAGCGCACTCCTGAACCCTGCACTCTGTACATAGCGCACTCCTGAACCCTGCACTCTGTACGTAGCGCACCTCACCCCTGAACCCTGCACTCTGTACGTAGCGCACCTCACCCCTGAACCCTGCACTCTGTACGTAGCGCACCTCACCCCTGAACCCTGCACTCTGTACGTAGCGCACCTCACCCCTGAACCCTGCACTCTGTACGTAGCGCACCTCACCCCTGAACCCTGCACTCTGTACGTAGCGCACCTCACCCCTGAACCCTGCACTCTGTACGTAGCGCACCTCACCCCTGAACCCTGCACTCTGTACGTAGCGCACCTCACCCCTGAACCCTGCACTCTGTACGTAGCGCACCTCACCCCTGAACCCTGCACTCTGTACGTAGCGCACCTCACCCCTGAACCCTGCACTCTGTACGTAGCGCACCTCACCCCTGAACCCTGCACTCTGTACGTAGCGCACCTCACCCCTGAACCCTGCACTCTGTACGTAGCGCACCTCACCCCTGAACCCTGCACTCTGTACGTAGCGCACCTCACCCCTGAACCCTGCACTCTGTACGTAGCGCACCTCACCCCTGAACCCTGCACTCTGTACGTAGCGCACCTCACCCCTGAACACTGCACCCTGTACGCAGCGCACTCCTGCACCCTGTACGCAGCGCACTTCTGCACCCTGTACGCAGCGCACCCCTGAACCCTGCACTCTCCTTGCTAGCTACATTGTCTGGTGAACTTAGAGGAAAGTGGGGGGCTGTTTGACATCTTAACTAGGCTTACAAAGGACGTTGGATAATGGTAACAGAGTTCTTCTTTAAATTGATGATACTATATAAAGTGATAGCTCTGGCTCCTGACACCCATTTAGATTGTGTATTTGTGCTATCCTGTCCATGTGTCCTGATGACTGACAGCAGCTCAATAAAGTATACAAGGTTTTTATGACATGGCATCACCAGTATCCATATAACACGAATTATCTACTGCCCTCATATGAACTTTGAGCTGTGGGAGCTGTAAAATAGATTGCCAGTCCTTGTATTGGATAAAAGTGCGTTGAATTTGAGAAGCATATGATAACTAAAAGGCACAGCTCATGTCTGTAAGGCCTGGTACACACCAATGTGTATTTAGTGCTCTTTGCAGAAATGCACTACAGGTCATTTACCATGGTTTCCTATGGGATATGTTCACATCTTTGCTTTTTTGAGCTGCTGCGTTTTTGTTAAAGGATCAGGGACTTTTTTTTAATGCAAAAAGCCGCGTTTTTGCTACAAACATTCAATTGAGAAGCTGCTGAAACACGTAGCGCACTTTTGCTGCGTTTTTACCGTGTTTGGCGGGGTTTTTTTTCTGCGATAAAAAAATTTTCACTGTAACAAAATAAAGGCTGAAATGCGGTAAAAAAGTGCATGCAAAAATGCAATGGAAAAAAGCACAATGCATTGGTGTGAACCAGGCCTAATGCAGGCCATACATGGTTCGAATTCAGGACGATTTTTTTTATCCGAAAATCAGAACATTGTTCGTTCTGTCATACCATGGTGCCACCGATGATTTTGAAAATCGGTCGTTTTTCATGAATTTTCCAGCATGCCCGATAAACGAAATGGGGAGGAACCACAAAAATCGGGCGATGCCATTGCCCCACTAACAGAGCGAAAATCGGCCGATTATTCTTAGGTCCGATTTTCGTACGAAAATCGTTCGGAATGCGAACCATGTATGGTTTGCATTAGGCCTGTTTCACACCAATGTATTGTGCTTTTTGTCCATTTTGCAGTGCATTTTTGCTATGTTCTCTTTGTTGCTGGCTGGCAGAGGCATAGGGGAAAATGACCATGGCAGACTTTTGAAAATGACCATGGTATTTACTGGTCAGTAGTTTTTAGCATGATGGTTTTGAGGCTGAAGCAATTGGTGTAGAGGTTTTGGCATGTTTCACTCCAGCTCCATGGAGAGCAGAGTGGCTCAGTTGGTAATACTTTTCCTTGCAGCACTGGAGTCCTTGGTTCAAATCCTAGCCAGTATACTATTTGCATGGAGTTTGTATGTTCTTCCTGTGTGTTGCGTGGGTTTCTTCCAGGTACTCAGGTTTCCTCCCATACTCCAAAGACATGCTGGTAGGTTAAATGGCTGCTTTCCAAACTGGCCTTAGTATGTATGTATGTGTGTATGTATGCATGCATATTAGAAAGGGAACTTGGATTGCAAGCTTCTTGAGGGTGGGTACTAATGTGAATATACAGAACGTAAAAGCAGTGCACAAAATGGTCCGCCATATGTAATGCTTGAAATAAAAAACCAAAAACAAATGGAGAGTAGCCTTTGTAGTACCCTGAACCCTGCTTCGTAATATTCACCTGGGGTCAGACCGCGAATAATCCTTATACTTTCTGCCCAAATGACATTAGGAAGAAATAGGAGAAGCTCTGCATGTCTCAGGAATGGTTAAAGCTAAGCTCCATGTTTAACGGAACTTTTAATAGTGTGGATGAGGCTGTTTGTATAGTGACAGGGTCACGTCACTTTAAATATGCAGATAATGACTTTTCCTAAAGTTGATATTTGTATATTAAACTCCAGCCAGATATAATAAGATAAAAATATACAGCCAATTTAACCGCTTCCCGACCACCCCACAGCAGAACTACTGCTACAGGGCAGCAGGGCAACGCAAAATCCTGTATATGTGTGATTTTGTATTTCTGGGTAGGGAGCGTGCGTGCCACCATTGGCGGCTACAGCTGTCGATCACCAGGTCCCAGACGGTGATTCCCCGCTGGCACCCAGTGATCGCCGAGGAACACTGACGAGAGAAGTCTGTATGTAAAAAATACAGATCTCTCCCCTGTCAGCACAAGCATGCTGCTTTGTATTGCTCTGCGTAGCAGAGCAATACAAAGCAGCATGCTTACACAGTAATGGCACACAGCACATAATGTGAAACAGCACACAGTTAACCCTTTAATCACTCCATATGTTAACCCCTTCCTGCCCAGTGTCATTAGTACAGTGTCAGTGCTTTTTATTAGCACTGATCACTGTATTAGTGTCACTGGGGATGTCAGTGAGAGTTAGTTTCCACCCAGTGTCAGAATGCTTGCTGCAGTCGCTGATCGCTGCCATTACTAGTATAAAAAAGGAAAAAAAAAATTCCTGTATGTATACCGCCCTTTTTAGACGCTAGAACTTTCACATAAACCAATTAATTTACATGAAATGGGATTTTTTTTTTTTTTAGCAAAGACATGTAGCAGAATACTTTTTGGCCCAAATTTATGACGAAATTTAATTTTTTACAAAATTCTTTTGCTGGACATGTTTTATAGCAAAAAGTCAAAAATATTGTTTTTTTTATTCCAAATTGTCGGTCTTGTTTTGTTTATAGCACAAAAACTAAACGCAGAGGCGATCAAATACCACTGAAAAAAAGCTCCATTTGTGGGGAACAAAGGTGCGGCTATGCATGACCACGCAATTGTCAGTTAAAGTAATGCAGCGCCGTTACGCAAAAAATAGCCTGGTCAGGAAGGGGGGGTAAATCATCTGTTGTTTAACCTTTAACCACTTGCCCTTCAAACAACTCTTGTTGCAATCTACACTTTTATCAAGAGATGTCCTCAGAAAAAGTGAGTTGAATAATGCTGGCCCTCAGACTGAGTCCAGGTTGTCCTGGATCTGCCCCAGCTTGTGATTGGGCAGGGAAAGGAAAAGCAGCACAGTGACGAGCTCAACTCTGTCATGCTGCTTTTTCCTCCTATCAGCATGCTTCTTGTCAGCACTTGATCTGATTGGCTGCTTGTGCTGCTTCTTCCTCTCCCTCTCCAGCCCTGCTGTACAAGGTTTGCAACATGCTGATAAGGGGTAAAATTCGGGTACTACTGCTTGCTTTTAAAACTTTTAATGATGTGTAAATGATTGCAGGAGTGTATTAATCTCAGTTCATTGATCTAAATACATGCATTGTTTACCCTGCTCCATACTGCAGCCACTTTCACCCAGTCAGGTCTATACTGCATTTGAAAACTCCAGAGAGGTGAAACGACAAGAAGTGGTTATTTTTACACTTCAGAAACCATCTGAAATACTCAAGGATACCGGCTTCTACTTTTCCTGCTAAATATTTGAGTGGCAGGTAGGGTCCTATGTAAAATAGGCTGTGTCTGTTTTGGCTGCCTGCTAAAAGAACCCCAGTGTTGGCAGACATGTCTGCCACGAGAGTCTGTCTGCAGACAAGGCACAGAGCTTCCACTGTTTCATTGTCAGGAAAATTTCCTGGGTTTCCCGTATAGACCAACATGCTGCTGTCCAGGAAAAGAAAAAAAAAAGTATGCAAACTGGAAAAGCTGATACAGCTCCTCAACTGGGAATGTCTTTCAAAAAAAAAAAAAAGTACGTTGATGGAAAAGTGCATAAAACCCAATCCTTGTAGTTTAACTTATCTTTCATTTTTATAGAGGAGCTCTGTGGGATTAAAATGTATATAAACCCAAGAACAACATCCTTAGAAGTGGTGGCTGCATTATGTTTTCGGCTTTTTACCTTTATTTTGATCTGGTCATCCAGCCATTAAAGTAAAAATGTAAAATATTTTTGGATGGAGCATTGGAAGGTTAGAGCCCCTGTTTTGTTGTTTGTTTTTTTGCCATCTTTATCTCATAGGGGAGATTTTTCTTCACTTCCTGTCCCAGAGCCAAAGCAGGAAGTGCTTTGTTTTAATGGGTAGAATAAATTAATATTCTTGGCAATGAAGTAAATAAACCCAATCCCTGTAACTGGATTTATCTTTAATTTTTATAGAGGAGCTCTGTGGATTTCAAATGTATCTAAACCCAAGAACAACATTGTAATATATTGCAGCCTGCTCGTCCTTAGAAGGGGTGGCTGCATTATTTTTTCAGGCTTTTTAAGTGACCTGATCATCCAGCCATTAAAGCAAAAATTCAAATTTTTTTTGGATGGAGCAGTGGAGGGTTATAGTGTGTGTGTGTGTGTGTGTGTGTGTGTGTGTGTGTGTGTGTGTGTGTGTGTGTGTGTGTGTGTGTGTGTGTGTGTGTGTGTGTGTGTGTGTGTGTGTGTGTGTGTGTTTTTGCCATCTGTGTCTCATAGGGAGAATTTCCTTCACGTCCTGTCCCAGAGCCAAAGCAGGAAGTGCTTTGTTTCAATGGGCAGAATAAATTAATATGCTTAGCAATGAATTAAATAAACTTCCAAGCACTTGAAGTGCCTAGACGCGTGTGCAAAAATGCGGCTTAGGCTTTTTTTTTTTTTTGTTTGTTTTGTTTGTTGTTTTTTTTTTTTTTATCATCTGCTTTTCTTTTTAAGTGTTTGAAAAAGCCCCAGTGTGCATGAAGTCTTAGTGATAATGTTAAACATGAAAAATCAAGATGGTTGGTGGCCTTACACACATTGCTAAACGATCAATTTAATTTCCAATCAGAATAATCAGTTTATAGTCGACAGCCTATAACGAATTTTCTTTACAAAATCGGAAGTTTTGTGCATTTTGTTATCCGATGGTGCCACCATTGATTTCGAACTTCAACCAACCAAGCCTTCAATTTCACCTCATGTTGCTACAGAAAAGAATTTTGGTGGCCAAGAATTTTCTTTTCTTTCCAGGTCATAGCTCAGGCTTATTTCTTTTTCATTCATATTTCTCGCATGATTCTCCCATTGTTGATTCAAAATTTGTTAATTTTTCAAAAATTTTCAACATGCCTGATCACTCAGATTCGATGGTTACACAAAAATCGTCCGTTTCTGTGGCCTACTAACGAAGAAAAGATTTTCGAAAGAAAATTCTTTCAGAATTCAACCCGTGTATGGCTGGCTTTAGTTATATTTGAACACACTGCCTGTCTTAACAGGACAACGCGCATTCCCTGTTCTGTATCTGCGGAGGAGCAGCGTTGTCACTGTTTGACAGCACTTTCAGTGGGACGGCAGAATACTTCCTCCTTCTATAACATAGGGGATGTGTTCTGTAGTTTACAGTGATAAACTGGGCAGGGCTGTCAAAATTGCTTAAATTGCCGAGAAATTACAGGGACTTGGGAGCTGACTGGATTTTTGGCAAGTTTAATTTATCAAACCGCACTTATCAAAAAGATGTAAAAAACCCCCAATAAACAATAATACCCCAAAAGGAAGAAAAAATAATGTGTTAACCCTGGGTTCATACTTCTGCAGTGCAGCACATCTCATGTGTTTCTCACAGGAACCACACCGCATTCCTGTGCAAATCACATGCAAATTATGTGCGGTGCGATTTGAGCCATACATTTTTGTATGGCTCAAATCGCAATGCCTCTGCACTAAAAAGGTGCAGGACCCTTTTTTTTTGGTCTGCGCTAGAATCAGATCGCATGGGTATTCACACCCATATGATCCAATTCTGCACATTACACCACGCTTTTGCAAACCGATTTTGGGGTGTGGTTAACTTAATATACACACCCGCAGCGGTTCGCATGCAGGGGGTGCGATTGTGATGCGGTGCGAAATTCACAGAGAAACCGCTGCAAATTTTGCATCGCATTAGTGCGAACGCAGGCCTAAGGTGGGAATACACGATTAGAAAATCGACTGATCGGTAATCCGACGACTGAGAGGCGTACGTTTGTTGGTCGAAATCGTGGCCCACGTTAACCAATCTAAAAGAAATCGTTCATTGGGCAATACGTAGTGTTGACATCTTCCGTACAAGTGGAAGTGATGCGGTGTGCATGTGACCTTGTAGCCACGCCCTTCCGGCCAGAACGAGCGATATACACAACAATTAACAGCAATGAGTATAATATTTATTAATTTCAGGTACTTATATAGCGCAATCAATTTATGCAGCGCTTTACATATATATTGTACATTCACATCAGTCCCTAACCCTCGAGGCGTACAATCTGAGGTCCCTAACTCACATTCATACATACACATACTAGGGACAATTTAGACAGGAGCCAATTAACCTGCCAATATAGTATATTACATTATCTATATACATAAATAGTGATACATAAAAATATAATATGCAGAATTCTGGTTTCATTATCTCATTAGGCCAATCTACTTTTAACATTTGGATTTTTCGTTCGTGTTTACGACGATTCCTTGGACATAAACATCCGGGTCATCTTCTGTTTCCGCTCATGCTTGATCGCTCTTGGTAGATTTTTTTCATACGACCGTCCTACCACCGCATAGAAAATCGGTCTTTCGTATGAGCAGCGACAACATTTTTCACTGTTGTTCAACTGGATTTTTTCATTCACAATATCATTATCGGTTAAAACATCCTGCTCATCAACAGAGAGAAAATCGTTCAATCAGTGGTTCTGCAAATTTTTTCGTACGATTTTCTTATCGTGTGTACAGGGCATTAGTGTTGCCAGTTTATTCTTTCTGTGTCCTCTTGGGGAGATTTCACTTCTTGTCTTGCAGTAAAAAAAAAAATAAATTAAACTCTAAGGCTTGGCTCACATACTGTAGAAGTGTTTCATTTGAATGGGCTGCTGTACCTGTGGGAAACGCAGGATAATGGTCTCACAGCCACACAGAGACCACATGGTGCTCTTGCACCACGTAGTTTCATGCACCCATAAATACTCTGCGTTTGGCGGAGAGTAGCAATTTTGATAATGCCTTAAGGTCAACATTAAAAATGCAAACTTTACTTAACATGTCTGGGATGTGCCCTTAGGCTCCATGTACATGGAACGTTTTGGAAAATACTTCTGAATGATGGAAACTGACTGCTGGAAAACGTAGGTTAAAAAACGTCTGTTTAGCTGCGTTTGCATACCGCGTTTATGAGCGTTTGCGTTTTAGAAGCGTTTTTTAAAGATAACCTCAGGAGACCTTCCAAAATGCCCAGAATGCACTGAAAAATAGTAAAAATTAACTTTTTTTGAGAGAAATAGAGAGAGCAGAAGCAGAGAGAGAAGTATTTGTTGAGATTAGCTGTTTTTTTTTTTTTGGTGTTTGGATGTGTTGCAGCTCATTTCTGTGGAGAAATTATTGCAGCGGTGTCCAACATATTTTCTTTCATGCGAAACCTCAAAGTATGGTGTACCAGGTCCATTTAAGTACCGGGAAAACACTTTGCATGCATTTTTCATGATGAAAAAAGGCTCTGGACAGCATCTGGAAATGGAAGAGTTAAAAAAATGTTTCCAAACGCTTATAAACGTGGTTAGCCGCGTTTACACCCGTTTACAAGTGGTTGGCATTTGAAAAGCTGATAAAATCTACTCCTGAACACAAGTTTGGTGCGTTCAAAAAAACGACTGTAAACTCAACTGCCTGTAAACAACTATGTGTACATGGACACATAGGAAAATATTAGGGAGAGTTCAGGGGCTGCTTGAAAAAAAATGCAGAAA
Source organism: Staurois parvus (assembly GCF_062004578.1). NCBI lineage: Eukaryota > Metazoa > Chordata > Amphibia > Anura > Ranidae > Staurois > Staurois parvus. Next base: position 3,526,152 of record NW_028318197.1, read on the forward strand.
AGCTCCTGAACGTGAGTTTATCAGCTGCAGTGTACATGGAGCCTTAATCTGTCTGTGAAATGGCTCATCTGTACAATACAAGCTAGTACAGCAAAATTTACAAAGAAAATAATTGCAGTATAAATTGCCAGCAAATGACAGCCCGGGATTACCTTCATCTATACCAGACCTTTAGGCTGCATGCACACTGGACTCTTGAGCAGCATTAAAAATGTGCCTAAAGCCACAAATGAATGAACGATCAAGCTCTAAGTGGGCCTGGTGCTTAAGAGAGTTTATATGCATTATACACACGTCAGTCAAACGTTTTTTACGCTGGAACTATCCTCTCCTGAATGTGCTGGCCCTGTTTTTGTTTTTTTCCTCTGTCTATAAACACTTCTGCCTCTAAGTGCCTGTAAAAAACACCTAGGTGTGAATGGACAAGTAGGCTAATGCAGAGGTTCCTTTTTAGAGGCAGAAAAAAAAAAGGTCAAAATCCTTTAAAAGTGGCATTTTTGACATGTAGTATGCATGAGGCCTTGTGCTAGATGAAGGTCTGATATAGATTGTAATGGGTGACCCTCTACCTACCCTCCCCACACACAATCACACACACAGATTCACCTTAGTCATGATGAATGATGCCCAGTGCCCGTTGAAAGAATTAAATCCAGCTGATTGACGGACATGTCATTGTGATTGCTCAAATTTGGTCATATGGCCATATTTGGTCAGTGATGTCACGCTTTCCCTGCCCTTTACATGGTGCTTACATGACTTGGATCACTGGCAGTAAATGAATGTGGCTGGGTGACATTGCTGGTTGCTAAGGCTGCAGCGGGTGTTGGCACCTGTTGCTTCCTTAGCAACCTTTGGCAAATAGGAAGCTGTCATAGACAGTAGTGGTAGAAATACTGCTACTATATATGATGTTCAGCTCCTGCCAAACGGACTAAGGCCCTTTTCACATCAATGTTCTGATCGTGTCTGTCTCTCCGTTTTTCAGGCAGACCCGATCGGATCCTCCATTCTCCGATATGGAGCAGCAGATGTAACTGGACCATGTCCATTTACACCCGCCTACCTCCAATCTGATCTGGCAAAAACAAATAGAAGGGTAATACGGTCACCTCCATCTGTCCGGATTGGATCAGAGAGCAGTTGGGTGTAAACGGACAGTTGGTCCATTTATATCCAACTCATAGAGGAGAGTGGGCTGTGTCTGCTGTGCATTCGTGGAGTGGAGACGGACCTGTCATCTGTCTGCTTAGCAGAGGATCATCGAATAAATCCCCCCACTGAGCAGGTGGATCGCAAGTGGAGTTCACTTCATTTTAAAGGAGCCTAAAAGTCCACCATTCACACGAATGCCCAAAAAGCCAAAGTTTGGTCCAAACTTGTGTTTGGACTGAACCTTGAACTTACCCATATCTAATATGGACACAGATAGCAATGAAAACTTGAAAGCTAATTTAATTCATTTTAGTCTACATCCACTTGATAGTAAGTATGGAGACTGCTGACTTTTGCTTCTGAAAATTCTAGTTTCTATTAATGCTGAATTAATGGCTTTGGTGCTTTTGCAGTCTAGGAACAAGTTTTCTGATCTTCATGATTGTCCTGAGTCGTTGATTCAGAACATAATAAAGTCAAAGACCACCAAGAGGCTAGTATTTCTAGAACTATGGCAGCTGCATATTCCTATGTGTCCATGATTCCTTTAAGATACCACAGTCCAGTATTTGTTAAAGCTGAACTCCTGGAATTTAGAAAAAGATCTACCCTTGTGGTGCTCTTCCCCCTCCCCTGCACTGCAGGTTGAATGCTCATGTAATCTAGGGGTGCAGGGATCAGACGTAATACCTTATTCCTGACTCTCGCAGACTCCCTCTGTCTCCGTCAGGGGTAGGCAACTGCCAGTCTTGCAAATTCCCATGGGAAATGTAGTTCCACAACAACTGGAGAGCAGCAGCTTGCCCCCACTGACCTATGTGATCTCTCGATCTATGTGACCTGTCCAGCCCTGCCACCTCTCTACGGAGCTTCAGGCCCCAGTCACAAGCTCCCCTTCTGCAATGTACATGATTAGGCAGAGGAACTGTCCACAGATCAGAGCTTCAGGCAGATGAGAGCAGCGAGGAGTGAGGGATAATATAAGTATTACACATGTAGAGCAGGGGTGTCAAACTGCGGCCTTCCAGCTGTTGCAAAACTACAAGTCCCATCATGCCTCTACCTTTGGCAGTCATGCTTGTAACTGTCAATCTTTCATTGCCTCATGGGACTTGTTTGGCAACAGCTGGAGGGCCGCCAGTTTGACACCTGTGATGTAGAGTGTCTAGACCAGGGGTGTCAGACTGGTGGCCCTCCAGCTATTGCAAACCTACAAGTCCCATCATGCCTCTGCCTTTAGCAGTCATGCTTGTAACTGTCAGTCTTGCAATGCCTCATGGGACTTGTAGTTTGGCAACAGCTGGAGGGCCGCCAGTTTGACAAATGAGCATTTAACCCTTGCAGTGCAGTGGGCTCCCTATATAAATTCACACATGGGCAAGTCTATAGCAGGTTTGCGTGTGATGACCAGCTTCCTAACACATCCCATTACTGGACCATGTGCACCACAGATGCACATGGATCTAATTTTGCTGCAGTTGGCATTTAAAGTAAAAAGAACCTTATTTGAGGCAATAACAGGATCACTGTGCAGAAATAGCTGCTGTGACCAGTTGGACTGGTCAGTTCATGTGAGCCATCCATGTTTTTGTGTTCACATTTAAAGATGATCTGAAGTACTAAACCTGCACCAAAAAAGGCAAGCAGAGATCAAGACCTTGTTCTGCACTGTTCTGTGTGGAAGTAGCCATCTTGAGAGTCAGGGCTGCACTTATGTCATAGCTGCCTTCCTGATGACTAGTGGGGGATATTCAGGAAGCTGCAGAAAAAGTGAGAGAAGTACTGATCCACAGAATGAATGAAGCAAACACAGTGAGATTCTCACACTGCTTGCACTCAAATGCAGCTTGTTCTCCAGCAAGAACAGTAAGCACTACAGTAGTGGCATCATCAAATCTCACTCCAAGCCTCGTGTGAGATTAGCATTTAGAGTCAGTAGTGCCTTAGATCTCAAACTGTGGATATGAGGAGCACCTAGGCACAAGATTTTCACTGCTGTTTTTAGAAGGAATTTAAAGCCAAATATAAATCTTTCAGGGTACTGGTTAGGCACAATTAACATTTCTAGATATTCCCTATAAAGTAAAGATTTTCTGTCCTATGAGTTCAAGTCCAGTTGTGTACTGTAAGCTTATTTACCATTAATATAGTATGATATAAACCTTTTCTGATCACTTTCCTGATGAGAATGAAGATTAAAAAAGAAACAAAACTCAGATGTACCATACTTAGTTAATGACCATTGAATAGGTGGCCCAGATTTTATATAAAACCTTTATTTTTTGGATTTAGATACACTTTTGTTTTCCAGGGACTCCCTAAAGTAAGCTGGCAGAAAAAAAAAAACCTCAGAGCACAAGTGAAGAAAAAAAAATAAAAGTAATCGGGTACTTTTTATAGCATGCAAAATATACAGAGTACTTCCTGAGTACAATAAATAATAAAATCCTATTCTCAAAATGACCTTCATTAGAGCACATTTGTTTCCTGATATGCATATTCAGATTGCTTGGACTGTTTGTTTTTGTAAATATATGTAAATCCACATGCTGGCTGTTTTATTGTTAGAGTGGATAGGGAAATATAGAGCATATCTTTCATTAAAGTTCCTTTTTTTTCTTATACATAAATGTATCACTAATTTTTACCTATTTTATTTTTAATCCAGTAGATCTAGAAGAAAATCAAGATGGATTTGTACGATCCTCAGACTTTAGGAGCGATGGTGTTTGGAGGTTTCATGGTGATATCGGCCATTGGCATTTTCCTGGTATCTACCTTTTCTATGAAGGAGACCTCTTATGAGGAAGCATTGGCCAAACAGCGCAGAGAGCTGGAGAAGGGCCAACCGAAATTTGACAAGAAAAAGAAAGATAAAATCCCCGAAAAGAAAGGAAAGTCTAAGAAAAAGGATGATAAACCAAATGGGAAAATACCTGAGCAGGAACCTACTCCAGAAAATGAGCAGAAAAAAAATGACTCTGATCCTGAAGTTGAAGTAGAGGAGGTGAAAGTTCAGGGAACCCCTATAATGCCAGCTGTGGTCCCAGCTCAAGAGAAAATGGCACCTTCTCCTAAGGACAAGAAGAAAAAGCAAGACAAGAAGGTCCAGAAGGTGGAACCATCCCAGGGTCCAGTGATGGCTGTGACCAAGCCTGTATCAAAGCAGACTCCAGTTTCAGAGGCTTCATTAAAAGACGTGCGCGTGGCAGCGGGTTCTCTTGTTGGATCTCAGCCAAGTCCCTCAGCTCATCCACCTAAAACTCACTCAAACCCAGCAGTTACCAACCCTCCAAAATCTCAGTCCAACCCACCAGCAAGTGGTATTCACTCTGGTAAATCTCAGTCAAGCGCAGCAGTCACCAGCACTCACTCTGGTAAAAACCAGTCCGGTCCATCTGCCACCAGCACTCAATCTGCTAAATCTCAATCAAGTCCATCAGTCAACAATTCTCAGTCTGCCAAAATGCAGTCAAGCCAACCAGTCACCAATGCTCAGTCTTCTAAAACTCAGTCAAGCCAACCAAACACCAATGCTCAGTCTGCTAAAGGTCAGTCAAGTCAACCAAACACCAATGCTCAGTCTGCTAAAGCTCAGTCAAACCAACCAAACACCAATGCTCAGTCTGCTAAAGCTCAGTCAAGCCAACCAAACACCAGTGCGCAGTCTGCTAAAGCTCAGTCAAGCCAACCAAACACCAATGCTCAGTCTGCTAAAGCTCACTCAAGCCAACCAAACACCAATGCTCAGTCTGCTAAAGCTCAGTCAAACCAACCAAACACCAATGCTCAGTCTGCTAAAGCTCAGTCAAGCCAACCAAACACCAATGCTCAGTCTGCTAAAGCTCAGTCAAGCCAACCAAACACCAATGCTCAGTCTGCTAAAGCTCAGTCAAGCCAACCAAACACCAATGCTCAGTCTGCTAAAGCTCAGTCAAGCCAACCAAACACCAATGCTCAGTCTGCTAAAGCTCAGTCAAGCCAACCAAACACCAATGCTCAGTCTGCTAAAGCTCAGTCAAGCCAACCAAACACCAATGCTCAGTCTGCTAAAGCTCAGTCAAGCCAACCAAACACCAATGCTCAGTCTGCTAAAGCTCAGTCAAGCCAACCAAACACCAATGCTCAGTCTGCTAAAGCTCAGTCAAGCCAACCAAACACCAATGCTCAGTCTGCTAAAGCTCAGTCAAGCCAACCAAACACCAATGCTCAGTCTGCTAAAGCTCAGTCAAGCCAACCAAACACCAATGCTCAGTCTGCTAAAGCTCAGTCAAGCCAACCAAACACCAACTCACAGCCTGCTAAAACTAAGTCAAGCCCATCAAACGCCAACCCTCAGTCTTCTAAAGGTCAGTCAAGCCAACCAGTCACCAACTCTCAGTCTGCTAAAACACAGTCAAGTCCACCAACCACCAAAAAAACAGAAGCTGTTGTGAGCCATGAAGAGCAAAAATCTGAACCTGCTCCAAAAAAGAAGAATGCATCAAAGAAGAAAGCAGAGCCAGGTTGGTGACATTGTATAACCTTGTAAATGTCAGTGGTGTTCTGTCTGCAGATGGACCGAACATCCTGATGAGACATCCTAGCTACATGTAGGTAGTTTGCCCCATTGTCTCGTTGGCTGGATGGGGCTGTGTCAGATTTGAAAATGTGGCTGGTTTACAGGCAAAGAAAAAAAAATCACAAGTGTGTTTTTGAGAGGAGCTTTCAGACAGAAAAAATGCTTGATGCGCCTAAACGTGCATACATTTTTCTAGTGTTTTGAGGAAAAACATGTCTAAATGCATGTAGAGTATGCTCCATAGGAACATTGTTTTTTACGCTGATTTTTCTCTGCCAGCAGTTCTGGAATTTTTTTTCTGGTGCCTAGTGTGTATGTACCCTTTGCCTTCTGCTTTTCAAAGTGTTTTCTTTTGTCACCAGTGTAGATTTGTGTTCCTGGCTCCATAAATTGCCTGTTGCTTTCTCAGTTGGACTTACTAGCGTGGGCTCTAGTTTTACATACCACTGCTACAGGAATTTTAATTTGTATATATTTTTGAATGTTTCAGATTGATTATTTTTATACATTGTAACGTTTTTTAGGTTTTCTGCAGTGTGCTTTTCCAGTGTGAGACATTGCCTTTCAGCATCAGTTAATGCTGATGCTGAAATGAACCGATACTGGCAATGAACTGGCGATCTCTGTAGTACAGTTGGGACCTTTTTTGTCCTGTGAGTGCTCGGAGTATCAGACGGGGAGAGATGAATAGCCAGAGGGTTTAATTACTGTACAGAGACATTGTCTGGAACAGATTATTGTTTTTGATATCCAGGAAATTGTATCCACTGCTTTCTAGGGACAGAACAGTATAGATGGAGAGCAAAGACAGAGACCGTTCCATTGACGGTGTATCTGTTTTCATTTTTATGACTGCCTGGTAAAGTGTGTTTGCCTATTTGTTAACCTATATATATTTTCCTTTAACCTTGGTGTTTAACTGTAGTAAAGTTTATATATAATGACCATTACTCAAACATTTTTTCAGTTTTCAGTGGAGTATGGTTTAATTGTTAGCAAGGTTTTTATTGCTTTATGCACCCTTGGCGGGGAGCTCTCTAAGCTTTTGGGTTACTGGGATTGCCAAAGATAGAGCTGATGTTAGTTGAACTGGTTCATGTCTAAAGTGCATCTTTTGTATATTTGAAAGGGAATCCACCAGACCGATGATGTTAGCATTATGTCATCAGCTCCTTAGTGGTTTCTCCAAAAGAGAAGTTCAGCTTATTGTAGTGCAATAGATAGCATAGGATGTCAGATGCAATGAGACAAAGTGGTCTCAGGTGGACATGGGGTGTGAAGAAACATGGCAGTACAGGTGGACATGGGGTGTGAAGAAACATGGCAGTACAGGTGGACATGGGGTGTGAAGAAACATGGCAGTACAGGTGGACATGGGGTGTGAAGAAACATGGCAGTACAGGTGGACATGGGGTGTGAAGAAACATGGCAGTACAGGTGGACATGGGGTGTGAAGAAACATGGCAGTACAGGTGGACCTGGGGTAGGTAGAGACATGGCAATTACAGGTCAACCTGAGGTGTGAAGAAACATGGCAATTATAGGTCGACCTGGGATGGGTAGAGACATGGCAATTACAGATGGACCTGGGGTGGGTAGAGACATGGCAATTACAGGTGGACCTGGGGTTGGAGGAGACATGGCACTAACAGGAGGACCTGATATGAGTCAAGATGAAACATAACTGCCAGGGGTGGACTGACAACTCATGGGGCCCCCGGGCAATAGGGGATCATGGGGCCCCTGTATCCTTGCCCAAACTCAAAAAAGCCTATGAAAAAGGTACCAGGGGCATCTCATGGGGCGCCCTACTGACCCCAGGCCCTCGGGCAGTGCCCGAGTTTCCAAATGGTCAGTCCACCCCTGATAACTGCACAGGTTTCACAATTGCACTGTCTGAACTTTCATCCATCCCCCATTCGTCATTACCTGCCTAAAGGTACATACTTCCATGTAAAGCAACCTGCAGGTTCCTGGCATTTCCCAGCTGTGCTTCCCACCTAGATCCCTACAAGGCCAGAAGGTCATAGCTGGACCTGAACAGGTTCTTACTATGGTGCTATAAGCTATATAGTATGAACAAGGTATGTTTGAAAACACACTATTATGGTGCTCTTTGGAAGTATACTGTATAATTTGAGATTCAGCCTTGCTTGCATTCAGAGCAAAGTAACAGGTTCTTTTTTATAGCCTAGCCTCTGCTACTTATACCTGTGCTCCTGTTTGGCAACCACAGCCCTTGGACAGAACGTCTGGGTATGAGAAAGCATGTGACCTCTAACTGCTTTCAAGGGGCTTTCCACTGTAGACTCCAGATGTGAACAGGGCAAAGAAGCACAGGGAGGTATTAGTAGCAAAGGAAATGGGCTATAAAGTGAACCTGTTGTCTTACCCTGAATGGGCAGAGTGACAAATTCACCTTAACTGTGGCACTTTGCTCATCATCTTTGTGGGTCACTGTTGGCAGATTTGTGAATAAGAGAGCAATTCCTTTTCTAATCTAAAGCGTTGAGCCTTAATGGAAATCTATTTTGACAGAATTTTAAACCACAAAAGAATTTGGTCTATATGCAGCTCATCTTGATCTCTATTTGCTCTAACATAATTGGTTGTTATTACAATAGCTCCATAGGGTATATTGTAGAACACAAAAAAGCCTTGCCCGTGATCTCATTGCCATTGAAGATTTCAGGAACATCCAGCTCCAGATGCTTAAAGTGAACCTGTGCCCAGACTATGCACACCAAAGTAATTACATATTCTGAACAAGTATCAAAAGAGTTTTAAAATAAGCTCACATTTGCCTCTGTAGCTATAGGCAGTGTGAAGAAATTCTTTTTCAGAATTCAAAACTGAGGCACTGAAACCTAGCCACATGAGTGAGATGCCAATGCACCAAAATGTCCAAATAACATCAGCGCAGCACGCGGATGTATGTAACATATATGTTTACATACATTGTAGTAATGGATGCATCATCTAAGCAAAATCACATGAATGGGCCATCAAGCAAACGTTGTGTGTCCTGACATACAGCACTGCACTGCACTACAGTGCATTGCATTTCCAAAAAAAAGAGGTAGTGTTTAGTCCACCTGGAGTGTGATGCTTATTAATACTAGCATGCGTTCCTGCACCACAAAATTTTGAACCCAGCCCTGTAGTCTCTGTTGTCATCCTTGAGAATGAATTACTTGACAGTACAAGCAACTACAGAGGTCAGGGGTGTTTGGTTTTAAGCTCTTTTAAAACTGCTTGTTAAAAGAAAAGTATGGACTTTTTTAACCACTTCAATATAACCCAAATTAGTTTATAACCAAAAATTATAATTTTTCAAGAAATTTTTTTTTACATTTTTATTTTATATTTTTTTGTTATTTATGGGTTTTTTTTGTTTTTGTTGTTTGTTTTTTTTTGTACATACTGTCACCCCACCCTAGCAGTACAGTGTCACCATAGTGGGTGATTATTTTCTTTCTTTTTTTACACTGATTGCTTTTACACCCATAAAGGCTGTAAAAGCAATATTTTCTCCTTCTCTCTGGCTGTATTCTTGCACCCATTGAGAAATACTGTGCGAGCTGTGATTGGTCACAGCTTGTCACATGATACAAGGCTGTTGTGAATAGCCTTGTACCATGTGACCTCTGTGATCATTCACAGACTTCACAAGTAGTAAGCAATGATGTCAGGAAGCGACATCTTGTTTACTACTGTTCATGTGATCACTGATTGGCCAATCAGTGATCACATGATCGGGACCTCACACAGAGGTCTCGTACAGCGATCTGTGTTCCTCTGTGTCCGGAGGAATTGCCCAAAATGTAGGCTGTTTATGGGGGCCTTTAGTGCCTGAAAATATTGAAACCAGAGGACTTTTTGTTCATTAATTTGAAATTTATGGATAAGTCAGTAATGGCAGAGTTAAGAATAAGATATTAGCCACATGCAATTGTTCTCAGTGAGTCGACTAACTCCTACTTGAATTGTCAGAAAGTGCAGTAAAGCACAACCTTCACATGTATTGATCAAATCTGGTCACCCCTCTATATACATACATAATTATTTAACTCTACATAGAAAAAAGTTAATTTAACTGATTAACACCCTTTGATTCGATTATTTATAATAAAGTGAAAATATGTTCACCTCTTCTCCAGTATTGGGATGACCGTGAGTTCCCTTGCCTGTGCCAACATCTTCACCCGATCATCTTCAGGATCTTCAGGCATCTTGATTTGCCATGGTAGGATGATGTAACTCCCAGGATTCCTTTTATCCTGACACATGCGGAAACTGTGTACTCTGCCATGCATTTGCAGCTCCGTAGATATTCACAGGCAGATTGCGAACATGATGTAAGAGTTCCTTATTGAAGGACAGACTAGGGAATTTAATAAAGCTGTTGTGCTGTTTGTTCTGGCATTAATCCTTCTGGGTAATGTATTTTGCCATATTCATGAATCATATGCAATACTTTTGGTTCTGACAGCGACTCGTGCACCAAATTTAGGTAGTTCTAAACTCCTACAACTCCTTTGGCACAATGGATGCCCCAGATTCAAAGTAAAATACCAACAGTTTGTAACTTATGAAACTGGAGCTAATTAAGACCAACTCTCTTTCGGCGTATAGAGAGAGAAACTGTCCCAGACAGATTTTGCAAAAGTATCTCACATGCATTCTAAAAAGTGGGGCAGCATGTGCCAATTCAAGTACAAGTTGTAGACAGGTACATGAACATGGTGCATTCTGCACCACTTGTAGAATGCAATAGAGCAGTGGTCTAAAAAAAGGCGGCCATGGGGCCGGATGCGGCCCGTTGCCTGCTTTTATCTGGCCCTTTGGGCACTATTCTTCCCACTGTTACGAGACATTGTTCTGCCAACTGACACCAACAATGGGGCACCATTTCTCCCACTGACCACAATAATGGGGCACTATTTCTCCCAATGATAGGGTTCTGCTCCTCCCCCAATATGAAATGTGGAAATGTTTACTCCCACTGATGCCAGGACAATTTCCACTCCGGCTGGCCACAGCCCGGCCCTCCTAAAATTTAAAAAACAATAAACTGACCCTTTGTTTAGAAAGTTTGGAGACCCCGGCAATAGAGAGACACTTTCACAAAATCTGTCTGCACAAGTCTTTATGAACTCCAGGGATAGTCCACAATAAAAGGCCCGTCAGTTTAAATTGTGCACAATTCCATTTTAAGTTGATCTATTTTACATAATGTCTAACAAAAAAAAAATAAAAGTAAAAAAGATTATACATTCACTTTTACAAAAATTAGAAAAACAGAATATCATGACCTGTAAGTAAAATGCCACACCCCTGACCTTTTATTCTCAAAGTAAAGCTTGTTTGATATGACGAATACAATGTTCTGGAGACAAATGCCTCAAACTGGTTGTTATGATTTTTTTTGTGGTACTTCCTGGATGGCTTTGTGTGGAGCAGCGGATAACGTTTCAAGTGTTAAGTAGACAATAATTCATGGTGTGTCACTGTTTGCAACAACATAGAAGCCTTTCATTCAAAAAAAATGCCATGCAAAATCTTCAGTGTAATATTTCCAAACTAGTAATTACCTGGCAACTATTTTCTGTGTATGGCTCCTGTATCGGCCTACGTGTGAGGTAATTTTCTGCTTTTTTTTTTTTTTTTTAACTTCCCTCATCAGCTAAACAAGCAAGGCCCATCAAGTGAAAGCTGACTATACCTAAAGCTAAACTCCAGGGAAACAAAAATTGTGCTGGGGGCACCCCTCGCATTACAAGGGTTAAATACTCATTCCGGTATGGGGTCCACAAAAAGCTGTTTTACTTACCAGATCCTCTACTTTCACATGCTCCTGTCTCTGCAGCTTCTTCTCCAGCGGTTGCAGGTTCTCTGACTTCAAGACCAATACAGAGCCCTTAGACGTAAAAACGCAGAGGAACAGTCAACCAATGAAGTGCAGGGGAGTTAAAAGAGAAGTGCAAGATATGAAAAAAAACCCAAACATTTATACTCGCCTAGGTGGGTGCAGTATCGATCCAATGCTGCATCTGATTCCCGTTGCCTCTACACCAAGAACTGAGTGATCAAAGACCACTGATCGCTTGGTTCTCGGTCTTCGGAGAGCAGTGATTGTCAGTCACCGCTGTCTTCTCTGCCCCTCCAGAGCTCACTGGAGCACCAGGCTGTGGAGGGGGCCAGAGCTGCTAGCTCAGCTTCTAAGTTGCTTGCTGAGAGGCTGAACCAGCTGCCCGATCAGACATCTGGGTGGATCCTGACAATATAGTCGGGATCCCTTCAGAGTCTGGGCTGGCTGAGTGAGGTCAGCTGACTGCAGGCTTAGCTGAATATGGGTCACAGGAGTGCAGAACGAAGTGCACTCCTGTGACCCACAGGAGAAGTAGACCCAAAAGAGCTCTGGCCCTACTTTGCCTATAAGGAGAGCACTAGCTGCAGGGAGGAACCAGAGGATCATGTAAGTAAAAGTGCTTTTCGTGGTCATCCAGACATAAATGAGCATTTAACCCTTGTAGTGAAGAAGCAGCCCCACTGCAAGGGAGGATTTTTGTTCTCCTCCGAGATGGTCTTTAAGCAGTCTGTTGAGCAAGGATATCTAAGTCATCAGGTCAGATTTACTGAGATGTTAGAGATCAGAAATTTCCATCTAGTTTTACAGCAACCATTCATGCAAGCATCTCCATGTGTCGTTTCAGTGCAGTTTTATATCTGAGTTGTGTTTTTGGCATAGCACATACAGTATACAGTTGCAAGAAAAAGTATGTGAACCCCCTGGGATTATGTGGAGTTTTGCATGAATTGGGCATAAAATGTGCTCTGAACGTCATCTAAGTCACAACAATAGAAGAACACAGTCAGCTGAACATAATACTACACAAACATTAGATGTTGCCATAGTTTAATTGCACATAACATGTAAACATTCACAGTGCAGGGAGGAAAAAGTATGTGAACCTTTGGACTTAATAACTGGTTGACCCTCCTTTGGCAGCAATAACCTCAACCAAACATTTCCTGTAGTTGCAGATCAGACCTGCACAACGATCTGGAGTAATTTTGGACCACTCCTCTTCACAAAACTGTTTTAGTGTAGCAATATTCTTGGGATATCTGGTGTGAATCGCTCTCTTAAGGTCATGCCGCAGCATTTCAATCGGGTTGAGGTCAGGACTCTGACTGGGCCACTCCAGAAGGCATATTCTGTGCTGTTGCAGCCATTGTTTTGTTGAATTACTTGTATGCTTTGGGTCATTGTGCTGTTGCATCACCCATCCTCTGCGGAGCTTCAGTTGGCGGACAGATGGTCGTACGTTTTCCTGCAAAATGTCTTGATAAACTCTGGAATTCATTTTCCCATCAATGACGACAATCCGTCCAGGCCCTGAGGCAGCAAAGTAGCCCCAAACCATGATGCTCCCTCCGCCATGTTTTACAGTGGGGATGAGGTTTTGATGTTGGTGTGCTGTGCCTTTTTTTCTCCACACATAGTGTTGTGTGTTCTTCCCAAACAACTCAATCTTGGTTTCCTCTGTCCACAGTATATTTTGCCAGTAGTGCTGTGGAACATCCAGGTGCTCTTTTGCAAACTTCAAACGTGCTGTAATATTTTTTTTGGCCAGCAATGGCTTCCTCCGTGGTGTCCTCCCATGTACTCCATTCTTGTTTAATGTTTTCCTTATTGTAGATGTGTCAACAAAAATGTTAGCATGTGCCAGAGATTTCTGTAGGTCTTTAGCTGACACTCTGGGATTCTTCTTTACCTCATGCAGCATTTTGCGCTGTGCTCTTGCAGTCATTTTTACAGGATGACCGCACCTAGGGAGAGTAGCAACAGTCCTAAACTTTCTCCATTTGTAGACAGTCTGTCTTGCCGTGGACACATGAACATCAAGGCTATGGAGATACTTTTGTAACCCTTTCCAGCTTCATGCAAGTCAACAATTCTTGATCGTAGGTCTTCTGAGAGCTCTCTTCTGCGAGGCATGGTTCACATCAGACAGTGCTTCTTGAAACCAGTAAACCCAAAACAGGTGTGTGTTTTTTAAGGGCAGGACAGCTGTCAGCAACACATCCAATATCATCACACTGATTGGAGTCAAGGTTGGCTCACTCCTGGCTCCAGTTAGCTCTGGGAGAAGTCATTAAGCTTGGGCCTCACATACTTTTTCCTCCCTGCACTGTGAATGTTTACATGTTATGTGCAATTAAACCATGGCAACATCTAATGTTTGTGTAGTATTATGTTCAGCAGACTGTGTTCTTCTATTGTTGTGACTTAGATGACGTTCAGAGCACATTTTATGCCCAATTCATGCAAAACTCCACGTAATCCCAAGGGGTTCACATACTTTTTCTTGCAACTGTAGTTCAGATTATACTTTGGTTAAGGATGCTTTTTTTTTTTTTTTTTTTTTTTACCCAAATGCTTCTTCTGGTTTACCAGCAATGGAAAATTAGTAGTTTCTGCCACCAGGGCTTGGGAAAACCAGTCTCAAGGCACACATATGCCAATGTGCGTAGCATGTTCTGCTTTTATGGCTGAAATGCATGGCCTGGTCATATATCTCCAGGGGTCTGTGACACTGAAGAAGTTTCTTCTTTCCAGAGTGAGATTTAGGCTAGGTTCACACTACGACTACTGCGGATGCTATTTGATCCGATTTTTAGTGTGATTATGTAGTGCGACTTGGTTGTGTTTTTTTTTAATGTGTTTTTGCTGCCTCTGTGTTTTGGTCAATGATAGGCATATTTGCTGTGACAGGGAAAAAAAGCACTGAAATTGCATCAAAAATGTGAGATTGCATGTAGTTGCATTTATGGTGCATTTCCATTGAAGTCTATGGGGCCAAAGCCGCACTGTGGTACAGGACTCTTCTCCATGATCACGCCATGCTGTTCTGCATTGATGTGAATGAACACCACTGTGATTTCCATTGTCATGTGATTCTATGCAATGTGAAATAATTTTCATGTTAAGCTGCACAGTCCTGGCAGTGCTTGACAGAATATAATCTAAAAGGATTGTGCTTGTGGTGACCAGACGTCACCCCACAGAACAAATGCTGAAAGGTAGAAAGTCATCAACACTCTAAAATATGTTCCAAAAATGTAATATAAGCACATTCCAGGGAATTAACTAAGCTTTTTGTGTCATTCTAATGGTGTAGGAAACTGTTACAAGTGGCGTGCACCACATTGGCTAAGCAGATAGACCTGTTTCAGGCTTATCTGCATCAGTTTCTATTTTAGTGTGATTAGAAATTGGTGCAAGGTCTACAACTAATAGAGGGAATTCGTAAGCTTTTCATTAAAAAATGTGTCACAGATTCTCACCAGGTGTGACCTTGTCCTATGGGATGTGAGCTGTTAGCACATATCCCCCTATCTGCTTGTGTAGTAGTTGCACTACACGAGCAGTGCCTGCAGAGTGAACACCCTCCTCCCCCTCACTCTTGCTCTGAGCAAGCTCCAGCTCTCTGTTCTTTGTGCTGTGTCAATTAAACAGGGCAGCACAGAGAACCAAATCTGCTTATTAACAAAGGAGCTTTTGCTAAATGATGTTTAGGAGAGTGATGCAAGCATTGTGCTTGCATCACTCTTTGTTAAAGAAGAAGTGTAGTCAAAGCTTTTTTGGCTGTACTTCTATGGATCAAAGGAGTGCAGTTCGTTCTGTACTCCTGTGACCCGTTTTCAGCCGACAGTGGGCTAAAGCCTGCTATCGGCTGATGTCATAGAGCCAGTCTAGGCTCTGAAAAGATCCTGACCATGTGGTTGGGATCCACTCAGAATCCTGGACTTGCAGCTGGCTCAGCCTCTCAGCTGCACTGACCCCCTCCCTTCCCCTCCGCAGCCTGGTGCTCCAGTGAGCGCCGGAGGGACAGAGCAGAGAGCCGGTGACTAGCAGTCACTGCTCTCTGCTGAGAGCGGAGAGGAGAACTAAGCGATCAGCGATTGTTTAATTACTCAGTTCTCAGTCTTCAAGCTGGCGGGGAAGAGATTGGACTGATGCTGCATCCACCTAGGTGAGTACAAAGTGTTTTTGTTTTTTTTATAAATCCCATACTTCTCTTTTAATTCCTCCTATAATATCAAAGTCAAAATGCCAATATTTCATTACCTCATAGGGCACCCTGAGGAACACATACCTCCATACACACATGGTTATGTCTAAATGGGCCCTTAAAGTGTTACTAAACCCACAACAGTAAAAGCAGTCTGTATATGCAGTAAAGCATGCTTGTTCTACTCACTGTGGAACCTAAGGGATTAATCCTCTGCATTGTGTGAAAAGGCTGTTTGGTCCTGTCTTCTCTGATCCTTCCCTTCTTCTACTGTCCCCAGTTTCTACTGCTGAAAGTATTGAGCTCTAGGAGTCGCTCTGCACATGCTCAGTTCAGTGTGTACTGCTTTTTTTTCTTTGGGAGTTGCATGTGATCAGCACAGGGTCAATCAGCATTGTCCAGGCCAAGGGTCAGGGGTTATGCAACCTCATAGGACAGTCAGATCAGAATGAAAACTCCTCCTACAAGCTTTAACCAATGCTCAGCTAAACACTGAAATAAGTCACAAGACTGCTCTAACTGCTGATGAGAAAAGGCATTTAACAGTTTATATTTACTAAAATAATTGCATGTTCTGTGTACTGTGGGAGACCAGATATAGTGAATGGAGGGTCCTGGGTTTAGTAACACTTTTTAAAATCAATATATACATTTAGAAATATCATATGAACACATGTATGTCACCCTGCCAGTATGAATGAGGCTCAAGTTTTTCCTCCAATGAAAAATGTTCTGCTTCATTCTCACAGTTTGGCATATGTGATTTCTTTTTCTATAAATTACGCAAGGTTTGGTATGAATCTGGTCAGACGCATGAACTAATGACTTAGAAAACCATTTGTAACTGCTCTGGTGATGGTCTGCTTCTGGAAATAATTGTGGACTGTGCAAGCTTCTCTCTCGTACATCAGAAAACAACATTATGGACTGCTGAAGCAGTACCGAGCACACTTCGTCCATAGGGGGAGATTTACTAACATTGGAGCATTCCTAATCTGATGCTTCAGTTCATGGCAGCCAATCAGCTTCTAACTTCAGTTTTTCAATTAAGATTTGACAATAAAACCTGGAAGCTGATTGGTTTCTATGCAGAGCTGCACCAGATTTTGCACCATGCAGTTTTAGTAAATAACGCCTATATAGTGTACACAACTCAACAGCTTCTACTTCAGACTGGGACGCAGTAGAAATGGTTCTTCTCCTTTTGGAAATGTGAATATGGTTTGGTAAAGATCTCTAGATTACCCGCTGTACAAATCATAAATATTAGGCCCTATTCATAACTGTCTATTTTAGGTGCAGTACGTAAAAAAAAAATAAAAAATCTGCTTGCTGCATTTTGTATGCGCTTTCATGAAAATACATGTTATATAGAGTTCAGTGATAAGGCACCTAATACGTACATAAGGGAGAATGTCACCAGCACACAGAGGATCACCAATATGGGTCCAAAAGTTTTAATAAACGATCACATAGTTACAGCAAGGCAACGTTTCTCGCAGGACTCCTTCATCGGGCATGTGACATGCGAGACTCCGAAATGTTGCCTTGCTGTAACTATTTGATCATTTATTAAAACTTTTGGACTCATATTGGTGATCCTCAGTGTGCTGGTGACATTCTCCCTTGCTGATTCTGTTCGGTTCCAGCCGACGGTCACTGCAGCACCCACCTATACACACAGCCAGTTTTTAACACAGGAACGTATGCGTTTGGATTGTACACTTGTAATACGTACATAAAATACATCTTCAATGGAACACCCCTAAAACACGACATGGAAGATTAGGGCTAGCTGGAAGGGAATTCAGCCTCATCTCCCTCCGCCATCTTGCCAGTGCTGTCCTTGGGCAACTGCTGGGAGCCAGAGACAGGCACTCGCTGAAGGAATTTCTTTTCATGTCCTGCTTTGACTTTGGGACAGGAAGTGAAGGGAAATCTCCCTAATAGAAAACTGACAGGGATTATAAACCTCACAACAAACCCACCCCCAAAGAGTTTTTTTTTTTTTTTTTTTTGCGTTTTACCTTCAGTTCTACTTGAAATGCAAGCGGTGTAAATACCCAAATTTGACCAGGTATCAGCCTTTTGCAGTCTCTGTAGAGCAAAACTGGAGTTTGAGAGAAAAATAAAGCAGTAAAAATGTCAATAGGAGGAGAAAGCAGAATTGCCCCTTACTGTGCTGCTTCTCCTTTCACTGTCTAGTCACAGGCTGGGTTGGGTTTGGGACGACCTGGGCTCAGAGGTAGCTAGTTGAATAATGCAGGTCATCAGAGTAAAAAGTACTGTAGGTGTAATCTTGGGATTAAAGGTGAATATTGCAACAAAAGCTAGTTTTGTTTTTGTTTTTTTTAATGTATTTATTTCTTTAATGGGCTATTTATATTTTATTTTATTTTTGGCTGGAGTTCTGCGCTAATTTGACAAAACGAGAGTGCTTTTGTGGAAGATGCTCTGTTTGCCATGATCGGCAGCATCTATAAACCGTGGCAGGTCTTTTGACCCAACTGAAATGTCCTGTGTCATGTTGAATTATATGGTGCCACTGCACTCTACTGGGTTGCTGTCCTTCCAGCACTTTTCATTTGTGTGCCAAAACCTCTATCAAGCCTTGTCCCTTCCCACTAAACCCCATGCTGTTTCTTTGCTGTTTCAGGGCTATTGCAAAGAGCTGCACTGCCAATTCACACAGCTGTAGAGGGAGTATGTCTTTTCAGGCCACAGGAGGGAAGAGCAGCTGTGCACGTGCTCCAGAATACATGTATTAGAAATAAAAGTAAAAAAAAAGACTTTGCATTAATATCTTTCACCCTAACACTGAGCCGCTGTGTTATATCGCATATGATAGTGTGCCAATGCGATCTTCTAAAACACTGTGCCACCCTTCACCGATAGATATATAATAACTCCTCATAAAAATCATTTTAGCCTGGGACAACATATATGCAGTGCGGTACATCGCATGTGATTCACACAGGAACCATGACGCATTCCTGTGCAAATCACGTGTGATTTGTATGCTGTGTAATTGGAGCCATACATTTTGTATGGTTCTAATCGCACCGCACCAAAAAGGTGCAGGACCCTTTCTTGGGTCCGCAATAGAATCAGATCGCATGGGTATTCACACCTATGCGA
The DNA here is from genome assembly GCF_062004578.1 of Staurois parvus. NCBI lineage: Eukaryota > Metazoa > Chordata > Amphibia > Anura > Ranidae > Staurois > Staurois parvus. The sequence goes on from NW_028318197.1 coordinate 3,545,088, forward strand.
TCTGATTCTGCACTTCGCACCGCATTTTGTGGACCGCTTCCAGGGTGTTAACTTAACATACACACCCGCAGCGGTTGAGTTTTCTCACGGGGTACGATTCTGATGCAGTGCAGAATTTGCACAGAAAAAGCTGCAAATTCCACACCTCATCACTGGGAACTAGGGCTTAAAGTGTTTGTAAACCCTCCATATGCCCAGTGAAGTGACTGGCCTCAGCTGATACACAGAACTTAAACAAATCCCTCTACATACATTGTGCCTGTTTACCTGCAGCCCTTTTCTCTATAGCTGTTCAAAGTGCAGAATTTATGCAGCATGTTTCAAGTTTCAGAATACAGGGGACAGGGAGCTGAAGATGCTCTCTACAGAGCTGATTGGAGGGAAGAGACACCCCCCCCCCCCCTTCACACAGCACACAGAAACAGAGCAGAGGTTGTCAATCACCAGCTTTGTTCTGGAGCTCCCTCCATTGTCACCTTCTTTTCTCTTGGTGTCAGGAAAACTTGTCAGAAGGGACTCAGGCAGATAGCAGAGGAAGAGGCAGTAGACAGAAATGACACTTATGCAGCCCATAGATGACTATAGTTTATTCCCTTCCATGACGAGTGGCAGAACAGGAAATCACTTGAATCACAGTCAGGGTTGATAGATTAGTGCCTCCCACAGCACTCTTTTGTTCAGGGCGGGGGGGAGGATCTGGGGTTGCAGTGAGCCTTTTCAGCTGTCAGAACACAATGATTATGGCTAGCGACTATAGCCGCCAGCAGTAATCAAATGTAAAAAAAAATCTAACTGGCTGATTGTACCCAAGTTGATCCATCAATTAAGGCTCAAGGTTTTTTTTGCCTTTTATGCACTTTATGCTTGACGGTAAAAAAATAAGCTCCCCTAATACTTACCTAAGCCCCATCTCAATCCAGTGATGTGCACGAGAACCTTGGCTCTCTGGGGACTCTTTCTCCTTGACTGAGCAGGAGCTACTTGCCTTTAATATCACTTTAAGTTATCTGAACGGAGACAAGTACACTATTGAGGAATGTGCTTTATTCATATTTCATGTCAGAGGTTTAGAACCACTTTAAATCGAGATTAACAATGCCTAACACAATAATATAAACATTATGGACCGAACGATCTCACAGAACTATATTATAAAATATTCAAATACATTTTTTAGCAATTTATGTAAATGTATGGTTGTGGTAAGGTCATTGGAGCAGGAGCTGTAATATTTGGGATGATGGGGCCAAAACCAGTTCCACCAGCCATTCACATTATAGGTTAAAGAATTTTCGAATGCAGCTCCTACACTGGTACACTGCTCTCTTCCTCCAGGCTATGGGTTTTTCTGGTTTTTCCAGGCACTAAATGTAGTTTGCTATGAGGGTAATCAATGCTGTGCAAGTACTTTTCTTGTAATAAAGAGTAATCTGATGACTGAAACCAAGACCTCTGGTGGGTAAAATGTTTGTCTAAAATTCCTAATAAACTAATGCTGGGGGCTCAAAGGTAATGAATATTTGCTGTACCATGGAAACAGCTTTGAGTTCCCTCTGTCTTCTAACTTACCATGCTGGTAGTGGGCCCTTTTAGTTAGTGGATGTTAATTTAGCTATGTTTTTATGCAGTTTCCAATGACCTGGATGGCGCCCTGTATCTTCCATACAAGACAATCGTGTCCACCATCAGCAGTATGGTCTTCAGTGAGGGAGAAGCACAGAAGCTTATTGAGATCCTGATTGAGAAAAATGGCATCAAGCAGGATACTTGGCACACGGTAAGACAATCTTTTATGCTAAATTGCTGCATGACATCCCTTTCTCTAATGTGTTGTACACAATGGTATGAAAATGCAGCCTGAGGATTTGTTGGTGATTGAGGACAACCAGACACAAAATGTTCTGTCCTCACTACACGTATCCCTGTCGACTCGACATGCAGCGAAACCCTCTTATTCTGCAATAAGCCAGACTGAATGTAATCTTGAAGCTGTATTAAAAAACGGGTGGGGTAAAACTATTGAAAAATCAGATGAGAAATGCATATCATCATTATAAGAAACAAACACAATGAGATAATTAAGCTATAGATGGCAATAAGTCCATTGTCACCAGCAATGCTGCCTTTTGGGAATGTAAGTTAGGCCACAACATGTGCTGCAGAGAATTATGGCTGGTTCCTTTCCCTCAGTTAGTTATTAAAATGGAGTCTGAGCTCCCAGGATACACCTGTTTCCTTTTCTTAGAATGAAGGATGATGGGAGCTGTTATTACCTAAACAGTTTCTGTTTTTTTTTTTTTCAAAACAGTAAATTTATTCTGGGCTCCATCTTGTGGCCAAATTCAATATTGCAGGGAGGACAGATATAATAAAGTTCCATGCTAAAAGCAGAACATAAAATTATATGCTCATCTGGTTCTGAGTATGCATATTGCAGAAACTTTCCAAGACTTTTCCCAGCAAATGCAGGTCCAGATATCGCCAAGCCTTCTACAATCCCAGCAAGTCCGACTCCATCCAAAATTTAGTGTGTATACCTGTCCCAATGGCCACCACTCCAGGACAAGATATTAGGGGAAATCTATCCACCTGGATCACAGACCGCAAATAGAAGTTGATATAGTTTACTCTCCACAACCCTGCTAAAAACTAAAAAAAATGGGGTTGGGCTTTCGAAAGACAGAAATACGGCAGCTACTATAGTTTGAAGTTGTAGGCTCGGTATGTGATTAAAGTGAATTCCTCAAGATGTTATACCCTGAAGTAGGCAAAGAAGAAAAGACGGACAGAAGCCAAAATTTCACAGCTTCTGTCAGTCTTTTATTTTTGTCTGTTTCATTGTTGGGGAGATTAAAAAAAAAAAAAGAGACCGAGTAAAGTACATTTTTAGTAGAATGGGGATGGGCTAGAAATAAATTCCTGAGTGGCAATGACAGCTGCTTTCCGCATTTACAGGTGTCACATGGACTATAAGGCTTCATGCACACTGGACATTTTTACAGCTGCTGTTTTAAGCATCAGGCGTTTTTTTTTTTCTACAACCAGTAAACTCCCCAGCATGGTATCCATGCACACATAGGCTTTTGTCAGCGTCTTTTGGAAGGGGCTGGAAACCCCCCCCAGAACTACTGCGTTTGAAGAGGAGTTTTTCAGCTGTGAAAGTGCTGTAGCGCTGAAAAATTTGACTATCCAGCATTTATGAGCGTTTTTGAGACTCATGCTTTTGTGGAAGTATAGTTTGCTAAAAACGCTAAAAAAATGCAAATATGCTAAAAAAACCACAACAAATCTTGCGTTTTTAATGTGGCATTCTACAGCTAACACTAGTGTTTTTATAACGTCCAGTGTGCATGAGGGCTTTGTGAGAAAAAAATCTCCCCAGTGGGGTCACAGACAAAAATAACAGAACAGAGAATAAATGTTAAAGCTTCATCTGTTAATATTTTGACTTTCCTCGTTTCTCCCTCCCCCGTCATCAACATAATATTTTTAAATAAAACCTTTCTGTTTTAATTACTTTTTTTTTTTTTTTTTTTTGACCCAGTGATTTCATCACAGGGTCTCTGTGCTTGAATGCACTGAAGGCAGATCATGGCTGGTGGCAGGGACTATTATGGTGCTGTTTATACCTGATTCAAGCAATGGGGTTATACAAATGTTAAAATGCTTTCATAGCAGGTATCAAGCTCAAGGAAAGGGAGTTCTAGGCAGCCTGCATTTGCACCACCCTAGGTAATACCAAGGGCGGACTGACCATTTGGAAACTCGGGCACTGCCTGAGGGCAAAGAAGTCAGTAGGGGGCCCCATGAGATGCCCCTGGTACCTTTTTCATAGGCTTTTTTGAGTTTGGGCAAGGACACTGGCCCCATGATCCCCTATTGCCCGGGGGCCCCATGAGTTGTCAGTCCGCCCTTGGGTAATACTGTCACGTGATGCTGAGTTTTCATGATTGAAAGTTAGGCTTTGAAGTAGCTGTTTTTTTTTTTTTCAGTACTGCTGTCAATCAAGATATTTTACTTTTGTAATGGAACAATACTGCTACTGGCTCACTTTTACCTGGGAATCATTGCAAAGTTCTAAGTTATTGATGATGATTGATTTGCTTTTAGTAAAACCTGCAAAATGTTGTACTGTTTGTAGAATTTTAACTGAATAAAGAAGCTATTTTATCTGGCGGTTCCTGTGCATTTGATTAAATCCTTCTTTAGTGCAAAGTAAAATGATCGAAAATCAAGCTATGGTACTACAGATGGCAATGCATGTCACCTGATTGTGCAATCTCATTTGGATCCAGTAAATTCTATGTAGTGCATGGGCCTGCCTGCTTGGATTTAATCACATGGATTGTTCAGTTGGGCCCTCGATTTACATTTTGTTTTTGGTAAATCTACAGTTGATTGTACAATACAGTATATGGCCAGCTTATCCAGTTCATTAATCCCTCCCCCTCTTCCTTCCTTTCTAAATCATAGTGCCTTAAATTGGCCATATATGTAAAGATTTCTTTTGTTCAGCCTAGCTTGCAGAACAAAGAACTTTCAGCCCTGGTTCACACTGATGCGGTGTGGAATTGGCAGCGTTTTTAGTGCGAAATTGCACAGCATCAGAAAGGCACCCCGTTCATGCGAACCGCTGCGGGTATGATTGTTAACAACACCCTAAAAGCAATCTGCAAAACGAGGTGCCCTATGCATAATCGGATCGCATGGGTGTGAATACCTATGCGATCAGATTCTAGTGTGGACCTAAAAAAAGGGTCCTGCACATTTTTTGTTAGGGTGCAGTGCAAATAGAGCCATACAAACTGTATGGCTCCAATTGCACCGCACACAAATCGCATGTGATTTGCACATGAATGCGGTGCAGTTCCTGTGCGAATCACATGCGATGTACCGCACATATGTGAACCCAGGCTCACACTATAAAGAGTGTTTTTTCTTATTTATCATTTTATTAAGTTTAATATGTTATGAGTTGAGCGCAACACTATTATTTTTGATTAAATATTTTTGTGATCACTTTTTCAGGCCACTCAGAAAGGAGATCCAGTTACAGCTCTGAAAAAGCAGTTGGAAGAGAAGGAGAAATTATTGTCAGCAGAACAAGAAGATGCAGCGGCTGCTAAAAATAGGCTGCGGGAGATAAATAAGGTGGGTTGAGCTGGTGCCTGGAAACCCCTCCTGTCCTGTACAGTCACAAAGATCATCTAAACCTTGCTTGATTTTCGACTGCGTTTAAACCAGGAACACACTCGCAGATGTACATAGAAAAGTATCAGCGATAATCAAAAGAGAGCAATAGTAAAGTTGACATACGGGACAGTCCTTTGTTTAAAATGATTGTATGCAGGGCAATTAGTGCCAGTGCAAAAAATACACAAAGAATATTTTGAAAATATATGTATTTTTTAACAACTAACATTCTACAATGACCATATGTAAACATCCTGTATGCCAGAATGTAGACTTTAAATCTGAACTTTAATCCACTTATATTTTTTTTTAATGTTTTTTATATTTTGATAAAATTCACATTTTAATAGTGTCTCATTCAGAGGCCTGGAAAACTCTTTCAGGGTCTTTAGTTTTTTATCACAAGCAGAGATCTGTAGACTTCTTAAACTTGTTGCCCCCATGATACAGTTCACTGAGTGAATATTTACTGAGATTCCCCAATATCTGGCTTTTTTTTCCCCACAAAAGATTAATTTAATTTAAAAAAAAAGGGAATATCATAAACATAAGCATGGGTTACATCTGAATATTATATTGCTAGGAACATCTACCAAGTACAATGAGAGTGAGTCAAGAGTAAGTCACAAACTTTTGCACAAACACATGCAAACTGGTGGGGTGGACCCCGTATGAGCCTAGAAGGGAAAGGGAGAGGAGTGTGCTCATGGGGATGGAGATACGAAGAAGTGTCGCCAAGGTCATACATTTACAGGTAGCTGACCGGGGGAGGTTCATAGGTAGTGGGAGAGTATTTTGGAGAATGCACGGGGATCAAGTGGTCTGAGGTATGTTAGTTATCTTTATGACTCTTGACCAATTATAGCCATATCGGTCCTTACCAACTAGGGACACTAAACCTTGTAAAGGGGGCATAGGGTAAGGGATCGGTTGAAGATGAGTACTTGGTGGAGTAGAGTGTGAGAGACAAAAGAGTTAAGAAAGGAAAAAAAAAAAAAAAGGGGGGGGGGGGAGATAGGGGGATAGGAACTATTGGATGCAGGGAGGGTGTCGGGAGGTGGTGACATCTGTCCCTTACTCCTCCCGCCGTGCAAAAAGGGGACACACCATTCCCCCCATGCCTATACTGTTAACAGTCATGGGATGAGGTAAAGGGGGCCTAGGCTGTTAGACCTCTTCTGTCCGAGCGGATCTGCTGATGTCGCAAGCCTTATAACACGGGTAAATGAAAGGAGTTCCACATATGCTTGACTGTGCGGGAATTAGGATGGGGAGGTGTTGGTCAAAAGAGTGAACTCTTCGGTCGTCTGGAAGTGTGACTAGCATGCCTATTTAGCTGCGAAATCCACTTATATTTTGTCTTCCCTGGCTCCTCTTATGCCCTCTTGTCAACATGCTACGGAAACTTTTAAAGCAGGATTCCAGCAAAGGCCAACTAGTCTTAAAGTGGTTCTGCAGGTTGAAGGCTGAGGAGAACGCATTGAGTGCAGATCTGTCCCCAGCCCCTTTATACTTACCTGAGCCCCATCTCGATCCAGCAATGTGCACACTCTCCTCCTTCTCATGAGCTCAGAGTTAGCCTCATTGGCTTCCACTGCTATCAATCACAGCCAGTGAGGATGGGCGTGGCAGAGTCACGCTCTGTGTGCCAATGGACACACGGAAAATATAGTGGCTTGCTATCTGGGCACTCAGCAGGGAGGAAGAGCCAGAAGCACTGGCGGTGGACCTGAGAAGAGGAGGATCAGGGCTGCTCTGTGGAAAACCATTACACAGAGCGGGTAAGTATGACATATTTAAAAAAAAAAATAAAAATATGGGTTTACAATCATACAAAGACACAGCAGGGAGGATTCCCCCCCATCAGAAAGGCATCAGCAAGGCAATCTATAGCCAGCAGTGCTGTTCAGTGTATTCTGACAGCAGGGAAGACTCCCCATTGTCACAACACAAAGACACAGCAGGGAGGATTCCCCTCCATCAGCAAGGCAATCTATAGCCAGCAGTGCTGATCAGTGTATTCTGACAGCAGGGAAGTCTCCCCATTGTCAGAATACAAAGACACAGCAGGGAGGATTCCCCCCCCCCCCCCATCAGCATGGCAGTCTATAGCCAGCAGTGCTGATCAGTGTATTCTGACAGCAGGGAAGTCTCCCCATTGTCAGAATACAAAGACACAGCAGGGAGGATTCCCCCCCATCAGCACGGCAATCTATAGCCAGCAGAGCTGATCAGTGTATTCTGACAGCAGGGAAGTCTCCCCATTGTCAGAATACAAAGACACAGCAGGGAGGATTCCCCCCCATCAGCACGGCAATCTATAGCCAGCAGTGCTGATCAGTGTATTCTGACAGCTGGGAAGTCTCCCCATTGTCAGAATACAAAGACACAGCAGGGAGGATTCCCCCATCCATCTTGAATAGGTAGATGTGGGAATCTGGTCAGTTTTTTTTCATTCAACCTGCTGGTTGAACAAAAAAAAGGGACTTATCTATTGCCAGGTTTACTTTGCCCTCTTGGCAGCTTATGGTCATAACAAGTCACCTCTCCCATATCACAGTTTCACATTTCAAGGCTGTGCTCTGCATACATTGTGTTCGGTAGAGAACAAGTTTTATTAATTTATTTTTTAGATTATTTTTTCATTGTACAGAAGCATTCCACACTACGATATGCAACTGGTGCAGCAAGATAATTTTTTTTTGCTTTTGAACTTCATCCTGATGTAACAATGAGTATAATAAAACAATGACCAAAAGGGAGATTTTTGAAAACTGGTGCACTCAGAATCTTGTGCAGCTGTGTATTGTAGTCATTCAGCTTCTAACTTTAGCTTGTTCATTTAAGCTTTGACAATAAGCCCTGGTTTATACTAACTACGACTTTGAAACATCGGTGTGGAACCACAAAGTCTGAGTCGCACACATTTGAACGGTTTCTTTGCCGACAATTGGGTGCGACCTGCCTTGCGATTTGAGACTTCAAATGGCATGACACGTCACACCGGTGTGTACAGAGGCTAAAACCTATAAGCTGGCTGAGTACTATGCACAGCTGCACCAGATTCTGTGTGCCCCAGATGTGCAAAAATACAGTTATTTGAATTCAATGGGTTTGAAGCAATATGTGTTCTCAGATGACCTTTGCGTGGCAGCTTGTGCAAAACATCTGTATCCTGAATATTGCTGGGAATAGGGACATCTAGTGGGAATACTAAAAGCAATGACCCAAAAATGGTCACCTTTTTATAAAGAAGTTTTACATATAGGGGTTTATTTACTAAAATACAGGGGCAGAGACCAGGGATATGGTTGGTGTTTTGCATCATGGAGAAACCTAGGTTTTTAGTGTCATGGGCTTCTTTACAAGTTACCATGTGCTACCAAAAGACTTGTAATGTAGAACATCTATTTTTGTGACCCATCAACCCCTCCATATCTTCATGGCTACAAGGTGTGAGGAGGATGGTAATAGAGAAACATTGGCTTCCCTACCTGCCAGAACCATGCTTGGCGATGCCTAGCTTGAGCTCTCTCCCTCCTATAGGCCCAGTTAGGTGTCTCTAACTCCCAGCTATTAGCATGTACCAAATTATGGAGTATGCACTCACACTATAATTCTGATTTCAACTTCCAGCTGGTTTATGGCAACCCAGAACTCAAAATCTACTTTGGAGGGTAAATTAAAATCTACTTAATCCTCTCTAAAGTGTGATTGGGGGAAAACAAGTATAGAAACTTCTTTGATAAGCATCCACCTTCATCTTCCTTAGGTGACTACAGTTCATGTCCAGCAGTGCTTACTATGTTGAAGAATTGGTAGTGAAATGGTGACTTCTTTCGGCAGACAAGGGAAGGCTGTGACACTATAGAACCATAACTAATCAGCATTATGTCACACTCACAAGGCTTAATGCAGTAATATGGGGGACACTGAAAGTGACACCATACAATATCCTTATTCTCCAGAAATAATCCATACACATCCACTACTTAATGGCCCTGTAATTTTATTTTTCATTAAATTGTTTCTTACTATGTTTTTCTGCCTCCTTGTAATGTCCTCCATGAGCTCCCGAACCTTTCTTTTTTCCCCCATTTGTAAGCACACGTTATTTGCAGTCGTGCTGTGCCCTATGCACACTACAAATTCCATAGTCCATAAACTCTAATCCATCTCAGGGGAGAGCAAGACAGGGAGGTGGTGTTCTTCCATACCATGAGACTCCATGGAATAAACGTAGCCACCCTCTAACAGGAAGTCAGATCACAGCAGCAAAATAAGGAATTTGGGGATCTGTAGGAATTGTAAATAAGCACCACACACTGAGCAGCTCCAATTGCAAAGAACGTAGAAAATGGCCTCAACCTCCGCTCCTCCCAATAGGCCATGTGTGACGCGTTTCACCCTATCCCCAGGGCTTAGTCATAGAGGGCTGGGGTGAAACGCATCGGTGGGCATGGCCTAATGGTTGGAGCAGGGGGCTGAAGCTGTTTTGCACTTTCTATGCACAATTCATTATATTGCTTACTGAATTGGCACATACGCCAGCCTCCCATCTGGAGTGGGATACCAGAGCAACAGCATCGGCACTTAGAACGGCGCTCCATTAGTACATACAAGGTCGCATGGAGATCTGAAGGAGGCTGAGAGCAATAGAAGGGACTCTTTTGAGTTAAGAAATATACTGAATAGAATAGTGTTTTTTTTTTTTTTTTTTAACACAGACTTTAGTGTCTCTTTAGAGTAGTATTTTGCACCACCTCCTTAATTTTCGGTCTTTGAACCTGCAAACCAGCCTGATCTGCTTATTACGGATCCTAGGTCTATAAAGATCTCTCGTGCCGCTCACCTATCAATTACTGGGGCTTTCATGATTGTTAAATTTTGTGGCGAAGAGAGGAAGTGTCAAACCTAATTTATGTCTCCATCTCTTACCAATGAGGAGTACATTAATAATAATGTAGTCATTAGCTTCCTTGAGTGTCAGGATGTTTTTCTTAGCAGTGTGGTCTCTCTTTATTGCATCTGATAAGGATGATGTAATCCTCTTTGTTTGCACAATGTTGGACCTCTCTGGAATATTTCATTTTTATGTTTATACTCTACTCTACTCTGCAGGAATTGGCAGCTGAGAAGGCAAAGGCAAACAGCGCTGAATCCAAGCTGAAGGATCAGATCTTGTCTCGAGACCAGGAGATTAATGCATTGCAAGCCCGAATGCAGGCTAGTTATAAGGACCATGTGAATGAAATCCAGCAGCTACAAGGAAAGGTACATGTATAAAATACAAAGGTTACAGAACACAATCACAGGGCTGATAACTAGAGGTGGGGCACAATGTGGAGTACAGGAAAGGCAACTAGAGAACAGCATTTAGAAAGCTAGAGCACTAGCAAGAACTCAATAGATATTTAGATACTTGAGAGTTTTTGTTTTTTTTAATTAAGTTCTTATGGGTGCAGTACTTAATTTGTTAGTTAATCACTAGCTACATTTTTACTTAGTCTAGCTGTGTTTCAATTAATAACTTCTAAAGCATTACACTTGTGATCCTGATGAATGTATTGGAAGTAACACCAATTCATAAGTAATTTTCAAATTTGTCCATTTCATATACCCAATCACTTTTAGGGGAATTTTAATACATTGTTAGAAGTTTCTTCTTTGAAATGTGTACAGCATTAAGTTAAATACCTCCTTATTTAATCAACCTCTTAGTGTCTTCTGCTAATTTGGCTGGTTTAGCGCTCGCCTAAACCATATTTTTTCAAACGCATATGCAAGAAAAATGAATGTATTTCAATGTGGCTAGTTTACACCATTGTGGTGCTTTCACTTGCGTTTTGCAAAAGTACAGTATGCTGCATTTTTTCACACCAAAACATAATTGGACAGGTGAAAGCAGGTAAATGTAGCTCTTAAAAAAAAAAAAAAAAAAAAAAAAAAAGCCAAAAAACGTGCCACAAACGGGCTTCCAATGTATATAAATGCACATGCAGATCCACACTCTGAATACAGGGTTTGCAGTGTAAAGGAGTTCTTATGGAACGTGCTTTTGGTTCATGACAGTGTACACGAATACAAAATATTGGGCACCCTCATGACAAAATTTCCAGTAATCTGTCATACTATTAAATGTCTTTAGCATCTTGTTAGTCTGCATTGCAATATACTCCAATCAGCCATAACATTATGACCACTGACAGCTAACATGAATAATATTATGTTTGACAATGACACATGATAGTGGGTGGGATATATTAGGCAGTATGTGAACATGTTGTCCCTGAAGTTGTGTTGAAAGCAGAAAAAATGGTCAAGTGTAAGGATTTGAGCGACTTTGACAAGGGACAAATTGTAATGGCTAGACGACTGGGTCAGAGAAACTCCAAAACTGCAGCTCCTGTGTGATGTTCCCAGTCTGTCGTTATCCAAGGAAGGAAAACCTGCAAACCGGTGACAGGGTCATGGGCAGCCAAGGCTCACAGATGTAGTCCGATCCAATAGGAGAACTACTGTAGCTCAAATTGCTGAAAAAGTTAATTCTGGTTTCTGATAGAAAGGTCTCATTTTGTTGTGTTTTGTGTGGGACTCCGTAGCTGCAGACTGGTCCTGGTGCCCCTGCAATGAGCATGTGAGCATCGGTATTGGACCACAGCGCAATAGAATGTCTTTTGTGTTGTTGACTTGGCCTCCAAACTCTCCAGATCTAATTCCAGTCCAACATCTGTCACATGTGCTGGAAAAACAAGTCTGATGCATGGAGTCCCCACTTCACAATTTACAGGAATTAAAGGATCTGCTACTGATGACTTGGGTCAGAGCTGTTTTGGCAAGAAAAGGGGGACCTACTCAATATTAAGTGGGTGGTCATAATGTTATGGCTGATCATTGTAGAGGTCTACATTGACGTACACTAACAAAATTAGATAAAGCCTTGATTACAGCAAAATTGTATTTATTTTGAATTGTACCGGGCAAGATAAAAAAAATAAAAAGCAAACATTTCAGCATGGCTTTGTAGATAAGTGATCCATTGTACATTTGCCAGGGTCAGCAGGATTAGCAGTTAATGCATGCTGGTATCTCTAACTGATGCTTAAGGCCATAGAGCAGATTCCTGACCTGATTGCAGTTTCACTTCTTGAAATTCTCCACCCTGCTCTTCAATTTTGGGTGTGTTCAAAAACAGTAATGACGTACACCAGTCTCTTTCTCTAAATATAGAGAAAGGCATTATATGGAGACCTGCATAGCAAGAAAGGTCAACATGTCCACAGCTGACAATATAAAGTTACTGCATGTGTATGAAGGGGTTGGGTGATTGTAGGTTCCATTGAACTCTGGATAACACTCATACTAGCATACATAGGCTCTGCCAGTGAGCCGTGTTCAGTGTTGTAAGGACATCAGACAACATAGGGATATGGCTACAGACATTTATAGGTTGTGTATTATACTAACATTTATAGGTAAAGTTGATCCAGGGAATATCCGATTGCCTCTCGGGGGATCGGGAAGGATTTTTGTTCCCCTACAGGAGCAATTTGGATCTTGCTTTGCTGGGTTTTTTTGCCTTCCTCTGGATCAATTGTGGGTGTAGGATTATAACTTGTTTTTTGGGGGTTTTTTTATGGTTGAACTGGATGGACTTTTTGTCTTTTTTTCAGCCAGACCAACTATGTAACTATACTTTTAAATTCAAGAATTTTGTTTCCAAACAGATTCGTGGTCTGCAAGAGGAGCTTGAGAATGGTCCTAAAGCACAACTTGCTCGTTTGCAGCAAGAAAATTCTATTCTAAGAGATGCACTAAATCAAGCAACCAGCCAAACTGAAAGCAAGTAGGTACTCTATATCGGCCTTTTTCAACCAGGGTGCCTGGGCACCCTGTGGAGCCTTCAGGTTTCTTCAGGGGTTCGTTGGCAAAATACCTAAAAATTGCCAAAAATTGTATATAAGCAATTTATGGCATTTTGATGTGCTCTTATATTTTTTTCTAGAAAAGTATGTATTTCTATAAAATCATTTACAAATAGTGTTTTACACAGAGTGCCAGGACACTGAAATTACAGAGAATTATAAAGGGAGATTGCAGCAGCAATCCATTCCCATTCATTTCTTTCTAATTGAAAGTCTTTAGAAAGCCACAGAGAGAAAAGCAAAGGGATAGGAAGGGAGATAAGCCTCTTATCTGACTCATTCAGCTGTGCATGTTATCTGTGCTTCAGCTACTGAACTTTGTAAAGAATAGGATTGTTTCAGCAAAGCAGTAATATTAGCCTGGTAAATGTCAAATGGTGCTTAGAGCCCCACCTGCTGGTTGGGTGAGAGAAATACTACATTTATGTGTAGTATTCAATAGTTATTAGGCAAGCCTAAAAAAAAAAATTATTTTCTTTAAATGATAGTCACTTTAACTAGTCATAGGTGGAAGGAGAGAAAGTCGTTTGATTCCTCCCACAGTGCTATTGTGTTCTGCCGGTGGGGGGGTGAAATACTATAATTACTTCGATCAGCAAAAGCCGCCAGCAGTGCTCGTATATGCAAAATCCGACAGGCTGGTTGTACCCAAGACGATCTATGAATTGGCTATGGGTAGGCTTGATTGTTCAACATTTCATCACTTTCACACCTCCAAATCATGTAGTGTTTCCATTTTTTTGTATCTATCAGTACAATTTTCTTTTACAATGGCTGCATCCTTTATAATTCTGCCTTGTTTTAGGAGGTTTTCTTTTTTTTCTGAGTTGAGATAGAAAGTTAACAATTCGGGGTAAAATGGTGGCATCTGATTTTTCCATTTGTCCTTATCTTATTACAGTTATGCTCAAAAGTTTGCATACCCTGGCAGAAATTGTGAAATTTTGGCATTGATATTGAAAATATGACTGATCATGCCAAAAATGCTCTTTTATTGAAGGATGATGATCATATGAAGCCAGTTATTAAATAGTTGTTTAGCTCCTTTTTAAATCATAATGATAACCGAAATCACCCAAATGGCCATGATCAAAAGTTTTTATCCCCTGGAATGTTTGGCCTTGGTACAGACACACAAGGTGACACACACGGGTTAAAATGCCAATTAGAGGTTAATGTTCCTCATCTGTGGCTTTTTAAATTGCAATTAGTGTCAGTGTATAAATAGTCAATTAATTTGTTAGCTCTTACGTGGAAGCACTGACTAGGCTAGATACTGAGCCATGGGGATCAGAAAAGAACTCTCAAAAGTCCTGCGTAACAAGGTAATGGAACTTTATAAAGATGGAAAAGGACATAAAAAGATGTCCAAAGCCTTGATCATGGCCATTTGGGTGATTTCTGTTATCCATTATGATTTAAAAAGGAGCCAAACAAATATTTGATAATAAATGGCTTCATATGATCATAATCCTTCAATAAAAGAGCATTTTTGGCATTATAAGTCATATTTTCAATATCAATGCCAAAATTTCACAATATCTGCCAGGGTATGTAAACACAATTGTATTTTCTCTTTAGTCTCAACTTAGATTTTATGCTCATGGTTGCAGCAAAATCATCTGTTTTGAATTTTTGGTGTATAAGGCCAACGCATTGTCCTGCCTTGCTGGTTATTTAAAAGTCCTAGATCAGCCTTTCTTAACTAGGGTGCCTTGGGGTTTCTTCAGGGGTGACTTGGCAAAATGTCTAAAAATTGCTCAAAACGTGTATACAATCCAGTGGGTGGAACAAGCCTGCCTTTTAGTTACACAAAGTCAGAGGTTTTCATTGTGCACCATTACGACCTTCTAGTCGATGGCCTGACAACCAGTGACATCATCAGTCGATAAGGAGGGTATTAGCTGCCTGCACAGCATCCTAGTTTGACCCTCCCCTGCCCCTCTCCATCAGTGCTGGGGTCACATTAGCTCAGTGATGGAGAAAAACTGAGGGAGAAGAGAAACATTGAAATACTAGTCAGTGCTAGTGTGCAAAAGTGTATTTTCTTTGCAAGAATAAATCACCTCTAATGTTGGGTGTTCTACACGTGTGGATGTTGCTGCGTTATATAAAACTATTAGAATAGTTTTTCACATTTTATAATAGGGTGCCCATTTAAAATTATGGACAGCCTAGAGACTCTAGAGGCAACCCATGTTAAAATGGGGTGCCTCAAGACTGTCCATAATTTTAAAGGGTGCCTCTGGACTGTCAATAATTTTAAAAGGTGCCTTGAGTGAAAAAAGGTTGAGAAACACTGATCTAGATGAATGGCGTTAATGTAATACAATAAATGTAATTCTAGTGTATTAATAAAAGTAGGCAGTTATTTTCAAATTTACATAAAAGCATGGCATAAACTCATTCCTGTCCAACCCGTCCTCTTATTTGCATTCCCCAGTGGAAAGACCTTTTTGCAGATTGGCTACCTGGCCCTAGACACTATCCATCTTTTCTCCATTCATTTCTCATATATTCATTGATGTGCTTGTCTAGATCATTTCCACTCTGCAGACAATCCAGAGTCTTGGCTTTGCAGTCATTTTGGTGATTTGAACTGTTGAACTATAAGACACACCTCCAAAATGATCAAAGACAAAAAGGTGCGGCGCTAGAACCACAAGTGGATACAGTCTTATATATACCCATATATAAAATGCACAAATCACATATACATGATAAATAAAGTGACAAAAGCGCAAATACACAATAATATGCATCAAAAGTGTAACGGGTGATATTCGTGAACACTCAATAGTGCCAGATATCTATTCACATTTGTAGTCTTAAAAGTTCAAAAAGGTGCTTAAATGTGAAGATCCATCTGAAAAGATCTCAGGTAGGTGATCTATATATCATCCAGGTGATGTGCCATGAATATGTTAAGATTACGCACTCACCAGATGCGCAACCGTAATGCGCATATATTAGGTTGTCTGCCGGAGGTCCCCTTAAGGATAAGATCAGCCTGGTCTGGTCTGGTCAGAGAGAGATGTATATCCCCTTCCCCTGGGTGGTCTGCAGCACCTCAAGCCGTCCTACAGAGTGGGCTCTGCTGGCAGGGTGACACACCGGAGGCCTCGCTCCTCGGTCCCCTCTCCTCCCTCACTCAACGCCGCAGTCAGTCCGAGCCCAGGCAGTACACACAAGCGCGCACCCGGCTGCCCCCCTCACCGGACGTGCACACGCTCCAAGCACAGGGACACTTGGCTGATCTTATCCTTAAGGGGACCTCCGGCAGACAACCTTATACATGCGCATTACGGTTGCGCATCTGGTGAGTGCGTAATCTTAACATATTCACGGCACATCACCTGGATGATATATAGATCACCTACCTGAGATCTTTTCAGATGGATCTTCACATTTAAGCACCTTTTTGAACTTTTAAGACTACAAATGTGAATAGATATCTGGCACTATTGAGTGTTCACTAATATCACCCGTTACACTTTTGATGCATATTATTGTGTATTTGCACTTTTTTCACTTTATTTATCACGTATATGTGATTTGTGCATCTTCTATATGGGAGTATATAAGACTGTATTCACTTGTGGTTCTAGCTGCACCTTTTTGTCTTTGATCGTTTTGGAGGTTTTTTGGTTTGCCTTTTCGGCGCATTGGCTGCTTGTGATTATTTAGCGCTCACTTATCTTATTTCATATATAAGGCACACCTATCTACATACTGAATGCCCAGTAATAAGCCGTGTATGTGTAATCAAAAAGAAGGATGAATAGTAACCTCCAGTACTTTTAGGCAGAATGCTGAGCTGGCTAAGCTTCGTCAGGAGTGCGGCAAATTGTCCAAAGAGCTCACCGAGAAGTCCGACGCTCTGCAGCAGGAAGAGCAGCGGAGGAAGAGCCTGGATGGAAAAGTCTCTGTGTATGAGAAACAGGTCTCCCAGCTGCAGGTAAGAAATATATAGAGTTGTATATTTACAGGATATATTACTTTATTGTAAAACAGAACTTCACAGTATACATGTTTTCAGGACCACAAACCAGTCTTTAGAAAGATTGAAAGGGGATTTTTTTGTTCACACCAGATCCCAGTAATTATGTGAACTGCCTGGTGTCTATTGTGTACCAGTGGTGAGGTATGGTGATGGGCAGTGCCATGTTTATGTGCATCACACTGTTTACATTTTTTTGTTTTTCTTTTCTTTATTGAAGTGTCACAAATTGAAACCTCACATGTTTTAACAACTATAAAATAAAACAATTTCTAAAAAATGTTTTCGCCTCTTTTAAGCACTTAAAGTGGTTTTAAAGACTGAAGGTTTTTACCTTTAATGTAATCTATGCATTAAGGCAGGGGTGTCATACTTAATTTCATTGCGGACCGCATAAGCATGATGGTTGTCCTCAAAGGGCCAGTTGCATCTGTAAGACTGGATGTCCAGAGCACCCACCCCCCCACATCAGATGTCAAGAACCCCCCCACGGTCCCTTACATCACAGTGCACCTCTTTTATCTTGTACTGCTGCAAAAAAGAAGCTGGGGGTGGAGCTGGGAAGCAGAAAGTGCAGCGTCAGCTGCTGGAGTCTGCTGAATGCTGAGACTAGGGAGGCAGAGATGAGGGGTGCTGCAACTGCACAGAGAGGTGCAGGATCTGTTGGAGGAGTTCTGTCCTCTCTACTGCTGACTGCGAGGATGGAAGGGGGGATGGAGCACAGACTAGCCTGTCTGCAGCTGCATGGAGAAGCACAGGATCTGGTGGAGGAGATCTGTCCTCCTCTCTGCTGCCAATTGCTGAGACAAGGTGGGGCAGAGACCAGGGATTTTGCTGTAGCTGCAGGAGAGGTACAAGGGCCACATGAAATGGCCTGGCAGGCCAGATTCGGCCTGTGGGCTTTGTGCTTGACACATATTATTATTATTATTATACAGTATTTATAAAGCGCCAACAGTTCGCTCAGCGCTGTACATTATAAAGGGGGACAGAACATGTGATAGAACAATAACAATACAATGCAAAAGATGAGGCATTGCATTAAGGCACGGATGTCAAACTGGTGGCCCTCCAGCTGTTGCCAAACTACAAGTCCCATGAGGCATTGCAAGATTGACAGTTACAAGCATGACTCACAAAGGCAGAAGCATGATGGGGCTTGTAGTATCGCAACAGCAGGAGGGCCACCAGTTTGACACCCCTGCATTAAGGTATAAAACCTTCGGCATGGAGCTCCCCCCATCCCACCCTTAAACTTAGTTGAGCCCAATCTCGGACCAGCGCTGTGTGTGAGGGCTCTCTGCTCTAGTGATAGACTAAGACTCAGCAGTGGGTGCCATTGGCTTGGATTGGGCTACTCTGTGCAAAACCATTGCACAGAGCAGATAAGTATGACATGTTTGTTATTTTAAAGGGAAAAAACATTTATTACATTTATTTAGTAAAAACATACAATTACTTTAAAGACAGACTTTTTTGAGGTGTGTTCCAGTACTCAGATCCTACCCCATTCCTCTTGCTCCTTGACCAAGCCCTAGCATGCCTCAATATACATCAGAGGAGGGGGTCATAGGTGGATGTTGCTGTTTGCTGCTTGTGCAATAAAGGTTTGCTGATTCAATGGGAAGTGGAGTGCAGCACTATTGTATTCATATCCTGGCAAAATGTGTGATTAAGTGCTGCGATGGCCACTGCGTCGCTCTCTTTCTGCTGCTGACATCTTTACCCTGGTCGTCATCTGGGTTTAGCATCTTTGGTCATCCTGACTGGCAGGACAAGGTTGACATAACTCCCATGCATACGCACATTCATCCTGGTACTTGACGCATACATGGCTCAGTGCTGGGAGACAGGTAAGCATTTTTTTTTTTTTTTTTTTGGAAGAGAGACATTCAGATTCCCTTCTGCAATAAATACCCACCTACCAGCAATGTTTTTAAATTGGAGTTTAGTTCCACTAAAGTAAGTAAACAGCATGGTGTTCTTACTCTTGCTGTTTTGCTGCGGCCAGGAATTGCTGTTTTCTTCCTGGGAAGAACGGAGGGCAGGATCAAAATGGCATTGTGTAACTATTATACATTTAAAGCTATATGATAAATATACGTGAAAGTGCAAGATTTTATGAAAATTTTTGTAATTTTACATTTCTGTTTCTTTAATGATGTACCTTTTTATATGAAGAGAAACATAAAAAAATTGATGCACTAAATCTTTGGTGTAAACTTCATGCAATAAATTTTGTTATAGAGTAAACTGTGCAACTGTAATAGAGCACACAAGTGGAATGTGTTATAGCGATTCTAAAGGTTAATTCTTTTATTTTGTTTTTGGGAAAATAGCAAACATGTCTATACTTACCTGCTATGTGGAGTGGTTTCGCACAGAGCAGCCTGGATCCTCCTTTTCTTGGGTCCCCCGCAGGCTCTCCTAGCCCCTCCTTCCTGTCAAGTGTCCCCACAGAAAGCAGCTTCCTATGGGGGCACCCACTGCTCGGTGTGTCCATTAGAGCCGTGGCTTGGCCCCACCCACTCTCTCCTCATTGGCTGACTCTGTGACAGCAGTGGAAGCCAATGGCTCCTGCTTGCTGTCTCAGCCAATGAGGAGGCAGAGACCCGGGACAGCCAAGGCTGTCGTTCACATTGCTGGATTGCGTTGAGGCTCAAGTAAGTATTGAGGGGGCTGAGGGCACTGCTTAGAATAGAACTTTACAACCACTTTAATTATGCACTTTTATCTGCTTAGATTTTTTGTTTTTTATTATTTCTGTTGTATGTAAACGAATGGGCAGTTATAAAATGTGTACCTGCAGCATTCAAAATTGATTGACTTTTCTGTCTGTGTTCATAAACACTGGTGATGTAGACTTTGGTATCATTTAGTTTAATATTGTGTATATGTTTTATATATTTATATTTCTACTCTGATTTATTCTTAGAGTTTACAACAAGAGAGTGAAACTACCTTACAAAAACGGTTGGAAGAAGTGAGTGAGGAGCTGCGGAAATCCCAGAACAGTTACAAAAATCTTCTGGCAGAGGCAGAAAAGGCCAAAGACGAACAGAAAAATCTGTCAGGTGAGCAGACATTCTTTAGGCTACATTCACATCGCTGCATTTTCAAATGAAATAAGCAAAAATGCCTGGTGCTCACAGTTAATGTCTCGGAGGGAGACGCCGATCCAAAAGAGCAGCAAACGTCCCACTATGTATATCTGCATCTCCTTCTCAACACCATGTATCAGTGCTCACTTGTCTTCGTTCCAATAGATAGTATTTTCCATAGACCATAAAGGGCACTGGCAGCATGCAGTTCTCTATTTATTGCAACAGAGTAGCAAAGGCTAAAACTTGTTTTAAGCTTTTTGCTACTTTGTTTTAATGAAGTGTTTTTTTTTTTCTGCCCCTTCTTGCCTCCTGGACATTCTTGTTTACCCGTGAGGCAGTTTGTAATAGTTGTAGGCCAATATGAATGTTTAGGAGGTGAGAGGGAGCAGGTAAGATTCAAGCCATCACAATGACCCAGGTTATATGTAAAACTGTGAGAACATGGGGGCTGCTGTAGGTATGTAATTATTTCCTCTATTTTTTTTTTTTTTGCTAAAGCTGGTACATGTAAATAGTTTAAGATTTAAAAGCCTACTTTTATTTTTTTTAGTTTCAGTGCTAGGGACGGTACTTACAGTCAATTCAAAGTGTCCCTTGTGCTGTTGGTTGCAGTTTTTTTTTTAAATCCTCTGCCCTGTGATCTACCTCCGCAGTTGATGCTGTACTATAGCTTTCACTAATTAATAGCAATCTATTAATGAAGGAGGGGTGGATGAATGAAAGGTCCGCCTCCTTCATTCAAAAATCGCTTTTTATTAACAGAAGTACATAGCTATAGGACCGCTTTTATGAGTGGATGAGGGGGGTAGAGTGGGTAGGCATAGTTAGCACTCATGAAAGGTCCCTTAGCTTGTATTATCCACCTGCAGCACCAGAAGATTAAAGCTGCAGGGGTGGGGGATTGGAAGAAAGATAATTTCAACTAAAAACACAGTCAGCAGCACAAGGGACAGTTTGCATTGATTGTAAGCACTTATGCTGAGTAAAAAAAAAATGTTTTGAAAAAATTTGGGCTTTAGTTAAAAAGTGTTTTACTTAGTACATACTACTTTTATATTAGATGTTGAATGCTTGTCACTGTTTTTTGTGAATGTTTCGATTTACTGTACATTCAAACCTATCTTTATACAGAATGATTCAAACAAAAAACAATGCGTTTGGGTGTAATAACTGTGCCTGTTCTTTGCATAACTGGGAAATTGATTAGATTAGGCTGGTGTTCCTTAATCTATGTACTTAGAAAATTGCTTTGGGTATTGTTACATTATCAGGGTGTAGTATTGGGGTGTATTTTGTTAGTGCTTGTGATTCACAATGAGAGCATGAGGCTCAGAGTACATATTGTATTTTATTCACCACATTGTACCGAGTCTTGATCACCATCAATGACACATTAATATTAGAACCTCTATTTTCTCCATCCACAACACTGGGAATCTACCTTTCCCCCAATCACTCTCACATCCATCAAGTAACAAAATAGATCTACCCCCACTCTGGTGTCACTTTTTATTGGCTCAGCCTTCCTCCTTTTTATATCTTATGCAACTGAAAGCTTTAGGAATTGTTTTAGCATTTCAATGGCTGATGCTTGATTCAGTCGAGGTTGATGATTTTAGTCCTCGCTTTTGCTCTGAGAAACACATGGCAATTATTCATCCGTTCCTCCGAACCTAAAGGAAAAGCTAAATCCTCCTCTGTAAACCATGTGACTGTACTTACTTCCTCCTTACCCCCACTTCCCGTGTAATCTAATCCAGCAAAACTTTTGTAGTGCTTGGAAACCCCATTTGAATAAAAGTCTGAACTCTGTGTACCCCCTTTCAGGTAAATTTACTAATGTTTCCATTGTCCTCTACAAAAATTTCAGAAGATGCATGGTCATAGCCATACAAGCTCCCACCTTTTAATCCAGCATACTTTCTATGCTAGGGTTCTTCTAGAGCAGTGGTCTCCATACTGTGGCCCGGGGGCCAGAGTGGCCCTTTGCTCCCCTTTATCTGGCCCTTGCGGCACTATTCAACTTACTGACATGACACACACTTCCTCCCACTGATACCAACAATTGGGCACTATTCCTCCCACTGACACCAACAATTGGGCACTATTCCTCCCACTACTACTGATGGGGCAGCATTCCTCCCACTGACACCAATGTCAGGCCTCCCCTAAAGTCTGAAGGACCGTAAGCTGGCCCTTTGTTTAGAAAGCTTGGAGACCCCTGCTCTAGAGGTTGCTAGAAGTTCCTTGCACTATGGGGATATTGGATGACTGATCTTCTGTCTGTTCATCAACAAAAAAATGACAGGACACTGACCACCAGTGCAAGAGGGTCCACTGACCATTCATTTAGGTTCCTTCTCTCTCTGACATGCAATATAAACCAATCTGCCATAACATTATGATGACCCACCTAATATTGAGTGGTTCCTTCTTTGGCCGCCATAACAGCCATGATCCATCATGGCATGGATGCCATTAGACCTCTGAAGATATATTGTGGTATATGGCACCAAGCCGTCAGTAACAGATCCTGTAAGCCTTGTAAGTTGCAAGGTGGGGCTTCCATGGATCAGACCTGTTTTTCCAGCACATCTCACAGATACTTGATAGATTGAGATCTGGAGAATATAGAGGCCAAGTCAACACCTCAAACTCGTTATGTTCCTCAAACCATTCTTGAACGATTTTTTCAGTGTGGCTGTGGCAATATCCTGCCACCTCCAACAGGTAATACTGTTTCCATGAAGGCGTGTACTTGGTCAGCAATAATGTTTAGGTAGGTGGTATGTGTCAAAGTACCGTCCACCTGAATTTGCAGGACCAAGGTTTTCTAGCAGAATATTGCCTAAAGCAACACACTGCCTCCACTAGCTTGCCTACGTCCCATACTGCATTCTGGTGCCTTCTCTTCCCCAGATAAATGACACACGCACCCGGCCATCCACATGATGTAAACAAAAACCTAATTCATCAGACCAGGCCACCTTCTTCCATTGCTCCATGGTTCAGTTCTGATGCTCACATGCCCATTGTAGGCGCTTTTGGCTGTGGACACTGGTCAGCATGGGCACCCTGACCAGTCTACGGCTACACAGCCCTATACACATCAAACTGCAGTGCCCATTTTTCTGCTTTTAACAAATCAAATTCATGGACACCTTGATTGTTTGCTAATATATCCCACTGAGTTTTAGATGCCAATATAACAAGATAATCCGTGTTATTCGCTTTACCTGTCGGTGATCTTAACGTCATGGCTGACTGGTGTAAAGAAGCACAACATTGATAACCAGTAGAGGGTGTCACTTCTCTGCTGACCACTGTGCTTCTTCTATAGCTATTATTTATAATAATTTAATTTGATAAATATTAGTAAAAATAATTGTGTAATATAGTTCACAGTGATGCTAAAATTGATCTGCTCTGGTTTTTACAATGCCACATCCTTTATTCCTTTATTTTATATCTACAGCTCACTTATGCTAATATACCATGAGCTGAATTCAATTATTTATAGGGTTCCCTGAGAGATTACAATTATTTCAAGGATTCCTCTGGGGTAAAAAGGTTGAGTAACAATTCTATTCTAATAATATTATGGTTTTACATAGTGTGAACTGCCAGCAACATGGGAATTTTTGTGATGCATTGATTAGTAGGCATTACTGCAGTCTGCAACATGACCTCTGTCTTAAGAACTCTTGTTGGGAGTTTACTAGTGTTCCTGGTGGAGGAGATTAATAGCTTGAAGTGAAACCAAGGTTTAGCTTTTCTAGAACTTTCTTTCACTCCACAACATTAGGATGTTGTCAAGCCCTGGCATAGTTATATGGTGATATTTTTCTTTCTTCCTTCTTTTGATGCTTTTCTGAAGCTTAGAGAGATCACCATATTTCTTTAGAAAACAGGTGTATGGAGTGAATTTGAAAAAAAAAAATAGAGGTGAGTTTGGGAATCTGGATCTCATTTATTTCTGTCTTTTTAAATAGATCTTCAGACTAAACTGATGTCATATGAAAATGAAGGAAAGCAGAAATCAGAGGAAGTGGACAGACTAAACCAAAAACTTAAAGAGGTCTCTGGTGAGAACACCCAGTTTTTGGAGAGGATAAAATCCATTGAAGCTCTTCTGGAAGCAGGACAGAGTAAAGACACAGAGGCAAACAAGCAGATACAGGTTTGTGAACACTTTCTAAAATCTGTAACTAGGAATAAGCATTAGGAGATTCTACCTTGTGTTCAAGGGTTTCATTTGTATTTTTTTTAATTTTAAAGGTTACATATACAGTAGTTGCAATGTTACTTTTTCTTCTGTCTTGCAGGAAACTAAAGAATCTGAGCTTGCACAGTTACATTCCAAGCTTCAAGAAAAAGATACTCAAATTTCCTTACTGGAAAAGGAGACAGCTGAACTGAAGGAAACAATCGAACAACAAAAAAATAAAAATAATGTGAGTTTTTTTTGTCATACAGGAAGGTTAAAGTATGAACACAGAGACCAGAAAAACATATTGTAGCAAATGGGTGGAGTGCCAAATGAATTGTATATAGGACTCTCATAGTTCTCATCCCATGTAATGGCAAAAAAGAAAAGGTAAACATGAAAAGGGGGACTTTAAATATGCCTCTGAGAGTCACACCAACACAATGTCATGTAATAGAAACACTCTTTATTACAAATACTACTAAAAAAAAGTCAAATATTTGACCACCATAGAAATAAGAGAAATAAATATACAACTGGAAATAACTCCGGTAATCACAGTGATATGATCCAAACCAGGGGCTGACTGACAACTCATGGGGATGGGTAGAGACCTGGCAATTACAGATGGACCTGGGGTGGGTAGAGACATGGCAATTACAGGTGGACCTGAGGTGGGTAGAGACATGGCAATTACAGGTGGACCTGGGGTTGGAGGAGACATGGCACTAACAGGAGGACCTGATATGGGTCAGGATGAACCACAACTGCCAGGGTTGGACTGACAACTCATGGGGCCCCCGGGCAATAGGGGATCATGGGGCCCCTGTATCCTTGCCCAAACTCGAAAAAGCCTATGAAAAAGGTACCAGGGGCATCTCATGGGGTCCCCTACTGACCCCGGGCCCTCGGGCAGTGCTTGAGTTTCCAAATGGTCAGTCCGCCCCTGATCCAAACCCTCCAATTTCACAAGTTCTTCAGTATGTTGTAGGTCTACGTGTTTCATGGGATCCCTTGTTTCATCAGGAATATGTTATTATGGTCCTGTTGAAGCACTGGATCCTGTGAAATGCGTAGACCTACGACCTACTGAAGAACTTGTGACATTGGTGGGATCGGACCATATCACTGTGATTTACAGAGTTCTTTCCATTTGTATATTTATTTCTCTTATTTCTATGTTGGTCATATATTTGACTTTTTAGCAGTATTTGTAATAGTGTTTCTATTACATAACATTGTGTTGGTGTGACTGTCAGAAGCATATTTACAGTCCCCCTTTTCATGTCTACCTATTTTTCGCTTTGAGCACAGACATAACAGGGCTTGGTTAAGGATAAGGTGAGTTAAAATTATGCCCTGTATATTTGGGATATCATTGCCTACCAAATAAAAGGACCTATTTTTTCTGCATTTCTATTTTGTTCATCGACTAAATGGGAATATAGTTACATTCTGGTGTAATTATCTGCCTGGGAGGCACAGATGCAGCATATAGCCTGCTGCCAGGAGCCTGTAAAAATCAGTGACAGGCTGAAATGTGCAGCAGCTGCACACTGGTATATGCACATTGGAGGAGCATTCTTGTACAGGGACATATGCACTGCCCTGAAAGCAGTCTATTTACAGCAAAGCGTATACACCCCTGTACGCAAGTACCATTAGCATGTGTGTATGTTGGCACACAGCCACTGCGTATTTCAGCTTGTCATTGACTTTGATAAGTTGCTGGCAGGACCTGTATGCTGCACCTGTGACTCTTGAGCAGAAAATTAGGCTCAGATGTATGCTGGACTTCTGTCTTGCTGTACTACCCTCTTATGGCTCGGTGCATGAAGCCTTGAACAAAATCTTTCACTTTGTCTAGTCGTGGCAAAGTAACAATTTGTCTTTTATATCTCGGTGCAAAATTGTTGCTGATCATGTGAACAGGTGTCAGGTCCAGAAATAAGTCAAATGCAACATGCTTTCAGTTGTGTTGGAGTTGCTTTTGCATTCCCATTGTCTGTTTGTTTTCTAAATGCAAAAATAAAAAATATACAATGTTTTAGGTGACAGTATATACAGAGCGAAATAGAGCAAAATGGTAAAGCAAGACATTTCTGATGCAGGCGGTAACTTTGTATTATAGATAAGTGAAAGTGAGCGCTTTCCCAATAAGCCGCTGTACACTCAAGATAACCAACAAAATTCTTGTACAAATATGAGATAAAACAGTGCAGCGCTAATAAGTATAAAAATTATAGCAAAAACAATAGCATATATCCAAATGATAAAAGTAAAATATTGGGGTAATTATAATAAGATCTGTAAGCAAAGTCTGTTGTGAAAGCAGATTACTAGTAATGAAGCAGATCGTCCCACAGTTTCAAACCGGTGTTGGAATCTGAAGTGAATATGAGAAATGCACACTCACCAGACGTGCACTATGAAAGTGCAAAGTAACTATCCTTGTATCAACACGTGGTCATCTGGGCTGTAAAGATGGAACAGGCTCCCTCTCGGGATGAAAGGATCCAGGGACTTTGTTGTTGATGATCTAGGAGTGTCCAGAGTTCCCCTTAAGGGATGAATGGGTGCAGCTCTCACAGAATGACAAAAGGCTCCCTCTCTGGATACACAGGGTACTGGGCGTCTGTAGATTGTCCCTCGGCTTGCAGGTCAATTTTTCTTCTTCTCGAGCTTGTAAGGAAACCGCTATCAACTCTCACCCGCTGAACAGCACTCATAGAGGAGGTACAGGACACACACCGGGTGATAGGACGGGACAGGCAGCCAAGTCCACACAGTCAGGCGACACTTCACCGGACCATCCACTCATACAATTCATCAATCCGACCGCAACGTCAGCATCACACTCCCGCACTGCTGTGTGGCAGAATACCGCCCAGGCCTGGGTATTCTGCCACACAGCAGTGCGAGAGTGTGATGGTGACGTTGCGGTCGGATTGATGAATTGTATGAGTGGATGGTCCGGGGAAGTGTCGCCTGGCTGTGTGGACTTGGCTGCCTGTCCCGTCCTATCACCCGGTGTGTGTCCTGTACCTCCTCCATGAGCGCTCTTTAGTGGGTGAGAGTTGATAGAGGTTTCCTTACAAACTCGAGAAGAAGAAAAAATTGACCTGCAAGCCGAGGGACAATCTACAGACGCCCAGTACCCTGTGTATCCAGAGAGGGAGCCTCCTGTCCTTATTCTGTGAGAGCTGCACCCATTCATCCCTTAAGGGGAACAATGGACACTCCTAGATCAACAAAAAAAAGTCCCTGGATCCTTTCATCCCGAGAGGGAGCCTGTTCCATCTTTACAGCCCAGATGACCACGTGTTGATACCAGGATATTTACTTTGCACTTTCATAGTGCACGTCTGGTGAGTGCGCATTTCTCATATTCACTTCAGATTCCAACACCGGTTTGAAACTGTGGGACGATCTGCTTCATTACTAGTAATCTGCTTTCACAACAGACTTTGCTTGCATATCTTATTATAATTACCCCAATATTTTACTTTTATCATTTGGATATATGCTATTGTTTTTGCTATAATTTTTATACTTATTAGCGCTGCACTGTTTTATCTCATATTGGTAACTTTGTATTGTAGCCAGGCTTTGGACAGCTGCCTGACACATTTTAAGTTTTTTTTTGTCAGGCATGTTGAAAATTAAACGTTTGACTGATCTTGTTCCAGAAAGGTTCTTATGCAATCTTCCCGCCATTGCTTCATATTGTACATCTGTCAAAAATGATGTGAGCTTTTCAAAATCTTATCCTGGAGAAGATAGTGCTTCCTGAAAGGGCTGGTCATATTTGACAGTGAAATTGATTACATACACATGAGGATTGGGCTGCCCTGCTTGAATTCAACTTTGGCAGCATGATCTTTCATGGCTGATTCCAGAGGTTTAACTGATCATTGTGAAACTATAACTTGTAGGATCTTCGAGAAAAGAATTGGCAGGCTATGGATGCTTTGGGTCTGGCGGAAAAAAAATGTGAAGCGAAAGTAAATTCAGAGAAGAAAGCAAAGGTAAAATCTACAGTGGGTGTTGGGAGGATGGCGGTTGGTCTATTATCAAATGGAGGAAAGAGAGAAATGACTTCAGCTAGATTATAAAATATAATTTAGGTGAAGGACAGAAGATCAATTGAAGAGTCATTACTGAATAAACTGGTTTGATACCATTGAAAGCATTGTACCATAGTTTGTTGGGGATCAGTAGGGAAAGTCTGAACAAAGAATTCCTAGGATCAACATCCAAGGATATGTGTTCTCTTATGTAAAGCCTAGTACACACAATGACGAATATGTACTAAAATAAACAAAAATCATTCGTTTTGGTATCGTACGAGAAAAATGTTCGCACTCTCGAAAGCTGTGTACTAATGATCAGATTATCAGACAATCGCTCCGAAAGTAGTGACTTTGTTTGATATTCTCATTGTGTGTTCGAGGATTAAGGAGGCCTCTACACATTCCATACGGAACACATAAGTCCATTTTATCTAGAAACAATGAGATAGTAGAAGGAGCGGGTAAATCCATTTATGCAGGATGGCTTTCCTTGCCACAAGAGAGTGAGCAGTTGTTTGCCAGCACAACATTCTTTAATGTTTGGCTCCGCGTTCTGAGTGTCTTGTGTAAGTTTCCTAGTAGAACATATGGTCAATGTGTAGAATCCCCCAAAGAGGAGTGCTGAGAATCCTTAATTCACTCCTGTTCTGCTCCCCTTTGTGATGAGCCAGCTACTGTTGCGTTGATATTAGTGGGCCCAGACTGAGAACTGTAAATTTCTTTGGTCCTTGGTTTGAAAGAGAATTCTGGGTATTTGGAATGTGAGCTGAAATATTTGTTTTAAATCTTTGAGATAAGTCCTCCAATGTAGAATAGTCTATATTAAAACTTAAAGTAGAGCAGAAAAACGGCAGACGGAGAAATCTGCCTATTATTGAATATGTTGATGTTAGCCACTTGCCTGATGAAATACCGTGACCAGTTGGGAGTTTTTGCAACGCCCTTTTAATCAGATGGATATTTCCTGTATAGTGTTTGAGAGGCTGACTGAAGTGGGATGGAGTCCACAAAAGAAGGAACTACACTGCTTTTGTAACAAACTGGGTACGTTCACCTTTTGAGGTTCTTGTACTCATCCTTCAAGTAGGTCAGAAGTGACTCCAGGTCAGGAACAATACTTCTGCTCATTGGGATTGTTATAACTTCTCATCAGGTGTATTTTGCAAAAATTACCTTTCTGTTTTAGAGTGGAGTTTGGATCTAAGGGTTTTGATAAGGAGCTAATAAAAAAAAAAATATATAACACAGTTGTGTTCAAAATAATAGCAGTCAGACATCACTAACCTGATCAATCACTGTTTTTGGTAGAAATTATATTTCTACATGGCAAATAATTTACTAGCAGGTGTAGTAAAGCAATAGAAATCCAACAGACCCAACAGTCATGACATGCATGCTGTTGATTCTGTGTAATTGAATAACTAATTGAAAGGGGCATGTTCAAAATAATAGCAGTGTGGAGTCCTATTAGTGAGGTCATTCATTCTTTGAAAAACAGGTGGCAATTATTGCCCTTATTTAAGGAAGGAAGGCAGCAAATGTTGTACATGCTGGTAACAGTGCATTTCTCTCTGAAATTCTGAGGAAAATGGGTCGTTCCAGACATTGTTTAGAAGAACAGCATACCTTGATTAAAAAGTTGATTGGAGAGGGGAAAACATATAAGGAAGTGCAGAAAATGATAGGTTGCTCAGCTAAAATGATCGCAAATGCTTTAAAATGGCAACCAAAACCTGAAAGATGTGGAAGAAAGCAAAAAACTACCATTCGATTAGATAGAATAATAGCCAAAATGGCAAGAACTCAGCCAACAATCAGCTCCAGGAAAATCAAAGAAGGTCTAAAGTTACCTGTGAGTACTGTTACAATTAGAAGACGCCTATGTGAAGCCAAGCTATCTGCAAGAAGCCCCCACAAAGTCCCACTGTTGAAAAAAAGACATGTGCTGAAGAGGTTACAATTTGCCAAAGAGCACATTGACTGGCCTAAAGAGAAATGGTGCAACATTTTGTGGACTGATGAAAGTAAGATTGTTCTTTTTGGGTCTAGTGGCCGGAGACAGTTTGTCAGACGACTCCCAAACACTGAATTCAAGCCACAGTACACTGTGAAGACAGTGAAGCATGGTTGCGCAAGCATCATGATATGGGGATGTTTCTCATACTACGGTGTTGGGCCTATTTATCGCATACCAGGGATCATGGATCAGTTTGAATACATCAGAATACTTGAAGAGG
This sequence comes from Staurois parvus, assembly GCF_062004578.1. Lineage (NCBI taxonomy): Eukaryota > Metazoa > Chordata > Amphibia > Anura > Ranidae > Staurois > Staurois parvus. The sequence continues at coordinate 3,575,827 of NW_028318197.1, forward strand.
TCATGCTGCCTTATGCTGAAGAGAAAATGCCCTTGAAATGGGTGTTCCAACAAGACAACGACTCCAAACTCACCAGTAAACGTGCAAAATCTTGGTTCCAGACCAACAAGATTGACGTTATGGAGTGGCCAGCCCAATCCCCGGATCTTAATCCAATAGAAAACTTGTGGGGTGACATCAAAAATGCAGTTTCTGAGGCAAAACCAAGAAATAGAGAAGAACTATGGAATGTAGTCCAATCATCCTGGGCTGGAATACCTGTTCACAGGTGCCAGAAGTTGGGTGACTCCATGCAACACAGATGTACAGCAGTTCTCAGAAACAGTATGTGGCGAAACCGTTCCGCCTGGGCTTCCTCGTGCGGAGCTATGTGTCACACCCAATGGTCCTCTTTTCCAGCAAGTCTTCCAGCACTCTCCCAAGGCAGATATTATAGCTAAGAAACCCTCCCTTTTCCCACGAGCCGGAACTTCGTGTAGGGTGAATAATGACTGACTCTTTATTAAACACAGCTCAGTATATACAGCTTCAACCCCACCAGACAGCCTGGCACCGGGTTTTCCCCACCCACAACAAACCCTACAACTAACAATACAGTATGAACTCTATTAGAAGTGAAAGACTACCAGGTCACATTTCCCTAAACAAACAGTGTAGAATGTCTGTGAAACATGTCCAGCTTTACAAAGGGGATAAAACTGGAACAGAAAGGGCAAAATGTGATCACACAGGGACAATTCGTCACACAGTAGTTCTACAACTAAATATTAATTAAGTGATTCAAAGAAAAGCAAAATCTTCAAGCATTTTTCAGTTTATATAGTGAATGTTTGAGTTTGTAAAGATGAATACAAACACTGCTCTTTTTTTGAACAGTCTAATATTCACTTTTCTTCAATTTTTTTAGAGGAACAACACAAATTTGATACATTTTTCTTCATGTTTTGATTTGGAATAGAATGTGTAGTGTTCCCAATGCATTTGTGTGTATGGAAATAAAAGCTATTAGAAGGATTTTGAGCTTTATTCACTTTTTTCAACACACTGCTATTATTTTGAACACAACTGTATGTATGTGTATGTATGTATGTATGTATGTATATATATATCTTGCATAATGGTTTTGTATACTGTCTTCCTTCATTTCTTCCTAGGGCTTAAAAAAAAATAATTTACAATATTTTTCTTTTTTTCTGGGTTAAACATGAAAGATTGCATGAGCAGAAACTCATACCAGTGAGAGTTCCTTATCAGACTGCTCAGACCTGAGTGTCAATAGGACAAACTACAGCCTCAAAACAGGCAGGTTATATGGAGCAAAAGGATGAAACAAAATACTAAGTAAGCTCCTAACTATAGATCATGAAGAAATTAAACTCCGGAGTAACCTGAGCAATAAAACTAAGCCCTGATGAAGGGGTATTTGATCATAAAAATTCAATCCCTATGGTTTGGCTAGTTTCACTCCTTACAGGCTGATTTTTTCACTCCTTTCCATCCATTCACTCCTTACAAATTGATTTTCATTCCTTTCCATCTTGTCAGTCCTTCCAAGCTGATTTTCTCAGGAACTTGTTGGGGCTGCATCGGCATTATAGAGCTGCCACAAGCCTACAATAATTTGATTTATATATAATCTCTTCCAAGCTTGAAGTCCAGCACTTCACTAGCCTAGTGTAGGAATTCAAAACCATTTATCAAGTGAAAAATGTTTGCTGGTTTTAAACATAGATTGTATATAGATGGGGAGGGGGGGAGAAACATATGTATAACTCATGGATCCAAATATATGTTCTACAACATATTAAAATTACAAAATGGATCCAAAATTATTAATTTCCATTTTAAAGGGTAATTGTGTCTTTGTATTTAGTCTGGTGGGGGAAACTTTTTGATCCAAAGGTTTATGTGGCCATATAACTCTAATGTTCAGATAATGTATTTTATTTTTACATTGTCCATCTCTCCCAGGGCTTTTACAGTGTTTTCTCCTTAAGCCTCCTTAGTATCTTTCAAAATTGATTGCATGTTCAAGACTTGGGAAGATCATAGCAGGAACATTGTTTACTGAAGTATATTTACACTAATTTATAAAATGACCATTCAAATGCTTGACTAAATCTGGACATCTTCTTCCACAGTACTTTAGATTGCCTTTATGAACCTTTGCTTTGCTCATGTAGGGCAAAACTGGTTTACTTAAAGGATAAGTTCACCTTTTGCTAAAAAATAATAAATGCACATTTTTTGCATGTAAAAAATGTGCATTTATTGTTTGTTGTTGCAGGAGCCTGTAAAGCATTGCACCAGCTATCAGCAGACCGCTGGTGTCATGCAGGTCTTCTGCAGACCTGTCAGTATATCTGCTTGCCCATATGAGATGTAAGGGCAAGCAGATACAGTAGGTAAAATAAGTATTGAGCACATCACCATTTTTCTAGTTAAATATATTTCTAAAGGTGCTATTGACTTGAAATGTTCACCACATGCCGGTAAAAACCCATGCAATACATACATACAAAGAACCCAAAACAAATATGTTCAGAAATAAAGTTATGTGTATTAAAATGGAATGACACAGGGAAAAAGTATTGAACACGCTAACTGAATTTATTTAATACTTTGTACAAAATCATTTCTTGGGAATGTCAACTTCAAGACGCCTCCTGTATGGAGAAACTAGTTGCATGCATTGCTTAGATGTGAATTTGGTCCATTCATCCACAAAGTCTTCAAATCTTGAAGGTTCCGTAGGCCTCTTATATGAGCTCTGATCTTTAGTTCTTTCAATAGATTTTCTATTGGATTCAAGTCTGGGCTATTCTAGCAGCTCTATTTGCTTTCTTTGAAACCAATTGAGAGTTTCCCAGTCTTCCTTCCGGGTTCACGAGCTCTGGCTGTCTGACTGGCCGAACCGCAATGACGTCACTCCCACACGTGTGCGGAAATTCCAGGCCATGGCATAGTGCTCTGAAGGAACGGCACGGGTATGCCATAACTTCTGAGTTGCATGCGCCAGCTGTCAAATAGAGCGAATATCTCCTAAATGGTACACGTTTAGGAGATGATCATTTTTCATACAGGTAAGCTTTATTATAAGCTTACCTGTAGGTAAAAGTATCCAAAACTAATTTACTACCACTGTAAGCTCATTAGGATCATTTATATTTTGCCTAATTTTATGTTACTAAATCACATCACTTTCATTTTCTTTGAAATCTCTGGAATGTTTGTTTTCTTTCCAGGAAGAACTGACACAGCAGCTCGGTGGAGTTCAGAGTCACACGAAAGAAACACTAATGTCACTGTTCCCACAAGTTACTGTAGAGTCACACCAGGTATGGATAAGGTTGCCTTCTTGTACTTACAAAACATACACACAAATTGATGACTATAGTTTACAGTAAGCTAATCACATTAACATAGACAGTAAACAAATGTTTGGAGGAATATGGATTCCCTCTAACGTTTTGAGTGAATAATGGAGCAAATAAAGCTGCATCTAAAGTGATGTTGATCTTTTAGATGGTAATGACTGTTTTATGCTAAAAAAAAAACTATAGTCTTGAATTGGACATTTCCGTAACATGCCTTAGATTTCATGCATGCAGTTGTATAGGGACCGTACAATCCCCACAAAATGGCATTCCCGGGAACCGCTGCCACCGCATACAGCTGCCCATTAAGATGCATTAGAAGAGGCAGCTTCTACATCTCGGAGCATATGTCAATGTGCATGCAGGTGCCTTACGCAACCTTTGGCACACAACCACATACAGTCACTCTTATGCATCCCAATGGGCAGCTGTATGCGGTGGCAACGGGTCTCAGAAATGTCATTGCACAGGCTCTGCATACCCTACTGCCATTTGTATGAAGCCTCAGTGCTTAAAACACTGTATCATTTAACCGCCTTCCACCCGCCATATAATGACGTCCTCCCAGAACGAGAGAACCGCCTTGCGCCCATCATTTCTAACCGCGCGTGCGCACCCTCTGGGGCGTGCGACGATCGGTGGTGTGCTGTGTCCCTGGGACACTGCGGATCACTGATCAACGGTCATGTGATCAGCTGTGTCCAACCACAGCTGACCGCATGTAAGTAAGGAAATGCCGGTTATCGGCATTCCTCTCCTCACGAGTTGTCACGATGACCGCTCGTGAGGAGAGGAGAGCCGGTAATCGGCATTACTCACAGGGGACATGTACACTGATCATCAGGGCACTGATGATCAGTGTAGCCCCATCAATGCCACCTGTCAGTGCCACATATCGGTGCCCACCAGTGTATATCAATGCCACATATCAGTTCCCATCTGTGCTACCTTTCAGTGCCACCTATCTGTGCCCATCAGTGCCATATATGAGTGATGCCTTTCAGTGCCCATCAGTGATGCCTGTCAATGCCCATCAGTGCCGCCTATCAGTACCCATCACTGCAGCCTCATTAGCACACATCAGTGAAGTAGAAAAATCACTTATTTACAAAATTTTATAACAAACTAAGAAAAAACATTTTTATTTTCTAAACTTTCAGTTGTTTTTGGTTTGTTTAGCAAAAAAACAAAAAACCCAGAGGTGATTAAATACCACCAAAAAAAAGCTCCATCTGTCTAAAAAATTATAAAAATTTCATATGAGTACAATGTCTCATTCAAAGTGTGACAGCGCTGAAAATTGGCCTGGGCAGGAAGGGGGTATAGGTGCCTGGTAGACAAGGGGTTAATATGTGACAATACTGTTAGATGTTTATGCCCATTTATCCCAGAGTTTTGCATGTTCTGATACTGAGTAACATATCTGTGGACTTTGGTTTTTTAAAAAAAATGCATTATAAGGAAGAAAAAAAAAGTGGCACTGTTGCTTATAGCAACCCAACATACAGTGGGGCAGAAAAGTATTTAGTCAGCCACCAATTGTGCAAGTTCTCCCACTTAAATAGATGAGAGAGGCCTGTAATTGGCATCATAGGTAGACCTCAACTATGAGAGACAAAATGAGAAAAAAAATCCGATCACATTGGCTGATTTGGAAAGAATTTATTTGCAAATTATGGTGGAAAATAAGTATTTGGTCACCTACAAACAAGCAAGATTTCTGGCTCTCACAGACCTGTACCTTCTTCTTTAAGAGGCTCCTCTGTCCTGCACTCATTACCTGTATCAATGGCACCTGTTTGACCTTGTTATCAGTATAAAAGACACCTGTCCACAACCTCAAACAGTCACACTCCAAACCCCACTATGGTGAAGACCAAAGAGCTGTCGAAGGACACCAGAAACAAAATTGTAGACCTGTACCAGGCTGGGAAGACTGAGATGAACTTTTCATATTGACCAAATACTTATTTTCCACCATAATTTGCAAATAAATTCTTTCCAAATCAGCCAATGTGATTGTCTGTGTGGATTTTTTTCTCATTTTGTCTCTCATAGTTGAGGTCTACCTATGATGCCAATTACCGGCCTCTCTCATCTTTTTAAGTGGGAGAACTTGCACAATTGGTGGCTGACTAAATACTTTTTTGCCCCACTGTATATCACTTAACTGGTCACAGATCTCTGAGAGGTGAACTTTGTATACTGCCGGTTACAGCTCTTGGCATATTGCTGTTTACCTAAGACCGACCATATAATGTTAGACTTCTATCAGTTCCCTCACCCAAGTTAAATTGCACGCAGCTGTCAGAATGCATGAACAGTGGCTGCATCTGATTGGATGCAGCTACTGTTCAGACAACAATATTCTGCCTGGTTCTTTCAATTCTCAGACCTAAAGGTGTCTGGCGGACTGGTTGCAACAAGGCCACCCGCAGATTGAATTTAGGCTGAAACTCCCTCTGTGTATGGTCAGCTTTACTACATAAGCTTGTTTCAAGAAGCTGCACAATATTTTGATTGTTACTGACTGTTGTCTTTCCCTTTACAGCTGTACAGTGAGTGGCTTCAGGAGTTCAGAGAAAAATCAACCGACTTACTGAAGCAGCTGAGCCAGCCGACAGACCAGACAGACTCTTCTGTAAGTGTTTTTCGTAACGCTATTGATCTAGCCATTAATGAAGCAAGGAGCAAGATTTGCCTATACCTGCAAAATCAGCAGTATTGTGGGATGTGGATCTAAGACTCTAGAATTAGGGGGATTCGTCCTTTTTTTTTTTTTAACGGAATCAGTATGTATGTACATGGCTGCTGTTAGAAACTATAGGGCCCCACGCAGCCAACTTGACAGCGCCCCTCCCCCCCTAAAAAAACAAAAAAAACCAGTGTACTATGCTTCAGTTATATATGAACACAGTGAGTGATCGGTACCGATCACTCATTGTGTTCATTCAGGAAAGGAAGAGGCTGGTAAATGTGACATATTTACCAGATCCTTCCCAAACTCTCCATGCTGAAGGATCCCATTGTATGCTTGCAGCTGTCGGTGGGAAGGAGAGGAGGGAAGCCTGCAGCACTGTGGGGGTGGGACACACAGTGGAGCCTGAGAAGCAGGGGGAAATGTACGGTGCACAGAGAGGGTGATGGGTGCGGAAGGAGGGCCAATTACTGGAACCGATCCACCGACTTATTATTTTTGTGCAACTAGCGCAGCACTATTTTTGATATATTGGATTTCTTTATGACTAGTATGAGAGGTCAATGAGTGCACTGCGGCTAGATATTACATTTTTGTATTATATTTTATATCATATTTAATTTTGGTTAGTTTTTTTCACCAGATTTATTTTGTGTAGAACACAAAAGGTTTGGGATAAATCTATAGTAGCGCATAAGGATTGGATTTTTGGGTTTTATATTTTGTGTTAAGGTCTCTTGTCTCATCTGGTTTTCAGGATACATTACTTAAATTGAAAGAAGCAGAGGAAGCACAGACCTCCTTGCAAGCAGAATGTGACCAATACAGAACCATCCTGGCTGAGACTGTGAGTTGTACAGTCATTCTAATTCTTATTAGTACATTAAGTAGGATACTGCTTTTGTTGCTTATGTTGTACTACACATTCACACATCATTCCTGAATATAAACCTGTTATATTAGTATGTCTTCTTGTAGCTGATACAAGCCCATATTTTAAAGTATTCATATTGCAGCTGTAAATGCTTTTAAAGTGCAACTAAACTCTGGTTTACAATTAAAAAAATAGTTTGCTCTCAGCCTAAATCTCCACCTTTTTTTTTTTTTTTTTTTTTTATTCTGACTTCCTGTTAGAGGGTGACTACGATTGTTCTTCATGGTCTCACTGTATCTAGGAACGTAGGCACCCTCTCTTGCTTTTTATCGCCCTTTCCTATAACAGTCTCTGCATTTTCACTTTGAGTCTAAGTTCACATATTTGTATTGCAAAATCGCTCAGGTTTTGTAGTGCCATTCCACATTGTGAATCATATGCGTTTGTCATTAAATGGCACTGCGTTTTTTATGTGATTTTTGAACAGGTTTGTTTTTGGATCTGTCATGTTCATAGTGGTTTTTGGTCTCTCTAAGCAAAAACACATTGCCTTCTGACACTTCCCATTGATCTCTACAGAGCACAAATTCGCATCGCACTGTCCAAAAGTCGCACAAGACGCTTTTCTAAAATCCCACTGTGGATCAGCCGCACATATGTGAACACCCTCCAAATAAACACATGCAATTCCCAATGTCTTACAAATTGCATATATGTGAACTAGGGGTCACAAAGCCAGATCAGCTGAGAATGATTGATTTAATTAGATTTGTGTATTCACATTGTTCTTTTCACTTCAAGTCTTACTAAACCCATGACCCTGCATTCACTATATCTGGTCTCCCACAGTACACACAACATGGAAATGCAATTATTTTTGTAAATATAAACCGCTAAATACCTTTTCTCATCAGCAGTTAGAGCAGTCTTGTGACTTCTATCAGTGTCCAGCCGAGCACCGGTTAAAGCTTGTAGGAGGTGTTTTCTTTCTGTTCTAGGAGGATGCAGAACCCCTGAACTTTGTCTGGACAGTGCTGATGGGCCCTGTGCTGACCACATGCACTCTCCCAAGAAAAAAAACCTCTCTAGCAATACACACCAAACTGAACATGTGTAGAGTGTCTTCACACGATTTGTCTTATCAAAAGATAAGGGGGGGCACTGGAAGAAGGGGAGGATCAGAGAAGTCAGGATCAAACCGCATTTTTACACAATGCAAAGGATTAACCCCTTAGGAACCACAGTGCGTATAACAAGCATGCTTTACTGCATATACAGACTGATTTTACTATTGTGGGTTTAGTAACACTTTCATATGTAATCATTACTTCCTCAGATCACGCAGGGCTTATGCCTGTACAACAAGTGGCTCAAAACTACTTGAGCTGTGTGCCCACAGCACCTGACCATTCATTTACTGTTTTCTCACACTTTGCCATCTTTGAGTCCTTTTCTGATCCTGTGGATTTAAAGTACAACTAATAGGAAAGCTTTTTTTTTTATTTTGGATAGACTACATGAGGGTTATAACCCCTGTAAGGTTTATTTTTGCCATCTGTATCCCATTGAGGATATTTCCCTTCACTTTCTGTCCCATAGCCAAAACAGGAAATCAAAGGAAAACCCTCCAAAATGAGGGAATCTTTGGTTGTCCCCAGAACTAGTGTCCCCACTGGAAGATATCCCCACTATTCCTGTTTTTGGGACAACCTAAAATTTGGGATTTTCTTTTATATTCATTTTCACGGATATTGGTAAACAGGACAAACAGAGTAAGTAAATCACCCTGATGGGGGCAAAAACTGCAAATAAAAGGTTGTTCTAACTTCTCTCCGCTCTATCTAAAAGTAAAAAAAAGCTTTGCCTTTAGTCCTGGTTTACGCTGGGTCTGATTTTTAAAGTGCAACTTCATACACATCTCTGCAACTTCATGCACAGATGTCAATGCAAGTCACGCCCCAAATCGGCAAAAGTAGTGCAGGAACTACTTTTCTAATCGGTGCGACGCTGACAAAATCAGAGTCACAGCAATTAGAACCATTTCATTGTCAATCATTGGATGCGATTTGTCATTTAATTTGGTCAAATTGCATGACAATTCACATCAGTGTGAACCAGGGTTTAATTATACTTTAATCACTGTAGATATAAGATTTACCATATTGTATTATACATTTCATCATAATTAGCTTGTCTTCAGCTATGAATGACTGATAAATCTGAAAATTCATCACTATATCTTGTACATGGTGTGCTTGGCGAAACAGATTCTTAGTGAGCGCTCACTGGAATGATTCAGGGCTATCTCTCCCTTAGGGTCCTTTCACATGGGCGTTCCATTTGTTTTCTTCAGTTCAGTCATGTTTTTACAATGAAAAAACAGATTTGTTTACATCTGTTTTTTCATCCATTTAAATCTGTTTTTTTTCATCAGTTTTTTCATCCGTTTACATCAGTTTTTCAACCATTTACATCAGTTTTTGGTCCGTTGACATCCGTTTTTCGTTCGTTCCAGGTTTTTTTTGCAGAAGAAATATAGGGGTTTTCTTCTTTAAAAAAAAAACAGATGTTAACGGATGCGGACATTAACGGATGTAAAAATATGTTCATCCATTTACATCCGCAAGTCCATAGAAATGGAGGATCCGGTTTTCATCTGTAAACGGACAGATGAAAAAGGACATACGGAATGTCCATGTGAAAGAGGCCTTACTGTGACTTTCCCCACATAACTCTATCTCTATCCCTTTTTTTACTCTCCCACTTTATTTTCTTTGTTCTTCCCTTCCTGACCTCCAGAATAGCCAGCGTGGCACTCAGTAAACATTCTAGAACATTCACATTTCAAAAATCAAGCATCTCTGACATACATGTCCTGTACAGCACAATATGCCACCATTGACCCTTCATGCCACTCGTGGAATTTTTTAGAATTGCATAGAAATCCGGTGTATGATGGTGGTGAACTAGGACACAATCAGTGAAATTTAAAGTGGCCCCAATGACAGATTTTCAGCGGTTGTTCCCTTAAGAACTACCTTCGTCTAATTCAGGCAAGCATTTTGTACCAGTGTAGGTAACATTATTGATGCATGTGGCAAATTCAGGTAGTTGTTAATACCACCACTTTAAGAACCTGTCACTATGGCAGTAACAAATTCTTAAAAATGTACCACCAGTTCTCAAATTAGGAAACTGGTAGCAATTAAGACTCTGAGCTGGTATACGGTGCTTAGAGTAGAGCATGCCTGTGTCATGTATGTGACAGCTGTCTGCATAGTTGCAAACCCCCTTCACTGCTAACCGTCTCTGACAGGTACATGAATTGGGTGCACTGACATTTTCAGTGCTGTGCCCCAACAGAATTCTAAAGGGTGTACATGACACCATTTAAAGGATATATTCACCATTTTTTTACATGTTTCAATCATGTTCAATGTGTTACATGTTATGAAAGGACCAGTCCCCGCTCCCTTCCCCCCCACCTCCCCCGTTGTGACAGCTAGCATGGGGGAATCACCCCCCCCCCCCCCACTAGCTGTCACAATGTTTTTTAAAAATGTGGCCGTGCGGGGCTCCGCCTGCCGGGCTGCATCATCGATTCACAGAATGGGAAGACTACCTTAGCGGATGTTGGCTTGTAGTTCTCAGTGAACTACCAGGGCATTGTTGAGCACTGTGTTAGTTCATTGATTCTTCCTGTCAGTATGTATCTGCTTGCCTGTACGAGGTACAAGCAGACAGATGCACTGACTGATCTGATTGCTGATGCAATGCTTTCCAGGCCCTCAAAACGAAAAATAGTAAATGAACATTTTTTTTTTTATCTGCAAAAAAATGTTAATTTATTATTTTTCATCAAAAGGTGAACTTATCCTTTAAAAATTCCTTCAAGAATGTTTTGTGACTATTTACTGATGTGTTTCCTGCCTTGTTATGTTGAGATCATTTAACACTAACCCCCACAGTTGAAATCAATTTGTGAAGACATCCCCCTTCCACCCTTTTTATTTTCTGTACCCTATACTTTACTATATAATCTTAATTTAAAAAAAAGATTAATAAAAAAAAAAACTTGTACACAGCATTTCACATACACTCGTCTCATATCGGGTTCTGATTTTTCTTTGTCCTAGGAAGGGATGCTGAAAGACCTGCAGAAGAGTGTTGAAGAGGAAGAACAGGTTTGGAAAGTAAAGCTAGAGGCATCTGAGGAAGAGCTCATGAAGGTGCGTTCAGCTGCACTAAATTGGCATTTTTTAGGAGAGATAATCATTGGCATCCTCCATGTTTTTTTCATTACAGTTTTACTTTAAGGCATTGAAGAAAAATCCTAGAAATCACTGTAGATAATTAAGAGTGTCTGGAAATGATGCATCACAAAGTGCAGACAAGGGACATGGCACAAGATATATTAATATTCATTATGTTGTCATTTTAAAGTTTTGGGGGAGATTTACTAAAACTGAAGCATTCAGAGTCTGGTTCAGCTGTGCTTGGTAGTCAATCAATTTCTAACTTCCGCTTGTTTAATTAAGCTTTGTCAATAAAACCTGGAAGCTGATTGGTTTCTATGCAGAGCTGCACCAGAATTTGTATGTTTCAGTTTTAGTAAATCAATGCCCAATAACTTTAAGAGATTTAAGGGAATTCGAACATTGGGAAGTGATGGGAAGTCGTTCAATAGAACACACGGGAACAAAAACATTTTAGTAGACTACGGAAGAGTTACAACCTTTGTGAGCTGTTTATATTGCTGGCTGTGCCTTCCAGTCTCGTGATCGTCACATCCTAATTTCTTGTCCTGGTGTCACTGGTATAAACTGTGAAGGGATATCTTCCAAGTAGGAGTCACAGACTACTGTAGGTCACTTTTTTGCTGCCATAGTTCTGCGCTATCTAAAGAAAGGTCAAGTGTGGTTACTTTGGATGCTGCACACCTTTTGCACTTTAAACTTTTGCTTAATTTAGATTAGGCCTGTTTAACATGGCAATACATAGAGGACTGTACCTCAGATTGGCTAATTGTCTAAATCTTTGGCTTTCATGAATTCTCTTAGCTAAGTACAGTAAATTGAACCCTCATTGGTTGGTATGGGTTATTTTGTGAAAATGTTTACACTACTTTATAAACCACTCATGTATATTTATTATTACATGTTTTCTATAGTCACAAACCCAAATAAAAACCTTAGAAGAAACAGTGGAAAGACTGAAATCAGACGTGCAAAGCCTAGACCAGGTATTATTTCTTTTTATATTACCAAATGTCACTGTTGCTTGTGTGCTTTATTATGCTATCACTGTAACAAGAGTTCACAGAATAGGAGGACTTTTCAAACCCTTCTTTTTTGGTTCATTTGTTGGAGAGTTTACAATAAAATAGTCAATAAAACAAATGAGTACCTGTTTGTTGAAATGATAAAAATATTACAAAGATTCTGGTGTAACAAATATCTCAATGCACCTTGCAAAAATATTAGCATTGACAACCAGTTGTTGCTGCAAAGATGACCTGTTTTGAGATGTGGGTGGAGAAGTGGAGATGAGCATGAAGCTCAAAATGGAGATGAGCAGGAGAGAGCTGGACAACTAGTCTGGGTTAATTTCTGAGTCAGATTGCCCCTCTATACAGTTGTGTCCAAAATTATTCAACCCCCACTGAAATTGAGTGTTTTGGCCAGTTTGACATTGCTTTTGATCATTCAGTCATCTTGCTTACATTTACATTAAAGAGGCACTTGTAGGTCAGACAAATATAACATAACAGTTATAATGAAATAACCACAAATGTCTTTTCTGTGCTCACAGCATTATCAGTTTTATTCAACCCCCAAGTGACATTCAATCTTAGTACTTAGTACAGCATCCTTTTACAGTTATAACAGCTTTTAAACGTGAAGCATAGCTTGACACAAGTGTCTTGCAGCGATCTACGGGTATCTTCGCCCATTCTTCATGGGCAAAGGCCTCCAGTTCAGTCACATTCTTAGGCTTGCGCACTGCAACTGCTTTCTTTAAGTCCCACCAGAGGTTCTCAATCGGATTTAAGTCTGGTGACTGCGATGGCCACTCCAAAATGTTCCAGCCTTTCCTCTGCAACCATGCTCTAGTGGACTTGGAGGTATGCTTGGGATCATTGTCCTGTTGAAAGGTCCAACGTCTCCCAAGCCTCAGGTGTGTGACGGACTGCATCACGTTTCCATCCAATATCTCCTGGTACTGAAGAGAATTCATGGTACCTTGCACACGCTGAAGCTTCCCTGTACCTGCAGAAGCAAAACAGCCCCAAAGCATGATTGACCCTCCACCATGCTTCACAGTAGGCAAGGTGTTCTTTTCATCATAGGCCTTGTTCTTCCTCCTCCAAACATAGCGTTGATCCATGGGCCCAAACAGTTCTAATTTTGTTTCATCAGTCCACAGAACACTATCCCACAACTTTTGTGGTTTGTCCACATGGCTTTTGGCATACTGCAGTCGACTCTTCTTATTCTTTGGAGACAGCAAGGGGGTACGCCTGGGAGTTCTGGCACGGAGGCCTTCATTACGCAGTGTGCGTCTTATTGTCTGGGCTGAAACTTCTGTACCCACATCTGACAAATCTTTTCTCAGTTCCTCAGCAGTCACACGGGGACTTCTCTCCACTCTACGCTTCAGGTAGCGCACAGCAGTCGAAGTCAGCATCTTCTTTCTGCCACGACCAGGTAGCGTTTCAACAGTGCCCTTTGCCTTGAATTTGCGAATGATGCTTCCTAAGGTGTCTCTTGGTATGTTTAACATCTTTGCAATCTTCTTATAGCCATTGCCCTTCCTGTGAAGAGAAATCACCTCTTCTCTTGTCTTCCTGGACCATTCTCTTGCCTTCACCATGTTTGTAACCACACCAGTAAATGTCTAGAAGGAGCTGAGTATCACAGTCATTTTAAAGCTGCCTAATTGGTGCTTATTATGCTTGATTGCTGCTCGGTGACATCCACAGGTGTTTTCAATACCTGATGGAAAGCACCTGTATGAACCTCTGTTCTTCAGAGTGGTAGTCTTTAAGGGGTTGAATAATTGTGGCAATGAAGAAACCACATAAGAACCATTTACTACTGTATTACATAAACAATTGATGTCATTTTAGTTGCATTTGGGTAGTTACAACGTCCTTGTAGGATTTGATTCTGAATACAATTCCAAATGTACACTATAGTCCCTAAACCCCTTTACAGCATTGGGGGTTGAATAATTTTGGACACAACTGTATTAGTGAAGTGTCCATCTGGACCCAGAGATCCCACACCTGTTCGAACATTGCAAGAGTTTTATTCATTCCTGCTGTAAACACTTCAATCAGTTTGACTTCCAGAATGCAAGAGTATAACTCGGATATTGTGGCTCAAAGTGTCCACCTCCAATAAAAAGCAGTTAGACATCTGCAGCAGTAGGGATATGGAGAAGTAGCTTTCTGGAAGTCCTAGGCATTCTCTGTGGGGGGAGACCCAGCAAGTATATTGATGGATTTAATGGAGTTTTAATTTGTAAAAGAGTGTAGACTAGACTATTTCTACAATGGTTGTATCCTTGGGCAGGTTCAAAAATTGTGGTATAATGTTTCTGGTTGTTTTGCCATCTCCAACACCTATTTCACGGGTTGCAGAATACATAAGATTTATTTCTATGTTCATTAGGCAAAAAGGTTACAGTTTGGCTACAGTTATGGGCAACATGGCCATCATCAGGCTAAGAAAGACAGGTCACCCCTCCTAATAAATAAATATATATAGATATATATATATATATATATAATGTGCACATTTTGTTTAAGGTGCCTGCATGCCACTATGCTGTTTTGCAGATGTTGAATAATTTGTTACATTCTTCTGTCTAATCATTTTGCAGCCATATGTTAGAATGCAGAGAATACATCATTGTCTCTCTGTATTTCAGCTCAAGGAATGCATTGCTTTAATGGAAGCACAGCTGGAGACCCAGATGAACACGTCTAGCACAGAATGTCAGACCTATTCCAAAGAGGTGGAAAGTGTATGTATTTTGTAGCTGGTCATGAATCTGTTATATTATACAGTATAAGGGTTCATACATCACTGGAAATTGGGAACAGTTATGCATTTAGATGAAACGTACACATCATCATATTTAGTACCAGGCCTTTAAAGTTTGAAACTCTAATTTGCTATGGGAATGTACAAACAGCTGGTTCCTGGTGTCTATCAGATACTGCAATCTTCACAGTCCATGGCTTTTGTATTGCTCTAATGTATAAACTTAGGGTGTGTGTGTATATACTGTATATTATGTTGACAACATGGGCATTGAATGCATGGAATTACATTTTCAGCACATGGATAAATTGTATTGAATGAATACACTGATATACATATACATGAATATACTGAATACATATTGAATGAATGAATTGTATTTGTCACTGGTTCCTAATGCTGTATATCAGTACTGGGACAAGATCATCAGGTGCCCAGGGTAAAAATGCCAAACTGTGCTCCCATTCCCAGGTTGACCGCAATAACAACACCTACATTGGTTGTCGGTATTATGCCATTTCAACTCCATTTCATTGGTTGCTTCTTAAGAGAAGCGTGGGATGTTTTTTTATCCTCATTATACTTGCCTAAGTGGATGCAGCATTGTGAGAACTCAGCGATCACATGACCGCTGATCACTGAGGTCTCATTGCTGCTTTGAGCAGAGAGCCGTGACAGTCAGCCACAATTGTCTGCTCGGCACCCCCCGCTAAGAGGCTGTCCCAGGCGCCGCTCCAGGTTCTGGAATGGATCCCAATTTTAAAGTTGGGATCTTTCCCCAGCCTGGACCTGCTGAGTGATGTCAGCCAACAGTGGACTTGGTTAGAGGAGTGCTGAACGAACTGCACTCCTGTGATCCTCAGGAGAAGTACAGCCAAAAGTGCTTTGGCTTCACTTCTCCTTTAATCACTTGCTGACCGCAGATAGGTGAATGATGGCTTCACTGCAGCCGGCCAGTTCTGGGTGGACGTCATATGACCTCCCAGAACGCTCTCTACTGCGCACCCCCGGCGATCTACATGATTTCTGTGTCCTACGGATATGGTAAAAGCCAATCACAGCGGCCTTTTACCATGTGATCAGCTGTGTCCACTGTCACAGTGTGAGGAAAGTACTGTCGAGAACCGGCAGTTGTCAGAGGAGGGATTGGCACCGATCATCAGGGCACTGATGATCAGTGCCCTGATGATCGGTGCCCATCAGTGCCGCCGCTCAGTGCCCAGCAGTGCCGCTAGTCAGTGCCGCCTATCCGTGCCAATCAATGCTGCCTATCAGTGCCGCCTATCCGTGCTAATCAATGCTGCCTATCAGTGCAGCCTCATCAACGTACATCAGTGAAGGTGAAAAATTACCTGTTTGCAAAATTTTATAATAGAAACAAAGAAAAACTTTTTTTTTTTTTCAAATTTTTTTGCTCTTTTTTTGTTTATAGCGCAAACAATAAAATGCCCAGCAGTGAGTAAATGCCACCAAAAGAAAGCTCTATTTGTGTGAAAAAAATGGTAAAAATTTAAAACCGGTACAATGTTGCCTAACTGCGCAATTGTCATTCAAAGTGCGACAGTGCTGAAAGCTGAAAATTGGCCTGGTAAGGAAGAGGTGTAAGTGCTGGTCAGTGGCAGTGTTGTTTAAAACATCACTCTCCTTTAGTGGTCAGTGGCAGTATTAATCAACCCCTTCAACCTGCATTAGGGGCCATTGGCAGAGTTAATGAACCACTTCATCATGCAGCATGATGGAGCTAATAAACACTGCCAGTGGCCACTAATGCAGTATGAAGGGATCAGTTACCATTGTCACTGACCACTAATGCAGCAGTGACAAGAGACCGTTTTAATAAACCCCTCCATGCTGCATTACTATGCAAATGGCAGTGCTTATTGACCTCTTCATCCCTCCCACACCCCCCAAGGAGTTTATCAGTTCACTGTATAAAGCTGCATATCAGGAAATGGCACTCTGAGTTTGACTGCACTGAATTGAATGCCTTTCCTCAGCCTACTTCTCTCAAGTAGTCTGTATTTAATTTACCTACCTTATAACTTATACCTATCCCAGTACTACATGGCAGCTCCCTTTTCCTGGCTTGGGAATGGCATGTCCTTGGGGCAGGCCGGGACTAACTTTTACCTGACAGGCAAAGATCACTCAGATCATTAAAGCGGTATTTAATCCAAGACTAAAAATGTGATATATTGCATCTTACAAATTATGTGGTGGCTGCATTGGTTTTCTTTTTCAGGCTTTTTTTCTGCTGTTTTTCACCTGTTGATCTGGCAAGTAACACACCTCCTGTATTAGATTGCTCCCATTCTGGATGAATGAGCACAGGGGGCACCTTTTGGGCAGCAGCATTGTCAGTATGGGGTAAAGGGAGTGTTGGATGTACTAATCAGACTTGGATAAACTAACAAATTTAAGCCAAACTCCAGCTAATACTTTTATAATCTGTTACAGCAAATATTTTTTTTTTTCCTTTTAGGATAAATGTTTTATATAAATAAATAAAAGCTGATCATTGGTAGAGTAACGCAAAGTGAACTGAGATATAAAAAAATTAGTTAAAAGATTAGATGAAATTGGTAACTAGAGAGAGAGATGCCTCATACTCTACATGTTTCGCATCAGTAGCTTCATCAGAAGTAGGTGAAATACATAATGTTTAATTGATAAAATTCATAAAAACAATAAGGGTGTAGTTGTCCAAAAGTTTGAATATACTGCAGGTAACCCTCATGTGGCCCAAGGTGCCAATAAAGGGGAACTGTCCAAACAACGGGTCCACCATTCAAGGCAGAAGTACCGGCTTGGTAATGCAGATGGGGCAAAGGAGCAGATGGACAGAATCCAATGAGTCCAAAGCCCACCAGGATGTGGCAAATGAAACTTGTCACAAGGCCAAAAAACATTTCTGCCTCCTATACCATGCTGGTAATTCTGCCTTGAATGGTAGACACGTTGTTTGAGCGGTTCCCCTTTAGTGATGCTGCAGGCAATGTGTGGGTCACCTGCATTGTATTGAAACTTTTGGACAACTACACCCTTATGGTTTTTACTGATTTTGTCTGGTGACACATTGGGGTCGATTTAATACTGCATTAATATCATTTTTGTGAATCGCATTAATAACCTATTCCAAAATGTTGCAATTAAAAAAAAAAATGAATTTTTGTGCTGAACACAGCTGATCCACATGAATAGTCTTTGTGCATGGAGCTGGCAAAGAATCTGATTATAAGCTGTGTTTGCAAACAGGTGCATGGATATCGACTGTATGCAAATGAGCATGATTTATATGTAGCATTATGCAAGGCTTTGGATTATGAATGCTAATATGAGTATCTGACATCCTTTATTGCAGCTGAGACAGCTTTTGTCAGAATCACAAGAACATCTGGAAGCTACAAAAGCAGAAGCCAGAAAACAAAGCAAAGAGCTTTCTTTGGTAATTTTTAATAATTTAACCTCTTCATGGCCAGGGTCAAAACAAATCTTAATGCCCAAAACCAATTTTTCAACTTTGAGTAACTGTATATATCATTACAACTACTTATTGTATCCAGGTGAATTAGACCTTTTTTTAAAGACAAACCTGGGATTTTATTTGGTGGTAAATGTTAATGGATAACTCCTGATTTTTCTTTTTATTAAAGAAAAACTGGCCCAAAATAGTAAACTAATTTTTAAAATGTAGCTGTATATTTGTATGGCATTACCATCTACCACCACCAAAAAACTGAAAAATGAATTCTACTCATGACGATCATGGCAACACCACGTATGTGTGTGTGATTTGTTCTTTGTGCCCATAGTACGGCCAAGAAACAATAATACATATTTTTTTTGTTCTACCTAAAACACAGACATTAACACACACACTGACACTAAATATAAAACCTTTTTTTTCTTACCTAAAACACACTGCCACTAACTGACACTTGCATTGCCATTAACTAACATATATACTGCCACTAACTGACACACTGCCATTAACTGATATTTACACAACCACTAACTGCCACGATCACTAACAGTAACTGACACACTGACTGACAGTGATACAAAAAGACAGCATTAACAGCTGACTGGATGGCGTATCTAAAAAAGTGTCAGTTATAGCTACCCTATAAACATTAGGGTGCGTTGTGTAAAGTGTAGTAGATGGAATTCCCAGCAATGCTAGAGAAATGTCACCCTTTTTGATTGCCATTTCTGTTAAATGTGATTAGTATATTCTCTTTTTTCAGCTCAGACAGCAGTTAAGTGAAATGCAGAATCATGTGCATGAGAAAGGCTCACATGGTGTACAAGATCATCAGGTTAGTGACTAATACAGACACCTTACACATAGATGTGCTTTGTTTTGTCTATGTCTGCTGCTAACAAGTGCTTTTTAGTGGTTTCCACTGGTCTGTTAATTTGTGGATAACAGACATACCAGCTCAATTCTATTCAACAGTTTTCTAGAAAATGAAGCTATATGAGCAATATTTGCTTAGTTCTGTGGAACACACTCTTAGTTCAGGGCTGCTGTGAAAAAAAAAAGATGTTTATTTCATTGGTATTTGCCCTATGGAGCAAGAGCAGACATTTAAATCATTATTTAACCACTTCAAGTCCGGACACTTTCACCCCCTTCCTGTCCAGGCCAATTTTCAGCTTTCAGTGATGAAGATTTTTTTTTTCTTCTTTTACACTGATTGCTTTTACACCCATAAAGGCTGTAAAAGCAGCAATTTCTCCTTCTCTCTGGCTGCATTCTTGCAGCCATTGAGAAATACTGTGAGAGCTGTGATTGGTCACAGCTTGTCACATGGTACAAGGCTGTTGATAGCCTTGTACCATGTGACCTCTGTGATCATTCACAGAATTCACAAGTACTAAGCAATGATGTCAGGAAGTGACATCTTGTTTACTACTGTTCATGTGATCACTGATCATGACAGGTGGGTAGCAGCGAGACAAAAGGTAGGTGGAAGTGTCACGGGAAGGGGGCAGCAGGACAGGAGGGGGAAGTGTCTTGGGTGGGGGACAGTGGGACAGGTGGGGGGCAGTGTGTCACACACACACCTACCAGCTTTCACCTGTACAACAGCAGCTCCTGCAGATGGTGTCAGAGGAGGGGCAGCTGAACCAGTGTCCCATCTCCACCAGGATTTCTGGTGGCAGCTGCAACAAAGAGTGGGGAGGGGGGGGGGACACCTCCTCCCTGACCTCTTCCCCTTCTTCCTCCTCCATGGGGCCCTCCGCTGGCACCTCCTTGCCTCACCCACCCCGCACAGCCTGGCACGCACTGCCATTCCTACCCAGAGCTTGCCTGACAGTGAACCCCTACTGCTCCCGGCACACACCAGGAATCCACCCACCACTCCACTCTCCTCTATATCCTGGTAGTTGGCATGCTCTGACAGCAGCTGCCCCACAAAAAAAGACAGCCCTGGTTGGGACCCATGGTCCAGTTCACTCCGGACGCCCCGATCCCCTTACTTGTGTATGGGCTGTCCCACCCTGATGGTAGCCCTACCGGTGGTGGGTGGGCTGACGGGGCCCAGGTGCCGGGAAACGGTTTTTGGTCGCTGTGGAAACCTCACGTCTGGGATTGGTCAAATCCTGTTTTAATAGTTTGTGAAGTTCACATTTCCCCTTATCTGAGCTAGCTGTGTTACCTGGCCTTCATTTTAGTTGGTACATTGTTTCAATTTTCAGTAATACCTCTGCACCCTAAAGTTGCATTTATATCTTGAACATTGTATTTATCTCTATTGTTACTTTTTTATAACTAGCTGAAGGCTCCACAGCCAAGTTTTGATGAGCAGACTGATGAGCAGACCATCTCAGCAGACCTGGAAGAGGTAATTACTTTAAATACATTGAATCACAGTTTTAAATATATTAGAGAAAAACTATAGTTATTTTGAGACATTGGCTTTTCTATTTTATTTTTTCACTTGTATATCTTGAATGGTTTGTGGGTCTGTTTTATTATTTACTGTAGCTGATCAATCTTTATATTACAAAAAAAGCATTTAATACATGACAAAATTGGAGTTATTTAACCTATCATTAAGATAATTGACTGTAAAAGGCAAGGCCAGCCTCCATCCCTTTTGAGTAGTGGCGGTGATTTTAGATTTTAGATCATTATGATCTGTAACACACTTAAGTGTAAAAGTGTACCCAACTCTTAGAAATTGATCTACATTTTCTTTTTTTCCCTTTATTTTCCTCTAGTGATCCTACCAATAACACAACTTCTGTCTTAGGGCGATCGTGCTCACCCGCTGTTCTGTATCTATGGAGGAACAGTGTGTCACCCTAGGCTGCTCGTTCCTGTTTTGGTCTAAAAAACATCTCCCACTCTCCTTGTCTCCATAAATTAAGAGGGGGGGTTCTGTTAACCACAGATGTGAACTGGGCTTGGCTGATCGCTTAAGATTTCAGTGCAGTGCAGCAGAGCACACAGGAAGTTAAGAGCTTGCTGGATTTCTGGCAGATCAATCAGTATTTCTGTACTTGCTGTGTTATTACAGAGACACCTTAATTGTGCACATATTGTACTTATTTTTTTCTTTCCCTGATAACCACACCATCTTTTGTATATTTCTATGAACAGAAATCTATGTACAGTTTGCAGCAAGAGCTGGAGAAACTGAAAAGTACAGAAGAAAGCTCAACAGGCACCGAAGAAGCACAACAATTGAAGGTTGGCACAAACTGTGATTTGTAGTTTTTTTACTTAACTAAAATACATTTCTCAGTCTTGAAAAAAAGAGTTTGTGACCAGCATTCAGATATTGAGTTGAGCATTAGTTCAAGTGTTAATATTTTGTCAGCTACAGCCCTGGCTCAAACATGAACACCTTAATGGTCACAGGCAGTAGATCTGTGGAGTGAATTTTGTAGAAGGCCATAAATCTAGTACCCAACTTTGCATTTGGATCCCCTGCATTTTGTGTTGCAAGGTCCAGGCCATATGATATGGCACAGGCCAATCATAGTGGTTTCCAGTGACAGATCTCTTTGATTGGCTAGAGACGAGATTTGGATCTCTAATTCAGATGACACTGAGTTAAGCATTAGTTTAAGTGCTCACATTTGAGCCAGGTCTGAAGTTGACAAAATATTAGCCCCTTAATGACTACAGGCAGTAGATCTGTGGCCCGATCTGTGTAGTTACTTTGAAGAAGGTCATAAATCTAGTATTCATCTTTGCATCGGGATGCTCTGCGTTTTGTGTTACAAGGTCCAGGCCATAGATGTGGCCAAAGGCCAATCATAGTGGCTTCCAGTGATAGATCTTTGATTGGCTAGAGAGATGAAGTGGCAAAACAATATACTGAAAACACTGCTTTGTCTTGATGTCTGCCACCTTCTGATCTCTCTGACAGACAGAAAAATTAGACCGATTAGTTGAAAGTACCATGAAGTATTTTTTTAAATTTACATTAAAAGAGGTGGTGTTAGGCTAGGGTTACTTTGGGTAACTTGGTCACCTTAAAAGTGAAGTTTGGGTTGTTTTTTTTTCTTTTTTTTTTCTTAAATTATACTTGCCTACGAGGATGCAGCATCGGTCTGATGCTGCATATGTCCCCCACCAGCTCTAAGTGTGAGAACTCGGCGATCACATGACCACTGATCGCTGAGTTCTCAAAGCCGCTCTGAGCAGAGAACGGTGACTGTCAGCTGACAACGGGTCACAGGAGTGCAGAACAAACTTCACTCCTGTGATCCACAGGAGAACTA
Organism: Staurois parvus; assembly: GCF_062004578.1. NCBI lineage: Eukaryota > Metazoa > Chordata > Amphibia > Anura > Ranidae > Staurois > Staurois parvus. Next base: position 3,598,570 of record NW_028318197.1, read on the forward strand.
AAGCCAAAAGAGCTTTGGCTGTACTTCTCCTTTAATCCAATCACAAGAGTGTCATGAAATGCTAGTAATCCCCTTTATGAGGTAAAGGTTATCAAGTCAAAATGTCTATCTTATCCACTGTTTAGGGCCGTCATGTCTTGCAAATTCTTGGTAGGTTTTTGACAAGGAGGCCATTAGCTTTGAAATAAATATCCTCAGCTCCAGTATATGGTCTTACCTTTTAGGATACCTGTAGAATTGTTCATTTATGACCATATCTGCAGTTTTAATTTTTTTGATTAAGATCACATTTGTAACATAAGTGGACTTGCTCAGATAGAAGACCTAGACCCTCAAAGGCCCTAGTGCAACACCGTGTCGTCATGTCAGTCATTCATAGGCTTTTGGTTAGACAATGTTGAGTTCTGATTGAATTTATCATACAGTGCAATATGTTATGACAGTATTCAGCCTGTAAAAGTCTTGGATTATTACATATTATGCCAGTATTTCACTCATATACAAAAATTAGTTTCACCTTTTTAAGGCTTTTTTCATATTTATTTCATATATATATTTAAAGCTAACACTATCCTTCACTGGAAATATTGTAGGAGAGACTTGACAAGGAAAAAAAACTAACACGGGACTTAGGTCAAGCTGCTAACAAACTATTACAACTCTTGAAGTCTTCTCAGGAACAACTTACTAAGGAAAAAGACCACAATACACTGCTGCAAAGCCAACTCAAAGTGACGGTACTAACTCACCTTTCTCGCTGTTAACCCTGTCTCTTCAGCTTCCTTTATACCTAATACAATCACTAACGATAACTAGGGCTTCTTCTCTGCTGCACCCCTGCACACAATCTGATGATCATACACTCATGTCACAAGTTTCAGCTAAATGTTGGTTAAGCTCACAAATGGAAGATTCCACTGTGCAGGAATAACAGGTACACTTCAATCATTTGCTTTGTCTCTGAAAATATAAGCACTTCATATATAAAGATTTATCTTGACGGGGAATCTGCTGCAGATATATGATTTAAAGTACTTGGTTTTTTACATTTAGTAATGCTGCACAAGGGGAAAACATCCATTGGAAGATTTCCTTCTTCAATCCCCAGCCATTTAGTTGGTTTGGACAGCATATAAAATAGAACGGAACCACTCAACCTTATAGGCAATAAGTCATCAGCTTTTGTGCTGTTTCTACTGTCTATTAAATCACTTAAATCACTGATGGTAGGGGAGAAGTCAGAGACACAAGTGTGCCAATGAAGGGATGTTTTACTGAAAGCAGAAAAGTCCCTTTTTTTTTTTTTTTTTTTTTTTTTTGTACTGCGAGTAAAATGCAGGCTGCCATACTGATGAGCTTCTTTGGGATTAAAGAGCCTCTGTGTCCTGACCATTAATTTCAACAAAAACCTTCCCAGAAAATTCTATATGCATTTTACGTATTTAACTGAAAAAGCCTCCATAAAGTGATACTAAAAGTTCAGCTTTTTTTTTTTTTTTAAATAACAGGTCATACTTACCTGCTCTATGCAGTGGTTTTGCACCTCTTCTTCTCGGGTCCCCCACCAGCACTCCTGGTTCCTCTCCTCTGCTGCGTACCCCCAGAGCAAGCTGCTTGCTCTGGGTACACTTGTGCATGTCCTCTCCCCAGCCAGCTCTGCGTGTTCATAAGACACACAGAGTGTGACTCGGCCCCAACCCCCAATCCCTCCTCACTGGCTGTGATTGACAGTAGCTGGAGCAAATGACTCCCGCTGCTGTGTCTCAGCCAATAAGGAGGGGGAGACCGGGGAGAGCCACTGGTCTCATGCAGATTGCTGGATCGGGATCAAGTAAGTATTAGGGGGGCTGAGGGGGGAGCAGCACCCTGAAGGTGTGTTTTTTTTTTTTTTTTTTTTTTTTTTTTTTTTTTTTTATTATTATTATTATTATTATTATTATAATACAGGATTTATATAACGGCAACAGTTTGTGCAGTGCTTTACAACATGAGGCAGACAGTACAGTTAAAATACAATTCAATACAGGAGGAGGTAAAAAACTTCAGCCTTAACAACCACTTTAAGCTGGCCATACAGAAATAGAATTCTCCATCCATACATGCAAGTTGGATGTAAGAGTTCCTGTGGAGGGACATCATGTTCTGACAGTTGCTCCTGTTCCTGCTACTGTCATAATACACTAATCAGCAGCTTGAGCCATTGATAGGTAAAAGTTTTCTAGCATGTCCCTTCAACAAACAACCCTCTGTTAAGCAGGAGCGGACACACACTGGTCGACATTCCTCTGGTCCCTGCTGAACCGGACAAATTTTGATACGTGTATGGCCAGCTTTAGTGCAGACACCCAAAAGCCATGAGACTGCTGCTGGGTGCTGTCATCTTGGATGTGATGTCAGTGGCCCCAGCAGACTCAAATGACATTCTATAATAGGGGGGCTTTGAGGAGCTGGGCTGATACACACAATAATTATATACAGTGTACCAGGATGGAGGGGGATGTGCTGGATAATTGTTTCTTTCTGGAGTATTGAAATTTTCTAGCAAGTAAAAGGCACATTTTAGTCAAATATAATTCATGGAAAGGAAAAACATAGCAAAAAAGCATTTAAAACACTTTTTAGTTTTCTGTGCTACAATTATTGATGTTGGTGAGATGGTCCCTTTAAATATATTCTGAATTATAGACCAGGAACAAGCATGCAATTGAGTTGCTGACTTTGCTTTGCCATCAAGCTTATTCCATGTTGGTGACATAGAAAATTCTGAAACCAGAGGGTCAAAATGGCAGCCAGACAGCTAGCATTTTCACCAATGGAAGGCTATAAATTTATTGTACATGTTTCTTTTTAATTTAGAACTTTTCTGTTCTGAATATTTAATATTGATTGAATATTGTAAAATATTATGCAGGTGCTGTCCTTACTATTCCCGTGTCTGTTCCTAATTTCCTTCCTATCTTTTATGTATATCTTCATATCATGTATTTCTAAATGGTTTTATGATCAGAGAGTTTTATAAAGAGGTGGCACTGAGTAAAATTGCTTGTGGACCTAGACTTAAAATCTGTTATTTGCTGTCTAACAGAGATTCCTTAGCACAATAGTTTGGTAAAGCAGTTTAGTAAGAAAAATATACCTTGTAGCATATAATTTCCAATTAGAAGAAGTAGAACACTTCCCCATATACAACCGTGCCAAGGCACCCTCTGTTCTTCTAGTCTAACAAAAGCATGTGAGGTGTTTTCTATCATCTGAGGCATTATCAGCCCTCAGGAACAGGAAGATCTGCCCAGGTTATGCCTTTTTTATATATACACTATATTGCCAAAAGTATTGGGACACCCCTCCAAATCATTGGATTCAGGTGTTCCAAGCACCTCCATGGGCACAGGTGTAGAAAATCAAGCACCTAGGCATGCAGACTCTTTCTATAAATATTTGTGAAAGAATGGGTCATTCTCAGGAGCTCAGCGAATTCAAGTGTGGTACCGTGATAGGTTGTCACCTGTGCAATAAGTTCATCCGTGAAATTTCCTTGCTAATAAATATTCCACGGTCAACTGTCAGTGGTATAACAAAGTGGAAGCAACTGGGAACAACAGCAACTCCGCCATGAAGTGGTAGGCCATGTAAAATGACAGTGTGCACAGTGTGCAGAAGTCACCAACTATCTGCAGAATCAATAGTTAAAGACCTCCAAACCTTCCGATTAGCACAACAACAGTGCATAGATAGCTTCATGCAATGGGTTTCCATGGCCGAGCGGCTGCATCCAAGCCTCACATCACCAAGCGCAATGCAAAGCATTGGATGCAGTGGTGTAACGCACACCACCACAGGACTCTAGAGCAGTGGAGACGTGTTCTCTGTAGTGACGAATCACGCTTCTCTGGCAATCCGATGGACATGTCTGGGTTTGGCAGTTGCCAGGAAATCATGCTTTGCCTGACTGCATTGTGCCAAGTGTAAAGTTTGGTGGGGGGGCGATTATGGTGTGGGGTTGTTTTTCGGGGGTTGGGCCCCTTCATTCCAGTGAAGTAAACTCTTAAGGCATCAGCATGCCAAGACAATTTCATGCTCCCAACTTTATGGGAACAGTTTGTGGATGTCCCCTTTCTGTTCCAACATGACTGTACACCAGTACACAAAGCAAGGTCCATAAAGACATGGATGAGCCAGTTTGGGGTGAAGGAACTTGACTGGTCTGCACAGAGTCCTGACCTCAACCCGATAGAACACCTTTGGGATGAATTAGAACGGAGAATGCGAGCCAGGCCTTCTTGTCCCACATCAGTGCCTAACCTCACGAGAGAGACTGCCTTGCTTGTTGCAGAACTGATGACAAAGTGGGCCTAGGAATTTTATAAGTGGTAGGTCGTTCGCAGCTGACTTGTACTTCTTTTACTGTTTGAAGGATAAGTTGCCTAAGTCTAGGTCCACTTTAAGCTAAGCTTGCACTGAAAGTTACCTTGTGTGAAATGGCTGAGAGCATATGACATAAAAGATCTTGTAATCTAATTACAGTGAATGCTGGAAAAACATTTTGAGTTAACTATAAATGTTTCTTTTTTTGTAGGACCAAGACTCCAACATCGACAGTGGAACATCTGTTTGATCATAAATAACTTTTTGGTTAGAACTTTTTTTTTTTTTTAACCACAATGCCTTAAACATTCCTTTCTTGAAATTCAAAAAATAATTTAGTGAGCCAAAAGCTTCCTGAAGTTAATGTCTTACCTATAACGGCATACTTTTTTTGAACAAAAATGACATTCCATTATAAAACCACTGACTGTGTCAGTACGCCATACCATCATATCCACCTTTTGGACTGACAGCCTGAAGAGATTACTGGGAACAATAAAAAGGGACAGACTGTGTACTCTGCTATAGGAATCAGTGCAATTTATTAAATTTATATATTTTTGAGTGAGCGATGAATGAATGGACATAAACCTGGCAATTTATATGAAGAAGGTGCCATACTGTAACTGGTCTCCAGTATAAAGTCATGTGAATTGTTGGTTGCCTAAATGCCAATAAAATACTGATATAGCCATGAACATTCATTTTGCATTTTTAGACCAGCAGATACATTTCTTCTGAGTGTGTGTGTGTGTGTGTGTGTGTGTGTGTGTGTGTGTGTGTATGTATATATATGTATGTGTGTGTGTGTGTGTGTGTGTGTGTGTGTGTATATACCGTATTTGCCGGCGTATAAGACGACCCCCTACTTTTCATGTTAAAATATAGGGTTTGAGCTATACTCGCCGTATAAGACTACCCCTCTTCCAACACACACCAAATAAAAATGAAAAAACATCAGATTTGATTTCAGTATGGTATGCTATTTCAGTATGGTATTCCAATGATGGGGTGCTATTCCTCCCACTGACACCAATGATGGGGCACGATTCCTCCCACTGACACCAATGATGGGGCACTATTCCTCCCACTGACACCAATGATGGGGCACTATTTCATCCACTGACGCCAATGATGGGGCACTATTCCTCCCACTGACACCAATGATGGGGCACTATTTCATCCACTGACGCCAATGATGGGGCACTATTCCTCCCACTGACACCAATGATGGGGCACTATTTCATCCACTGACGCCAATGATGGGGCACTATTCCTCCCACTGATACCAATGATGGGACACTATTCCTCCCACTGACACCAATGATGGTGCCCCATCATTAGTGTCAGTGTGTGAGGAATAGTGTCCTATCATTAGTGTCAGTGGGAGGAATAGTGCCCCATCATTAGTCAGTGGGAGGAATAGCGCCCCATCATTGGTGTCTGTGGGAGGAATAGCGCCCCATCATTGGTATCAGTGGCAGGAATTGCGCCCCATCATTGGTGTCAGTGGCAGGAATTGCGCCCCATCATTGGTGTCAGTGGCAGGAATTGCGCCCCATCATTGGTGTCAGTGGCAGGAATTGCGCCCCATCATTGGTGTCAGTGGCAGGAATTGCGCCCCATCATTGGTATCAGTGGGAGGAATAGTGCCCCATCGTTGGTATCAGTGGGGAGAATAGTGCCCCATCGTTGGTGTCAGTGGGGGGGGGGAATAGTGCCCCATCGTTGGTGTCAGTGGGGGGGGGGGGAATAGTGCCCCATCGTTGGTGTCAGTGGGGAGGAGGAATAGTGCCCCATCGTTGGTGTCAATGGGGGAGGAACAGTGCCTCATCGTTGGTGTCAGTGCGGGGAGGAATAGTGCCTCATCGTTGGTGTGAGTGGGGGAGGAATAGTGCCCCATCATTGGTGTCATTGGGGAGGAGGAATAGTGCCCCATCGTTGGTGTCAGTGGGGGAGGAACAGTGCCTCATCGTTGGTGTCAGTGGGGGAGGAACAGTGCCCCATCATTAGTGTCAGTGGGGGAGAGGAATAGTGCCAAGAGTGTCACAGCATGGTGCTGCTGCACACTTACTGGCCGTTCCCTCACTCGATTTTCGCGGGGCCGCTCGGCTCCGCCTCCTTGCCGTTGATTGGTCGCCTGTGTGCCTTTCCAGTGCTGGCGCCCAATCACCGGTGAGGAGGCGGAGCCAAGCGGCCACGCGACCATCGAGCGGCTGAACTGAAAGAAGGAGCAGCCGTGCTTCCTGGACCGGATCGTCGTGGGACCGGGACCAGGTAAGGTACAGCAGCCCCCTGCCCGCCCCTGTACTTGGTGTCCCTTCCGCCACCGCGCCGCCCCTCGAAAAAGTGCCGCCCTGACACCGGCTCGGCGTATAAGACGACCCCCGACATTTCAGAAGATTTTCATGGGTTAAAAAGTCGTCTTATACGCCGGCAAATACAGTACGCACACACGTACACACACACACACACATGCACGTACACACAGTCCTGAGCTACTAACCAGGCCTTAAGAGTTACTGGCCATCAGTTGCTCCACCTAACCCCTACCCTGTCCCGCCCCTAAACCACCCTTGTAGATTCTCATAAAATGAAACATAGATGTTTTATGCAGAATAAAGTTACAAAAATAAAAACAATTTGAACAATATTAACATAAAGCAGTGTAAACATAAATGGAAAATAAGTGCTATACATAAATAGAGAAACCTAGAACTACTTTACCATGGGGGCACTAATGTTCTGCATGATGGAAAGGTGGGGTAATGGCACTCCTCTGAAAAGCATTCCTTGTGTGGATTGGTTTTCAGAGAATCAGAGCAGTAGCGGCAAGGGAGGGACGTATGCAATTGTCAGAGGTGGAGGTGTTTGAAGGAAACACACACTAGAGTAAAGGCTTAAAAATTGGCGAGTCCTTGTCCAATTTGTTGCCTGCTGCACTGCACATACTTTGCATACTTCCAGCACAACGCTGTGTGTGTATGTGTGTGTGTTTCTGTGTCCACATCAGGGGTAGAGTATGGGTGGGGCTGTTGGCACAGGCACAGCAGGGATTGGCTACATCACATAGAGGCAGGGCAAAGATTATGGGCCTCTTCAGTACCCTGTGCTGTTCTCTCCAAATCCTGTGTCTCAGGATCTCATGGGGTTTGTGTGAGTGAAATATTAAGTAACAGGATTGGCGCAGGCAGCCACAGGCAGGACATTGCACTGTGTACCTACTCCCAGCCATGGACTCCTGGGTGGGCGGAGCTGACTTTTGGGAATGATCTGAGAGGCTCAGGTGACAGCTTGAAGTATGGAGATGCCAGGAAGAAGATGCCACCAGACAGGTGGAGCAGTCAGCCCGAGCCCCACTACTTGTGCTAACAAACGAACATTACTTGTGTGTGTGTGTGCAGTGTAGACTGTCATTACCATCCATGCTGCCTGACCTGACCACAGCACTGGCACATGCCCCTAGATTGAAGGAGCCGACCCTGACCATAAGGTCAGTAAGACGGTCCTGTGGGGGACACACCCATATTATTTCCACTCACCAAATGCGAGCAGGCAAGTGGAAATTTTGAGGCCTGTGTATATAGAGAGAGAGAGAACTACTTAAGGACTCCTGTCTGTTTCTCTAATGCTCCTTATTGCATTCTTGAGTGATGGATCATGTGCAACAGGGAAGAGGACCAAAACATGCCCAGCGTAGGCAGCAGTAGCCACTGGAATTCAGATGGAAGTCCAGGGAAGTTTAAAGCCATGCTGATTATTGGGACACTCAAGCAAGGACGAGCAGACCACATGAAACTCTCTGCCAAGGATATACTTGGGATACAAATCCTTCTTTCAGGTACATGGTGGGCATAATGTATACCGTGCAATTGAGATATTAAACCAATGGACCATTCTGCCTGCAACATAAGCACATAACTCTGCAAGGGACATGCTGAGTACGAAGAAGACATTGCCAAAGACATATTGAGCACTAGAAGCACTCTGGCAAATATATATTAAGATATCTCAGGGACAGGGATCGAGCACATGATATTCTCTGCCAAGGACATGCTGCCAGGAATAGGCTAACATGTACAGTATTTCTCTGTCCTGGCTAAGCTGAGCACTAATACATATTTGAGACATGATTGTCACATTGGCTACCTTACAGTTGATATTACAAGGACATGAAGCACTCTGACAGACATACAGGCAACACTGGACACTTCCTAAGGACATTATAAATACATGTAATTTTTTTCCAGGGACCACATAGAATTTAATTTAGTGGAAATGTTAATCAATTGGGGCTCTCTACCAAGGACATGCAACACACAAGGACCATTTTATTATGGACATGCTGACCACTCTTCTGGATTATGTAGAGCACAAGGGATTCCGAGCAAAGTAAAGGGATTCTTTTCAATCAGTCTTCTACAGAGATGGGGTACATAGAGCACTCTCATGTTATGGTAGATGACTTATTGGCGAGTAACATATTTAAGAGCGTTTGGTTAAGGATAGGGATATCAATGTTTATTTAACTTTGGATACACTGGGAAAGTCTTCAGGACAGCAAGTGAGAGATTTTATATTTCTAATAGAGTAAGGAAGGACTAGAAAAAGTGCTATTTTTATTTTTTTGGCTGGTTGCTTTTTGGATAGAGAGTTTTAGTTTCATGATCTATGGGTACTAGTCACCAGAATGGAAAAGACAGTCACAAATAGGACACAAACAACAGTATGGGGACAAAGCAAATAAAAACTTATCTTCTTGAGCTTATACATGCAAGCACTGTCCTCTATAGCAACCAAATATCATCATGTTTTTTTAATAAGTTCAAAAATTAAAACAAATATTTTATTCTAATCCATTGTGGGATACAGAGAATGAGATACTGTTGGGTTATACTGCTGCTTGCAGGATCCTGGCAATCAAAAAATCAATTGTAGCCTGCCCAGGATGACCCCTCCTGTACCCAACATGTCTCTTTTATTGCTAGTGTCCTTGGACGATGGACCTTTTCTCTTCAGCTTTGTTGAGAAAAGTCTTACCAGTACTAGTCTTTTTTTCTTAGATTTCTTCTTCCATTGACTTTAATCAAGATCAACCATAGCTGTTTGAGCTAGTGTCTACTTGGCAGCTATCCAGCTGAGCATCAGGAGTTACCTCGCTATTTGCCCTGCTATGTTGGAGTTAGTCTGAAAAGGATGTGAAGTAACTCCTACAACTGTTTTGTTTTAGCGAATTCAGAATTTTCTCTGGTAAATCTTGCTTAGTGAGATTAGTCATCTGTTCAACCATTTTAGACAGGGAGTTTTTCGTCACTTGATTCTAGAGGTTTGGGGTAGTAAAGGTTTCGGGCCTTCTAGTTTAGACCAGCTGATCTTTTTTACCTGGACCTGTTTTGTTTTAGGTTGCTCCTCAGGACCTGTTCCTTCTCGGGGCTTGCCCCCAGTTCTTGTTGACCACATCGAGTGTGTGTTTTCTCTACCATACAGAGGAATTTGTTATGGCTTATCCTGTTTTTGATGAGTTTTGGTTTATCACCCTTTCACTGGTTCAAGTTCTTATCCATATGGAGTCATCTCCTTCTGGTAATAGAACATTTTTTCATGGTCTTGAGCATCATGTGTGAACCTCCTATGCCCTCACTTTGGTCGTGCTGACAGGTTCCACTATCTGGCTGGGATCAAGGCCTCATCTGGCTTTAGGTCTTTTGTGCTTCAGGCAGTCACCAGTTCTGTCTTGCATGACTTGTTACTGTTTTTGCTGAGTTTCCCACTCTTCAGACTATTTGATATCCCAACAGTATATGAATTAATGCGTCCCTCAATAGAAGCGAAAGAAAACAGAATTTTGCACTCGCCATAACATCCTTTTGTTGCAGTCCGTTAAGGGAAACTGAGAGTGGCCCTCTGTGTTCATGTTCTTGGTACTGCTGGGTAGAGGAGGGATCATCCTGGGTTGGCACACATTTTTTTTGTATGCCAGTATCCGTTCTTCCTGTAGGAGACAGTTTAACCTGTCAGTATCTTATTTCCTGTGTCCCTTTATTGGGCTCAAAGAAAAGGATTTTACGAGTTAAAAAAAAAAAAAAAACGTACTCTCAATCCTGCTATGCACTGTATTAGAAGGATAGAATGGTCTCCTAAAACTTTTATAAAAAGCATTCGTTTTTCACTTGTATTCTCATCAAGTTAAAGTAAACCTGTGTGCAAAAACTAACATTAGCAATACCTTATGTATTGTGGTTGACCCCTCCAGTGCTACATGATCCATCGTGAGTTGGGACCTCTGGCTATAGCTCTGAGGAGAGGGCCACAATTTTGGAATGTACCTGAGGAGGTCTTCAGGTTGATGATGGAGGCACAAATCCTAAAACAAAATGTATTTGCATCCTGTTTATGCTGTTATCTACCTGCTAAAGTTGCCAATCACATTTGCCCTCAGGTTAACTTTAATTCAGAAAACTGATATTGTTTTAATACTTCTAGATAGTGATTATAAAACATTCATCCAGTTTTCATGTTTAACTTTCATAGAACAATTAACGACAGTGGGTTTAGCAAACATGCAATCCCCTACAGGTAGACTAAAGTCAACTAGAAGAAGGTTCTATTGTATAATGATACAAAACATTTAAATTTTCATTCATCAGCCCAAACACTTTGCTACAAAATAAACACTGTACATCATTATAAATACACCACCCACACTGTGAAGCTTGGTGGTGATAGCATCTTTCTATGGAAATATTTTTCAGCTGCTAGCCCTGAAATGGTAAAGGGAAAACCTGATGCAGTCTGCGAGAAACTTGAGTTTGAAAAGTAATTTATCATCCACCAAATGAATGACTCCAAGCAAGCATAAAGTCAAAACTACATAGGAATGGTGTCAACAAATGTTTGTAAACATCCTGGAATGTACAAATTTTGATCCAACAGAGAAGCTGTGGCTATTACCTCATGCTCCGTATGCAATCCAACATAGCCGGAGCAACTTTGCTATAAGGAGTGTGTAAAATATTATGGTCCGTGCTCCCTGACAATAAAACATGAAAACTTCAAAGGTGGTGAATTCTGTTTATAGGCACTGTATATATTTAAAATCAGTCCAAGACCCATTGCATTTCTTAAAATGGATCAAGCAAAAAAAAAAAAAGCGTTCAAGCAGGCTCCTTATTGCAAAAGATACATGCTATATGTCTCTTTTCAATAAAACAAATCTAACTTCCTGTTCACAATCTTCTTTAGAATGTACACTGAGCTGCTCAGGTGCAGCTCAGTGTACATTATATAATGGAATTCATAAAATTTGGTGCCAATCAAGATGACCAAAGATCTGGCACCTGGAAGAAGCCCAGGAGAAGATGTCAGTGCCAGCTTTGTGAACATTGTATCATTGGAACAAAGGTATTTACAGAATTTAGTTACACTTTAACAAGACTCTGGGTCTGGCCAGTACTCTTTTCATGTTGGGTACCTGGATGCCAGAACACAGTTGACTTTCTTACTGGTGCTTTTACAGTAGCAACATTGGCCATCATCAGGGCCTCTTGGTCTTCTAATGAGCTTAACTTGGTGTCAGCTACTTTACCTCACACAGAAGGTTCCACTGCGCACACACAGTTCTTTTATGGCAAGCAGTTGGTGAATTGAAGAAAACCCATGCAGGATCTGTCATGTCCAGCTTTTTTCTTTTACTGAGTCAAACTTGTATATGAAAATGTGCTTATAACAAGGTCCAACAGTGCTAACCATGGCATGGTGGCTTTTTCTGCTGTAGCTGAAGTGTCCACCTATCTGATATTTTACCAGCCTGGTCAGTTAATTGATTCTTCTTGTCAAGGTCAAAAGGGCAGTATTTTCTACTCATAAAAAGTGACCACCTTTGCTTCACATCACCCCAGCCCATCAATATGCGCAAATCCCATCTACACTGCAGGTTATAGTTGTTGCCCCAGGCGTTTGCACCTTGTAAGTGCTCCGCAGGTAGATTGTGCCTTAGCAGAGGCCTCACAACACAAGGAAATCACACTTCTGCTCTGAAAGTGATACCGAACCTGAGCTACACAGCCATGCTCCATCTCCTACTTAATGGAATTTCAGGAGGGAAAGTGTAGGACCCAAGCCCTGCTACCAGCTCCTTCATACACACAGGTCCACATTACACTCTGTCCGCAGGCAAGTACAGGAGCCATAATATTTTAATCTGTGAGGTTTTGCAGTCTGTATGGCTGATCATCAAGATCACCCATCTATCAGGGCCTTCTATCACCCAGCCACCACTGCTCCTAGCCTGAGCTGGCTGCTCCTTCTCGCCTTTCCCAATCATCCTTCATAGGCTGTGCTATTGCCCACTGAGGCCTTGCTTCATTCTCTTCCACTAGACACAATAATGAGCATTTTTAACAGAACTTGGTTTTTACTGAACATCCCATATTATTGCTGCACATCACAGTGATTAAAGTTAACAGTGAAAACTATCCAAGAGAGGGAGGCTGAGGAACAATCATTAACTAAATACAACAATCAACTTAACTGGTAAAGTGCTCAGGTTCAAAGTCCAGTTTCTCATCCACACAGAAGGTGGGGGGGTCGTAAAGAGGAATATGCAACAAAGTAGGTTGCTACATTTACAGGCTAAATTCACAAAAATAGCATATTAGGATATGGATAAAGAAAGGAGTGCAGTGTGATGAGGGTACGGCAATGGGCAGTTTGTGTAGGAGAGGGGTGTGGATGGTATGACAGCAAACAGTATGTTCAGGAAGAAGAGTGTGGAGGATAAGACAGATGGCAGTATATGCAGGAGTGCGGTGCAGGGGGTATGACAGCTGGCAGTAGATGCTGAATGAGAGTATGGGGTGTGTGGCAACAGGCAGTATGTGCAGGAGAGGAGTGTGGAGGGTATGGGAGTGGGCAATATTTCCAGTAAAGATATACAGATTTTATGAATGAGGGTATGCCGGAGGGCAATATACGCAAGAGGAGAATGCCCATTGTAAGTGACGTCATCACATTGTTCCGGTCCTCCAGTGCCACAGAGGCGATCAGAGACCATAGAGTCATCTCCTCTGTGAGCAGCCAGTCGCACTGTCAGATTGTTCACCGACGAGTGGCTCGGACCGCTTTCAGTAGAAAGCTGGTTGGCAGAAAAAAAGATACCAGGGTTATGGCTGATATCTTCAGTCATAACCCCAGTAAACCACTTGAAAACTACAACATAAGTGTTGCAGTTGTCAAGTGGTTATAACTAAAGGCAAAAATTTGATTTTTTTCTACTTACGTACCTGTAAAATCCATTTCTTGGAGTACATCATGGGACACAGAGCAGGCTATTCATGACTATGTGGTTTATGGGGCAACTATATTTGAATGGACACTGGTCGACCAATCAGAGAGGAGGTCCTCTCCTATACAGTAAGTACTTCAGTTTTTGTAGCAAACAATGAAAATTCCAGAAAGAGGGGCGGGACCTATGTGTCCCGTGATGTACCCAAGAAAAGGATATTACAAGTATGCAGAAAAAATCCAAATTTTCTTTATCATACATCAAAGGACACAGAGCAGGCTATTCATGACTATGTGGGATGTCCCAAAGCAATACGAAATTTGAGGGGAGGGTGACACCATGATAGCCACCATCAATATTCCCTTAGGACCTACTCAGCAGACCATAAGAAACTGCGGCCAAAGGCAGAATCCTCTGCAGTTCTGACATCCACCTGATAGAACCTTGTGAATGTTAGACCCGGAGACCATCTAGCAGCCTTGCAAATCTGAGCCACTGATGGCGGATTGCCCAAGATACCCCCTCATTCCTGGTGGAGTGTGCCTTCACCCTAAAGGGTGGGACTTTACCTTTCAAAACATAGGCTTGAATGATCAATTGGCGGATCCAATGAGAAATATTCGCCTTGGATGCCTCCTGCCCCTTCCTAGGCCCCTCTGGCAGCACAGATAAAGCATCTGACCTCCTGACTAGTGCTGTCTCCTTTAAGAAGATCCTTACAGCAGGTACCACATCCAAGGTATTCAGATATCTTTCTCTTGCTGACTGAGGTCTAGGAAAGAATGAAGGCAGAACTATAAACAACACCTTATGAGTCAACAGGACCAGTGGAATCTTTGCAATAGGTTCAAATGGTGGCTTTTGCAAAACCAAGTTCAGGTCCCAAGGACACAAAGACAACCTGACAGGAGGAGCAATATACATCATTCCTTGTAAAAAAAGTGCAGACCAAAGAGTGAGTCGCAATGGGCTTCTGGAAAAAAAATAGCTAATGCTGAAACCTGGCCCTTAATGGTACCAACACACAAATTCTTCTGCAACCCTGTTTGAAGAAATGACAGAATCCTTCCAATCACATACTTTTGTAGGTGCCATTTTTGAACCTCACACCAGGCATTTTAAGCCTTCCAGGTTCTATAATAAATGTTCCTAGAAACTACCCATCACCCAACATGATGGGGATAACAGAATCCGACACTCCCCTATCCTTTAGGATCTGTGTTTCAATAGCCACGCCATCAAATTTAGCGACCGTAAAGCTGGGTGCAATAAAGGCCCTTGAGACAACAGGTCTGGCAGATACATCAGGGCCCACGGCCTGTCTACTGCCATCTTCACTATGTCTGCATACCAGGCCCTCCTAGGCCATGCCGGAGCAATTAGTATCACCGGAATAGACTCCTACCGAACCCTGCGTAAGAGGCATGGCAGCAGCTAGATTGAAGGAAAGGCATAAATCAGTGAGAACTGATTCCAAGGAATCACTAAGGCATCTACCCTTGCCATGCGAGGGTCCCTAACCCTGGACACAAAAAAAGACTGACCTTATTGAACCTGGATGCCAATAGATCTACATCCAGGAAACCCCTTCGCTGGCAGATTTCCTTGAAAACATCAGGATGCAAAGCCCATTCCCCTGAAATCAACTGCCGGCGACTGAGATAATCCGCCTGCCAATTTTCCACACCTGGAATGAACACTGCCGACAGACTTGGAACATATCTCTCTGCCCAGGTGAGAATGTAGTTCACCTCCTTCTGAGCACCTGAATGCTTACAGGCCAACCCTGAAGCTTGGATGCCCAATACCTCAAAGCCAGCCTCACTGCTCGAACTTCCAGGAAGTTGGTGGGAAGAACCCACCTTTCGCATGGAAACCATGTTCCCTGAACTGTGGCCTCCTCCAGAATGGCCCCCCAATCTAAAAGGATGGTATTGGTGTTTACTAACTTCCACACCACTGGCCTGGAGTTCTGTCGACCAACTCTTCACCCACAAAACCCTGTGCATGTGCACTGATAAGAGGGCCAAGCAAGAAATTTGCTGAATTGAATCCTTAAACGCATCGACCGCAAAATACAGGGCACGTGGAACATCTTCCAAATTTTTGGCCAAGCATTCCCCTGCACTGATGGTCTTCCAATCCACTGCTTGACACAGTCAGAAAGACTCTGGCAAATGTCAATATCTGCCACAGCTTGCTGTGCGGCAGAATTTGCCAGCGAGAAGGAGGCCTTAAGCAGAGACTCCAGCTTCTTATCTGCTGGATCCTTGAATACCTGTACATTATCCACAGGACATGTTAAAGATTTATATGAAGATGAAACAGCTGCATCCGCTACAGGCAACCCCCATTTCAAAACAAACTTTTGTTCCATGGGGTACAAAACAAAAAACCTTTTTGGTGAAACAAAAATCCTATCTGGGTGATCCCAGTCAGCATACATAATTTTCTCCAGAAGAGGATGCACTCGAAAGGCCTGAGTACTCTGTGGAGGCTTCAAAGAGCAGAGAGAAGACTAAGTAACCTTAGAGCTTTCTATCGGAGGTAGCCTGAATCCAGACTGTACCATGTCAGTGAGGTCTTGGACTAAAAATCTCTGAGACTTGGAGGCAGGGACATCCTGCTTCTCCTTAGGCTGTGACTCTTCAGACAGAAATTCTACTGCCTGACCTTCCTCCAGCTCTTCCTCATCCTCAGGTTCCACCCATTCCTGAACCAGTATTGGTGGTTCTATTGACAGGGATCTATCCCGCTTCTTAGTCCCCTGAGAAACTGATGCAATCATCCCAGTGATCTAAACCCGCTAAGGCTGAAGCAAGATCAGCCTTGGTTATATATGCTGAGGCAGAAGCCCCAGTAGTAGCCACAATGCCAGATAGATAAAGCGGCTTAGACTGCCCAGTCACTTCTGGCCTGTCAGGAGAGGATATAGTGGACCTTCGGCTAGGTTCCTCAGGACCTGGTAGTGGTACATTAGTGCCCTTTCCAGCTGTACCTCCCCCACTCCGCTTTCTGGAAGACATCACCTCCACTAGTAACACAGATCACCATGATACAGCTATGAAAAAAACACTCAATGCAAATGCTGCCTTATGAGCCACCTAGGGCGGCTCCTGACTGACTGGTCTACACTTCCCCCTCAGGGGAGTACTCACATGCCCCTACTGAATAGCCCGCTCTGTGTCCCAGCCACAGGAGATTCCCAGCAGCAGCAGCCCATGTGTGTCCTGGCCTCCAGATAAACAAATATTGCCGACTTCCGTTTCCGTCCGCAACTGCGCACGCGACGACTGTACTCCTTGTGGCCGAAAATAAAAAGAGCAAGCACATCTCGGGAACAATTGTGAGCACTCCCCCCGGTGGAAACTCACAGTCACAACACATCTCCTTTTCTCTCCAATTTAGAGCTTTGTTTGTTTCTCCTTACAGTGAGAAAAAAAGGAGATATCAAACCAGTCCTGTCTCAGGTCTCTGACTTCTGTCAGACACCAACCTTCACCCATCACAGCGGGCATTGTCATACAGACCTTCAAGGACTCCCCATGCTGAGGGGCCACTGCCTTGGACCCGTATAGCACCCCACTGGAAGTGCCTTGGTCAGATTTAAAACTGCACAGGGTTCCATCTGTGTGGGATCCAACGCCGTAAGGCTACGTTCACACTAGCCTTGTTTTCAAGTGGCAGAAAGGCATTTGGGAAGCGTTTTTAGTGCTTCCCAAACGCCTTGGACAATTCTGCCCATTGCAGCACATGGTGATGTGCTAACGGGAGCTGTAGCGTTGCGGTGCGGCAAAACGGATGCCTCTGGTCGAGTCAGGAGGCGTTGAAGCCTCCTATTCTAGTTTATGGTGCTGCTCCACAAACGCCCGGCTGGCGTTTGTGGTGCGGTTGCGACGCGGTTGCGGGGCGTTTGCGGGGCGTTTGCGGAGCGGTAACACCATCCAAACTTCATTATAGGCATTTGTGGGGCATTTTTAACTCTCGGCAAACCACGCTTGCGGCGCTTGCGGAGTGTTTGCCGAGCGTTAAAAAATGCTCCGCAAACGCCGGACCAACGCTTGCCAAACGCTATAGGGGCGTTTGCAAGAGTTGGTAAAACAGTCAAGTGTGAACGAGCCCTAAGGCTGCATTACAGGCAAAACCTTGAGGATTCTTCTCTTTATCCAGGGAGGCTCGGGTACCATCCATTTTAGCTCTTAGCCTTCCGAATGGAACCGATTAAAGTCCATGATTCACTAATGGAACTGTTCTGGACTTTCAAGTATGCTCCAAGAGCACAGCAACACTTTCAGTAACCATCCACCTTACTGACACTTGGGGAAAAAACTGAGATACTTCCTGTATAGGAGGGGGGTTATATAGGGGAGGACCTGCTCTCTGATTCGTCGGCCAGTGTCCATTCACCTATAGGTGGCCTGTAACCCACATAGTCATGAATAGCCTGCTCTGTGTCCTGTGATGTATAATAAAGTTTTTTTTAGTTTTGGACAGAGTGGAGAGGGATTAGAACACCTGTCATTTTTTATTGCTGTCTGTGCCCCTGTTGGGAAGACTTACCTTCTCTGTTTGTCCTGGTGACTGTTTTCACTGAGAGTGAAAGAAAATCTCAATTTGAAGTGTGTGAACATAACAGGTATAGAGAAGAAATCTTCCAATGGGGACACTACACCGTGTTCCAAATTATTATGCAAATTATATTTTTCTCATTTACCTAAATAATTGATGTAAATAACAGTCAGCATAATTCTCATGTTATCAACTATTAAGAGTACAATTCAAATTTTATTGAACAAACCTCCTAATGATAACAGTATTTTTTTTAAACATAAAAAACTTCCAATGCACTGTTCCAAATTATTACGCACAGTAAGTTTCAAAACACTTTATAGGTTGTAAAGAACTGAAAATTGTCATTTGTTGTGTTTGCAGCATATTTACTGAAATCAAAAGCTATTTCAATCAAACATTTAACAACATTTTAACTTTTTAAACATTTTAACAGGTCAGGTTACATTGTAACATAGGACCCCTTATTTGATAGCAGCTTCACAAATCTTGCATCCATTGAACTTGTGAGTTTTTGGGCAGTTTCTACTTGAATTTGTTTGCAAGATGTCAGAATAGCCTCCCAGAGCTGCTGTTTGGATGTAAACTGCCTTCCACCCTCATAGATCTTTTGCTTGAGGATACTCCAAAGGTTCTCAATAGGATTGAGGTCAGGGGAGGATGGAGGCCACACCATGACTTTCTCTCCTTTTATCCCCATAACAGCCATTGATGCAGAGGTATTCTTTGTAGCATGAGATGGGTTTTTCCTTAAATTGGGCTCACCTGCCAATCTAATTATCACAGGTGTCCGATATTGCTTTCAGAGATCAAAAGAGCCCTGACACATAATGCCATCCATGAGATACACTGAAAAACAAAATATTTAATCTTTGTGACACTTAAATAGAATTTGTATAATAATTTGGAACGCGGTGTAGTTCTGGTGATTCTGATGACTACCAGGGACTGGCCTCACTTTGGAACAATCACTTCCTGTTGTGGCTATTGGGCAGAAAGGAAATCTCTCGAATGGCATTCAAAAACCTGGCAGTGGTCATAACCCTTCCTTACTCTATTCAAAATGAAAAAAAAAAATTGGGTGCTATAGTTCTACTATAAAACCTTGTAAATGAAGGTGTGCTGTGCCGCCTTTTCCAGAGAACCTGCACATTTTCTTCTCAATATGTTTTATGGATTTTTTCCAAAAGTGTATTGACAGTTGACATTAAGACCCCGGTCACACCGGGTGCGACTTGCAAATTGCATGGCATGGCAAGTCGCATTCTGTTGTCTGCAATTATAGCCCTAGGCAACACAAAAATCGACCACCAATGCCCACTTCCCTGCCCTAGTGGTACCTCCCCCCTGAAAAATGCTGCCTCGTGGTAAATACACTCCGGCTCTCCACCAAGTATAGACCCTCCACCACACCAGGTATAGTCCCCCCTCAGTAAATACAGACACCCCCCTCCCTGAGTATAGACCTCATTCCCCACTAAGTATAGATCCCCCCTCCCACTAAGTACAGACCCTTCTCCATCATTGTAGCCCTCCCCCCCCCAGAGTACAAACCTCATTCTTCACTAAGTATAGATCCCTCCCACTAAGTACAGATTCTTCTCCATCATTGTAGACTCCCCCTTCCCTGAGTACAGACCTCACTCCCCACTAAGTATAGATCTCCCCTCCCACTAAGTAAAGACCCTTCTCCATCATTGTAGATCCCCCCCCTCCCTGAGTACAAACCTCATTCCCCACTAAGTATAGACCCCCCCTCCCACTAAGTAAAGACCCTTCTCCATCATTGTAAATCCCCCCCCTCCCTGAGTACAAACCTCATTCCTCACTAAGTATAGATCCCCCCTCCCACTAAGTAAAGACCCTTCTCCATCATTGGAGATCCCCCCTTCCCTGAGAACAGACCTCATTCCCCACTAAGTATAGATCCCCCCCTCCACGAAGTACAGACCCTTCTCCATCATTGTAGACCCCCCTCCCTGAGTATAGACCTCATTCCCCACTAAGTATAGATTCCGCCCCCACTAAGTACAGACCCTTCTCCATCATTGTAGACCCCCCTGAGTATAGACCTCATTCCCCACTAAGTATAGATTCCCCCCCCCCACTAAGTACAGACCCTTCATCATCATTGTAGACCCCCCTCTCTCAGTACAGACCCCCCCTCCACTTGTTCTAGTAGGGAGATGGGGGGGTCCGATATGTGCTGGGAAGGGCTTTGGGAGGGGAGAGGGCTTGTGCTCTAGTGTGGGGTCGCATTTCAAATCCAAAACCAACTTGTAGCATAGATCCTCTCCCTTTCCAAAGTGCCCCCCTCCCCAAAAAAAAAATGCCACCCTAGGCAGACGGCTTTTTTGCCTCGCAGTAATTACGCCCCTGCATATCTGCGATTCCAACTGTGCAGTACTTTTGGTGCGATTTGCATAGACATCTGTGTCAGATGTTTTGCAAATCGCACCTCAAATGGGCAAGTCACCTGACTTTGAAATCGTGCGACTCCACTTTAAGTTGCATGATTTCAAAGTCCTGATCGGTGTGACCGGGGGAGTAAAGCTGAAGTTAGCATGCATAATTCAGAACATAATGGAAATGTAGTATGGATAAAGAAAAGCAGGTATCTTTTTTTGTTCAATTTGTTTATTGAGTGAGCCTGTCCTGCACGGAGGAAGCTCAAACGCACGACTGCAGGTTTCCCACACACGGTACAGGAACGACTGTGCTGCTCCAGTCTGTCCAGCAGGTGGTGCTGTCCCGAGGGCGCTCCATACAGCAGGACGGTCTATTCTCGCTGGTCGCTGCACATGTGTGTAGTCGAAGGTTCTCAGCGGAAGGTGAGGTGGCCAGTGGCGGGCGGGTATAAGCGGGGAATGGTGCGAAGTTCAATCTGTGTACAAGGCTCAGAGCAGTGGAGCATGGAAGGTGCTGGATACTATAACATGTAGGATTAGGCGGAACTAGCACCTCTGGGGGTCCATAGTTGTCATGGTGACTGTACAAGGTGCACCTCCAGACGGGGTCAGATGAGACCAGGAGCAGGGCGGGCTTTATTACTGAGCGCCGTGTGTCATGTGACCTCTGACCTATCAGCGGCCCCGGTCTATTGCTCTTGGATACAATGAGGACACCCTCACTGGGGCTCATTCACACCTCAGCCATTAGCAATGCCTTTCCAGAAGTACCTCATTGCTGGACAGCAGATTGGCATGTTATTCTATTGTGCCTGGTCACACCCAAGCACCATGCTGCCACCCAAAGCTCAGGAGCGTCTTCTGGGCATGGTCATGTGTCTGTGGCCCCCAGTAAACTTCAGTGAGAGATTTCACTACTTCCCAGCCAATCCGATTCTGACATTCCTCTATGTGTGAAAAAATCAGCATTTTTTGCTAGAAAATTACTTAGAACCCCCCAAACATTATATATTTTTTCAGCAGAGGCCCTAGAACAGGGGACTGCAAACAATGGCCCTCCAGGTGTTGAACTACAAGTCCCATTATGCCTCTGGGAGTCTTGCCTGTGGCTGTCAGAGTCTTGCAAGGCCTCATGGGACTTGTAGTTCCTCAACACCTGGAGGGCCATAGTTTGGAGACCCCTGCCTAGAGAATAAAATGGTGGGTGTTGCATTATTTTTTCTTTCATTTCACACAGTATCTGCACAGCGGTTTTTCAAACTCAATTTAAAAAAAAAATACGGTACACTTTAACCCCTTGGCGCCGACGTACCACAAATATGCAGCCCCACTGGACTGGGCTTTTTTCGGTGGGGGTGCATATTTGCGTATCTCCCTTTCTCAGTACAGAGACTGGGGTCTCACCGAGGGCACTGGGTCCTGTACTAACAATCAGGACCTGGAACTCACAATTCTGGGTCACCTGATAGCTGTGATAGCCTCTGATTGGCTATCACAGTGATCAGTCACTGATCGCTTCTTGGACATTTTGGCTAAGATCAAGTGTAGTATCTGTTCTTAGTGTCCAGTAGGGGTGCTCTGCCGTCATTCTTGTCTTTTTGGTGAGAATGGCTGGCAGTATAGTACCCCTGCTGGTATGATGGGGTCTCCCAAGGTTAGTACCTGCTGGAACAGAAACCGAGACGTCCACAGGCTGTTGGGGCTGGGAGTAATTCCCCCAGGAAAACCGGATAGGCCCAGTTCCTCCTTATTTGAATGGGTTTACCTTGTCCGGCCAAGGTCCGGGGAGGCAGCGAGTCCACGGAGCAGTGCCCTCTGGGAGTGGTCACCCCAGGTGTGCTCTTAGTAACAGATGGGGGTGGGATCCCACATGTGAAAAGTGCACGTTCACTGTTTTAAACACTTTATCTGCACTGCTCCTTTTAGGGCTAGGCCTTTTGGCTAAGTCCAGGGCAATATTTTTGCTCTGGGCCTTAGGGCCTAGCCAGTGCACTATTGCATGGCCACATATGTATTTATTTTCCTCCACTGTCACCTATGTGTGTTCTTTTTTTTTTTTTTCTCACTAGGATGGGAGGGTATGGGGCCTAGGGGCAGGATGTGTGGCCCTTAGGTTCCCTTCTCCCCTGGTCCTGGCAAGGGGGGGTCTCTCTTCAGGAGAACCCAATGACCTAGTACTTAGTGGATGGCTTCAGCTGGCCACAAGGAAAGGGGGCCTTTTGGCTAGGTAGACCATGTTGGAAACCCTTTGTCCCTGTCAGGAGCCTCGAGCCCCGGGGGTCCAGAGTAGAGGTCCTACCCCTTCGCTCGCGTTTTTTGCCAGGTTTTGATGCGTTTTGTTTTTTTTTATTTTTTTAAATTTTCTTGTTGCTAGGCTAACGCATCAAAAATACAATACATGCTTTTCTGCAGCATTTACATTGAAGTCTATAGAACCAAAAATGCAAATGTTTGCGTTAAAAAAGGTCCCTGACCCTTTACAAAAAACGCGCGGGGTGAAAACGCTCAGAAGTGAACATGTCCCACATGAAGAATCTTTATTGTGGATCTTAGAAAGTGAATGGTCCTTGAAGCCCTATTATATTTACAGCAGGAGATGACTTGAGCACAGTTTTTATACTTATATAATTTTGTACGTAATTCTATTTATACTTGAGTTTTATTAGTATATATTTATTTTTTGGATCTTGTATTCATTGATTCTCCTTCCTGATCCAACAATTTCCTATATATTCATTATACATCATTATTTTTGCGCTAATGCTAGTGCTCTTTTCATATCTGCTGTTAGTTACTTTATGGGTAAAACCTATGGTACAATGGCGCCTCAGTAGGCGCGTGTATGTACTTCGGCAAAATGGCGGATCGGGAGTGCGCGGCAACCACCGCGCCTACTCGGGTTGTGTTGTGCGCACGCACCACCCCGACTATATATTGAATTGAATGATGTCCCCGGCTCTATGTGCATACCCCTCATGATTACGTGCTCATGCACGAAACACGTAGAGGAGGAGCCATACGTGGTGACGTCACCCCGCCGCCGAGACCAAGAGGGGGTCCGGCGGCCATCTTTATTTCTGTACATGGTCAGTGTTGATTCCTATGCTGTTTATATTGAGTTGCTTTACACTGAATAAACATTTTGGCTGTAAAAGTACTACACTATGGGCATTCTTCTTTTTGGCTCTATATGAGCCAATACCATCTTAGAGCCCATACCTGGAGGACAATAGCTGTGTGGCAGAGTACCAGGGAGGAAGGAGATCTCTTGGACCTGACCAGGCTGACCACCTCTTAAGGGGGTCCTCCGGCTATATCTCATATACCATGTGCTTTATGATCTTTCTTCTGGTGAGTGTGCATTTTTAACATCCCTTTGACACATCACCTGATTGATCGTCTGAGAAGCACGGATCACTCACTAGAGATTATCTTGGATCACATCAGTCACGTTTTTATCCATGTTTGGACTGTTCATACTCTTCACTTAGAGTAGTTTTTGTGGGATATATTTATGTAATTCTATGTCACATGCAGGGCACTTTAGCATATGTATGCATTGCATTTTTTGTCACTTTATTTGGAAATTTTTATCAGTTTTAGAAGTTCATATATATACATATATTTTTGCACAGCACCTTTTTATTCGATTGTATCTTATGAGGATTTTTGGTTTCAGCTGCTAGTTATTATTGGCGCTCGCTCTCTTCCTATTTTTCCATGAATGCACAATAAACATGCCAAAATGACATGGAAATGCTCACATTCAGCATTTACACGGGCATATGTTTATTTTCTGCACAGAACGCAGGTTACTTTTGGCAGAGCATTTAGAGAAGTACAATTCTAGTGACTTTACATGCTAATCAGGGGTGTGGAAATTTTTGAAGAAACGACTTGTCCAAGGACTAAATCGATGCGCCAATCTACTTGTCCAGATGAAAAAAATAATAATTTTAACCAAGACTGTATTTAAATCAGAGGTGATTTTAGGACTTTTTTTTTAAAAACAAAAGGGGTTTTATGGCGAGTTAAATGTGTAACATTTTTAACATTGCGCTGTTTGTCTCCTACCCCCTCCCCCTTCCCGCCTGTCTCCAGCACCACATCTGGGGACTAGCAGGGAGGAGAGAGACCTTGCAGTGTAATGAGCACCAATTGGCTGCTCCTCAGGAAAGGTGAGTGTTAGGCTTAACCTTTATCGCTTTCGCTGCCAGAGCCCTTTTCGATTAAAAAAAAATCATTTTAGGCCTGAAGATTACATAGAACCCCCAAACATTATATATTTTCTGAAATCAGAGACCCTAGAGAATAAAAGTGGTAGTTCCAATTTTTTTACGTCGCATGATATTACTACAAAATTTCAGTAAAAATACAAGTTAATTTTAGGGCACAAAAAAAGCAATAAATTATCCTATTTTTTTGAAAAATATAAAAGATGAGATGCTTAGAGTAAATAGATATCTAACTTGTCAAACCTTAAATTTGCGTGCGCTTGTGAAATGGCGATGAATTTCAGTACCCTAAACTTTCTATATGTGATGCTTTTAAAGCCCCTTATAGGTTATCAGTTTACAGTAGTGTTAGGGAGGAGGTCTGGTGCTAGAATTATTGCTCTCATCCTGGCGTGCGCAGCGTTATGTGAAATGTATATCGCAATCGACGTTCACATGCGTAGGCACCCCAACGTGTGCTTTTATGTATGTATGTGCGTGCGTATATTGGGGGGAGGTTATGTGCTTAGGTGTAACTTAATTTTTTTACAATTAAAAAATATATATAAATATATTTTTTTTTACACTTAATTTTTTTTCATCACATAAATCAGTGATGATCAGTGCCCTGATGATCGGTGCCCAGCAGTGCCAGCCACAAGTTCCGCCCACCTGTGCCCAGCAGTGCGCCCACTAGCTCCGCCCACCTGTGCCCAGCATGCACCCACCTGTGCCAGCCCGTCAGTGCCCAGCGGTTGTACCAGTCAGTGCCGCCAGTCAGTGCCCAGCAGTGATGCCAGTCAGTGCTGTCTATCAGTACCCATCATCAGTGTCGCCTATCTGTGCCGCCTCATTAGTGCTGCCTATCCGTGCCACCTCATTAGTGCTGCCTATCAGTGCTGCCTATCAGTGCTCTTCAGTGCTGCCTATCAGTGGCCATTAGTGCTGCCTCATCAACGCACATCAGTGAAGGAGAAAAAATTACCTGTTTGAAAAATTTTATAATAGAAACAAAGAAACTTTTTTTTTTCAAATTTTTTGCAATTTTTTGTTTATAGAGCAAAAAGTAAAGCGCCCAGCAGCGATTAAATACCACCAAAAGAAAGCTCTATTTGTAAGAAAAAAATGATAAAAATTTCATATGGGTACAATCTTGCATGACCGCGCAATTGTCAAAGTGTGACAGTGCTGAAAGCTGAAAATTGGCCTGGTAAAGAAGGGGATATAAGTGGCCGGTAGGCAAGTGGTTAAATAATGCTAAATTTAGCAACATTAGTTTCTTATCCTTCTGCATGAATCGTGTAGCATTCTGTGATTTGTCATGAATCCCAGAGTTTCATTTAAACTGTGTTCATTTCTTTGCAGGTATGTCCTTATATTATCTAATTTTGGAGAACAAAAAGTGAAATAATTGTAATGCTGACAATGAAGACACTCCATCTAATATGCAGAAATTGCAGAGGGATGGCAAATGTTCTGTTCCAGCCTCAGCACACTCCAGTTTTCCTATCTACATCCTGCACCGCACACAGCAGGAAGAAGAAAGTAAATGGTTATGAAAACATTGACCAGGAGAAGTACGCAAATCTGGTTCGGATGGTAACCTCCTCTAAGACTAGTTGTCAGACTCCCGAGAGGATATTTGAAGAAGACAGCTTTTTGTATGGTGAAGTGATAAAATCAAAGGCGCCATCACAAGAACCTGAAACTAGGGTGCCCCGGAATCATTCACTGATGTACAATTCCAACAAAGTGATACTGCCTGCAGAGAAGACAGACCCCAATATCCCAGTGAAAATTAGCTTACCAGCCAGAGATCAGATGGCTGACGGCAGACTGCCAAGTGTCACCCGTATCCTTCAACAGACTATGCCAATGGAGCAAGCGTTTTATTTGGAACGGTGGAAGCAAAGAATGATAATGGAACTAGGAGAAGAAGGGTTCATTGAGTACACAGCAGGTATGTATGCCTGTTCTTTTCTTTCCAAATCTGAAGAACATCCATTTTCCCAATTGTATTTTTAGATAAGAATCCTGTGTATGTCAAATAGGAACTTCAGGCAAACAGCTAAATATACAGCTTATTTATATATATATTTACTGTTTTACCTGCTAAAGGATTTGTAGTTCTGTGCAACTCCTTTATCATCTTTGCATCTCTGCATCTTTGCACAGCCATTCCACTTCTCTGGTTCTGCTGTATTGTTTCCTGGTCCTCTTCCCTGCCAATTGGTCAGAGGAGATGGTCCTGATTCATCGCTCAGTCTGGAGTGAAAGAGGTGACACTTTATTGCTGAACTAGTGCTTTTGGTTTGATTTACTAAAACTGTAGATTGCAATATCTGCTGCAGCTGTGCATCGTAGCCAATCAGCTTCTAACTTCAGCTTCTTCAATGACGCTTTGCAATAAAACCTGGAAGCTGATTGGTTTCTCTGCACAGCTGCACCAGATTTTGCACTCTCCAGTTTTAGTAAATCAACCCATTTATTTAGCGGTTTGCCTGGAGTTCTTAATTTAAGACATTTTTCAGGGGTAAGGAGGCAAAATTGCTTGCCTGATTTATGTTTCCCCCTCCCCGAACATTGGTTATGATGAAGGACCATAGGCATGAGGTTGTCGCACATTTCAGCTGTTAGTTGTGGGGAAGGGATTTCATGTCTGTGTAGCTCATACAGTATGTAAACACAAAGTAAACTTGTCACAAAGCTGGATTATTTAAATTGAGTATATGAGGACAACTTTTCATGGTGTAGCAGCCTGTATGCCTTATGTGTAATAAAAAATGAACAAGGATCTGGGTATTTGTTGAAATCCATATACAGACTTTGAAAAGAGTTAACATGTTGTATGAAATCATAATATTGCACTAGTAATTTTTTTAATATTGTCTTCCATATCTTTGTGATTTAAATCTTTCACTACACGAGAACACATATTATAACAGCCCTAACATTTCTCTATTTGATTTCCAGCTGTTTTCTCACAGGGAAAGCAGTTCCATGCAAGGCTGGAGGATCTGCTTGTATCTAGAGATGACAACATTCATAGACCAGAAGATACTGATGAGCTGTCCGGATACCTGGCCAGTGTGGAACATGTCCTGTCTGATGTTTCAGAATTAAGGACACTGGAAAGTGCTGTTCTCCACTCCGAGCTAAAGTACCTGGGCATTGTAGATTGTGTTGCTTATTATAGGTGAGAAAATATAACTGTGGAAAAAAAAAAACACCTTAAAACAAATTTATTTATTTATTTATTTATTTTTTTTTATTAATTTAAATATTTATTAAATTTTTCAAGTTAATACAAAAACCCAAAAAAGGGAAGTAATTCTCATATAAATAAACATTTATAACATTTCTACCTTTCCCTTACTAAAAATTATTTTCTTTCCCCTCCCACTACCCCCCCCCCCCCCACCCCTCTTCCCCCCTCCTCCCCCTCTGCAGACTATGGCCCATTCTATTCTTTTGAGGCTTATTAATTTTTTGTTAACAACCTAGTTCATATTTTTCTATATTTCTCTTTCAATCCTGCTCTTTCCCACTTTTCCCATCTCCTGGAATAAACTCCCATCTTATCTTCTTGCATATGGTATGATCTTTCCATTCTACCTATCTGATTTACTCTATTAATCCAGTCTATCTCCTTCGGTACCTCAGCTTTCCACCAAAACTTGGGTATCAACCCTTTCGCCGCATTCAAGAAGTACCAAATACCTGAATCTTTATATTTATTTACAGATGTCTCCACATTGTGTAGGAGGCACGTCGTTGGGTCTAATCCTATGTCAATTTCAATTATTTCTTCAATTAATTTAACTATTATCTTCCAAAAGGCCTGGATTTTCGGACATTCCCACCATATGTGAAACACCGTGCCTATCTCTCCACATCCTCTCCAACACTTATTTGAGTTTCCCCCATTTATCTTGTGCTCTACACTCGGTGTAATATGCCATCGTGTCACACACTTATAATTAACCTCAACCTCTCTCATACTAACATTATCGTGTATCAATCTAAACATCTTTCTTTGTCTATCTTCATCAAACCCAACTCCCATATCCCTTTCCCATTTTGTCATAAAAATTAAATTTGTGTTTGTGTCTAATTCTGTGAGTATTCTATACACCTTTGAGATACCGTGCTTACCATCCCTTCTTGTCTCTAACAACCTTTCAAACATATTCCACTCCTGTTTTATTCTTAGGGGTTTCGGTAAATTTCCAATGAAACTTTTCAATTGATGGTGTTTCCACTCATCTATTCTAATAAAAATATCACCCTTCTTCTCTATTAACTCTTTAAGTGATCTCAATTCTCCCTCCACCAAAACATCTCTCAATTGAGTATCCTCCTTTCTAAACCATCTCCCTGATATCTTATTCTGACCCGGGGGGAAGTACTCAGTATTTGTGAGAGGCATTAATATAGAATTAAATTCCCATTTCATGTTCTTGTGTAAATTATCCCATACCCTAAAGACATTTAAAGTGTATATACTCGTGCTTTCTTTAATTCCCCTAAACTGTGGTGGAACCCATATCATCTGACTCAATCTTTTACCACTAAGATCATTTTCAATTGTTACCCAACTTTTCCCCTTATGATTAAATGTCCAGTCATATATTCTTGCTAAAACCACTGCCTTATAGTATCTCTTGACATCTGGTAGGCCCAATCCCCCTTTCTCTTTAGTCCTGCTCAATGTTTCATATGCTATTCTAGGTTTTTTATTCTTCCAAATATATCTTGTTAACATTTTTTTCATTATCTTAAAGAAGGCTTCTGGAATTTTAATTGGTACCATTTGAAATCTATACAGTATTTTAGGCATTATTACCATTTTGACTAGGTTTATACGTCCTATCCAGGATGGATTTCCTCCTTCTAGTCTTTTTAAATCTTCCCTGATCTCATTTATCAAGGAGATATAGTTTAATCTATACAAATGCTTAGATGAGGCAGTGAGTTTTATTCCTAGGTATTTTATCTCTTTTTCTCTCCATATAAAGGGGAATTCTTTTTGTAGTTTTTCTTTTTCATTCTTTGGTATATTAATATTCAGGATCTCTGTTTTCGTTGGATTAATTTTTAAATTTGATAATTCACCATACTCCTTCAACAACTTCATTATATTTGGGAGAGTTATTCGGGGATTCCCCACATAGATCAATAGGTCGTCCGCAAAGGCCGCTACTCTATGTTCTATGGATTCTATCTGGATTCCCTTTACCGATCCACTATTTCTTATTATTGACAACAGGGGTTCGAGTGACAATACATATAGCAGAGGAGACAGTGGACAACCCTGTCTTGTACCATTAGACATTCCAATGGGATCTGATCTCTCCCCATTTACCGTGATAATTGCAGTAGGCTCCCTATATAGTTTACTTATCCACTCTCGCATTCTATCACCTATCCCCAGCACTTTTAAGTTGTCCATCATAAAGCCCCAGTCCACTCTGTCAAATGCCTTTTCTGCATCAATTGACAAGAGCACCACCGGAACTTTCCCTTTTCTACTTTTCTGAATAAGCATCAGGGTTCTCAAGCCGTTGTCTCTACCTTCTCTCCCCGGTACAAAACCCACCTGGTCTCCATGGATCCATTCAGGCATCAGATCCCTCAACCTGTTTGCTAGCACCTTTGCATACAGTTTAGTATCAGTGTTCAATAATGAGATAGGTCTATAGCTAGAGCACTGAGATGGATCTTTTCCCTCCTTGTGAATAAGTACTACATGGGCCTGTAGGGATTCTCTCCTCACTTCCATCCCACCTCCCAGAGCGTTCATATATTTCTCCAACTTGGGTAGCAGTACTTCACTAAATTTCTTATAGTACTTAACTGTATAGCCATCCGGGCCTGGGCTTTTTCCTCCCCCTGTGCTTCTTAATGCTATTTTAATTTCTTCCTGGGAGATTTCTGCATCCAGGGATTTCAACTGTGCTTCACTTAATTTTGGTAATCCCGCATTTTTTAAGTATGTCATCTTTTTTTCATTAATTCCTTCTTGGGCTTCTTTTAGGGGGCCTTGGGGGCTAATATTGTATAACTTTTTATAATACTCCGTAAACTCTTTGATAATCTCTTTATTTGAGTGGACCAACTCCCCCTTTGAACTTTTTATCTTTTCTATATAGTTCCTATTTTTCTTTTTATTCAAAGCTCTCATTAAATATCTTCCTGGTCTGTCTCCCCATCTATATCTTTCGTTTAAAACCCTGTTGTATACTCTTCTCTTCTCCTCATCCATCAACCTCTCTAACTCGTCTTTTTTATCCGATAACCTCTGTCTCGTATCTTTTGTTATTTTCTTCTTATGGATCTGCTCCAAGTCCAATATTTCTTTTAAGAGCCCACTGACCCTCTCTCTTCTTTCCTTTTTCTTCCTTGCTCCTACCGCAATCAAGATTCCTCTTATGAATACCTTATGGCTTTCCCAGACTGTAGCTATCGATACTTCCTCTGTTTCGTTCTCCTTGAAGTATACCTTAATCTCTTTCTCGATTTTCTGGACTACATCCTCATCCAGAAGAAGACCCTCATTTAACCTCCACCCCAATCCTCCCGTCCACCTTCTTCCCCATCCCATTTTCATTACAACCGGGGCATGGTCCGAGAACGTCCTTGTTTCTATATCGATTTTAATCAGATGATCTATAAGTTGATGGTCTATTAAGATGTAATCTAATCTCGAGTATATCTCATGTGCATTAGAGAAGAAGGTATAGTCTCTGTCCTTCATATGCCTTATTCTCCAAGTGTCCACCAGTTGTTCTTCATGCATCACTTTTTTCAGAGCTCTCAGAGACCTACTCCCTTCTCTTTGCACAGAAGAGGTATTATCCTTTTGTGGGTCCATACAAAAATTTAGGTCTCCAGCTACTATCAGGCGACCTGTTTTAAATTCTTTTAATTTTTTCAGCAGACCCTTCATGTACATCTCCGGATTTTTATTAGGGCAATATATATTGGCTAAAGTACACTCAATCCCCTGGAGTCTACCTTTTAAGAATAAAAACCTCCCCTCTGGGTCAGTTCTTCTATCCTCCAACTCAAATCTCATATTCTTTGCAAAACCAATTGCTACCCCTTTTGCTCTTTTAATTGGAGAATCTGCATAATACCATGTTGGATAGTGTTTGGATTTCAATTTCACGTTTACCTCTATCTCAAAATGCGTCTCCTGTAAAAATACCACTGAGGAGGCCCTATGATGTAGCTCATTAAACAACCTAAATCTCTTTCCTGGACAACTCAACCCATTCACATTATAAGTTATAAACTGTATTTCTTCCATCATTCCTAATTAACTCCATCTCTCTTCCAGATTGCCTCTTCCTCTTTATCCCTTCTGTCATGCAGAGTATTGACCCATTACTTCCTCCCCTCCCTCCCTCCCACCCAACTCTCTCCCTCTCCCTCCCCCCTCCCTCCCCACCCCCTCCCCCCCTGCCATCTCCTGCCCCCCCTCCCACCTCCCCTCCCCCCCCAGGCCTCCTACGCCTTTGGATCATCTTCGACTTTTGATCCCTCTATAGGGGTTCAACTCTACCCATGACCGCTTACCGTCCCCCCCTCCTCCCCAATTTCCCCCTATCTATTGATTCTTTATTTCCTCTTTTAACCAGCTGCCACTTTCCTGTCCCACTGATATCCAACTCTCCCTCCTCCCCTTCCCAACCAAATATCACTTGTCTCTGCAATCCAAATTTTTCACAAAATTCTTCCATATCCTCCGAGAATCTTAGGACAGCTGTAGTTCCATCCCTCCACCCAATTAAACTTAAGTCACGTCCCCATCTGTATTTCACTCCTTGTTTTTTCATCACTTCCAATAGGGGTTTCAATGCTCTCTTCCTTCTCAGAGTTTCTGCTGTCAAGTCTGCAAAAATTTGGATATTTTTCCCACCGTATGTGATATTTGATCGTCCTTTTATCTTTTTCCAAATCTCTTCTCTATCTCCATAGTTGTGGAATTTAACAATTATGTCTCTTGGTTTTTCTACCCCATTTCCTTGTTGATTCTTCCCAATCCTATATACTTCATCCAACTTGAACCTCACCTCATCCGATTTATCCATTATGGAGTTCAAGATTTTACCAGATAGCTCTTTTAGATCTTCCCCATGTGTCAATTCTGGTACTCCTCTTACTCTGATATTATTTCTCCTTTCTCTATTTTCTTGTTCTTCCATCCTATAAAGCAATCTCTTATGTTCTTTTCTATCTTCAATTATCCATTTCTCTAGTTTTGGGATGGTCTGAGCTTGGGCTTGTACCTTCTCCTCCATTTCCTCCACCCTAGTTAACAATTGGCCCAGATCTTCCCGAATCATCCCCATCTCTTGCTTTATTGATTTTTCCAATCCTTTAAACATCTCTGCCATTTTTTTTTTATTAGGTAATTGCATATCTCTTTCCAGATCTCTTGATTCCATACCTTCCATTTGACTATTGTAAACTGGGCCCAGGGAGAGTCTTGGGCTGTTATCCAGACTTATTTCTGATTCACTTTTTTCACTTATTCCCTGAGTTCTTTCTGGGGTAACATTTCCTTGTGACACATACTTCTTAATCGTACCCGTTTGGGTGTTCTTAGGCCCGCTCCCTTTGGTATTTTTACCTTTCATGCTGTAGTTTGGAAAAATTTTTTATCTCTTATTTTCTGGATCTCCTGGTCTTTTACTCCTCCAATCTTCAGACCTATCCTAGGGATCCCCTATTTCTTTTATTTTCTGGTTGAGTATTTTAGTCACAGTCCTTTTTCCAGGCACCTCACAATCTAGTGCAGGAACTCAGAGTATATAAAAGTCTAACATACAAAACCAATGTATATGCAGTGTATAAGAGGACCCGCAGGAGGGACCCACAGTCCTCACTCACCCACCGTGCTGGAACTTCACCTCAGAAACATTCCTCTGTGTTTAAGTCCACTTGTCTCCTCTTGAAGGGATTCCTAGGGGTCTCTCGTAGTTCGTATAACTTATCCTCCTGTTAGAGGCCCCCTTCGATTAGAGTCAATATGCAAATTAATAGTTAGAGAAAGGAGTAGAGTGGGGGTTAAAATGTTTAGCCGTAAAAAATGAGCATAATAGTATATACTTGTGGTGCTGTAAGCTTAGAAATGATATGGGTATGGTATGGGGATGATGTATAGTTGGGGTGGAGTTAGGTTAGGTGTAGGAGGCGAGGAGATGAAATATTTATATATATGTTGTATCTGTTGTAGGGACAGTATGTCCTTTACCCTCCGCCACTTCACCCACTTGCTGAGATGTCGGACAATCTCTCTCTTTCTCGGAGCTCCCAGAGCTCCTCCACTGCTTCTCACGTGTCTGAGTCAGTCAGTGTCAGCGTCTCTCGAATGTCCCAGCTGACTCACTGACATCTCCCTGGCAACCCTGCTCCTCCTCCGAAACCACCGCCGCAGAGAGCCAGAGACCCGCTGAAGCCACGAGGCAGCTCTCTCCCGGCTCTACCCAAGCTCCAGGTCAGCCGGTCGTCTCCCAGGCAACCCCTCTCCTCCTCAACAGTCGCCGCGGAAGGGGAGAATCCGATGTGTCTCTCCCCCAGCACCCTCCCGACACTCCGCCAGCTCCGACCGTCCCCGGAGCTCTGACGATTCTTTCAGGCAGGTGAGTCCCTGCATTCAGTGCAGCTGGACCCTCTAACGAGGGTTCATAGGGAGATAAACGGGGGGGAGGAGGGAGGCTCACGGAGAGTGCTAGCCTACACTCTCTCCCGTGCCGCCATGTTCAGGCTCCTCCCCGTGAAGGCTCCAATACCTTAAAACAAATTTAAATGCCAGACTTTTTTTTTTTTCTAGTCTGCATTGTAATAGTTTTGACCAGGGGTGCTCAGTCTGTATCCTGTGGACCACATGTGGCCCTCAGAGCCCTCTGATGTGTCCCTCAACCTCAAACCAGGGAAGCGCATCCTTGGGGTTGGCAACCTGTTGATGGCGATTTTGGCTTACCGACCCTCCATCCCAGAGCATCAGAGTGCATTGAGTCGGCTCCAGCAGTGGAGGATGCAGGCAGCCGCGGAGGGAGTAGGACCTGCATAAGCCAATGCCTCCTTTGTAGCACCAGCTCCTGTCCCAGGTGAAGTGATTCCAAGTGCATGTCACCTGGGACCTTTCCAGCAGCCTGGAGATGGAGAGCGATGCCAACAGAAGCTGGAAGAAGACAACAAGGTCAGTGTCTTAACACATACACTGCACTTTTGCAATGGGCGTGTTAAGACTTATAAAAGGGTTAACAACTATAAGGCTGCTTGTGCACTGATCCGCAGGACTTTAATTATATCCTGCAGATTTGGTGCGCTTTCTGAAAGTGCACCAAAACTCCAGAATGCACTACACCCACAAGATATGATAGTAATCAATAGCAAAATGCAGCTAACCCGCAGGTGCAAACCGCAGCTCATCAGTGTGAAAGCAGGATATAGGGGGCTCAGGAAAATAAGGGCTCATTTGCAGTTTGGAGGACGTTGAGACTTTTTTCTATCATGACCTCCAACCACTGGTGTAGCATCAGGGTTCACAATGGTGACCCTGCCCCTGCCCCATGCTCCAGTATGCCCATGTCGCCTCCCTGTCACATTCTGTTTTACACTTGGACAGGAGGGGTGGCGGTGGTGGCATATACAGGAACTGATCCTCTTTATTTTCCTCCTTCAACCGCTGAAAGCAGAGTTCTCCTCCTCTCCCTCCCACTGGCATTCAGCAGCTGCAGGAAGAAAATGTTAATTATGCTATTCAAAATAAAAAGTTTGAAATTCTGAACCATTTCATTTCATTGTGGCCCACAACTTGTAACCAAATCACTTAAGTGGCCCTTGCTGTTCAAAAGGTTGAGCACCCCTGGTTTAGACTGTGGGGTCATGCTGTCGTGTACAGAAGAAATGGTCACTTGCACCAAAAAAGCTCTTGGCCCCGGCCACAACCACAACATGCCTCGGTTTTTAGCTTGTGACCTCCAGAGCGTAGACGTGTCTTCATCTCTACTATTTATTCTCTGTCTGATTTAGAAGATTTTTTTCTAGGAACAGCTGCCAGTAGATTCATGTCACATATGCTGAATCCTGGAAGTCTCTCCAATCAGCCTCCAAGCACAGGTTTTTCCAGTTGATGATAGTGTCTTCTCTGCAAAAGCTCTGAATTTATGAAAAATTTTCCAGGCTTCAGGGCGAATCTGGAAACCAGAAAGTTCTTCAGTTAGCCAAACAGTGCAGGTTCCCAGTTCATTACCTGTGTTGATGTTGCTGCAGTTGGCAGTGATTCTCTGTGTTCCAGTTCACACAGGACACCACCACTCAGGTCAAGCCAGTATGTCCCTGTCTCTTGCATATCACTGTTGTGTGTTCCTAGCCGATCTATTCTAGGTTGAGGTTCCTTCTTTTCAAGTACTGATACTTCCTATATATTATTTTCTATAGTAGCAGCTGTAGTTAATTGACCATTTTGTGTGGGAGTTAATTTCTCTTTTATTTTGAGAATACATATGTACTTTGCAAGCTGCCCACTTGGGAAGCCCTCCTGTTGCTGTTTTGCTTTCTCGCCTCTCGTACAAATTGCCTGTTAATGATGCAGTTCTAATTCAGTTGTGCACTTTCACGCTTGTGGGGAGACTTGGACAACTTGCATATCCAACACCTGGATGCAGGAGGTGGTATCCCAGGTCTACAAACTGAGTTTTGCTGCCTGCCCCTTGAATTCTCACATCCAACCTTCCTGTATCACCCCATAGATAAGATGATCTCTGTGGAGCCCTCTAAAGTCTTCTGGATCAAGGTGTCATTGCTATAGGTGCTGTGGTAGAACGGTTTCAGGTGGTTCTCATATGCATACACATTCACCCATCTTGGATCTCAAATTGTGAATGTCTTCATTTGAATCCAGAAATTCCACATTCAGCACTGTGTTACCTACCCTTTACTATTAGGCTTTTTCCTCTAGTGGTTAAATGCTTTTTAATTCTACTGCTGGAATGTTCTTGAGACCATTTTCCCTTACAAGCCAATGTAAGGGAATGTTGCATTCATCCTGTAAAAGGCAATGAAGAAACTGGCATTTCACACATATCACATACATTATGGGTACTTACTGTGACTTTGGGGTGAATGTTTGTTTTTTTTATATATCAAAATTGTTTACTTCACTAATGTAGTAAAGCAGAGACTGTTCACCTATCTATGTGAAAAGCTGAATCCATGTTCAACCAGTCATTCAGTAGCAAAAATTCTTTTATCTCTATTTTTTTTCACTTTTACAGGAATGGGTATTTAAATTGAACACAGATTCACCTTATTTACTAGTCTTTAGTAAATAAAACTCCAGTGGTCCAAAAAGCAGGTGTAGAAAGTCTTAACATGGCAAATTATTTAACAATCTCCATTCTAGGACTATCATAGATCCAGACACAGTGCTCGCCTGGATTGTGAATAAGCACAATATAAAGAACTTTTTCAGGTATTAACCTTCACTACTGTGTCCAGAATCTTTATCTGTCCCAATGTACAAAATCAGAACACAGAACAACAG
Organism: Staurois parvus; assembly: GCF_062004578.1. Lineage (NCBI taxonomy): Eukaryota > Metazoa > Chordata > Amphibia > Anura > Ranidae > Staurois > Staurois parvus. The sequence continues at coordinate 3,635,968 of NW_028318197.1, forward strand.
TATGGGTGGGATGGTTCTGTCCTCAAGGTTTACTAGAAGCAACATAAAAAAAAAGTGAAGTAGCTTGCACATAAGCTGCAGGTAGAGTGTATTGAAAGAGTGTTTGTTTATTTTCATTTCTCATCAGGATGAAGTAAGGGCAAACCTGTTTTGAATATGTGATTAAATTGGGAATAAACAGTTCAAAGATAAAAGGAGAATCTGTTATTTGCTGTTTAAAAAGAAAGCTACTGTTAAAGTAGGAGCTCTTGGTAGCTAAAGGTGAGCAGAAGGGGTTAGCTTGATGGCTAGGACCAGGTTCTGGCAAAAACATTACAATAGAAGGGAGACTCTAGACTCTATCACTGCTAAACATGAGAAGTTCTTGACTTTTTCTAGATGATTAGCACTGGGCTCAGGGCACACTTTTTCTGCCACTGCCCTCCACCACCTGTATGTAGAGCACCACGTTTGTGAAGTTCTACACCTGTTATGGAATTTAAGAAATTATTTTTTCTGTGTATATTTTGAAAAATATATAAATATACGTATATTGGGGTGTTAGTATACAGAATTATTCTCAGTAGCACTCTTGTAGAGTCTCAAATATAAAAGGTCTTCGATTTAAAACTAGACTGTCTGAATCTTAAAGTAGAACTACAAATCATCTAGGCACCAAAAACACTATTAATTCATTTTTAATATTCAAAACAAGCTCCATCCAACCATTTCTCCATGCTTTATTTTTGCTGAGAAATCACTTTGAAAAATACCCCCTCGCATTTCTGGCTGTTGCCATCTTGAGTGAGGGCAGATGAAACATGAAGCATTTGCTTCCTGGAAACCATATGCCTTTAGCTCAAACATGCAGGCAGGGGTTGTGCTTAGCTGAGAAAAACCCTCCTCCCCTCGTGAGATTTATGATATCATTTACCTAGGACTGGAAACCAGGAAGTAAATGAAGATATGTAAAAAAAAAAAAAAAGTTTAAAACAAGTAAATATAATAAACCTTCTTATCTACCTATTAATGCTATCAGCATAAGGATTAAAAATAGGCAATGTTGATTGAGAGAGTGAAGTTCCACTTTAAGTGGACATTTAGAATCTATGTTCTGTAGACCTATGGGGGGCAAAGTAAATTCTCAAGAGACATTCAGGCCAATTACATTGTAGCTCAGTCGAATTCTTATCAGGCCCTCTCTGTGATGTGAGGATAGGGAGCATCCTGCTGGAGCAGATTGCAGATTATAGGAATAATTTATGAACATTTTTTTTCAGGAATTTACGAACAATTTAGGAGTTCAGAAAAATGTAAACATGTCCGTGTTAAAGTGAAGGAGAGTGCATATAAATGGCATATAGCTGAGATGATCAGTCATGAATTTAGAATCCAGATTGGATCCCACAAGCTTCACTGGGTTCCAAGATAATTATTTTGGTACTATTGGTAACTAGATGCTTATGTAGCGCCTTACAAAATAATCATTGTTGAAGGAAATAACACTTTTGAGACTTGGGGGTTCTCCAAAAGACTGTCCACCCTGGGATAGGTAATGAAAGGTGATTTTTGCAATTACCATGTTACAAATTGCCTTAATCTGACAGATTATGTAACTGGGCTTTTCTACCCCCTTTTTTTCCCCTATTCCGCCTTTACAAAGTTATTTGCCTGGCCTCACAGTGCTGTGTCTATAGAAAACAGAACAACATTACTAGAAATCTTACAACAACAACATCTCACTTGGGAAATCTGCTAGCCATTGCCATTCTGAAAATTCATACTCCTGTCAGTAAAATGTGATGGCTGTTCCCAGTTGTGAAGATTGAATTATTTCAATTGCAATCCTACCTATCAGCAAAATAGACACACATTTGCCTATTGGTACTATATACAAGATTTTGATTTTTCTAAACCTTTCTACTGCATTCCAGTGAAAATAAAATATCACATATTAATTTGTTGCAGGGGAAAACTTTGCATAATAGAGTGGAAAACCTCTGAGAAGCAGAAGCCACACATACAGAGAACTTTTGACAATCCACTGCAGGTTGCTGCTTATGTTGGCGCTCTAAATCATGATGTCAACTATAACTTTCAAGTAAGTACTTCTTGGTGCTTTTACAGTGGGTATAGAAAAGAATCACCCACCCTTTAAAATCGTAATTTTTTTTGTTTTGCAGCCTGAAATGAAGACAAACACAGTTGTTTTGTTTTATCCAGGTGTATTTACTCCTTATTTGTATATTTATGGGTGTATTTAGTGCAACTTCTAACATCCAAGTGAAAGCTCTGACATATCAAACATTTTTTTTAAAACATTCAAAAACAAAGTCATTGAGTTGGAAAAGGGATCACCCCCTTCTAAAAATGACTTGTAAACTCAGGTGTAGCTCATTGGCACACAAATTAGCTCAGCATGAAAAGAGCTTTCCTTTCCTGGAGAACTTCAGTCCCTGATAGTGCAACTGAAGCAAGCAATCAACTATGGCTGGCAAGGCACTGTCAAAAGATCTCTGGGATAAAGTTGTGGACAGGCAAAAGTCAGGAGATGGATAGAAAAAAAATTCAAACCTTTTATCAATGCCTAGAAGCCCAGTGAAGTCTATTATTAAGAAGTGGAAGGTATTTGCTACAACATAGACCCTCCCTGGATTAGGACGTCGCTCCAAACTGGAAGAGTTAGGAGAAAACTGCTCAGAGAGGCTACCAAGAGGCCTACAGCAATTCTGAAGCAGTTGCAGGAATTTATGACAGAGGGGTCAATGTGTGCGTTTGACAATATCACAAAATCTGCACAAATGTGGCTTGTATGGGAAGTTTGCAAGAAAAAAGACACTCCTCATGAATGCAATCACAACTGAGCTTTGCCAAAACGCACCTTGAAGATTCTAAGGCCACATGGAAAAAGGTGTTCTGGTCAGATGAGACTAAAATGGAATTATTTGGCCTCAACACTAAACGATATGTCTTGTGGAAATCCAATACCATCCAAATAACACCATTCCTACAGTAAAGCATGGAGGTGGTAATACCCTGTTATTATCTGGATAGAAGGTAAAATGGATGAGCAAAATACCGTCGAATTCTTGAGAAAAATCTGCTGCCCTCTGCCAGAGAGTTGTCAATGGAAAGAAGGTTTACCTTCCAACATGACAATGACCAAAAGCACACAGCAATGGGGCGATCATTTTTCCAACTCAGTGATTTCTGTTTTTTTGGGGGGGGTTTTCTGACATGTTAGTGTTCTGTCTTTCACTTGGATATTATAAGTTGCACTGAGTAAATACAGCTGGATAAAACAAAAACTGTCTGCCTTCATTTCAGGCTGCAAAGCAACAAAATATAATTCTTTTGCATACCAACTGTATGTGTTTCTGAGACATCTCATACATAGCACTTAAAACATACCTAACACGTCTGTGCTGTCTTCATTACATTTTTCTGCACGCCTCCTAGGACCTGGTTTATTGAAAATTGTAGGCACTCAAGATCGAGCCCGCAGGTGTGCCACAATAGTAAGTGGATTCCTATAGTGGCACCAACGGGGGACCCCAGAAGATGATAATCTTGACTGGTCTGTGCCATTCTATTGCATCGAGCAGTTCCTACATGTATTTGTATCATAAATGTCAGTAAGCTACAAAACTCAATTAACTGTTTACGAAGACCAGTGGTCAGATAACTGTGCAGCTGAAAATCTCTGTCATTTGTGTAGTCCTGTGATTGGCTATCACAACCACTAGAAACTGACTGGAATATTACTTGAAACAATGAATGCTTGCAAGATTTTGCAGTTAAAATGTGTCCTTTCTTGCCTGTATTTCTATTCTACCAATAAATAGGCTTTAGTATATGCATTTTGTATAAGCTGAGGTTCTAAATTAACTGTTTTGTCTTTCAGGTTGATTGTGGCCTGGTAGTGGTGGTCTATAAAGATGGATCCCCTGCACATGCACATTTTATGGACCCTGAACTGTGCACATATTACTGGGACAAATGGCTGTTACGTCTGGAAGAATATAAGGAGAAAAAGGAGGAAAAACAATAGAGATGACTGGTGTTCTCTGTGCTGGTCACATAAGATTACAATGACTTCTAGCTACATAACAGGTGTATAGTGGAGAGCTGTAAGTCATTCATAAGTGACTTGCCATCATCTGGTGTCCTTAAAGCCCAACTTTAGAGATTTAGGAATTGAAAAAAAAAAATTCAGTGGGGCCCCCTACTGTGCAAATGTTAAATACTCAGTATGTCTAGAGGTGCATCCTTCAGGTTCTATCTTTTGTCTTATACCCTACTCTGGTGCTTTCCTTTTCTTTCTGAACCTCTGGTCTGTGGGCGGAGCCTCTGTGTCATCTCATATAGTACAGGGCTAATAACCCTATATTGTACATTGAGGAGATTGAGTCATTTGCCCTTGCAGTTCAGGATGATTTTTTTTTTTTTAATTAATTTGTGTTGGGCTTTAAAGACATTGAGAAAAACATATAGGGGCCAAAGGCCTGGTTTAGGCTGCTTTTACAGTTATCTAACAGTGGAAATTCAGATGAGAATACAACTTGTTACCTCTTAAAGAGGAACTTCACCCTTATCTTAAAAATTACAATTTCACCTTGTTCTAAATGTTTGTAATTGCAATCTACAAACAAATATGTACAGTGTGTAATTATAGGCTTTTTTTTGTTCTTTGCATACTTTATTTTCCTTTTCTTCCCCATTCATCTCATGCTGGCCATACACTAACGGCAGATGATTCCATCTGCCTTTACATCCTGGAACCCTGGGTCTGCCTCCTGGAGCATTTGACAAGGCAATCTATCAGCACACAGAGCCAGCTGACCTTGGCTGGCTCTTTTAAACATTAACTTACACATTTATATTTCCTACTAAAAAAAAAATAAAAGTGAGGTCTTGACTTTTACAAAAAATCTGATTGACCTTTTGTGGGTAGAGATAGAGGATATGCTATTGTTGACTGGTTCCTAACACTGCAATTTCCAAAGGGGTCTGATTCTATCTTCACTGCCTATGGAGTTACCAACAATCATGCAGACAGTAAAGTGTGAACTTGTCAAGTAGTGAAGCCTTGATCAAAATTACATTCTTGGAGAATGCATTGTTAAATGGTATTCCTTGAGGATGGAAAAGGATCTGAGGGTCCTAGTAGATCACACGCTCAGCAATAACATGCAATGCCAAGCTGCAGCAAGTAAGGCTAGCAGACTATTAGCTTGCATTAAGGGTATTTCCACAAGAGATAAAACTATAACTTTACCAAACTGGTTTGGCCACATTTGGAGCATGCCATTCAGTTCTGGTCACCAGTCCTCAGGAAGGATGTGCTGGAACTTGAGAGTCCTGAAAAGGGCAACAAAGCTAATAAGGGGACTGGAGGACCTCAGTTATGAGGAACGACTGCAAACATTAAACTTACTGTGCCTGGAAAAGATGCCAGTAATAAAGGAAAAATAAAAAAATGGTTCAAAAATCAACTCGCCAGCCAGCTTGCCAACAACCAAATTAACCTAACGATATGCATTAAAAACGTTTCACACATTTTCAAATACATACGTAAGCCACAGAGCCACATCATGGCACCCTGATATTCTGTGGTCCTAACTCTACAAATTGGAGAGTCCCCATAGTAGAGGCTCATGCATTTAAAGGATAGACCAACGAAAAGACCAAGGAAAAGATGTGTAAGACTGGATATGATTGCAAAATACTCAGGTTGCTTACAAAGACATGACCACTATCCAAAAAAACAGTTTAACCTTAAATTGCCTAAGGGGTTCTTTACTGTCAGAGCGGTAAGGATGTTGAACTCCCTTCCACAGTTGGTGGTGTCAGCGAAGAGTGTCAGTATTTTAAAAAAAACTTTTAGATGGTCATCATAGCAAACAGAATATACAGGAATATGTGAAAAGGAGAGTGATACACACGTTAAACTGGATGGACTACTGTTTCCATTGAACCTTACCAACTATGTAACTATTAAAGCTGAAAACAGAAATAAATTGCAGCTTGCCAATCCATAGATGTGTTGGTTGCATTAGTTTTCTAGGCTTTTTTCCTTTATTTGCACCTGGTGATCCAACCAGTTTTTTTTTTGTTAATCTAGCCCCAGGTGAAAATAAGGCCCCCATGCACACTGCTGCTCCTATAGGTTCGTTTAGGAGCTTTTGGCGTTTTTTTTTCTTTTTTTTGCTAAAGCCCCTGAACTCAACTCTGATAAAAGCCTATGTGTGCATTGACACAAAGGCTTTTATTGAGTTTAGCAGCAGCAGAGTTTAGGGGCAGTTAAACGTCCCTTTCCTGAATGCAGAAAAATCACGTTCAGGTGAGGAACGTTATGGCAAAACAAAAGCCAAATGTGGCAAAAATGCGTGTAAATGCACCTAAGCCCACTTGAGCTTTTATTCATTTCAATGGCAAGTACTCTGGCCAATGTAATGAATAAATGTCCATGTACTAAATGCGGTACCGAGTTTAAATGCGTTTTTGCTGTGTTTAGCGGTTTTCTGCTGCCAGTAGAGTAAGCTTTCCGGTGTACATGTAGCCTAAAAGAAAAAGAAAAAAAGTCTAAAAGAAAATTAGTACACACACATTTAAGGATTGGTAAGCTTCAATATACTACTTTTTTGTTTTATTACTGCTTTAAACAGCCAGCAGTTGTAGTTCCCATATTTTTATTAAATCAGATTACCTTTATGAGGACAAGTCCTTAACCTAATTGCCTTCCTCTTTTCCTCACTATATAGTTATAAACAGACCTCAGCTTGGACAATAACCAGGTTCTGATGTTGTATATGAAGTCGGATGGCATTTTTCTCCCAGAAGCCCTGCCCCTGTATTGTACTTATGCAGTTCTGTTCCATGAACTGCTGGGTACAGCAAGTCTTAACGTAGACCTAGGAGATGGCGGCTTCTATGGTAAAGTATTGCACAGGCACAAGGAGAGTGAAGTGTAGGCTTACACATCCATCCAAGCTATCTAGATCTGAATTTTGATTTTTATTATACACTGCTCAAAAAAATTAAAGGAACACTTTGAAAATACATCAGATCTCAATAGGGAATAATATGCTATATATCTATACTGATATGGACTGGGTAATGTGTTAGGAACGTAAGGATGCCCCCTCTTTTGTTGGAAATTAAAATGATCAAACTACAGAAGACTGAATTCAAAGACACTCCGAAAATCAAAATGAAAAAATGATATGGCAGGCTAGTCCATTTTGCTGAAATTTCATTGCAGCAACTCAAAATGGTACTAAGTAGTTTGGCCCCTACATGCTTGTATGCATGCCTGACAACATCGGGGGCATGCTTCTAATGAGACAACTGATGGTGTCCTGGGGTATTTCCTCCTAGATCTGGACCAGGGCATTACTGAGCTCCTGGACAGTCTGAGCTGTAACCTGGTGTCGAATGGACCTAAACATGATATGCCAGAGGTGTTCTATTGGATTTAGGTCAGGTGAGCGTGGGGGCCATTCAATGGTATCAATTTCTTCATCCTCCAGGAACTGCCTACATACTTTTGCCACATGAGGCCGTGTACCAGGAGGAACCCAGGACCCACAGCACCAGCGTAGGGTCTGACAATGGGTCCAAGGATTTAATCCCGATACCTAATGGCAGTCAGGGTGCCATTGTCTAGCCTGTAGAGGTCTGTGTGTCCCTTCATTGATATGGCTCCCTAGACCATCACTGACCCACCACCAAAACAGTCATGCTGAAGTTACAGGCAGCATAACGTTCTCCATGGCTTCTCCAGACCCTTTCACGTTTGTCATGTGCTCAGGGAGAACTTGCTCTCATCTGTGAAAAAGCACATGGCACCAGTGGCCTGCCAATTCTGGTGTTCAATGGCAAATGCCAATCGAGCTCTATGGTGCCGGGCCGTGAGCACGGCCTACTAGAGGACGTTGGGCCCTCAGGCCACCCTTATGAAGTCTGTTTCTGATTGGTCAGAGACATTCACACCAGTAGCCTGCTAGAGGTCATTTTGTAGGGCTCTGGCAGTGCTCATCCTGTTCCTCCTTGCACAAAGGAGCAGATACCAGTCCTGCTGATGGGTTAAGGATCTTCTACTGCCCTGTCCAGCTCTCCTAGAGTAACTGCCTGTCTCCTGGAATCTCATCCATGCTCTTGAGACTGTGCTGGGAGACACCGCAACCTGGCAATGGCACGTATTGATGTGCCATCCTGGAGGAGTTGGACTGCCTGTGCAAATGCAAAACTAGTGAAAAACAGCCAGAAAAGATGAGTAGGGAAAAAAATGTCAGTGGCTTCCACCTGTAAAATCATTCCTGTTTTGGGGGTCATCTCATTGTTGCCCATCTAGTGCACCTGTTGTTAATTTAACACCAAAGCAGCTGAAACTGATTAACATCCCCCTCTGCTATTTCACTGAGCAGATCAATATCCCAGGAGTTGAATTGATGCTATACTCTGATTAAAAGTGTTCCTTTAATTTTTTTGAGCAGTGTCTTAGGCAGCAAGTAAACATGTTGTCCATGTAGTTGATGTGTTGAATGCAAAAACAGATGGGCATCGAAGTTTGTTGTGTATGAAGGTGCATATCCGCAGACCATTCCTGTTTTGGGGGTCATCTCATTGTAATTTTATTAACACCAAAGCAGCTGAAACTGATTAACAACCCCCTCTGCTACTTAACTGATCAGATCAATATCCCAGGAGTTTAATTGACTTGATGCTATACTCTGATTGAAAAGTGTTCCTTTAATTTTTTGAGCAGTGTATAAGGGAGATTATGATGGGACTTGCCACAATCTCTATCTATGCCCAGCTTCAGATTTTAATTCCAGCTAAATAGTTTAATGAAAGAGGTGAGTGTTTTTCATTGACATCTGCTTCTGTGATTCATTGTAAACTGTTGTTTTGAGAATGGCTGTGCTAGCTCACATTGGCAGCAGATATCCTGCTGTAACAGCTAATCGCAACATGTTGATTAGTTCTACACTGCATGTAATAGGGCTGTGAGAAAGTGTTAGCAGTCATTGTTGACCTCCTTAACCACTAGCCTACAGGGCACTTTCACCCCCTTCCTGCCCAGGCCAATTTTCAGCTTTCAGTGCTGTCACACTTTGAATGACAATTGCGTGGTCATGCAACACTGTACCCATATGAAATTTTTATCATTTTTTTGAGACATAGAGCTTTCTTTTGGTGGTATTTATTCACCTCTGGGATTTTTATTTTTTTCTTAAACAAACCAAAAACCACTGATAATTAAAAAAAAAACAAAAAACGTTTTTTCTTAGTTTTTGTTATACAATTTTGTAAATAAGTGATTTTTCTCCTTCACTGATGTGCGCTAATGAGGCTGCACTGATGGACACTGATAGGTGGCATTGATGGGCACTGATGAGGAGGCACTGGTAGGTTGCACTGATGGGCACTGAAAGGCAGCACTGATACATGACACTGATATGCGACACTGACTGGCACGGTTAGGCAGCACTGACTGGCACTGATAGGCGGCACTGACTGGCACTGATGGGTGACATTGAAAGGCAGCTCAGATGGGCACTGATATGCACTATGTGGCATTGATGTGGCGCTGATGAGCACTGATGGACACTGACTGGTGGCACTTTTTGGGCCACACTGATCATCAGGGCACACTGATCATCAGTGCCCTGATGATCAGTGTACATGTCCCCTCTGCGGAAAGCCAATTACCGGCTCTCCTCTCCCGCTGACAGCTCGAGAGGAGAGAAATGCCGATAACCGACATTTCCGTGTTTACATGTGATGAGCTGTGATTGGACACAGCTGATCACATGACCGAGCCGACATCTTCGGCTCTTTCCTGTGATCCACTGTGTCCGAGAGACACAGCGCATTGGCGATCGCTGCGCTGCGCGCTCCCTGAGCCGAGCATGCGCGGTGAGAATGGAAGGACGTCATATGACGTCCTATCAGAACGAGAGAACCACCTTGCGCCTATCCATTACAATGCTTACTTTAAATTAAGGCTGTACTTTTTTTTCACTTAAATATTTCAATTGTACATGTTCCAAACAAATACTTTTCTACCTGAATTATAAAGTTTTATGCCAGAGAGTCTTTTTTTTGGGTGTGTTCCTTTATTCCTGCCAAAATGTTCTCATGATCAAGTCACGCTATTACTAAAATGCAAGAGTCCAATAACAGACAGGGAATGGACAAATAAAAAGGGTTGCACCGATACTGATATTAAGCATTTGCACAAGTACTTGTGCAAATGCTCCGAAACCTTTGCGGTGTGATTTGAGCCCATACTGTAGTAGCAATTTCCACAAAACCAGATAAAACTCCACACTCAGACTTCTGAAGGAAGCAACTAATTTATTAAAAACAGCGCTGTAGTGACCCAGCAGACGGCAAGCCGCTCTCATCTAAGTGAGTTGTAGAAAACTTCTTACAAGCATACCAACAATTATGTCACAAGGCATACATTCCTTTCCTACTTTACACTCAAAAAGCTTCCTAAACTCTACAGAATAACCTTGGCCAGCAACTAGAGATAAGAAAATACCAGCTGCAGATCCATACACTGGAAATAAGGGAGGGGGGAAGATGAGCCAAAAACCTTGCTTATACAAACAGGCTGCTAGAAGTGTTAGCGTTTAAAGGGGAACTCTACAACATCTGGGTCCTACCATATTACCCCCTTTCATGCTATCATAGCAAAAGTTTGAGTGAGATAAAGCATCACCAATTAACCACTAACCACCCAAATCATAGGGGACTAAGGGCAATCCTGATCTTGGACAACTAGGGGTTGATATTTACACATGGCCATTACATGGGCTGCAGCCTTCCTAGCTTCCCTGAGCAAATATACTTATCATTTGCCAGGTACTCCATTTCCCAGTCTAACCCTCAACCTTTCCTGGGGGAATTGTTTAGGTAATAGCAGAGCATACATCAAAAATCGGGCGCACTGCACCATTGGGATTAACTATTAGGGTATGGTTTATCAGCTTGCCTGTGGAGCCGTAGCTCCGTATGGTCAACCAGGTTTTAGTGGGTCCATAGGTGTGGCCATAACAGGTTACCTGGTTCCCTACAGTGCACATTGAAAAAGTTGTTTGATTATGTACACATGTATCAGTGACTGTGCCTTCACATTGATAATGAGAATGCCATAGTAACATTCTAGAGATTACAGATCCTACTCTAATAATATCGATACATGGGTCACATGATCTGCCCTCCCCCCTATTGTTCTAGTCAGGGTTACTATTATGGCTACCAGCAATTTTCTTAAAACATTTTTATCAGGCATCATATCGGTGTATATTCCCGTCTTCCGTTGTGCATTGACCAGTCAGCTTCCGCATGTGACTGGAGCAGAGCTGGAGTTCTTCCTTCTGGTCAGATGTGAGTGGTCCCTTTTAGCATAAGAAGAGGGCTCTGTGTTGGCTAGATTACTTGAGTAAAGCCCCAGAGGGGCACAGAAAAATTGCACCGTCAAGCAACTTCTGCAAAGGAAGTGCTCAAAGAGTGCGAAGCCAAAGTGTTATGAAGAGGATATACAAGGTCTGACAAAGATGTGCCAGGTAGCAAGGACTAGGTGTTTACATAAACAGGTGTATTTGGTCAGTAGTAATGTTTAGGGGTAGGTGGTACATGTCAAAGTAAGATCCCGATGAACATCAGGTTCAAAGTTTCCCAGCACAACATCGCCCAAAGCATCACACTGCCTCTGCCAGCTTGTCTTCTTCTCATAGTGCATCCTGGTGCCATTTCTTCCCCATGTAAGTGATGTGCAAGCACCTAGCCATTCACATGATTTAAAAGAAAACTTGATTCATTAGACCAGGTCACTTTTTTTTTCCATTGCCGTGGTCTAGTTCTTATGCTCATGTGCCCATTGTAGGAGCCTTTGTCTGTGGACAGCATGGGCACCTTGACCAGTTTGTGGACATGCAGCTTCATACACAACAAACATCTGCTACTCTAAGAGGTCCACATCAATTGAATGGACAACATGTTTACTTGCTTCCTAAGACACTGCTCAAAAAAATTAAAGGAACACTTTTTAATTAGAGTATAGCATCAAGTCAATTAAACTCCTGTGATATTGAGCTGGTCAGTTAAGTAGCAGAGGGGTTGTTAATCAGTTTCAACTGCTTTGGTGTTAATAAAATTAACAACAGGTGCACAAAAATGAGATGACCCCCAAAACAAATGGTTTTACAGGTGCAGCCCACTGACATATTTTTCCCTACTCATCTTTTCTGATATTTTTTCACCAGTTTTGCATTTGGCTAGGTTCAGTGTCACTACCTGTAGCATGAGGTGAAATCTGGACCCTAAAGAGGTTGCACAGGCATACCAACTCCTCCAGGATGGCACATCAATACGTGCCATTGCCAGGTTTGCTGTGTCTCCCAGTCAAGTCTCAAGAGCATGGAGGAGATTCCAGGAGACAGGCAGTTACTCTAGGAGAGCTGGACAGGGCCCTAGAAGGTCCTTAACCCATCAGTAGGACTGGTATCTGCTCCTTTGTGCAAGGAGGAACAGGATGAGCATTGTCAACCTACAAAATGACCTCTAGCAGGCTACTGGTGTAAATGTCTCTGACCAAACAATCAGAAACAGACTTCATAAGGGGGGCCTGAGGGCCCGACGTCCTCTAGAGGGCCACTGGCACCCTGTGCTTTGCACAGATGAGAGCAGGTTCACCCTGAGCATGTGACAAACGTTAAAGGGTCTGGAGAAGCCATGGAGAGCGTTTTGCTTCCTGTTATATTGTTCAGCATGACCGTTTTGGTGGTGGATTAGTAATGGTCTGGGGAGGCATGTAGGGATGCACAGACCTCTACAGGCTAGACAATGGCACCCTGACTTCCATTTGGTACTGGGATTAAATCCTTGGCCCCATTGTCAGACCGTACACTAGTGCAGTGGATCCTGGGTTTCCTCCTGGTGCACGATAATGCCCAGCCTCATGGCGAGAGCATGCAGTCAATCTAAAAGAACTCCTCTGGGATATCATGTTTTGGTCCATCCAATGCAGCCAGGTTGCACCTCAGACTGTCCAGGAGCTCAGTGATGCCCTGGTCCAGATCTGGGAGGAAATACCCCAGGACATCATCCGTCTAATTAGGAGCATGCCCCGACATTGTCAGGCATGCATACAAGTACGTGGGGGCCATACAAACTACTAAGTACCATTTTGAGTTGCTACAATGAAATTTTAGCAAAATGTACTAACCTGTTGCATAATTTTTTCACTTTGATTTTCGGGGTATCTTTGAATTCAGTCCTCTGTAGGTTGATCATTTTCATTTCTATCAAACGATGGGGCATCCTTATGTTCCTAACACATTACCCAGTCCATATCAGTATAGATATCCAGCATGATATTTTTTGCCCATTATGATCTGATGTGTTTTCAATGTGTTCCTTGAATTTTTTTGAGCAGTGTATATACCACTGACTTTCAAATGCCACTGTAATGGGGCCGAGTCTGAGAGTTGTAAGCCAGGGAGATCAATGAAGAAAAGAGGGTCTATGTAATCCACGCATAGTGAGGAGTATATTTCCAGTAACCTGGAGTGGTAAACCAGGCACTGACTCTCTTGAGGGGGGGGGCTTCCAGCTGAACTGAGGGAAATTATCTGGGAGGCAACTGAAGGGTGTCAGAGGCATGTTCATGGACTTGGCGTCAGTGAGAGACAATTGTCATTCTGAGGGGAAATACACTGTATATAATGATATGAGGATTAGACCCAGATAGTCTAAGCAGTACAAGGTTGGGGGAGAAGCTGGAGAAAGGTGCTGCCACCCGCAGGGGGTAAGGGAGGTGTTTGGTCTATGATCAAAGAGTTGGCTAAGAGGCCTTTTTTGAAAAAGGTCTCCAAGTCACCCTGGTACATGAAGATTGATGCGGTCTAGCGCCACAAGATGTGAGTTCAGCAATGTAAAAATGTCATTGAAATATGGAGAGAAGAGTAAAACCTCATCACATTATGGTTGCTATTAAAGTTAGTGGATTGATCATATTGGAGTTCTAGTGGTATGTCTATGGTAGACCAGGCAGGAGTCACTCTTTTGCAGTAGACTTAGTGACACATCTACAGGAGAGTAGCTAGCCAGGAGACTGGTTACTGTAGTAAATAGATGTTCTTGAAAGCATGATGGAATATGCATTGTTAAATAAACAGGGGTCACTAAGGATTTTGAAAACCTCCGTAATAGGGATGGAAAAAAAATATGCCCCCCCACCTTTAAATCAAGGGGTGGGGGCAACCTTTATTATATCTGAATATTAGGGGAGGCAATAATGAGGATAGTGGGGTAGCAACCTCCCTTTCCACCTCAATGTATTCCTTGAGGGAACTCCCAAAGTAGACCATAACTTTGAAGGGAATGAGCAAAAGGCACCATTCTCAAGGGTGCTCTGCTGACCAGGCTTTAAAGTGTTACTAAACCCAAATCAGTAAAATCAATCTGTATATGCAGTAAAGCATGCTTGTTCTACTCACTGTGGAACATAAGGGATCAATCCTCTGCATTATGTAAAAAGGTAGTTTGATCCTGGCTTCTCCTCTTGTACAAATGTCCACGTCTTATGTCCTGATGAGACAGACTGAACCGTAGCCATTCTGGACATGCTCAGTTTAATGTGTATTGCTAGAGAGGTTTTTATTATTTCTTGGAAGAGTTCATGTGATCAGCACAGGGCCAATCAGCACTGTTCAGACAGAGGTCAGGGGTTTTGCATCCTTCTAGAGCAGAAAGATAACTCCAAAAAGCTTTAACCGGTGCTCTGCTGGACACTGATAGAAGTCACAAGACTGCTCTAATTGCTGATGAGAAAAGGAATTTAGCAATTTATATTTACTAAAATAATTGCATTTCCATGTTGTGTGTACTGTGGGAGACCAGATATAGTCAATGCAGGGTCCTGGGTTTAGTAACACTTTAAGCTTTGAGTCACACTCAGAAAGTAAGGCCCTTCTGGAGATCTGATGGATCACAATCTCCACAACTTCTACATAAAGGTAAAGTTTTAAAGGTAAAAAGTTGTAATCTTGCAGCAAGATTAGGATTATCTATAAATTGGAAAAAATTCACTTGATTTTACCAATCCGGTTTGCCATAGTTTGGGCAATTGACAAGGTGGCAATAGCTGGTTGCAAGGCTCAGCCTGTGAAGGAGGACTTCAAAAAGGAGTATCTAGAGTCCTATCAACCAAAACCTTAAAGGTGGGAGAACCATCCCTCCATCTTTACTGGAAACAGTAGATTAAATAGCGCAAAAAAAGCATTTTTTAAATAAATTATTCAGTGTTTATACAGGGTTGCACTATGAATTATCCTTTCTCCCTTTGAGTCTATACTTATCTGGGTGGATACAGCAAGATACCAGTCCCCTTAACCTCCCTGGCTGTTATCCCGAGTGTGGCTCGGGGTTAATTTTCGGTACCAAAAGCGGTAGCGCCGAGCCAGACTTGGGGTTAGACTGTAGTGTAATTTTAATAATAAATCACTCTACCCAAAATAACCCGTGTCAGCACACTTCACCCCTACCCTTAGAGGTGTACACCATATAAATAATATGCTTAGTGATAATAATAAATAATAAATAATATTCTTATTCCCCCAAAATTACAACCAAAAAGTCCTGTATCCACAAATCCAAAAATTAAAATCCCCTTCAAACAAAAATTATGTCCAAAAATATTGTCCAAAAATAGTGATAGATTCTTCAAAGTTTTGTGTGAACTTGATTTTACCTCAAAAAAACAGAAATAAAAACCACATAGTGCATTATCCTTAATATATAAATATCATATAACTCATCCAGTGATAATTCACCAAAGTGAAAAACGTGTAAACAGCAAAGATGTGCCAATACACTATTTATAGTGAAAAACTGTGTAGGTGAATCACTCTTTATAGTGCTTATGCCACACACCTAAATCACATCTACTGCAGTAAGGAGTGGATACCCTTACCAATGTGTTTATCATTAAAGGCTTTAGATAAACATCCCCAAGTAGGTTGTATGATGGGACGAGTAAACGAATAATATTCTGCCAGTATCCTCACTTTCACCTCCTCATAATTCAATGTGGATCCATCCACACTATTTCCTCAGACCATTTTCATCACAACCGCCATCCCGATAACGATATATATATACACACATAAAGAAGTATATAGTGTAATACCGCCACACATTCGAATCACAAATTTTATTGGTGCTGCTTACAATATCAAATCTTTCTCATCGCATGTTTAAAAGTATGAAAAACCTGCATGCCGTACGTCCAGGAGAGTCCAAACCGCTATCCACAGTCTTACTTCCACTCTCTGCAATGGCCGCCGCTCCACTTCCGGTTTCTCGTTTGCGTCTGACGTCACCTCCCTCTGACGCGTTTCGTCATTGGACGTAATCATAAAGGGTGTGGTTATCAGACACGGACACTTCTTTATACTCCTCCTCTCATCATGGTGAAGCCGCAATCTCCATTCCTTGAAAGGGCACCGCTCTGCCTTTGACGGAGACTTAAAGCTACATCCTATACTGACATGGATAGCAAATATTGCCGGCACAGAATCCGTCTTCAGGAACAGCATTGATCAAAAAAGCCGCGGATCACCGCCCACCATGAATATAAAATTAAATAAGCTACAACCCTCCAATATAATCATAAACAATAAAATACCTACATAATATATAAATAATGTGCAATTACTATTTATAGCACTCGCATATCAATAAAGGTAGCCAAATTATCTTGGATATAATTAAAATTAAAATTATTAAATCCATCTATTTATATACTCCAGAGATAAATATGTATCGAGCTAACCCCAACATATTTCATATAATTTATATACACATATAAATAAAACACCAACCCTTTATATTATAAATTGAACATCAATACTCTAAAATTGAGAGCCACACTCAGTATGTTTCTCATATATTGCCCTCTCCTATTCAATATATATTCTTTAAAATAAATAAAACTATTAAATAATCCCTTGACATACTATCTTAATACCCTCATATAGGGTCCACAATAATCTATTGATATTATTTATCTTGCATATATAATTATACTATATCATTATTGTATATACGATTCAGGATATAACATCCCCAATCATATAGTAAGAAAGGTTTGTCATAAATACATAAAATTATTTAAAATATATTTAAATTAGCCATATTCTAAAATAAACATTTCTATTGTTTTCTAAAACTTTCTCCTATATCCATCCTCAACAGATCAACCCATAATATTCTGCACATATCCATCTTTTGTATTATGATAAACTTATGTTTGCAGTATACAACTACACCTTTTAGGTTAAAAATTGGAAACAAAGCAATTTAAATCTAAATCTACATTTAAACCTCCTGGTTTCATCGTTCTCAACTCATAAATCCAGTAGGTTTCATTCTTGGATATGGTTTTGATTTTATCACCCCCCCTCCAGTGCGCCTCTATTCTATCGATTCCGCAGAATATATAAATATATAAATAGAGTATATAAATAGATGGATTTAATAATTTTAATTTTAATTATATCCAAGATAATTTGGCTACCTTTATTGATATGCGAGTGCTATAAATAGTAATTGCACATTATTTATATATTATGTAGGTATTTTATTGTTTATGATTATATTGGAGGGTTGTAGCTTATTTAATTTTATATTCATGGTGGGCGGTGATCCGCGGCTTTTTTGATCAATGCTGTTCCTGAAGACGGATTCTGTGCCGGCAATATTTGCTATCCATGTCAGTATAGGATGTAGCTTTAAGTCTCCGTCAAAGGCAGAGCGGTGCCCTTTCAAGGAATGGAGATTGCGGCTTCACCATGATGAGAGGAGGAGTATAAAGAAGCGTCCGTGTCTGATAACCACACCCTTTATGATTACGTCCAATGACGAAACGCGTCAGAGGGAGGTGACGTCAGACGCAAACGAGAAACCGGAAGTGGAGCGGCGGCCATTGCAGAGAGTGGAAGTAAGACTGTGGATAGCGGTTTGGACTCTCCTGGACGTACGGCATGCAGGTTTTTCATACTTTTAAACATGCGATGAGAAAGATTTGATATTGTAAGCAGCACCAATAAAATTTGTGATTCGAATGTGTGGCGGTATTACACTATATACTTCTTTATGTGTGTATATATATATCGTTATCGGGATGGCGGTTGTGATGAAAATGGTCTGAGGAAATAGTGTGGATGGATCCACATTGAATTATGAGGAGGTGAAAGTGAGGATACTGGCAGAATATTATTCGTTTACTCGTCCCATCATACAACCTACTTGGGGATGTTTATCTAAAGCCTTTAATGATAAACACATTGGTAAGGGTATCCACTCCTTACTGCAGTAGATGTGATTTAGGTGTGTGGCATAAGCACTATAAAGAGTGATTCACCTACACAGTTTTTCACTATAAATAGTGTATTGGCACATCTTTGCTGTTTACACGTTTTTCACTTTGGTGAATTATCACTGGATGAGTTATATGATATTTACAGTCATGGCCGAAATTGTTGGCACCCTTGATATTTTTCCTGAAAATCAAGTATTTCACACAAAAAAGGTATTGCATTAACACATGTTTTGCTATACACATGTTTATTCCCTTTGTATGTATTGGAACAAATATAAAACAGAGGCAGAAAAGCAAATATGACATAATGTCACACAAAACCCCAAAAATGGGCTGGACAAAAGTATTGGCACCCTTAACTTAATATTTGGTTGCACACCCTTTGGAAAACATAACTGAAATCAGTCGCTTCCTATAACCATCAATAAGCTTCTGACACCTCTCACCCGGAATTTTGGACCACTCTTCCTTTGCAAACAGCTCCAGGTCTCTCTTATTGGAAGGACACCTTTTCCCAACAGCAATTTTAAGATCTCTCCACAGGTGTTCAATGGGATTTAGATCTGGGCTCATTGCTGGCCACTTCAGAACTCTCCAGCGCTTCTTTGCCATCCATTTCTGAGTGCTTTTTGACGTATGTTTGGGGTCATTGTCCTGCTGGAAGACCCAGGATCTTGGACGCAAACCCAGCTTTCTGACACTGGGCCCTACAGTGCGACCCAAAATCCTTTGGTAATCCTCAGATTTCATGATGCCTTGCACACAGTCAAGGCACCCAGTGCCAGAGGCAGCAAAACAACCCCAAAACATCATTGAACCTCCACCATATTTTACCGTAGGTACTGTGTTTTGTTCTTTGTAGGCCTCATTCCGTTTTCGGTAAACAGTAGAATGATGTGCTTTACCGAAAAGCTCTATCTTGGTCTCATCTGTCCACAAGACGTTTTCCCAGAAGGCTTTTGGCTTACTCAAGTACATTTTGGCAAACTGTAGTCTTGCTTTTTTATGTCTCTGTGTCAGCAGTGGGGTCCTCCTGGGTCTCCTGCCATAGCGTTTCATTTCATTTAAATGTCGACGGATAGTTCGCGCTGACACTGATGCTCCCTGAGCCTGCAGGACAGCTTGAATGTCTTTGGAACATGTTTGGGGCTGCTTATCCACCATCCGGACTATTCTGCGTTGCAATCTTTCATCAATTTTCCTCATCCGTCCACGACCAGGGAGATTAGCTACAGTGCCATGGGTTGCAAACTTCTTGATAATGTTGCGCACTGTGGACAAAGGCAAATCTAGTTCTCTGGAGATGGACTTGTAACCTTGAGATTGTTGATATTTTGCCACAATTTTGGTTCTCAGGTCCTCAGACAGTTCTCGTCTCCTCTTTCTGTTGTCCATGCTTAGTGTGGCACAGACAGACACACAATGCAAAGGTTAAGTGAACGTCTCTCCTTTTTATCTGCTTTCAGGTGTGATTTCTATATTGCCCACACCTGTTACTTGCCCCAGGTGAGTTTACAGGAGCATCACATGCTTGTAACATTCTTATTTATCCGCAGTTGTGAAAGGGTGCCAATACTTTTGTCCAGCCCATTTTTGGAGGTTTGTGTGACATTATGTCGAATTTGCTTTCTTTCCTCCCTTTTTTTGTTTTGTCCCAATACACACAAAGGGAATAAACATGTGTATAGCAAAACATGTGTTAATGCAATACGTTTCGTGAGAAATACATGATTTCCTGGAGAAATATCAAGGGTGCCAACAATTTCGGCCATGACTGTATATATTAAGGATAATGCACTATGTGGTTTTTATTTCTGTTTTTTTGAGGTAAAATCAAGTTCACACAAAACTTTGAAGAATCTATCACTATTTTTGGACAATATTTTTGGACATAATTTTTGTTTGAAGGGGATTTTAATTTTTGGATTTGTGGATACAGGACTTTTTGGTTGTAATTTTGGGGGAATAAGAATATTATTTATTATTTATTATTATCACTAAGCATATTATTTATATGTAGTGTAATTTACCTTGTCCCTGAGATCCCCTGATGTCCTCCAGCCAATGTCCTCTGGCCATTGCCAGCATTAGTCTTCCATGTTCCCTTCCCTGTGAGCGCCGCGATGCAGGGGGGCGGAATTGGTGGGAGATTCAAAAAAGTAAAAACATGACATACACGCAATACATTGTAATCTGTTGGGATTACATTATCAAACCATTTCATCTGAGTTTTGTCCCTAGTCCTTTGTGCCCTGCCTGCACTTTTACCGTTCTTTCTGCCTGGAAACTTGAGAACATCCATGGCATCCAAAAAGCGTCCCTTTAGGTCAAAAGCGTTTTTTGACCAGCTAGAAAACAGAGATAGTGAATCAATCACTTGCAGAACTGAGCGATAGTGATTCATAGGGAAATTCATCATCAGACACTGAAATTTCCATGCAAAACAATGTACCGCTTTGACATTCAAAAATATTGACATAATCAGACCTCCAGGGAGGTGAAAAGGACAGGAGGAGTGAAGAAGCTGCTAAGAGGTGGAAATGAATACACTGAGTTGGATGAACACCATGCGTTTGTGACTTATGATTGTATGGGTCTAACGAGAAGGCGAGAATTTTATTACACCTAGTGGTGACGGGGTATTGAGCACGGTTTGGAGGTGGTGTTTGAGAATCTGCACCATCTATAACAGGATAGTTTGGTTGAATGAGCGCAGTTTTAACAACACTTATGTGAGTGCATTTATTGAGGTTACAGTATAGTAGTGATACAACGTTGCACTATGAAATGTATGTTTTTTGTTTTGAGTGCATTTTTCACATCTCTGGAGTCATCAAGGAGAGTCTGGATTGAAGAGTTGGTTTGGGATAACATCACTGATTAACACAGCGCACTTGACCTATTTCGATTTGTAGGTCTAATCACAGTCTAATCAAAGTGAGCAAGTTTTTCACTCAAAGGAGGGACATCACGTTAATTTTGTTTGCGCAGCAGTGAATATGCAAAGTTGACTATACACACTGTTATGGACTTACAGTATATAGTATCTACAGATAGACATATCAATCACTCAGGGTTTATTTTTGCCTATTTTGTATTAAGCAATTTAAAGGGATTGTGAACCACATGGTTGGAATTAAGTCATATTTAAGACATATGGGTAGTGGCAGAAAAACTGTATTTTTGTTACTCACTATAAAATACCTTTCTCCACATTCACTGATAGACAAAGCTATTCTTGAACATAGGGCATCCCAAAAGCAGTTCCTCAATCAGGGGTGGGTAAATACAAAAAGTGAAACCACTAGGCAAACATGCCCCCAAAGGGGAACAAAAAAAACGCAAACAGTGACTTGAAAAACCTTTCGGCCACAACAAGCATATGAAAATGCAAACACATCAACTATGGAAAATGTAGTAAAGGTTTACACAGGTAGATGCCGTACAAACCTGAGACAGATGTTTGAGGCCGGAACGCCCAGGAGACACCAAATGGGGAAGAGAGGAGCCCCATCTTTAACAGCATACGCTGGCTCAATCTACCACTGGACCATTGGGAAACCACACGCCTCTTCTTGTATTATCTGTAAGCACCAACAGAAAAATTCTGGCCGCCAAGCAGAGGCCGTAGCAGGCAAGTATACACAAACTGCCGGGATCACATCTAAGGAGTGCAGCACAAACTCCTTAGGGTGCAAGTAATGGACACGGAGGATAGTCAAACCCTGCGTGCCAGTGGAATCCAACACCACCACTGAAAAGGAGGTACACGGATGAAGAATCATCGTTTTCCCATGTAAGACCAAATAAGGAGACGTGCAAGATAAAGCTGCCAGCCTGACCCCCGCCGTGTGGAAGAGATGGCAACTAGAAAGGCAACTTCCTGAGTGATCGGAAGCAGGGGATGTGACGGGAGTGACTTTTGGGGGTGGGGGGACCTCTGTATCATCTTCCCAAATTCCCATTATGTTTAAGGCACCCTGTGCCTGTTAAGGGGTACAGGGTGTGTATGAGAATGTCTGAGTCTTGTGTATAGTGTGTGTTCCTTTGTCTAGGCCACATGGCTGTCCATTGTCTGTTTGCCATGTGCTACCCCCCATTGTGCTGTGTCTTCCTGTCCAGCCAACTATTATGGGATGTACTGTTTGTGTATTGGTGTGGGGGTTGGTCAATATCCTTTGCCGCATGGCTGCATCCCATTGTTCTGTGTCTTGGTTGGATGGGGAGGGGTGATGAGGTGTTTCCTGCCTATACTGTAGCCCTTCCCACTGATAGGGCGGGCTGATGATGTGTTTCCTGTCCCTGGTTGTCTTTCCCCGCCCTCTGTATAAAACATGTTGTTTGTGTACAATAAAAGTAGTTGGCTTTCTGTTTTAACAGCTGGGTGCTGTCTTTTTCCTGAGGGATTTCAAGGGCGTGGTCCATGGATGGTGTTCGGACAGGGGAAGTTGTGCTATAACGGAAAAACTCAGTGCGGTCTGGGTTCCGGTTCCGTTACAGGGGATATCCTGGATACTCTCAAAGAAAGACTCTAGGACAGAGAGACTAAGTTCAGGTCCCATGGAGGTATACAGTTGTGTTCAAAATAATAGCAGTGTGTTGAAAAAAGTGAATAAAGCTCAAAATCCTTCTAATAGCTTTTATTTCCATACACACAAATGCATTGGGAACACTACACATTCTATTCCAACTCAAAACATAAAGAAAAATATATAAAATTTGTGTTGTTCCTCTAAAAAAATTGAAGAAAAGTGAATATTAGACTGTTAGCAGTGTTTGTATTCTTCTTTACAAACTCAAACATTCACTATATAAACTGAAAAATGTTTGAAGATTTTGCTTTCCTTTGAATCACTTAATGAATATTTCGTTGTATAAGCACTGTTTCTGAGAACTGCTGTACATCTGTGTTGCATGGAGTCAACCAACTTCTGGCACCTGTGAACAGGTATTCCAGCCCAGGATGATTGGACTACAATCTACAGTTCTCTATTTCTTGGTTTTGCCTCAGAAACTGCATTTTTGATGTCACCCCACAAGGTTTCTATTGGATTAAGATCCGGGGATTGGGCTGGCCACTCCATAACGTCAATCTTGTTGGTCTGGAACCAAGATGTTGCACGTTTACTGGTGTGTTTGGGGTCGTTGTCTTGTCGGAACAGCCATTTCAAGGGCATTTCCTCTTCAGCATAAGGCAGCATGACCTCTTCAAGTATTCTGATGTATTCAAACTGATCCATGATCCCTGGTATGCGATAAATAGGCCCAACAACGTAGTATGAGAAACATCTCCATATCATGATGCTTGCGCAACCATGCTTCACTGTCTTCACAGTGTACTGTGGCTTGAATTCAGTGTTTGGGGGTCGTCTGACAAACTGTCTCCGGCCACTAGACCCAAAAAGAACAATCTTACTTTCATCAGTCCACAAAATGTTGCTCCATTTCTCTTTAGGCCAGTCAATGTGCTCTTTGGCAAATTGTAACCTCTTCAGCACATCTTTTTTTCAACAGTGGGGGGCTTCTTGCAGATAGCTTGGCTTCACATAGGCGTCTTCTAATTGTAACAGTACTCACAAGTAACTTTAGACCTTCTTTGATCTTCCTGGAGCTGATTGTTGGCTGAGTCCTTGCCATTTTGGCTGTTCTTCTATCCATTCGAATGGTAGTTTTTCGCTTTCTTCCACGTCTTTCAGGTTTTGGTTGCCATTTTAAAGCATTTGCGATTATTTTAGCTGAGCAGCCTATCATTTTCTGCACTTCTTTATATGTTTTTCGCTCTCCAATCAATTTTTTAATCAAGGTACGCTGTTCTTCTGAACAATGTCTGGAAAGACCCATTTTCCTCAGAATTTCAGAGAGAAATGCACTGTAACCAGCATGTACAACATTTGCTGCCTTCCTTCCTTAAATAAGGGCAATAATTGCCACCTGTTTTTCAAAGAATTAATGACCTCACTAATAGAACTCCACACTGCTATTATTTTGAACATGCCCCTTTCAATTAGTGATTCAATTACACAGAATCAGCAGCATGCATGTCATGACTGTTGGGTCTGTTGGATTTCTATTACTCTACTACACCTGCTAGTAAATTATTTGCCATGTAGAAATATAATTTCTACCAAAAACACTGATTGAGCAGGTTAGTGATGTCTGACTGCTATTTTTTTGAACACAACTGTATATAATGGAATAAAAAAAAAAAAGTATACTAGTAATGGTGGCAATCAGCGATTTATAGTGGGACTGCGGCGGGTATTCTGACACTGGGGGCAAACTGCCACTAACATCCCAATGACATTAATACAGTGATCAGTGCTAATAAAAAGCAGACACTGTAATGACACTGGGCAGGAAGGGGCTAACATCTGGGGTGATCATAGGGTTAACTGTGTGCTGTTTTACTGTGTGTGTTTCACTGTGTTTCATGCTGATTTGTATTGCCCTCCTTAAGACAGGAGATCCTCTTGAATGGGTAGCTGTCAGGGTGCGACTGCGACAATTGACGAGCAAGTCTGGAGCCACCAGAATCCTTGTGTTCTCTATGCTGTGTAGCAGACAAGGTAGGAGCTTGAGAGGATGAAATGAGGAAAGGAATGATACCAATCCCAGGGCACCACCAGAGCATCCATGGCATCCACTATGGAATCCCTTGCACTAGCCACAAACCTTGGTACCATCCTGTCACTGTGAAACTCAGAAAACCAATTTCTAGGTTCTCCCAGCCCCCGCATAGGCAGAACTGACAGATCACATCCAGGTGTAGGGACCACTCTCCCTGATCCAGCATCTGATGACTGAGGTCATCCAGTTCCTAATTATTGATGACCAGAGTTTACATGGCAGGGAAGGCTACTATGTGAAGTTCTTCCCACCGAAAAATGCGGGAGGCCTCCAGCACTACTGTCACACTTCTAGAGCCATCCTGGAGATAGAAAAAGCCCA
This sequence comes from Staurois parvus, assembly GCF_062004578.1. Lineage (NCBI taxonomy): Eukaryota > Metazoa > Chordata > Amphibia > Anura > Ranidae > Staurois > Staurois parvus. Next base: position 3,661,295 of record NW_028318197.1, read on the forward strand.
CCTTGGTAGCACTGTGAATGGATTCAGACTGGAATCCCCGGAGAAAGTCCATCCAATGGCCCTGGGTTGATCTGGACTCCGTGACCCCATCCCATTCAGACAGGCTAGCATCAAGTGTTAACAATTACTTTTTTAGATGTCTGGTCAGTAGACCAACACCTACACTAAAGTACATACAGAAGCAACACTGCAGAGATGGAGAGCCTGGAGTGCAACAGAGCTGCAACCAAGAATGTGTCACACGTACTTAAGGCCCCAGAGCAAACTGATCTGGCAGATTCACGTATACCGGGAGCACCCATCTCGCACCTAGAAATTGTCGTAGGAGCTTAGCCCACTCAGAAAAACGTCAAAAACCAGGCCTAGGGCCAACACAGACAGCAATGCCAAACAGACAGTGGTAAACATAGTGTAGATGACAGTCACCAAACTATTAACGGATAAATCGTTGGATTCTCCAGATTCCTAAAGATATATCAAGGAGTGCAACAGAAAGTAGCCGACACAGGCCTCCGCCTAGCATCAAACTGCAATACCTGCTCCATTCACACTAGGCCGTTTTTCAGCTTGAAGCCTGATGCTCAGAAATGCTCAACAAGGAAAATCCAATTCATTTATATGGCCCTTGTTCACATATGAGTGCTTAGTTGCCTATAGCAAGATGCCTGTCGCTCAAAAACGTACTACTACTTTTCAGGCAGATCTGAGCATTTTTGTCCCCATAGACTTAAATAGAAGACACCTGAACAGTGGAAATGAGCATTTTTTCAAGTGTTTTTTCAGGCGGTTTCAGCTGAAACAGCAGCTATTTCTATTAATCACAGCAAAAATGCCTAAATGAAAAATGCCTGAAAAAAACACCTATATTTGCAAATCTGCTCATAAAACGCTCAAAGATGCCTGAAAAACGCTCAGCTCAGTGTGAATGGAGTCTCAGGTCACGCAAGGGGGATTGAAGCCCACTGAGGAAAAACCACACCACAGACAATGTAGGAGAAAATATCCCCAATTCTCCAGAAGCATGTAGCCTTCCACAAAATACAACTCCAGGGTCATGTAGGCAAAGTGCATGGCCAGGACAACTCAGGAGCCACCACCAATCATATGAAAGCCCACCTGGAATTACCTTCCTACAGGGCACACAGAGCTGAAGTACACCTGAAAGCCAGGGAGAGTAAGCAGTGCAGCGCAACCTCCCCATAGCTGCCAGGAGGCCGATCTGTGCAGTAGGTCCAGGGAGTGGCCTCCCGCCCCAGCTCCACCCAGTCAGGAGCTGGGCACCAAACTAGACCGTCCACAGCTGTAATTAAACAGCCCGACCGCGTGGGATGCATGCCCATGGGAGGGCCCAGGAAAAGAACCCAAGGGCCAAGGCGGGGAGACTGCACTAGGACTATATACCACCAGGAAAGTGAACTGCCACAGAGCATCCTACTTCCAGCAGCACTGTGTCGCCATCAGCACCCTGGCACAAAGCTACTGCAATCAGCACTTGGCACACAGTATGTGTGGGAAAAAAGGTGAATAGGCCACCCCAAACCCACTCCCATGGGTGCAGGGGAGAGGGGGAATGTCACTGATGCCACCTATGGAAGCAGGTGCACCTTCTCCAACAGGGTGCCACACAGTCAAAGGTCTCTCCGCTAGTGGGAGGAAAGATAGACCTGAGGCCTGGATGGGGTATCTACTTGCTGATCCCATGGAGTGTTCGGATAATGCTCTCATTAAAGTACCTCTTCTCCACTGAAGTAGGGGGGTGTCAGCCAGGGTAACATGGTGAAATAGACTAAAGGTGCCCGGTCATATGTGTTTAGATGTTTAACTCACTGCCCATTCTGGTCCAGGATGAGGCTTGTTGTGGCAGAACCAACGCAGAGCTAAGTCTGTGTGCACTTTTTTGCCAGACTGGGATGTCCACTGGATCTAGATCATCCAGTCCTTTGCCCAACCCGGCTGGTAATTTAAGATCTCTTCAGGAAAAATCCCAGAAAAAGAAAGAAAGAAAAGCTATTGAGCCACAGGTCCCAGCAGGGAACTAGGTCCTTACTCCTTAGACACTAGGCAGAAATAACTGGCTTGCCTATAGCAGAGAGGGGGATTTGTACCAGCTAGAATTTCCTATAGATGGTGCTGTGTTTCTTTCCTGCCAAGTGTCCTACTCCTGTAGGTGGCGCTATAACCCTATGGTCAAGAATAGAAGAGTTGTGTCCATCAATGAACATATGAGAAATTCTGTTTTAGTCAGGCAGGTCACGTTGCACATCTGTGAGGAAGCCCAAATGAGGGGGTTGTAGCAGTGTTGGTGTAAGACAGTGGTCGGCAAGCCGCGGCTCGCGAGCCACATGCGGCTCTTTACACACTTTAATGCGGCTCTTCTGTGTGCCGGGCACCCGCTCCCCTCCCTCCTCTCGGGCGGCCGCCCCAAAAGTCAGGACTCTGCAGCTAGCCCAGCAATGGGCAAACTAAGGCCCGGCGGACCTTTTAATCCGGACCGCGGAGCGTGGCAAACATTGGCTGTCAGGATGTAGGCGGGGCAGCGTGACGAACTCCTCTCCTCTCACAGTCCGCCCTGAAGACCGGAACGGCGCGGGAACACGGCGAGAGGGACGCGCGGAGCAAAGGTAAGTGAATTGACACAATATGGGGGATGAATTACTATAGGGGGGATGAATTACTATGGGGGGGGATTAATTACTATGGGGGGGATGAATTACTAGGGGGGGGATGAATTACTAGGGGGGGGATTAATTACTATGGGGGATGAATTACTATAGGGGGGATGAATTACTATAGGGGGGATGAATTACTATATGGGGGATGAATTACTATGGGGGATGAATTACTATATGGGGGATGTATTTTCAGTTTTAAAAATGTGGCTCTCAAAATAAATTTCAATCGTGGTTTTGGCGAGATTTGGCTCAGTTGAAAAAAAAGGTTGCCCACCACTGGTGTAAGACCTTGCTCTAAAATATGGGAACCGCTGAGAGTACCTGGAGTTTCCTTAGGGCCTGCAGTGGAATTCTTGCCATTTGTTTCTCCCACGTGTCTAATTTGCCACTACTAAGTGATGCTCTTCCCCTGACGGGCACTCATGGAATGGATGAGGGCTTTCAGTGTGTCTAGTAGGAAGGAAACACAACAAAGGAGGCATTTACCAATATCCCGTGGATGTGTCTCTGGAGCATCAGGCAACAGGTGAAACCGCAAACAGCTGTGTCATCTGCAAAAATGGCAGCTAGAAGTGTGCAATTTGGAGTCTTATGAGCACTACAACACGAACCGGAGAGGACTTTTACCATTGAGGTGGAAGAAATGATTGCCAATTTTTTAACAGGCAAATGTTATATAAACGGTGTAGTACACGAGAAAATAATAATCAGGGTAAAAAAAAAAAAAATCAACTGTAGAATACCCCCTAATTTGTGCTCTTCAAACCGCTTGTGTGCCTAGCACAGCAGTGTGTCTTGTAGGATAAAAAGATATAGTATATTATCTACAACATATCCTTTTATTAATCCAAGTTATGTGTATCCAGGAACAGGTACAGGGATGTAAGGGTACTACAGGGAAGCCCGTCTTACCTTGTCCTCATCACTGGTCCTGTTCAAGATCCAGGCTTTGCTTGTCATGGTGGGCATACCCTCGAAGGAATCTTTAGGGTCTACGTGCCATTGGAATGGACCATGGCTCTGAAACTGTATAGCACCCTCTGGCTAACATAATCATTGCATCATGTTACAAGGTGAGCTCTGAACTTGGGATTTAGTACCCAACACAAATATTACAGGCCTACCCCGTCTCTAGAGGTCTGGTTCCCAAGATGTATGAGGGTAATTCAGAGCCTGCTAGTCAGCTATAAGCTGTCAAATCTTGATAAAAGTGACCAAGTAACCAATCTTGGGACTGCTGGTGAGCTATAAGGTAAAGAGTAGTCAGATCTTGATGGAAGTGTCAGTCGAAGAAGGAATAAGTAGGGAAAAAAAAAAAAATAAAAAAAAAAAAAAAAAAAACAGCTTCACAGAGTAGGCAGGGTTATACTGGGGGGAGGAGTGTGTGGATCCCAGCAAAGCTTTTGCCGGAGTCCAATCAACTGAATGTAGCAACACATAACCCGTAGAGAAAAAAAAATCAACTCTTAGATTGTAAGCTCCAAGGAGCAGGGCCCTCCTAACCCTCTTGTATTGAACTGTATATAAATCCTGTATAATAATAACTGTATTGTTTCTGTATTGTCTCTCGTTATATTGTAAAGAGCTGAGCAAACTGTTGGCGCTATATAAATCCTGTATAATAATAACTCCTGTGCCCTGTTCTGTACAATGAAGACATCTACTTTGTACTATTCAAATTTTAACTTGTTCATTGATGCGGCCTGGAAGGTGTACATGAAATCACTCGAAAACAGCATCATTGAAGGAGGAAAACTGAGGACATACTGTGAATACAGGGCATCATGGCCCACGCCCTGAGAGGGCATCATTACAAAAGCCCTGTACCCATAGTGTAATGATACAGAGCAGAAATGCAGATATCACCACTCTGCATTGGGAATCATCTACCAACAAATTAAGCATTGTGTATTTCCAAAATTGTTTAATAACAAATATGATCAATCTGACATGTATGTACAAGAATGAATGGCAGTTAGAAAAAAAGAGCAATTGGTAAAATTTGGTGTCAGGAAGTGCTCTCATCAATGTCTTTATCAGGATCTTGTTCCTCTTCCTCTTCATCATCATCATCATCTTTCTGCTGTTTCTTCCAGAGCTTGGCCATGGCAAGAAGTTTAAGATTGGGCTGATTGGCAGCATCCTCAGGAAAGATGTAGTCATAGTATTCCTCCCAACCAGCATCTGACTAGAAAGGGGAAGAGAACAAGAATGTGCTATTAGGACCAGTTACTTTTCTAACCATAAACCCCAGTGGGGAACCTAGAGTTGTGTTTTTTTTTTTTAATTCCATGCAGGGTACATCAACAGGGTCACTTCAAAAGCTTGCTCATGCAGCGGCTTGTAGTCCGGAACAAAGAAGAACCAGTGTCTTGCAAAAGTATTCAATGCCCCCACCCCCACACATACTTTTTTTTTTTTTTGCATTACAACCTGAAAATTTAAAAAATTGTGACAAAAAAAACAAAACATAAATCTTAAGTGTGCACCTCATTTGGTATGAAACCCCTAAATAAGATGTGGTCAGACCAATTAAAGTAGAATTCCAGTCAAAATCTAACTAAGCATAATCCTGCTCCCACTAAAATTCTAAACCTATTCTCACTACCCTGTAAAAGAAAAGATGCCTATACTTACCTATTCTGAAATCACTTCGGTCTGGTCACATGATCAGGTCCCAGCACTGGCTTCAATGTAGAGGAGGGACAGCAGTCAACAGCTGCCCTATAGCAAGCTTATGGGTGATGTTATCACCCAGGCTCTGCAGCCATTGTCCCTGCTCTCTCATCTACACTGAAGCCCCTGCTGGAGAGATCATGTGACCAGACCAAAGCCAATGGGAGTAGATTTAAGCTTCGTTAGGCTTTGACTGGAATTACACTTTAACTTCAAAAGTCTCATACCTAGATGATCACATAAGGCCTGTGTGCAATCAAAGTGTCACATGATCTGTCAAGTTGTCAGTATAAATACAATACACCTGTTCTGAAAAGTCTGAGCCTCCAACACTACTAATCAAGCAACGTAAAGCTCCCCAAACAGGTCAAAGACCTATTGTTGAGAGTTGTGGAGACGTATAAATCATGGTTGGTTTATAAAACTGAACATCCCACAGAGAACCATATATAATAACATGGCACCACTACAAATCTAACAAGGGAAGACCACCCACCAAAACTCGCAGACCAGGAAAGAAGGGCATTAAATCACAGATGCAATAAAAACACCAAAGAGAACACTGAAGGAGCTGCAAAGATCCACAGCAGAGATGGGAGTATCTGTCCACTTTACTTCCATACACTCTACAGAGTGAGCTTTATGGAAGAGTGGTCAGAAAAAAAAAGAAGCCATTCATTAAGAAAAAAGAAAACACTAGGAGTTCTCCAAATCACCAAACAGTATGTGGTACAAACACATGGAAGAAGGTTCTCTGGTCAGATGGGACTAAAAATGAATTTTTTGGCCATCATTAGAAATGCTGTGTGGCGTAAACCCAACACTTCCCATCATCCTGAGAAAACCATCCCCACAGTGAAGCATGGTGGTGTGAAGCCTTATGCTATGAGGATGCTGTTCGTTGACATGGACAGCAAAACTGGTTATGATTGAAGTAAATATGGATGGCACTAAATACAAGGAAGTTCTCAAATAAAACCTGTTTTAGTCTGTCAGACATTTGAGACTGTCCGGCTAGAAGAATTCCATCTAAATGACCATAAACATACTGCTAAAGCTACACTGGGGTGCATTAAAATAAAGCATTTACAGTAAATGTCTTAGAGTGGCCTAGTCAAAGCTCAAACCTCGATCCAGTTGACTTGGATTGCTGCACACCAATGCAGCCCATGTAACCTGAAAGAGCTGAAGCAGTTTTGCCTTGAATGATGGCAAAAATCCCAGTGGCTAGATGTGTTAAAGCAAAACTAAACCCTCCTATCCTTTACAGCCAAAGAAGCTTCCATCTCAGCCTGCAGTTGCCATGGGGCTGCACATTTGATCAGTTACAACACCAACCCTTTGATGTCCTGACAGTTCAATTAAGAGCACAAGCAACTGTGAGTTATCATTCATGGCATGCTTTGAATATAACTGTTTTTGGAAACAGTTAAAACTTTAGTTCTGCTTTAAGCTAATAGAGACATACCCCAAGAGACTTGATTATTTTTGTGCACTCAAATACATTTGTGTGTTTTAGTATTAAAGGATAAGTTCACCTTTTGTAACATATTACACCGATATTCAGGGTGTAACATGTAATGAATGGACTGATCCCCGCACCCCCATCCCCATTGTGACAGCTAGCGGGGGATCTTGATCTTTTCCTCCCCGCTAGCTATCACAATTTTTTAAAAACCCAGCCGTGTGTGGCTCTGCCCACCTGGCTGCATCACTCATTCACAGAATTCTGTGAATGAGAACACTACCAGTTCCGACAGCCTTTGCACTTGTCAATGAACTACCACAGCGCTGTGGAGCCCTGTGGTAGTTCATTGAGTCTTCCTCTCAGGAAGTATCTGTTTGCCTGTACGAAATGTATAGGCAAACAGATACACTGACAGGTCTGCAGGAGACCTGCATGGCACCAGCAATCTGCTGATCGCTGGTGCAATGCTTTAGAATCTCCAGAAACACAAAAATGTGCATTTATTTACCTGCAAAAAAATGTGCATTTATTATTTTTTGTTAAACAGTGAACTTATCTTTTATTGTGTCATAATAAAAAATAGTTTGCAACTTCAAACATGTAGGCCTGTTGTGTACATCACATAATACAAAGCCCCAAAATCCATTTTAAATCCTGCTTGTGAAACAAAACAGAAAAAAAAAACCAAGGGGCAGATCTTTCCAAGACCATTGTATATCTTTTGTTTTTATACAAATGACATTTCCATTGAGTGGAATGCCACTTCAGTTAAAAACTGAGTTTTCCAAGATAATAAAGTAGTACAAATTGCCTCATTGTGAAATATTTCCTAAAATTGATCTAATTTACCCAACTTACCTATTTTAGTACCAGTCTTGTGGGTGCTTCCATCCCAATATCAATATTAAAAAATAAATATTTGGTGATAACACAACTAGATTCTATGGCAAATGCCACTTTTGTAATTTTTTTGGGTAATGGCAATGACACTGTCTATATTTTTGGGGGTCTCACAGGGCAGGTACCTGTGACATCAGATGTTTGGATCAGATATATCTGTGCAAATTGTGGGACAAGTTTCTTTAGACCTGCAAAGCATGAAACTTGGAAATCACCATTTGTCAGAGAGGGTAAAGTACCTAAAGCAGAATGTACTGCAGCAGCGGGGCAGCACCACTGCCATTGCAGAGTTTAAATACTGCAATAGGCCTATTCAATGTCTAGCCCTTTCCTAGCTAAGCAAGAAAAAGTCCACTATTCTTTTTTTTTATTGAGAGAAAGAAGTCTTACCCCATCCTCTGCTTGGAGTTTTCTCCTCTTCTTGACCCTCTCTGGCATCAGCTTGGCCACCCTTTCCTGTGTACTCTCAGAGCCAAATTCCTGCTCAAAGCTCCTCCAGGACTCAAGTAGCATCAGTCTCTCTTCCTTCTCTTCACAGTTCCTGAGAGTCTTGTTTGCCTCCTCATAGATTTGCCTGCATTTACCCAGCGTGTCCTCAGCACCAGTTGTCAGTTCAAACTGTGCAAAGCTGATCCAAACCTGGGGAGGAAAAAAAAAGATGATTTGATATTTGAACATCTAAACATGTCTGAGCCTTTTCTGGAAAGATGGCGCTATACATAGAAAGGAAAATCCTACCCCACAGACTGCTGGATGTTGGAAATGGTCTCGTGCACTGTATGCAGACCCTGGAGGAGGTCATTTCATCCCCAACCCATCACAAGATTGACAGAAGACTCTTCCATGTAGGTGGTCATATGAGCTCTCCCTAGAATGGCCCCTGCTTCACTATTTCAGTAATTAAAAGGTAATATTATTGCTGCTAGTTTCTTTAGCCACTTGCCCTCTTTTACCCCCCTTCCTGACCAGTCCATTTTTTGCGTTAAGGTGCTGCGTTACTTTAACTGACAATTGCACGGTAATGCAACGCTGCACCAAAATTAAATTTACGTCCTTTTTTTCCCATGAAGTGAGCTTTCTTTCGGTGGTATTTGATTGCCTGTGCAGTTTTTATTTTTTGTGCTATAAGCAAAACAAGATCGATAATTTTGAGAACAAAAACAATATTTTGGACTTTTTGCTATTAAACATGTCCAGTAAAAAAAAAAAAAAAAAAATTTTCATCATAAATTTAGGCCAAAATGTATTCTGCAACATGTCTTTGCTAGAAAATATCTCAATACGTGTAAATTAATTGGTTTACATGGAAGTTATAGTGTTTACAAATGGCAGTATAGATAATGGGATTTTTTTTTCTACTAGTATTGGCTGGGATCAGAAACATTCAGCGGGACTGCGGCGGACATTCTGACACTTGGGGGGGGGGGGGGACTAACTTGGACACCCCAGTGACACCAATACAGTGATCAGTGTTAAAAAAACCACTGACACTGTACTAATGGCACTAGGCAGGAAGGGGTTAATGTGAGGGGCAATCAAAGGGTTAACTGTGTGCTGGGAGTGTTTTACTAGGGGGCGGGGGGGGGGGTTCTTCACTGTAAGCACACGGATTGGGATGGCTGTACTGTGCACAGCCATCCCGAGCAGTGTGCTCGAGCTGACAAGGAGGAATATTGTTTGTAAACAAAACAATCTTCCTCCCCGTCAGAGATGCTAGGTAATCACCGGGTGCCGGCAGGTAATTACCGGCTGGGACCTGGTGATTGACATGCTCAGCTGCGAATGGGGGCGCAGGTAGAGCGCATGTCCCCTACCCGGAAATGCAAAATCACATACATATATGTGATTCTGCACACAGGTGCCGCCCTGTAGCAGTATATCTGCTATAGGGCGGTCCTTGAGCGGTTAAAGAGGAACTACACTGCATCTAAGCAGAACAAGCCAAAAACACTATTTAATTCCTTTTTAATATTTAAAGCCAACTCCCCCATCCATCCATGATTTATTTTGCTGAGAAATCAGTTTGAAAAACACCCCTCTAGCATTTCTGGCCACATCCATCTTAAGGGCAGATTAATTTACTTCCTGGAATCTGCAATCCATCTGCCTTAGCTAAGAAAGACCCTCCTCCCCTGCTGAAGACTCCCGGGATGTAAAAAGTCTACATTTCAGAACTTTTTCCACGTTTAATGTAACCTATAAACTGTACAACTCAATTTAAAAACAAACTGAAATCTTTTAGGTGGACGGAAGTAAAAATACAAAACTAAAATAAATATGGTTGCATAAGTGTGCACACCCTTAAACTAATACTTTGTTGAAGCACCTTTTGATTTGATTCCAGCACTCAGTCTTTTTGGATATGAGTCTATCAGAATGGCACATCTTGACTTGGCAATAATTTCCCGCTCTTCCTTGCTAAAACACTCCAAATCTGTCAGATTGAGAGGACATCTCCTGTGCACAGACCTCTTCAGATCACCCCACAAATTTTTGATCAGATTCAAGTCTGGGCTCTGGCTGGGCCATTCCAAAAATGTATTCTTCTTCTGGTGAAGCCATTCCTTTGTTGATTTGGATGTAAGCTTTGGGTCGTTGTCATGCTGAAAGATGAAATTCCTCTTCATGTTCAGCTTTCTACCAGAAACCTGAAGGTTCTGTGCCAATATTGACTGGTATTTAGAACTGGTCATAATTCCCTCTACCTTGACTGACTAAGGCCCCAGTTCTAGTTGAAAAAAAACATCCCCAAATCATGATGCTGCCACCACCATGCTTCACTGTGGGTACGGTGTTCTTTTGGTGATGTGCAGTGTTGTTTTTGTGCCAAACATATATCTTTTGGAATTATGGCCAAAACGTTCAACCTTGGTTTCATCAGACCAGAACACATTTTCCCACATGCTTTTGGGAGACTTCAGATGTGTTTTTGCAAAATTTAGCAAAGCATGGATGTTTTTCTTTGTGAGAAAAGGCTTCCGTCTTGCCACTCTACCCCATAGCCCAGACATATGAAGAATACGGGAGATTGTTGTCACATGTACCACACAGCCAGTACTTGCCAGATATTCCTGCAGCTCCTTTTTATGTTGCTGTAGGCTTCTTGACAGCCTCCCACACCAGTTTTCTTTTCATCAATTTTGAAGGGATGTCCAGTTCTTGGTGAGGTCACTGTTGTGCCATATTTTCTCCACTTGTTGATGATTGTCTTCACTGTGTTCCATGGTATATCTAATGCCTTGGAAATTCTTTTGTACCCTTCTCCTGACTGATGCCTTTTAACAATGAGATCCCTCTGATGATTTGGAAGCTCTCTGCGTACCATGGCTTTTGCTGTAGGATGCGACTAAGAAAATGTCAGGAAAGACCTAGTAGAACAGCTCAACTTTTTGGGGGTTAATCAGAGGCACATTAAATGATGGCAGGTGTGTACTGACTCCTATTTAACATGATTGCTTTATTCTGAACGCAGCTACATCCCCAGTTATAAGAGGGTGTGCACACTTATGCAACCACATTATTTTAGTTTTTTATGTTTACTCCCCCCCATAAAATATTTCAGTTTGTTTTTCAATTGAGTTGTACAGTTTATAGGTCACATTAAAGATGGAAAAAGTTCTGAAATTATTTATCTTTGTCTCATTTTTTTACATCACAGAAACCTGACATTTTAACAGGGATGTGTAGACTTTTTATATCCATTGTATGACATCATTTGCCTAGGCATAGAAACCAGGAAGTAACTGAAAAAAGCCCCCAAATATATGTAATTTTGATATACTTTCTTATCTATTTACTAATGCTAGCAACATAAGGATTAAAAATAGTCAAATGTTGTTTGAGAGAGAAGTTCCGCTTTAAGCATGTACACAACAGAAAAACTCACGTGACTAGGGAAACTTCAAAGTTCATTTTAGCAATCCCGGGGGTGATAATTTCAGGTTCACCAGGTAAGACAATACATTTATGTAGGAATCATATACCTTTAAACCAGTTTAGCTGCTACACCAATATACCGCTCATGAACCAGAGCGGTATATTGGTGTGGCAATTTTTACATTTTCACTATAGGCCTAATACAGTGAAGGAAAGAAGTTTTTGATCCCCTGCTGATTTTGAATGTTTGCCCGCTCACAAAGAAATGATCAGTCTAAAAATCGAATGGTAGGTGTATTGTAAAACTGAGAGACAGAATAGCAACAAAAAATTCAAAAGAAATGCATGTCTAACAAATTATGCACTGATTTGCATGTTCATGAGGGAAATAAGTATTTGATTCCCTTCACAAAACATGACTTAGTACTTGGTGACAAATCCCTTGTTGGCAATCGCAGAGCTCAGACATTTCCTGTAGTTGGCCACCAGGTTTGTACACATCTCAGGAGGGATTTTGGCCCATTCCTCTTGGCAGATCTTCCCCAAGTCATTAAGGTTTGGTGGCTGACGTTTGGCAACTCGAACTTTCAGCTCCCTCCACAGATTTTCAATCGGATTAAGGTCTGGAGACTGGCTAGGCCACTCCAGGACCTTAATGTGCTTCTTCTTGAGCCACTCCTTTGTTGCCTTGGCCATGTGTTTTGGGTCATTGTCATGCTGGAACACCCATCCACAACCCATTTTCAATGCCCTGGCTTAGGGAAGAAGGTTCTCACCCAAGATTTGCTGGTACATTGCCTCGTCCATCGTCCCTTTGATGCGGTGCAGTTGTCCTTTCCCATTAGCAGAAAAACACTCCCAAAGCAGAATGTTTCCATCACCATGTTTGATAGTTGGGATGGTGTTCTTGGGGTCACAGGCAGCATTCCTCCTCCTCCAAACATGAGTTGAGTTGATGCCAAAGAGCTCGATTTTGGTCTCATCTGACCACAACACTTTTCAACCAGTCCTCCTCTGCACCATTCAGATGTTCAGTGGCAAACTTCAGACAGGCCTGGAAATGTGCTTTCTTGAGCAGAGGAACCTTGCGGGTACTGCAGGATTTCAATCCTTGTCGGCGTAGTGTGTTACCAATTGTTTTCTTGGCGACTGTGGTCCTATCTGCCTGGAGATCATTGACAAGATCCTCACGTGTAGTTCTGGGATGATTCCTCACTGTTCTCATGATCATTGACACTCCACGAGGTGAAATCTTGCATGGTGCACCAGACCTAGGGAGACTGACAGTTGTTTTGTGTTTCTTCCATTTGTGAATGATTTCACCAACTGTTGTCACCTTCTCACCAAGCTGCTTGGCGATAGTTTGGTAGCCTAGTCCAGCCTTGTGTAGGTCTACAGTCTTGTCCCTGACATCCTTGGACAGCTCTTTGGTGTTTGCCATGGTGGAGAGTTTGGAATCTGTGGACAGGTGTCTTTTATACAGGTAACAAAATGAGATTAGCAACACTCCCTTTAAGAGACTGCTTCTAATCTCAGCTTGTTACCTGTAAGAAAGACACCTGGTAGCCAGAAATCCTGCTGAATGATTGGGGATCAAATACTTATTTCCCTCATGAACATGCAAATCAGTGCATAATTTGTTAGACATGCATTTCTTTTGAATTTTTTGTTGCTATTCTGTCTCTCAGTGTTACAATACACTTAACATTCGATTTTAGACTGATCATTTCTTTGAGAGTGGGCAAACATTCAAAATCAGCAGGGGATCAAATACTTATTTCTTCACTGTATTTCAGCAATATCCTGTCCATTCTTTATGATACCAAGGTAATGCGCGTGTTTTTTTCCAGGAGAAAAACCCAAAAGCAAGGACAAAAATACATAATTAAAAAAGTTTAAATCCATATATAATTGAAAGAACTATATAAAAATAGGCAGAAAAATAATAGCTAAGGAGAGGAAGTAGTCAATTAAAAAAATTACACACACACACACCACTTTATTAGGTACACCTTGCTAATGCCAAGAAAATATCCCCCACAGCATTACACCACCAGCCTGAACCATTGATACAAGTCAGGATGGATCCATGCTTTCATGTTGTTTACTCTGAATTCTGACCATACCATCTGAATGTCACAGTAAGCAGTCTGCCTATTCTCCTCTGACCTCTGACATCATCAAGGCATTTTCATCCACACAACTTCCGCTCACTGGATATTTTTTTTTTTTGGACCATTTTCTGTAAACTCTATAGATGGTTGTGTGTGAAAATCCCAGTAGATCAGCAGTTTTTGAAATACTCAGACCAGCCCATCTGGCACCAACGTCCATGCCATTTTCAAAGTCACTTAAATCCCCTTTCTTCCTTAGTCTGTTGCTCGGTTGGAACTTCAGAAAGTCGTCTTCACCACGTCTAGATGCCTAAATGCATTGAGTTGCTGCCATGTGATTGGCGGATTAGCAGTTTATGTTACCAAGCAATTGAACAGGTGTACCTAATAAAGTGGCCAATGTATGTGTATCTATATCTATATCCCAAGGAACATCCATAAAGTTGTTCTTTTTAATTTACCAATTCCTTTTTGGATTTTTAAAGCAAATCAAAACTTTACAAATGAGTAATCTATGTGAATTATGTACCTTAACATGCTGTGTTCTCTGTAGAAGTCTTCTATATAAGTTTCTTGTTTTATCAAATTCTTCCTGTTCTATTTCAAAGTCAATGTATGATTTCCAAAGAACCTGCAAAAAGAGAAGAAAAGCAATGGAGCAAACAAGCCATGAATACTACACAATGCAGCCAAATTCTCAGAACACCCCTCCAAATTTCTGGGTTCAGGTTTTTCCGGGGTACTATTAATGCTAGAGCTCATGAAAACGTTTAGATAACTGCTCCTAACTTGTGTGATGAGACTGGAGAAGGCCCTTTTTCTGTTCCAACATGACCATGTCCTTGTACGTAAAGCCAGCTTCAGAAAACAAAATTTATCAAGTTTGGTGTCGAAGAACTTGAGTGGCCTGCACAAAGCCCTGACTTTAAACCAACTGAATACCTTTGGGATGAAAAGGAATGTCGTGTGAGCCAAGTCTTCTTACCCAATACCAGTACGTAACCCACTAATTTTTTTTTTCACATGAACTCTCCCTATAATGATCCCTGCCTCACTATTTCAGTGATTAAAGGTAACATTATTGCTGCTAGTTTCTTTATAGAGGTACTACACTGCATCTAAGAAGCACAAGCCAAAAACACTATTTAATTCATTTTTAATATTTAAAGCAAACTCCCCCATCCACCCATGTCTCCATGATTTATTTTGCTGGGAAGTCAGAGAATGAAAAAGGAATGTCATATGAGAGCCAAGTCTTCGCACCCAACATCAGTACAAAACTTTATATTTTTTTTTTTTTAAATGAGCAGGTACAAATTCCCACATACACACTTCAACGTCCATCTTGTGTGAAGCTTTCCTTGAAGAGTGGAGGCTGTTAAATATTTAAAGAAGGGAGAAGGTTGTATCTGAATCCAACAAATTCACACAGGTTTGATAGTCAGGGGGGCTATATAGCGTATAGTGATTTCTGAGGTACATGAGCACAAAGTCTCAGTGAAAAAAATGAAAGGACTATCCAACAAAGGCATACCTATCATCAGTACATAAAGGAGGAAGTCATTTATCAGAATGAACCAATATTAAGTCAGTCGGCTCATGAAGAATCGGTTACATCAATGTAGCCTGAACCAGAAATGGAGCCTAATGGCTGTTACGGAATCTATTGGCTGCACTTACTGAAATCTGAGCTAAATTAAAGTATACATACAGACTTGAATCTAATCGCTGGTGCAATTCTCTAGCGGCTTCACAAACTAAAAATAATAAATGCACATTTTTTTACCTGCAAAAAATGTGCATTTATTATGTTATGTTAAAAAGGTGAAGGTGCGCTTATTCTTTAATTAAAAAATATATATTTTTTTTAATTGTAAAGAATTAAAGTTACACCCAAGCACCACGACGGTGAGAACACAGCGATCAGTGGTCATGTGATTGGTGAGTTCTCACACTTAGAGCTGGTGGGGGCCAAATTCAGCATCGGACCGATGCTGCATCCACCGTGGTAAACGTATATTGGTGAAAACAAAAAAAAAAACATCCATTTAGTTGGTGCAACCTCGGCTTTCATATTTTACAAAAAAATGTAGTGACTCATTGCGTTTTTGTGCCCCCTAAAAATTAACTTTACTGTGTTTCTTACTGAAATTGTGTTTCCTAGACCGCTGCAGTAATATTGTGCGACCTAAAAAATTAGAACTACCGCTATTTTATTTTCTAGGGGATCTGCTTTCAGAAAATATATGTTTTGCGGGGGTTTCTAATGTAAAAACTGCTCTGGCAGCGAAAGGGTTAAAAGGTTAAGTTCACCTTTTGGAACATATGACACGTTCCCGCTCCTGCTGCAATCTGAACCCTCTGTGTGACAGCAGTACGAGTAGAAGTTCCCCACCATAGCCGTCATTAAAAAAAAAGAAAAAAAAAAAAAAGGAAGAAGGAGCGGCAGTGCAAGCCACATGCCTACATCATTCATTCCCAGAGTTCTGTGAATGTGAAAACTACTAGCACCAGTATCCTTTGTGAATGTTAGCTTATAGTTCAATGAACTACCACAGCACTATTGAGCTGTCTGATAGTTCAATGATTCCTCCTGTGAGTGTGAAACTGCTTGCCCATACGATGTTACACTCTGGTGCAATACAGTCTGCAGGAGTCCTGTATTGCACCAGAGATCTGCTGATTGCTAGTGCAATACGTTCCAGGCTTCTAACAAAAAAAAAGTAAATGCACCTTTTTTTTTTACCTGCAAAAATTTATTTATTTATTTTTTTTTAAAGATGAACTTATTCTTTAACCACTTGCCGACCGGCCGTTGTATATAAACGGCCGGACGGTGGCACTGCAGGGTCGGGTGGCCGTCAATAAACGGCCTCCCCGCACCCTGCTTGTGCGCGCTCCCTGGGAGCGAGCAGCACCGCGATCCGGTGCCCGCTGTGTCCTCCGGACACAGTGAAACACCGATCGTCGGACGGAACCTCTGTACGAGGTCCCGATCATGTGATCACTGATTGGCCAATCAGTGATCACATGCAAAGTAGTAAGCAAGATGTCACTTGTGACATCATTGCTTACTATGTGTGAAATCTGTGAATGATCACAGAGGTCACATGGTACAAGGCTATTCACAAAAGCCTTGTACCATGTGACAGGATGTGACCAATCACAGCTCACTCAGTTCTTCTCAATGAGTGCATGAATGCACACAGAGAGAAAGAGAAATGATTGCTTTTACATCCTATATGGGTGTAAAAGCAATCAGTGTAAAAAAAAAAAAAAAAAAATCTTCATCACCCCTCACAAGTAGTACAGTGTCACCATGGTGACACTGTACTGCTAGGGTGACAGTATGTAAAAAATAAAAATAAAAATAAAAAATAATAATATAAAAAAATAAAATAAAAATGTAAAAAAAAATGTTTAAAAATTATAATTTTTGCTTATAAACTAATTTGGATTTTTTTTTTTTTACTAAAAAGATAACGGAATAAATTTTGGCTAAGATTTATGATGAAATATTATTTATTTGCAAAATTTTATAAAAAAAACACTTTTTTTCAAAATTTTTGGACATTTCATTTACATAGCAAAAAAAATACAAATCCCAGCGGTGAATAAATACCACCAAAATAAAGCTTTATCTATCTCAAAAAAATGGTAAAAAATTAATTTGGGTACAGTGTTGCATGACCGCGCAATTGTCATTCAAAGTGTGATAGCGCTAAAAGCTGAAAATTGCCCTGGTCAGGAAGGGGGTAAAAGTGTCCGGTCTGGAAGTGGTTAATGGAGCACACACCAGAGCTTGATTTGGCACTAGAAATGAGCACCAGAGTGCTTCCAACTGCAAGAGTAACCTGAAGTAATACATTTTTTTTATCTTATTGGGGCTGGCTCCTCATTTACTCGCTCAGCAAATGTCAGCCCGACACTCCCCTTTCCTGATGAACATCCAATTGGTGCTTGTCACACTGCAAAGTGTCTCCCCTCCCTGCTAGTCTCTGAGTGAAGTGCTGGAGACATGCATGGAGGTGAGGAGGAGATAAACAGCGCTATGTTAAAAACATTAAAAGTTTAAGTTGCCATAAAGCCCCTTCTGTATTTAAAGCCCCAGACATTCCTAAAATGCACCTCAGATATAGATAATTTTTTATCATCAGTACAAGTAGATTGTCACGAGGGAGAAGTAGATTGGGACTTCAATTTAGTCCCTTGGAAGTAGTTTTTTTTTTTTTTTAATTTCCATACCCCGAATATATATCACATTTTTGGTTTTGACTTGAATACCACCTTAAGGTCTGTCTCGGTCATGAGAATGGTGTGGTGAGGAAAGGCCACTAAGGGACTTTAGTCTTCAAGTGCTAGAGACATTTTTTTTTTTAAAAAGTGAAAATACTTTCATGCAGCAGTTTCTGAAACACAAAAATATGCCTCCCTAGACAAAAAAAAATAAATAAAAAAGACTCACTTACTTCAGGCATATCAAGACGTGGCTGTCCAATAGCAAGCTCATACACAGCACGGGCTCTTTCAACATCACCCAGAATAGTTTCCAATTCTGCAAATTTAATCCATGTTGTGCAGTTTTCAGGTCCAAATTCCAAAAACTTTTCATACAACTTTCTACATCTATCAAATTCTCGAAGTTGTAACTCCAGTTCTATATAGCCTTTAAACAACTTCTGTTTTGGTGATTTGCCAATGGATGTGCCCTATACGGGGGGAAAAGATCAAATGTGTTAAATGTATTTCAGAGGCACTGTCTAACAGTTAAAATAATCTGATACAAAAAAAAAAAAAAGAAGTTTGATGAAATTGGGTGACAGATCGTCAAATTCCAGACCGTCCAAAAATCTGTGGATATGTAAAAAGCTAAACCTTTTCTTTTTTTTCAAATTTATGAAAGAGTGCCTAGACTCTGTATCAAGTTTTTATTTTACTGCATTCAGCATCCCAGCTGGTGAGATTCATCTTCTCTATTTGTCTTGATGACCATTGTCACCAAAACAGAAAGTGATGATATATCCAAAATTTTACAGTTGTCACCAGATCAAGATGTGAGGGAAGATATTCCAATGGGGACAACTACATCAGAGGGGAATTCCACCCTATTTTGTGAAGATCTTACTGTTGCAACTTTGGAACAGGAAACAAAGGGCAGTCTCATCCTAATTCATGTTTCTACTCAACATTTCCATACAAAAGTTATGGTACAGCAAACATATAGAGCAAGCAAGATAAAACCTTTAGATGTTTATTTTGACATTTCACTAAAATTAGATTCTTTTTATATTTATCACATATATAATGTTTAGCCTATTTTCACACAGTGTTCAAAGAAGACATGCACAGGAGGGATCAAAATTTTACTTTAACTTACCAAAGCTTTTCGAGCAAAAGGAAGATTTTTCTGTCGTATTTCAAATTGTGCATACATTAACCACATTTTGGCAAATGTAAACTGAAAAGAAGAAAAACAATAATGAAACCTGAATTTAAAACAAGCCATTGCACTAACTCACTGTGGGTGTGGAGCCAGTACTCTAAAAGTAGCATTACTTTTGGACCTACATCACCCACTGATTAAAAGCATAAGTGCCTTAACCACAAGCCTACAGGGCACTTATACCCCCTTCCTGCCCAGGCCAATTTCCAGCTTTCAGCGCCGTCACACCTTGAATGACAATTGCGCGGTCATGCAACACTGTTTTTTGAAATTTTTATCATTTTTTCGTGACAGAGCTTTATTTTGTGGTATTTAATCACCTCTGAATTTTTTATTTTTTCTTAAACCAAAAACCACTAAAAATTTTGAAATTTTGAAAAAAAAAAAGTTTTTTCTTAGTTTTTGTTATAACATTTTGTAAATAAGTGATTTTTTTTCCCTTCACTGATGTGCGCTAATGAGGCTGCAGTGGTGGGCACTGATAGGCTGCATTGATGGACACTGATGAGGAGGCACTGGTAGGTGGCACTGATGGGCATGAACAGGCATCACTGATATATGGCACTGATAGGTGGCGCTGACAGGCAGCACTGACAGGCACTGATATGTGGCATTGATGTGCACTGGTAGGCACTGATATGTGGCACTGATGGACACTGACAGGTGGCACTGCTGGGGCTACACTGATCATCAGTGCCCTGATGATCAGTGTACATGTCCCCTCTGCAGAATGCCGATTACCGGCTTTCTTTTCCTCTCGAGCTGTCAGCGTGACAGCTCGAGATGAGAGAAATGCCGATAACCAGCATTTCCCTGTTTACATGTGATCAGCTGTGATTGGACACAGCTGATCACATGACCAAGCTGACATCTTCGGCTCTTTCCGTGGATTGGTGATCCGCTATGTCCAAGGGACACAGCGCACCGCCGATCGCCCTCCCTGAGCCACGCATGCGGGGTGAGAATGGGAGGACGTCATATGATGTCTTCCCAGAAAGAGAGAACCACCTTGCACCCTTCATATTACTATATGGTGTTCGGGAGGTGGTTAAAACCACTTTTTACCTCGCAATCTGAACTGCTAAGACCATGCCAAGTCTGAAAGTGTTTTGGGGCTCAAATAATGCACAGCTTGTACTTTCATTTTACCTTTTTGTGTGGTATTAATTCTAAGCAGGCTTGATATACTTGTCTGGTCCTTTCTGGATCCTGTCAAAATAATATACAAAATATCATAAAATTATCTGTCCAATGCAAAGAAAAAAAAAATAATAATCACCAAAACCACTTGACCTCCGGAAGATTTACCCCCTTCCTGACCAGGCCATTTTGTGCTATACGGCACTGAGTTATTTTAACTGACAATTACGCGGTCGTGCAACAATGTACCCACATGAAATTCCTGCCATTTTCTCCCCACAAATAAAGCTTTCTTTTAGTTGTATTTGATTATCACCGGGGTTTTTATTTTTTGCGCTATAAACAAAAAAGTCCGACAGTTTTGAGAAAAAAACATTTTCTACTTTCTGCTATAAAATACATCCAATTAAAAGTTTTAAAAATCAAATTTCTTCATAAATTTAGGCCAATATGTATTCCGATACATATTTTTGGTAAAAAATCCCAATAAGCGTATACTGGGATTTGAACTGGAATTTTGTATTTAATTTTTTTTATACTTGTAATGGCGTTAATCAGCGACTTATAGAGGGACTACAATATTGTGGCAGACAGACAATTTGACACTAAACTTTGTGGGAACCAGTGACACGTGCTAAAAATATACACTGCCAATGTACTAACAACACTGGCTGAGAAGGGTTAACTGTGTGCCTAACGTTTTGTGATTTTACTGAGGGATGTGCTAGATTTTATTCTCTGCTTTGCAGGTAAACAAAATCCAGCACATCCCCACTAACAGGACAGAGCTCTGCATTGTTTACATATGTGTCTCCTCGCCAATTAGCAGATGCCGGCAGTCATCCATTGATATTGCTAAGACAAATCACAGCAGAAGCGGCGCATGCATTTCCTACCCCCAAGCAGCCGCCTTGAAGCAGTAAAACTGCTATAAGGCGGTCGGAAAGTGAATAAACACCTCTTTGCAATCAATACACGATATATAAAGAGATTCATGAATATCAATTTGCAAAGTATCACTAGTTTTTTTTGCGAACCAGATATCCACTATTAATACCATGTCACACATGACCCCTCACAGCTACTGAACCACAGTGCCAGGTTATCAATTCAATAGCAAGTACAACAGTGAATAAAAGGATACTGGATGAACATTTAATAATGTCTGTTGTGAACTTCTATTTCCTAAAGTTCTCTGCTTATTCACACACTGTAATAGTCTTATGTAGTTCTTCAAAATCATCAGAGGGTGATTGTTGTTGAAATGTATGGTCTGGCAACAAAGTGCTGCCAAATAACTCCAAAATATAACAAATGTGACTTCTAGGACTCCATCTAGAAGTACCCTCTTGCACTTCAATTAAAGAAAAAAAAATGTAACTGTATTGTTCATACCTTTGCCTCCAGCTCTTCATACAGTGCATAGTTAATCCACAAGTATATATATCTTTTCCAGTGTCTCTTCTCCTTAGTGGGCGGGATGTTAGCAATAGCACGTTCATACACTTCTCGGACAGTGTCAGCATCTGCATCACTTTCCACCAACCGCAAGTAGTCAAACCAAGCATCATAATTATGAGGATTGGCCTAAAAAGTGTAACAATGATTAGTTCCAATATTAGATCATCCAAGCTAGGAATCAAAACAAGAATGAAAATCT
Organism: Staurois parvus; assembly: GCF_062004578.1. Taxonomy (NCBI): domain Eukaryota; kingdom Metazoa; phylum Chordata; class Amphibia; order Anura; family Ranidae; genus Staurois; species Staurois parvus. Next base: position 3,683,244 of record NW_028318197.1, read on the forward strand.
AGGTGCAGCAATACACTGTACATCAGGGGTGTCCAACCTTTCACTTTCCTGGGCCACATTGGAAGAAGAGGAATCGGGCCACACATGAAATACACTAACAATAATGATAGCTGATGAGCAGAAAAAGTCAGGCAGATCACAAGTTAATGATCACTGATATAGATAATGTACCTAAGTGATAAATATTTTTTTGTAATATTTTTTATCATAAAAAGTAAAAGAAGGCGATATTTGACAGTGTTTTTGATAAACTAAGCCTAGAGCGATATTTGACAGTGTTTTTGATAAACACATTAATATCTGGTTCGATGGATGTAGTAGCAATTCTCAATAAATTCTCAAGGTGTTCACTGGATATTTTGGTTCTAATTTAGTCCTTCGTGTGCTTCATCCTTGAAAATAGTTGCTCACAAATATAGGTGCTGCCAAAAACATGAATAAGGCATGATTGTGAAGAGTGGGATATTTTTCTTTGGGAAGAGAAAACCTATAAAAGTCTGGTAAACTGCCACATTTTTTTCAGCCCCTTTTTTTTTTTTTACAATAAGTGAAAACACATTTTTATAAAAATTCTAAATAAATAAATATATATATATATATATATATATATATATATATATATAGATAGCCACAGTTTGGACACTCCTGCTGTTGATAATTTGTAACACCATTCACCTTGACTTCTTCCTCATACTGAAATCGCCTTTTATTCACGATGATATCTTCAATCCCCCTCCGGTCCCCGTATTTTTTTTCAAAAATGGTGTAGTTCTTGAACAGCTCTTGGGCATGTTGCTTTGAGATTCTGTCTAGGGCATATTTATAGATGACTCGTACTCTTTCAGACTAAAAAAAAAAAAAAGAAAGTCAGTTTAGTTAATTTGTAATCTTATATTTCTACCTTGTGGATGATGTTGAGAATAGAGATCATTGTACTCAGCTTATGCAGTGATCAAGACACTCCTGCCAAACAGCAAATACAGAGCCTTAAACCTCTGCTGTAAATCATTACTTCTTAGTCAAGAACAACTCCAGCCTACTTGCTAAATGGTGGAGCAGCAGCAATCTGATTTGTTCATTACTTTGCTCTGTCCTTCTGTTAGTATGTACCCTTATCTGCACATGTGCACAGCAGCAGAGCCTGACTGGCTCCTAGTCCTTGTGCTCCCACTTCCAACCTGTACATGGCATAAACAGGAAATGGATATCAAAATAAATTTGAGTATTTAGCTAAGCTACATTTAGAAATATCAGTACATAACTGCACTGATTACTGCTTTTTTTTATATTTGTATGGATTTCAGCTTTAAAAAATGGCCAAATTAATGATTTTATCCAGGATAACTGAGTAATGTACTATCAGAGAAGTATAAAAGTGGATTGTAAGACTAATACTGGTTCAAATCATCTTCTTCCTTCAATACGCAGAAGTCAATTGGGAAGAACCTAGTCTGGAAAAAAAAATGCATACTGATTTTATTTGTACCAAAAAAAACCCCAAAAAAACCACAACCCAAAAAACAAAACAAAACAAAAACTTACAATAATGCTTAACTCTAGGCAGATATAGAATACAAAAATGAATGCAGCTCTGTATTCAATAATACATAATTACATGAATGTTGTAAATGCAGGCAGTGTAAGTAGCTGAATTTGACCTGATATCAGCCTCTTGCAATCCCAGGAGGACTGGAGAGTGAGCAGAAGAAACAGAACAAGGATCCAATCCGTTTATGCGGTGACATGGAGCATGTTGACAGGAGGAGAAAGTACAAAAAAAACGAGTTCATGTGTTGTGCTGCTTCTCATTTATTTTGCAGACACAATCTTGGGGTGGGTCCTCAAAAGCCTGGGCTCAGAGAGAGTAGGATGAATGATGCTGAATTAGTGCACTGGGCAGCTCCTGGTTTAATTTATTACTGTACCAAAAAGCAACTTGAGTTCTGCTAAAATAAATAAATAAAAAGCCAAATGGCGGAATGTCACTGCAAAATAGATAAACCCACCTCTTTTTGATTTTCCTCAAATTTGGCAAATGCAACATAAAGATTCTCATCCATATGAAACTCTCCAAAAAACTCCACTGCCCTCTCGTACACCTTCCTTGCGTGTGCAATGTATCCATGCTTCTCCTCAAAGCGGGCATACTTGATCCAGTTCTTCACATCAGGATGTACAATGACAAGTGCATGGGTGTTAAGGGAAATTTTTAGCCATCCATCCTGTACAAAAGAACTTTCGGCCTTTATAACCAACTACATCATTTACAGATGTTCATTGGAGTTTGCACGGTTTTAATCCTTACTCCACACTTCTACTTCCACTACTTTAAACCCCATCTCCAGGCGAAACAAAATATTTTCCAATGCAGTAGAGCTGTGCCTGCACTGCCGGGGTCAACTGCTCATTTTGTCTAGGGGTGAGCAAAAAGCTTATACCTTACATCCTCTGGACAACCGCACTCCCCCACAGTCCAGTGGTGGACTGGTTGTGATCTAAGGGATAGAGACCCACTGCATGGGGAAAAAAATTTTGACCAGAGTTGGACTTTAACTCTCAAGTCCAACCAAAACTCGTAAGCAACAATACAGTGTGCCTGTCACCCAGTAAATTACAGGCAATTTATCTGAACCAAACCTGTAAAAGATGCATGAGACTGAACTTTATAGGCATTAGCAGTTTTCAACCTTATTAATCTATGCAGAGAACACTTCCTTTGTGGCTTTAGTCAGCTTTAGTTTACCTGTAGTTTTGTAATTTTGTTCCCAAGCATGGATTCTTCATCTGATTTTACAGAACCTTTCCTTCTAGACTTACAGGGCTGTGTTCCTGAGTGCGTTTTTAATCCGCTGTACTATTTAATGCTTTTCCCTAATGTAAATGAACATAAATTTTAAAGCTGAAGTTTAATGGTTTTTTTTTTGCTTTGCAGATCATATTTTACTTCTAATGAAGTGTGTGCCATGTCCAACTGGCTCCTGCATAGTGTGGAAATCGCCCCACTGTCACCAGGTCCTCTCCACAATGCTGATATAGCAATAGGCAACTCGCTTTCTAGTGGAACACAATGATCCTCCTATATCTTGAGGTGTGACTATTTTGGTGGAGAAGAGAAGAAGTGCCTCTAAGTGCAGTATAGGTAACTTTAATAGATAACAAATGTAGAACAACTCACATATTATATGATAAAAGCAAGCTCAAAAGGATGAGAGAACGGCTGTGTCCATGCTGTGTCTGCACTTAGAAGACTGTGGATGTAGGAAAGAGCCGGCCAGTGTGTACAGTCTCCTAAAGATGGCGTCTGGAACGCACATTGAGGCGCGACGTCAGCGTTAGTGTGATGACGTATGTGGACCAGCATGCATAGCGACACGCTTCGGAGCATGCGCTAGAGTCGCTCCATTAAAGTTACCTATACTGCACTTAGGAGGCGCTTCTTCTCTTCTCTATTCTACACAGAGTTCTGCTACTACTATAGAAGGCTTGCACTAGTGCTATATGGACTTTTGTAGCCCTACATTGGACTTTTTGGACTCTTTCACTAATTTTAATAGCTGGGGGGGTAGCACTTTGCACCGATTGTTCTCAAATTGAGTTTCTTGCTTGTGACCATTATGATCACTGTCAGCAAACAGTCAGGCCAGGAAAAGTGAACTTGTGAGAGCCTGGACACTTCTCATCAAACCTTCATAGAATAAAGGGCCATCTTGCCAAGAACTAAAATAAAACTACAGTTGATTTTTTTGGATTTCCAGTAATTTAACAGCAGTCAGATTGCTATTAGTTGTCATTTTAACTCTTTCTCTACCAGATCTGTTTTTGCGTTTTTTGCACATCTTTAAAAATCAGTTTAGGCCTGAAGTTTACAAACACCCCTAAAACGTTGTATATTTTCTGAAAGCAGACCAGGTTTGTTAGGAAGTGATCGGTGACTGCCAGATTGCTTCTGATTGAATGTCAGCTCTTAAGATACAGTATACACACACAACCACTGGAAGTGTGTGTAAAACCCCCAGCTGTCAGGTACCTATGACGTATGGTAAAAGGGTTAAAGCCCAACAGAAGTTTCACATTTATCTCTTTATAGTCCTATATTTCCATTTGCTATGGCTTGGAAATGCTTTCAAATACCTGAGGCTGCCTGCCCTTCTATCCTGCTGTGCTCCATGCTGGCATAGCTAAGTAACTGCCAAACCTCTCAGTATAAGTGTCCTCGCACAGACTTGTATTACAGAGAGAAGAGGGGACATGCCACTATTACTGAGGTGTCTAACATACTGTACAACTGCTGTAACAGAAAGTGGTGGTAGGATTGTGAACACAGAGCTTGTGATTGTAACACGGGTTTTAAGTTTCAAACAACATAAGGAGTATTTATTTCAAACATTTATCTATAAACAGTGTAATGCTTAACACCCCTTTCTTATTACCAGCAATGAAACTGGAGTAACAGAGTGGTATATAAGTCTTGAAAAAAGGATATATCTCTCATAAATGGACCGTGCTTTGTCCACTTCCTTGTAGCGAAGTTCAAAATTGATGTAGGAATGCCATGCTTGTTCTTCAGGCTGCCAGTCCATCCAACGTTCAAATACCTGCCTGGTACCAGCAACATTGCCCAGCATCTCCTCCATGTAGGTGTATTTGTACCTTTTAAGAGAAGATTAGTGTCGGCCCAGATGTTTCATATAAGAGGCTGACTAGAGATGTCAATGTGAAAACAGTTCATCTTATGTCAAACTAGCTCACTTACCAGAACTGGTTTACTCTAGGTAGGATGGTGATAGCTCTATCCCATATATTTCGTGCATGGTTAACCTGGCGGTTCTTCATCTCCATTTCTGCATATTTCAGCCATAGTGTGATATTCCTGTGGTCTACATCCAATGCTCGCTCGTATATAGATCGCGCCCTACACAGGTGACATATGAGAGTCTATTTACAACAATGATAAGCTTGTCCTGGGAACAATAAAAGTCAAAATTATTATGTCGTGAAGAAAAACGAAAATTATAACTCCAGGGAAACATTTATATTTGTAGTATCATATGTGCAATACTCCATGTTTCTCGTTAAATATGTCCCAAAGCTTAGCTTTGTTTACTTCCATCGCTTTTTACCTGTTGATTTCACCAATATTTATTTTAGGTCATTCTCTGCAGAGGGTGTTAGTCTGTTTCTAGATCTCTTAAAACTGTAGACAAAACATTTATTTTTCTTTTTAAACTGGAAAGAGCAGAACTACTGTCAGGATCTATTGCCCTCAGTGCCCCTTCTTACTGTCATAGTAACACAAAAAGAAGAAAATCAAGGTGACAAACACAACAAAAAACTAAGTCATTATACCTCTCCCAATATTATCCAAATTTCTAAGGTCCATTTCACATGGAGCAGACTCCGTTTTGATCAGCAGGGGGATCTGTCTGCTGATCAGAGCAGAGAAGGTGGATGACAGGTCTGTGTCTGCACAGTTTATGCAGAGCAGACATGGACAGGGTATGCTGTGCTCTATGGGTGGCCTGGTGTAAACGGACTCTGATGAAGGATGGATCCCCTTTTGTTTTTTTAGTTGACCAAATCGGGGGTAGACAGGTGTAAATGAACACAAATCCTTTTACACCCACGGTCCATAGGAGTAAATAGACCGTCCAATCAGGTCTGCCTGATAAACTGACAAACGAACCTGATTGGACCCTTTGTGTGAAAGGGACCTAAGAGTTTTGGTGTGGGTTCTCTAAGAACAAAAGACTGCACCATCCTTTTTTTTTCTCCCCCCCCCCCAAGTAGTGTACATACCTCTGAACTTCCTTTAGACTTTCTTCCCATTGTGCATATTTTATCCAGTTACTAATAACAGTTCTGTTTTTCCTTATATTATCTTCAAATGTCTGTAGAGAAAAAGGTTTTTTACATAACATGATATGTTAAAAATTCATCCACATTATTGTGCATTGCATGAATGTAATAAGCCAAAATCGACTCAGACAATTCTAAACAGACAAGTATCAACAAACCTGGCCTTGATGCCACATTTTGTCAAGTCTTGTATATTGCAGAGAGGTTCTATGTGGCTCAGAAGCCACCAATGTAAACACAGGTAGCAGATTGGGCTGATATAATTTGGTCTGCATTTTTTTTCAGAGCCGTCTGCTGGGCTTCAGAAATTCTCTGGGTGAAATTTTAGTGATATTTTAATAAGAAAATACAATTAAAAATAGTAAAATTGTCCCAATGTCCCCCTCTACACAAGTATGACATTTTCATTATGCTAATATACCCAGACTTCTGATATTCAGAATTTTCTTATGGAATAAAAAGATTCCAAACTAGAAGGGGTTACTGTGGCTCCCTACAAGAAAGGAAGAAGCAATGCACAGATATTTAAAAGATTACAAAAAGTCACAAAAATGGTTTTACAGAAGAAAAAAAAAAAATCCTGGTGAATAAAGTAGAATTAAACTCTAAGGCCTCTTTCACATGGGCGTTCCGTTTTTTGCATCAGTTCAGTCATGTTTTTTCCATGAAAAAACGAATCAGTTCACTTGTTTTTTGCCCGTTTACAGCCGTTTTTCATCAGTTCACATCAGTTTTTCGTCCGTTTACATTAATTTTTGTCCGCTTATATCCGTTTCGTTTTTTTTTTTTTTTTTACAAAAGAAAATTAGGGTTTTCCTCCATTCAAAAAAAACGGATGTTAACAGATGATCATCTGTTTACATCTGATAGTCCACAGAAATAAATGAGTGTCCGTTTTTTATCCGTAGATGGACAAATGAAAAATGGACATACGGGACGCCCTTGTGTAAGGGGCCTTACAACGAAATACAAGTTATAGTTTTGTAGATCACAATCAGAACAGGACTGCGTTATAAGAAAAAAGTTATTTTACTTTTTGGGACTTTCTAGCGCTGTACTGCAGACCCTTTGTGAATTTTATGTGGACAAGAGTCTGAATGTCACATTTTTACGACAGTGACTACAGCAGAGTGCACCACTGTACTGTGCATTAGCATATCTGCTTGTAACTCAACCAAAGAGTGAAAAAAAAAGAAAGGATAGGAATTTTTGACATTAGAGGGACATGTGCAACAATATATTTGGCTTAAAGTGTTACTAAACCCAGGAACCTGCATTTACTATATCTGGAAGTGCAAATATTTTAGTAAATGTAAACTGCTAAATACCTTTTCTCATCAGCAGTTAGAACAGTCTTGTGACTTCTATCAGTGTCCAGCCGAGCACTGGTTAATGCTTGTAAGAAGAGTTTTTATTTTGCTCTAGGAGGATGCAGAAACCCTGACCTCTGTCTTGACAGTGCTGATTGGCCCTGTGCTGATCACATCCACTCTTCCAAGAAAAAAAACAAAACATTTCTAGAGTCACACACCAAACTGAGCATGTGCAGAGTGACTCCACACAATATGTCTTCTCAGGCGATAAAAGGGGGGGCACTGGAAGAAGGGGAGGATCAGAGAAGTCAGAATCAAACTGCATTTTTACACAATAGAGAAGATTAACCCCTTAGGTTCCGCAGTGAGTATAAAAAGCTTGCTTTACTGCATATATGGAATGATTTTACTGTTGTGAGTTTAGGAACACTTTAAGGACCCATGTACATCTTAGCAATGATGTGTTACCAAAGCAGCCAAAATCAGACATGACCCAATTTTAATGGGTTGTTGTGCACTGTTGGGGGGGTGTATTGCCCACTGCTGTATTAGTTCAATGGGATTCCAATGCACACTTTAATGCATGTTACTGAAACAAATATGTGTACCTTTCGTTTCCTTAATTTGTAGTCATTCAGTTCTTCTTCATCTGTGATCTTCTGTTTTGGGGGAGGAGGTAGTAACTCAAGTTCTCTTTCTTTGGCTTCTCTCAGCAGTTGCTCAGCTGTTATCTGCACTTCTGCAGGGGCTTTATTCTTCACCTGCCCAGAGCAAGAAGACATGTTAGACATTCATTTATATATACTGAGGCTTTATTGACTTTACTAGTCTCCCTGATAAAACATATCAATGCAAATAAATCAGACAATTTAAAATGTATGTGTCTCAAAGAGTTCCAGTTGGTTGCAACATGGCTGGGAGGTAAAGCACCTGCATATAGTGGAAACTAGGGTTGCACCGATACCAAGCATTTGCACCAGTACTCGTACTTGTTCCATAAACAGAATGCACACGGCCTGTTCTATAAGTAGAACGCACACGGTTTCAGCTATAGACTGTCCCCGGCCTGTTCTATAGACAGACTGTACCCAGCTTGTTCTACAAATAGACTGTACCCAGCGTGTTCTACAAATAGACTGTACCCAGCGTGTTCTACAAATAGACTGTACCCAGCGTGTTCTACAAATAGACTGTACCCAGCGTGTTCTACAAATAGACTGTACCCAGCGTGTTCTACAAATAGACTGTACCCAGCGTGTTCTACAAATAGACTGTACCCAGCGTGTTCTACAAATAGACTTTACCCAGCTTGTTCTATAAATAGACTGTACCAGACTTGTTTTAGAAGAGATCTAACATCTTGTCTGTGACTCTAAACCAAGCCATATGTTATGGTGTCAGAGGGCCCCCCCCCATCACCCCAAGTGTCCTATACTGTCACACACATTGGTTAGCAATCTTCTACTCTTCAATACAAAACAGAACCCTTAGAAAAGTGGAATATGTAGCCATCAGACAGCGGGAAGATCTCTGTGTTATCAGAGAGAGGTATCCCGGGGGTTGGGGTGAGAAGACGGCACTGTCCCTGGACACATGTGTGGTCTACTGTCTCCATCGCTGAGCTCAGAGCTACTGTGACAGGGCATGCAAGGGGGTTTGACTTGTCTGTGAGTGTCGTAGCAACATCCTAGCAATAAGGCAGGACAAGATGATGACATTCATAAATTAATTGCACGCGGCCCGTTCCATAAACAGAACGCATGCAGCCCGTTCCATAACCAGAACGCACAGGGCTTCAGCTATAAATAGACTGTAACTGGCGTGTTCTCTAAGTACATTGTACCTGGCTTGTTCTATAGATAGACCGTACCCGGCGTGTTCTGTAAATAGACTGTACCCGGCGTGTTCTGTAAATAGACTGTACCCGGCGTGTTCTGTAAATAGACTGTACCCGGCTTGCTCTATAAATACACTGTACCCGGCTTGCTCTATAAATACACTGTACCCGGCTTGCTCTATAAATACACTGTACCCGGCTTGCTCTATAAATACACTGTACCCGGCTTGTTCTATAAATACACTGTACCCAGCTTGTTCTATAGACCGTACCCAGCTTGTTCTGTAAATACACTGTACCCGGCTTGTTCTATAAATACATTGTACCCGGCTTGTTCTATAGACTGTACCCGGCTTGTTCTATAGACTGTACCCAGCTTGTTCTATAAATACACTGTACCGGGCTTGTTCTATAAATAGACTATACCCAGCTTGTTCTACAGATAAACTATACCTGGCTTGTTCTATAAATAGACTGTACCCGGCTTGTTCTATAAATAGACTGTACCGGGCTTGTTCTATAAATAGACTGTACCAGGCTTGTTCTATAAATAGACTGTACCAGGCTTGTTCTATAAATAGACTGTACCCCACTTGTTTTAGAAGAGGTCTAACACTTGTCTGCCGCCCCCCATCACCCCAAGTGTCCTGTCCGGCCACACACTTTGGTTGGTAATCTTCTACTCTTCAATACAGAACAGAGCCCTTAGAAAAGTGGAATATGCAGCCGGCAGACTGCGGGAAGATCTCGGTGTTGTCAGTGTTGGAGCACGGAGAGGTCTCCCGGGGGTCTGGGGTGAGAAGCCGGCACCGTCCCCGCACACAGCTCCCTCGGACTCACCTTGGCCACTTTCGGGATCCGCTGCTTCCCCGCCGCCGTGGACGCCATGACTCCTCCGCTTCTCACACTCCCCGGACCAACAGACAGGAACCACACCGGGAGAACGTTCCACCACACGTCTTAGTCAACGTGCTGACGTCAGGGCGTGCATTTACCAGACACTCTAATCCCAACAATTTTACCCACCATGTCTGCAATGCTCCAGCCATGAAAGAGAAGTCATGGTCTAGGATTGTGTGAAACATGGTGAAAAAAATAGAAAGACTGCTATCCATCGTCGTATTTTTATTTTGGGCTTCTTCTACTTGTTCGCAAGTTTTAGTATTTACAAATCTCAAACAATAATGAAATCAGCCGAAGAGCATGGAAGGCGGGCGGCCATATTTCTGTAGATCAAAATGAAGACACGAAGCGATAGAAAAGCCTGCTCTCTCTTCGTGTGGGTTGGAGATGCATTACGTCAGATTCTGTTCCTATAGTAACCAGAGCGTCCTGTCCATCGGTCCTGGAGCTGGGTTCTTCGGTTGTCTGCAGTTCGGGAGAAGAAGAGTGTCCAGGTAAGATTCCACAGGATGGAGGGGTTCTGGCTTCGATGGTCCGAGTTCTAGAACATTCCCAGGTTGTGTTCCTAGGAATCCCTGTGCCTAGAATTGTCCCTCTCATCTCTCACCTGCACTATACAGGCTCATACACATGGCTGCAGTTTTTTTCTTTTAGTGGGAAACTGAACCCAACGATTTAATGGTTTCCCATAACCGCTACATTCAAGCCATTCCGTGAAGGATAACTGTCACAGTTGCTCGTGCTCCAAGCCGAACTGTCAGGTTGGTGTCATAACTGATCACATGTGCAGCACCATGGTAACTGCAGATCAAGCAGAGGCTAAGATGGCCTGTAAAGGGTAAGGGGGTTTAGTTCCACTTTAAATTATATTTTTTTACGGATCTGAACACAGTTCTGTTGTTTTCTATTGGCCCATGTGCACAGTGCATAGAGATCAGTACACTTGTTTAGATCCATAAAATCAAAATAGAAAAATCTTCCTCGGAGGTCATTACTTTACAATTCAATGAGTATAATCCTGTGTAGATATATGTCCATGCATCTACGTATATGCACCCACATATGTTGGCTTTGGAAGTAGAACTGTATGCGTCTGAATGCCGTACAGACACTTTACACCGGAAACACAAGCACTTTACAGAGCATTGTATGCGGTTTTTATGCAGGATCTGCTTACCAGCTACACCCTGAGAAGATGATCGTAACTCATTACAGTCCTATGTGTCTACTTTAAAATGGGTGGGTTGTTAATTTTTTATATTTTTTTTAAAGTGTATGCTACCTCCCCCCCCAAAAAAAACAAAAAAATAATGTGAATATGTGTGTGTGTACAGACGATTAAAAAAAAACTAGCCTCTAAAGATTTTATTTATTCTATAAAAAGCCTGGTGATCCTGCCACTTCTACTGGGTTCCTGTTTCCTACTGACCCCGAACATCACTGAAGCAGATCTATGTTAGCGTGGTCAGTCTGCATTCCTGGGATCACTGCTGGGACATGCAGTACGCCATACAAGATGACATGTCTGCATCCCCCATGGTCAGTTGTGTGGCCACACCCCCTCTCTGCTTTTGTTGGTTTAGTAAGGGGGCGGGCTTATTTACACTAACACACAAACACACACTCACACAGTGAGGAAGCTCACCTTTTGTGACTTACATCACACACAGTGGGCGGGCAGTGGGTGGGATTATGTTACACAGTAGGCTGTCAGGTGTGCCGCTGAGAGCTGCTGTCAAACTGCAGCTGGTTCTGGAACTCAGTACACACAGGTGGGGGGGTCTCTTCTCTTCTGTGTGTGTGTGCGATGTTAGCCTGTCTGCCCAATGTCTCTTGTAATCCCACCCACCCCATGCCCTCTGTAAGCCACAGATGGGGAACCTTTCACTGTGTGTGTGTGTAATTAGGCCCAGCAGACTAGGTTGTCCAGACAAAGTAGCAATCCAAAACTGAGCTTGTAATATTTCCTCCCCCCCCCCCCCAATCCCCCACTCACGACTTTATCATTAAGATCAACAGCACAACCATTGGTCCTTCCCCTCATGCCAGGGTGTTAGGCGTAATCCTAGACTCTGACTTCTCCTTTGGGACCCACATCCAATGACTGGCTAAATCCTGCCACCTCAACCTCCGGAACATTTCCAAAATCCGCCCCTTCCTGACCAATGACACCACAAAACAACTTATCCAAAATTGGTTATATCCCTCCTTGATTACTGCAACTCCCTCTTCACTGGTCTACCCTTACACAGGTTATCCCCCCTTCAGTCTATTATGAATGTTGCTGCTAGACTCATACACCTTACAAACCAATCAGTGCCTGCTGCTCCTCTCTGCCAATCCCTTCACTGACTTCCACTAACATATAACATAAAATTCAAAATACTAACCACAGCTTACAAAGCCATTCACAACACTGCCCCTAGCTACATCACCAACCTCATCCGCAGATATCGCCCAAATCGCCCGCTCTGCTCTTCCAAATACATCTACCTCTCTAGCCCCCCTCATCACCTCCTCCCACGCTCGCCTCCAGGACTTCTCTAGAGCCTCTCCCATCCTCTGGAATCCCTACCACAGTATGTCCGGTCAGCCCCCACCCTGTCTGCCTTTAGGTGATCTTTGAAAACTCATTTATTCAGGGAAGTCTACCCCTCCTCCACCTAAGAACTTGAATCACCTCCATCAGATCATCCCCCGCAGCTATCACCTTTTGTATCACCTCCCCCTTCTTTTAGATTGTAAGCTCCACGAGCAGGGCCCTCATATTCCTTCTGTACTGAAATGTATTGTAATTGTACTGTCTCCCTTATATTGTAAACTGTTGGCGCTATATAAATCCTGTATAATAATAATAATAATAGAGAGTTAAGACAAACCATTTATCACTGACAGGGGCGCTGAGGATTAGAACCTCTAAACTAAACAAAAAAAAAGAAAACAAATGCAGCCACCACATCTAAGAATTAGTAAACTGCAATATAACACATTTCTGTTTTCGGGTTTAACCACTTTAATACCCGGCACTTTCACCCCCTTCCTGCCCAGGCCAATTTTCATCTTTCAGTGCTGTCACACTTTGAAAGACAATTGCTCAGCCATGTAGAACAAACTATTTTTCCTCCCTTCCATGGGATTTCAGGGCATTTGTATCATAACAAGTCAAAAAAATCCGTTTTGCTAAAAGATCATCATATTTATTAACATATAAAAATTTATTTTTGAAAGATAACACATATACAGCTTGCAAATGAATGTATCTCAACCCCTATAGTGCCATCGCTGTCAACGTATGATTGTATAGTTCATTGTGCGGTCATGCAACACTGAACCCATGTAAAATTTTTATCATTTTTTTCACATAAATAGAACTTTCTTCTGGTGGTACTTAATCACCACTGGGTTTTTATTTTTTGCTAAATAAAGGGTAAAAAAAAGTTTTTTTTAAAATGCGTTTTTCTTCAATTCTTTTTTTTTTACCGATTTTTAAATTTTTTTTATTTTTTACAAACTGTGGACAGAGCAATATGATTTTACCAGAGTAACACTGTACTACTCTAGGGAAGTGATCAGGATTTTTTTTTTTTTTTACACAGTATGATTGCTTATACCAGTGAATTGCTTAATCAGTGAAGATCGCACCTTAGTGCGACCTGTGGGACGAAAGTGGGAGAGCCCATAGGACAAAATTCCAAAAAGACCAAAGTCCCATCTGGCCGTCATTTTTACCAGGTGGGAATTGGTTAATACCACTTTAGGTGCTTAAAGAGGAACTACACTGCATCTGAGCAGCACATAGCAAAAACACCATTTTATTCATTTGCAATGTTCAAAGTCACCCATCCATCCATGTCTCCATGCTTTTTTTTTTCCTGAGAAATCTCTTTGAAAAACACCCCTAGCATTTCTGACCATGGCCATCTTGAGTAAAGGCAGATGATTAATGTAGTATTTACTTCCTGGAATCCATCTGCCCTTAGCTCAGGCATGCAAACAGGGGGGATTGCCTAACTGAGAAAACCCCTCAGCAGGGGCCTCGGCGGGGTGACGTCAGGACGCAGGCACACCCCCTATGACTATGTGCTCGAGCACAAAACACGTAAGGGAGGAGCTGCAGCGCCCTGATGTCACGCCGCCGAGGCTCCTGCTGGTCCAGCGGCCATGTTTATTTCCTGTTTATGGTCAGTTTGTGATTTTCTCTTACTCTTGTTACTTACCTGTGATTGGATTAATAAAATCCTCTGAAGCAGTATCACACTATTCTGGCATCCTTTCTTGGGGCTCTTGATGAGCCTCACCACCCACAGAGCCTATTGCAGGAAGAGGTGAGAGGTGCTACATCCCATTGATGACCCAGAGGGGAGTCCATAGCAGGGTAGAGATGTCCATTGAGATATATTTATTCTCAAATGCGTGATGTTATTACGCATCTGCTGAGTGCGTAATTCTATTATTTGTATATCACCTGAAGACACAAAGAGGATCACCTTTATCAGAGGCTTCACGTTTATTTATTTGTTATATGGACTTTGTCACCTTATTTGCACTATTTTTTTCACTTTGATGGATGAACTTTGACACTGTCACTTTATATATACTTACCTGTGCTGATTGAATTCATCACTTGTATTAGCACTATACTCACCTCATATTATTAAGTTGTTTTGTCGACTCCAATAATTCAATATTGGTGAATTCATTGCACTTTATTGTATTAAGATTTTACAGTATTTTAGCCCTGCACCTTGTTTTACTATAATGGAGCATTGCATAGATATCTGTGGCAGGCAGAAACTACATTATAATTGTGTAGTAATTAGGAGGAATACCTTGTACTATGCAGTGGGAGATTCCATCTGAGGATTATACTCATGATTGATACATATAAACAATTGAAAATGCTTTAGACCCCGGTCACACTGGATGCGATTTGCATGCCATGCGACTTTCAAATCACATGCCAAATCACAGCCTATTGTCCGCAATTAGAGTAGTCATACCGGTCCGACTTGGTCGGAGCCGAACTGATTTCTAAAGTAGTACATGCACTTCTTTTGGTGAGATTTGCAGACGTCTGTATCAGATGTCTTGCAAATCACACCTGAAATCAACATGTCATCCGACTTTGAAATCGTGCGACTTCACTGTAAGTCACACGATTTGAAAGTAGGTTCTTGATGTGACCGGGGTGTTAGGGTGTGTTACAGAGAAATCGTTCATGCTTATGAAATCTATCAGTTGGCTCAACTAAGAAGAAATGTGTACCATGTCCATGATTGTTACAACAAAAAAGATACAAGTATGACACTTGGATACAGTGTTGTAAAAGTTTAACAAACTGTTGGCTTATGGCAGTGAGCCATCTATGGTATGAATGAGTTAGCCAGGATAGTGCAGTGTTTGGTACGAACGTGTGGGGGACCCCATTGGTGACCTAAATCGGAGCTCCAACCAAAAAAGGGGACGTTCCGCTTTAAAGACTGGTCCCCCGCTCCCCATTAAGAATTGGCACCTTTGGGGAGCGGGTACCCGAAATTGACAGGTACCCGCTCAGTTGCCTAGGCGATTGGAAGTGGAAATTGTCCTCCACCCCTCCCTTCCCATAGTCTTCTGGGACACGTGACAGGTCCCAGAAGACAACGGGGCCATTCAGAAAGTGCAGCACTACTCACGCATGTGCAGTGGGCACCTGGATGTGAAGCTGCAAGTTGTCTCAGCTGGGTGCCCACACTGATGATGCCCGTGCCAGGAACACTGGATGGCTGGTGAAATGGGCTGCGGGGAGGACACCTCGGGATCAAGGGACAGGTGAGTGGCTGTTTTTTATAGGTCAGAAGCTACAGTTTTTACAGCTGCTGCCTAGAGTGTGACTGAAAGTCCACTTTAAAGCAGAATTCCACTCTCTCTTAATCAACATTGACTATTTTTAACCCTTATGCTGCTGATTTAGTCGAGGACCTAATCGTCCAGTGCTTATCTGTTCCTGTCCTAATTTATGATGCTGGCCAGCTTCTGGAATGTGCGCACATGAAGAAACTCACACTGACACGTTTAGTCTGTGAAAACTTCTCTCTAATTTATTGAAATGAAACCGTGAGTTTATATATGAAAAATGATGCGAACATCACGTGATAACAGCATAAGCATTATATTAGTCTTTGATTGGTCACTTTACACAAAAACAATCTCAGTCATGGTATAGGTGTGATCTTCTTCCGTCTTATCTTAAAGAGAGAAAAACATTCCTTTGTTTCCCAAATCACACGGTGGGAGGGGGTCTGTGTGTGTGAGCAGACATTTCTTAAGCAAGGATTTCTTATAGTACCACAAAGCCCAGCAGGCAGAAAATATTCACACAACATATGTATTAAAGTATAAAAGTAAATATTTATAAAACTTATAGAAATAGCGTATATATATATATATTCAATAGGAAACGAAATAGGCATTTTACCAAATCCATCACAGTCCCCCCTTAAAATGACTATTTTACTCTGTCCCTATAAGACCTCGCTCATCTGTCCTTATGTACCTTGGAACTCTTTTATGCTGCACGTTAGACAGGTGATGACTATTTCATCACCTCCCTTGCCACAGACTTTGTACATAAGGAAGTCAGATGCTATCCCTACAAAATTGTGAGATTACCGGTGGCAGGGAGGGACCGTAATGGGGTATAAGGTTTTTCTTCATCTATCATGTGGGGATCCTCTTGCTCCTGGTTCAGGAAGATAGGTGTACTGTTGTCTACAGCTTTGCTCATCAATTTCCTCACACATGGTATAACACAGCATACAACCAGGACCAGGAGAATCAGAATTATTAGTACAATTACCCCTATTTGGGCAAGTATCTTTTGCCACCCACTCATCCAACTGAAATATTGATCCCACGAGTCTGTGATCCCTGAATTCTTTTTCAACTCAACTGACAGGTCTTCTAATTTCTTTATAGCCAGAGTAACCTTACCATTCGGGCCAGTATTGTCAGGAATATATGTACAACATGTTCCGGTTCCTTCTATCATTTTACAAACACCTCCTTTTTCCGCTAAAATCATGTCCAGAGCCATTCTATTCTGGAATGTCATGTAGAATGTAGGGGCTAGCTGGTCAACGATTCCTTGAAGGGCATCCCTGGTGTAATTCACAAACCTCTATTAGTTGTAGTATATGTAATTTATCCAATCTACATTTTTATTAACAGTTATCATGGGAATCAGGGATTCAAAGCCTGCTTTACTTAGTCTCTGGCTTTAAATTTATTAGGCACCCCCCTTGGGACTTCAATAGCATCTATATACACATGTGGGTCAAAACTACCAGAAGGAGCTTTTAGTTTCCTCCTAGGGCCATTCGTTGGGTCAGGGGTATTTTCTGCTAGGATGTGGAGAGGCATAATGGCCTTTGCAAGAGCATACTCACCAGTCCAAATCCCTTCCAATCTGATTCTAATCTTTTGGTCCCCAGTAATCATCCATGACATATATGTATACCTGGTCACTACTATCGGAATATGCTCGTTGTGTCAAGATCATATAAATTATGGTCATAGCACCACATGGGATCTATACTACAGAAATCAAAGGTGAAAATAGCTACATGAGTGTTGGATGAGTTGTACCAAAATATAGTGGTGTCACCTATTTCGGTGATATCCACCTGTTGAGCCTCTGTCAGACTTATAAGAAAAAGGATATACAACATAGTTGTCATGGTGTAGATGACGCCTTTCCCTCAGGGTTTGGGACTTTCTTGCAGTGGGAGGCCTGTATCCAAGTGTTCTTCCCGGCCACCTTGTCAGAAGGGGCTGTGGTCAGCAGAACTTGGAAGGGACCATCATATCTTGGCTCAAGGGAATGTTTCCTCATAAATTTCTTTACTAATACCCAATCTCCGGGTAATAGGCTGTGAGTTCCTGTATCTGACTCAGGATCTGGAATGGAGAAAACACTTGGACATGGATACGGGTTAATTCACGTGATAATACAGTCACATAATCAGTTAACACATCAAATTGTAATTGCAACTGTTGTGGAAAATAACAACCAAGTCTGGGGGCTGAGCTAAACAAAATCTCATAAGGGGATAGGGAGTGTTCTCTCTTGGTGTGTATCTGACACTAAATAGGGCAATAAGCAGACTGTCTGGCCAACTCATGCCAGTCTCTTGGGCTACTTTTAGCATTCTTTCTACTTTCCCACTACTTTGGGGGTGATAGGGGGTATGGAACGCCAGAGTGACTTCTAATGCCGCCCATATTTCTTTGGTTACTGAAGCTGTGAAGGCGGGGCCCTGGTCACTCTCTATCACCTCTGGAAGCCCATATCTGCATACAACCTCAGTGGGGAGTTTCTTCGCAGTTGTTTTAGCAGTCATGTTAGTTACAGCAAAGGCCTCTGGCCAACTGGAAAACATGTCCAACACCACTAGGGTGTACTCAACCGCCCACTCTTTGGCATCTGGATATGATCAATTTGTATCCTTTGAAAAGGGTATAGGGGTTTGGCTAAGTGTTTCTGTGGTGTCTTCTCTGTGCGTCCCGTATTGCATTTTTGCACAGATGGCACATGTTCTGCAAAAATTGTTCGTCAATGTGGTGATTCCAGGCGCTATATCGTACTTGTTGATAAAAGAGTTCATGAGGCTCTTTGACAGATGGCTGCTCCATGTGCCCACTGGACTACAGCTGGAAACATATTCCTGGATAAACAAAGCCTCTTGTTGCACTCAAACAGACCGTCTTTGAGAATAGCTCCTCTCCGTCTCCAGCTTTCTTTTTCTTCTGGACTTGCTGCTTCTTGGAGTTCCTTGAGATAGCTTCTGTCCACAGGTAAAGTCTGTAAGGTGAATATTGGTTCCCACTCTCCGGTCACCTCTCCTTCCATTAATGGTGGTCCCATGGCCGCTCGTTTTGCCACCAAAACTGCCAGATTATTGCCTTTGGCTTCTGAAGAGTTTAATTTCCCATGAGCTTTTACCTTCAGAATAGCCACTTGAATGGGTAGAAGGAGTGCTTCCAGCAGTCGTCCAATGGCTGCTCCATGTCTTATGGACGTACCTGCTGCAGTCATAAATCCTCTTGCCTTCCATGTGGGTCCAAAGTCATGGGCCACCCCAAAGGCATATCTGGAGTCTGTGTAGATATTGGCCCTTTTTCCTTCCGCCATCTGGCATGCTGTTGTAAGTGCTTGAAGTTCAGCTCCCTGTGCAGATATTGCTGGCGATAGGGCTCTTGCCTGTAAGACTGTGTCTGCAGTAGTGACCGCAAATCCTGTATAATATTTGCCTCCATCGTCTGCATATCTGGAACCATCAACAAAAAAGGTGAAGTCTGGGTCCTGCAGTGGTGTTTCACTCACTGTGGGGAGATGGAAGGTTTCCATTTTCATCACTTCAAGACAATAATGAGGCTCAGTGGCTCCATCATCCTCTCCACTTTCTGCATTACCTTCATTACCCCCCTCAGCAATTGGGAGGATAGTGGCCAAATTCAGGGTTTGGCAATGTAGGAGAGTGACGTTATCAGGAAGTTGGAGGGAACACTGTAGTCTAAGATGCCTCGCTGTGGACAAATGTTTAGGTTGGACTTGGTTTAAAATGGCAGCAATGTCATGCGGCGCCAGAAGAACAAGTTCATGTCCCAGTACGATATCAGAGGTCTTATCCAGCAGAGCTGGAGCAGCGAAAACTGCACGCAGACACGACGGTGCTCCTCTAGCCACTGGGTCTAAACGGCATGAGTAGTAGCCTACGGGTCGTAGGCGGTCGCCATGGGACTGGGCCAATACTCTTGTGGCATGGCCTTGGCGTTCAGACACGAACAGTTTGAAAGGTTTCTCGTAGTCTGGTAGACCTAGGGCTGGGGCTGAAGAAAGTAAGCGTTGTAGAGCCAAAAAGTTGGAGGCGGCCTCTTCGGACAGATGGAAGGGCTCAGACTTGAGAGCATCGTAGAGTGGTTGCATAAACCAAGAAACATCAGGAATCCATGACCTATAGTAGGATATGAGGCCAAGAAAGGCATGGAGTGGCTTCTGGCCTAACGGTAGTGGCAAGTTCTGGATGGCCTTAACTCTTTCCTCCGTAAGATGCCTTGTTCCATGTGAGAGGCAGTGGCCCAAGAACACGACTGTTGTAGAGCACCATTGCAACTTCGGTTTAGAGGCCTTACAGCCTTGGTGTGCCAAGTAACATAGTAAACTCTGAGGCTTCTTCAGCCGTGGGCAGGTCATCAGCACAGAGGAGAAAGTCATCCACATATTGAAGAAGGACCACTGCCGAATGTTCCTTTTGCCACGTGCCCAGTATGGTGGTCATGGCTTTGGCAAACTGGCTCGGAGAATTTTGCGCCCCTTGTGGCATAACTGCCCAGGTGTATTGCTTCCCCTCATGGGTAAAAGCGAAGAGGTATCTGCAGGAAGGATGCAAGGGAACGCTGAAGAATGCATTTGCCAGGTCCACCACAGTGAAATACTTTGCTGTTGGAGGTACCCCTATGAGTAAAGTGTGGGTATTTGGAACGATAGGTGTCTCTAAGACAGTGGCTTCATTCACTGCTCGGAGGTCCTGTACCATCCTGTACTTCTCTGGTTCTCCTTTGGGTGTCTTCTTTTTTATCCAGAACAAAAGTGTATTACATGGAGAGGTACAAGGTATGAGTGCACCATTTGCCAAAAGGGACTTGACCTGCTTCGAAATGGCCTTGGATTGCGCTGGTTTCAGTGGGTACTGTGGTTTCCTGGGTAGGGGAGCTCCAGGCTTTAGTTCCACCACAATTGGGGGTACCTTTTAAACGTCCAATATCTTCGGGTCCTGTGGACCATAAACAACTTGGGATTCTGCTCAGCACATCCGGTACTACGCAGAATGTACCATTGACTTGTAAGACCGGACACACTGGGTAGAGGCGGCTCACTCAAGGCCTTCCATTTGTCTAATTTGGTGTACCAATATGGCCGCCTCCAGGAAGTGTACTGGGCTGGGCAGGAAGGGACAAAACAGGTGCAGCAAGATGGCTGCCATCAGGAAGTGTACTGGGCTGGGCAGGAAGGGACAAAGTAGGTGTAGCAAGATGGCTGCTAGCAGGAAGAGTACTGGGCAGGGCTGGGGTGGTGGGCATAAAGTGGGCGTTAGATGAAGGGCAGGGCTGTTCCTGGCCTCCTTTGTTCTGAATTCTATCATCATAGGGCGGTGGTTTTAGCACACTTCCATTTTCACTTTTATGCTACACATACATTATACAATCGCCATTTTATTGAATTTCTTCCAACCATCCTTCTTTATGCAACGCTTTTACAGTTTATTTTTTTTATTTTATTTTTTTTTTACCAAGCTTCTTTCACGTTCAGTAAACCTTTATCACATAAAATTCCTCTCTGTTCCTACAATAATTTATGCCAGGCAACGCTGACCTTCAGCTTACAAACTTTCGCTACTTTAGATAACTTTTTTAACTGCTTCACTTCCTTCACACCTCTTCACAATATGACATGCCAGTAATCCTCTTCAATATTTAACACATTAATGGTACACAAACAGTTTTTTTTCTTTTTTCCTGTAGCAATACCTGTTCTGTCCACTGCTCTTTGTGGATAACTTTGGCTACATTATACCAAGCTTCTTGCTGTCTTCAGCAAATATTTGTGAACTAAGACATCTTTCTTCTTTCTTTTTTTTTTTCCCATACCTCCTTATCTTTAATTCCACATACTTTTCCTCTTCTCTCTCTGCAACCAGGTCACCTGCTAACATTCCTTTCTAGGGGTCTTATCAGCTTCTGACCCATCTCCTCCCCCCTTCTCTGTCCTTCCTAACAGGAATCTAAGACACTTCACAGGCTGCTGTCCAAACTTTCCTTAACCCTTAACAAACCCCAACCTTCTGTTATGAATGGCAAACATTAACTCACAGACACACATTTAGGACATAACATAGCAGTCTATCTTGGTGGGCTATGAGTACAGATCACTGAGTAAATCTTCGTAACCCACACAAACACGGTTACGGCACCCCGCTGTCACACTATGTGACGCGTACCCGACACCTCCTCTCTTGTGGTCAACACACAAGGTTACCACACACCCAAGAGAAATTATGTGTCAAAACCCTCAGTAGGTCCACTCCTCTTCCACCTCAAGACTGATACATAAAAACACACAACAGAGACCCAGGTAACAGATAAGCACATGCAGGTATATTTAAATAAACTCTGGGCAAGCAAGGTTACCTGCCTTTAGTGACCTTTAGCAGCCGTACTAGGCACAGGTATGAATCAACAACAAAGACAGGATAAGCAATGGTAAGATAGCAAAATATATCTTACCATGCTCCAGAGGTGATCAATCTCCGGCCTGTCCAGTTTGACTGACACCGAACGCCTTTTCAGGTCAGCTGGCTGCAGGTTAATTACTCAGAGTTCCCGGGTTTCGGCACCAGTTGATTTAGTCGAGGACCTAATCGTCCAGTGCTTATCTGTTCCTGTCCTAATTTATGATGCTGGCCAGCTTCTGGAATGTGCGCACATGAAGAAACTCACACTGACACGTTTGGTCTGTGAAAACTTCTCTCTAATTTATTGAAATGAAACCGTGAGTTTATATATGAAAAATGATGCGAACATCACGTGATAACAGCATAAGCATTATATTAGTCTTTGATTGGTCACTTTACACGAAAACAATCTCCGTCATGGTATAGGTGTGATCTTCTTCCATCTTATCTTAAAGAGAGAAAAACATTCCTTTGTTTCCCAAATCACACGGTGGGAGGGGGTCTGTGTGTGTGAGCAGACATTTCTTAAGCAAGGATTTCTTATAGTACCACAAAGCCCAGCAGGCAGAAAATATTCACACAACATATGTATTAAAGTATAAAAGTAAATATTTATAAAACTTATAGAAATAGCGTATATATTTATATATATATATATATATATATATATATATATTCAATAGGAAACAAAATAGGCATTTTACCAAATCCATCACACTGCTAGTAGTAGTAAATAGATAGGAAACTATATTTTTTTTAAAGTGTTTTTTTTTACATTCATTCAGTTACTTCCTGGTTTCCATGCTTAGGAAAATGATGTCATACATCCTAGGAGTCTTCAGGAGGGGAGAGAGGGTTCTCAGCTCAGCCTATGACTGAGCTAAGGGCAGATGGATTCCAGGAAGTACATGCTACATGAATCATCTGCTCTTACCAAAGATGACTTCCATCAGAAGTGCCAGGGGGTGTTTTTCAAAATGATTTCTCAAAATAAAGCACGGAGACATGAATGGAGGAGTGAGTTTGCTTTGAATAATAAAAATGAATTAAACATCATTTTTGGTTTGTGGTGCTCAGATGCAGTGTAGTTCCACTTTAAAGCTGAAATAAATTCTATTATCCTTTACAGCCAAGGAAGCCACCACCTTAGCCTGTTTGATCTGAAGTTGACATGGTGCTGCACGTGTGACATGTTATGAGAACAGCTATTTGAGGGTTGTTGAGAGCACAAGCAACTGTGACAGTTATCATTCATGGTATGCCTTGAATGTACCTGTTTTGTGAACAATTAAATTGATGGGTTTAGTTCTCCTTTAAAGGGTATCTATGGTAAAAATTTAAAATTGTGTATTCATTTCCACAGTGTATTTCAATTATTTCTAGCCTACTTCTAATAATCTGAATAATTTTTAAGTTCGTTAAAACGTACTTCCTTGAATTCTGTGACACATATTCACCATGCCCTGCAAGTAGGCACTGCTGTGTCTCACATTTCATAGAGCCTGCCTTCTAATCTACAGAGGTGCTGAGAGGGGGAGTTTCAGGAGGTGGAGTCAGTACAGGAATCACTGCTTGTCAAAAACAACTATTATTATTAAAATACTGATGTTATAAAATGAAATTTTAAACAAAACTAAGGATATAATACTCATGCGCTGTCACAAACAAATGATAAGCTGCTGCAAGCACCTAACTGCTTTCCCACATCAATAAAACTCCCCAAGAATAGTGCTGCACTGCCCTCTAGTGACCCAAAAAATACACTAATAATAAATAAAAACCCATTGTGTAATAGAATACATCTGTGAAAAAAATAAAGTCAATAGTAAATAAAAACAAAAAAAACTGGCTGAGCCAGTAAATACAAATGATATGTGAAACATATATTAAAAAAAAAACAAAATCAAGTAGCAAGAAATACCTGGCCAACCTATAATAAACACCTGGCTGAGCTGAAGAATAAGGTGTAAAAAAACAACAAAAACAGTAAAATTTGTAAAACATATATCAGAAATAAAACATGATAACAATAGCAGTAAACACCTGGCCAAGCTGTAATAAACACCTGACTGACCTGAAGCATAAAGTGTGAAAATCAACAAAACCAGTATTAATGATTGTAAAACAAATGCCCGGCTGAGCAATTAGCCCCCCAGTGGAATAAATATGTGATGTCAAGTCAAGTAAATCAG
The DNA here is from genome assembly GCF_062004578.1 of Staurois parvus. NCBI lineage: Eukaryota > Metazoa > Chordata > Amphibia > Anura > Ranidae > Staurois > Staurois parvus. Next base: position 3,707,614 of record NW_028318197.1, read on the forward strand.
GTATTAGGTACATTTCACAACAGGAGAACATGCTTTATTAAAGCTACAATCAAGTGGAGCCAATAAAGGAGCCCCAAAGGGGGACAAAGGTGACCTGGTGATTCGCAGGACCACCATTTTGGTGAACGGTGGTGGTAATCACTACACATGACTCTGATTAAACACAAAAGGTATAACACAGGAAGAAGTGGAAAATTCTATGGTTGCTTGTTCTTTAGAAGACTGAGGAGATAATAAGGGGGCATTTAATAGTTTGTCAGCATATTTTCATAGGACATTTGGGATTTGACACCTACTGTATGCTTATATGTTTCATTGTTTTTTGAGTTGTTACATTCACGGTACAAATTGTTGCATTTTCTTATATTTGGTGTGGTTTTTATGTATATATGCACAGGAAATACACATTCAGTGAATATTATTAGAGAGGCTGGCGCAGAAATTATTTATTCATTATATAGGGTGTCCCTAAAGTCTGTACACATAGGTAAAATGCATTTCAATACATTTTATATTGGAATATTATTCAATAACATCTTCAATGTGATTTCCACCATTTGTGATGCAAAGTTCCATGCGCTGTGCAAGATTCACATGAAACCAATGCAGTAACTCAACATTTCCGTCAATTTGAGCAGGTGATCCATATCTGTGATTTTCATTGAGTACACCTTCTTCTTTAGCATACCCCCAAAAAATAGTCAAGGGGGTCAAGGTCTGGTGAGCTTCTATAGTAATATATTATACACACATATATATATATCAAAAGGTTATACATTACTCTATATGGTGACTGCAACAAAAATTGTGTTCCCACAACATATACAAAAATATACAGGGTGTCCCTAAAGTCTGGACACATAGGAAATATCACTATATGCGTATGTATGTATGTATATATATATATGTGTGTGTGTGTGTATATATATATATATGTGTGTGTGTATATATATATATATATATATATATATATGTGTGTGTGTGTGTGTGTGTGTATATATATATATATATATATATATATATATATATATATATATATATGTGTGTGTGTGTGTATATATATATATATATATATATATATATATGTGTGTGTGTGTGTGTGTGTGTGTATATATATATATATATATATATATATATATATATATATATACATGTACACACACACACACACACATATATATATATATATATACACATGTACACACACACATATATATATACACACACATATATATATACACACATATAGTGATATTTCCTATGTGTCCAGATTTTATGGACACCCTGTATATTCGTGTATATGTTGTGGGAACACATTTTTTGTTGCAGCCACCATATAGGGTAGTGTATAACCTTTTGGTATTCAGTTTAGTTGATACCAAAATCAATTTTAAATCCATTATAATAATTGGCTTACCTGTCATTATTTACAGATTGGAGGTGGGGGATACTACACATGACTTTTTTAGCCATTATAGTGTACTTAGCCATCCATAGGTGGCATTGAGTAGGTGGACCCAACAATCGTCACATACTGGTACCTGTGTAGATGTTAAAAGTGGTGCAGAAGATACCGGAACAAGAATAGAGCTGTTTATTCCTTAGCTCTCCCATCGTCATACCTGACCTCTAATGTGTTTCGTATGTAAAGTTTTTATTTAAAATAGAGCGTGGAAGATTTTTGTGGCCAAATTTTGTAAGGTAGATTTCTCTTTTGAACATTTGTCGAAATCTTGTCAGTGCATTCGATAGTGCCATCATCACGCAAAAAAACAAGTCTTTTTTGTCCTCTGTTTGGGGTGTCGTTAACAATTGATAAAGCCACATCACAACCACTGCAATGTGACATATATCTCCTCACTACCTGTCAAATGCCCTCTGAAAAGTGGTCCACTATGGATTGCTTTTCAGAGGGGTGACAGAGGGCTACCACACATGAGATTGAGCCCTTAGCTTTGTGAATGAGATGAAGCTGTGCAAAATAAACACAGTTACTCATAAATTTGATATGCAGTAAATCCTCAAATCAATCTGGTGATTTTTGTTTAAGTCATCCTATATGTAATGAACAGAACAATCAGTACGTTGCACTTAGAATTTTGCATGCACATTTTGTTTCAACAGAATTTCTGTCTTTATTAGATTTTAGCGCAGCGCTCTTCAGTCATCATGACTATCCTATATTCAGCATGTGGCACAACACAAGAAGTGACTGTTCGGAGAACAGAATCTCTCGATGTTCATGGGATTTCTGAGCTCAAGACATTGTCCACACAAAGCATATTTGGAAATGTGAATGTCATATATTTACTGTAAGTTCTTGTTTATATTAATTTGTTTGTCACTGCATGACTAGTTTACAGGAAGAATGGCGTAGCAAGAAAATATTACCCCTAGCAAAAAAAAAAAAAAAAGTTTAATGACTGATGTATCTTAAGGTGACCATACACTATACAATCTGATTGTACAATTTTGTTTTCATCTGCTTTTAACTAAATCTAAAGAAGGTTGAAAAGAAATTGTTCAATCAAACTATATAGTGTATATTTAGTTTGCCATAGATGATGCGATTTTCTTCCCCCGCAGCTATCACCCCGTTTTCCCCTGTGTTACCCTGTCAGGAGAACACAGTGATTATTGCTAGAGGCTATAGCCGCTGGCAATACTGGTATGAAAAATCTGACAGGCTGGTTGTACCCAAGTCATGCAACATTCAAATTGGGTACAGGCAACCTGCCCATAGATGGTTCTAATCTTGCTCAGTCCCTGCTGGACCGGCTGAGATTTGAACTATCTATAGCCAGCTTTCAATGAAATTCTATGAATTATGCTGCAATTTTGGCTGTGTTGACCTTCAGATTCCCATATACGAAGTTCATACAACGGAGATTTTTAAAATCTCATTGTCACACATCTGAAAATGCAGGGCACAGCACAGCCATCCAAAGCAGTGTGCTTACAGTGAAGCACACAGACACCACCCCACAGTAAAACACACCCAGCACACAGCCCTTTCATCACCCCTCATGTTAACCCCTTCCTGCCCAGTGCCATTAGTACAGTGCCAGTGCTTTTTTTTAGCACTGATCACTGTATTGGTGTCACTGGGGATGTCAGTGATACCAGGCCAGTTCCCCCCCCCAGTGTCAGAGTGTCCGCCGCAGTCCCGCTATAAGTCACTGATCGCTGCCATTACTAAAATGTAAAAATCCCAGTATATATACCGCCATTTGTAAATGCTATAACTTTCATGTAAACCAATTAATTTACATGTATTGGGATTTTTTGTAGCAAAGACATGTAGCAGAATACATTTTGGCCTAAATTTATGACGAAATTCGTTTTTTTTATTTTTTGCTGGACATGTTTAATAGCAAAAAGTAAAAAATATTGTTTTTTTTTTCTCAAAATTGTCGGACTCTTTTTTTTATAGAGCAAAAAATAAAGAATGCACAGGCGATCAAATACCACCGAAACAAAGCTCAATTCATGGGAAAAAAAGGATGCAAATTTAATTTGGGTGCAGCATTGCATGACCGCGCAACTGTCAGTTAAAGTAACGCAATGCTGTAATGCAAAAAATGGCCTGGTCAGGAAAGGGGGGGGGGGGGGGGGTAAATCCTCAGGAGGGCAAGTGGTTAAGAAAAAAATATTTAGACTTTAAAACCACTTTAACATGATACAAATGTTTTTAAATCAAAAACATCACATACACTTTAAATCAAACTTGTAGAAAAATTTACAATTGTAGTATATATAAGGATTATTGGGCTGTAAGGAAAACTTTTTGGGTTTATTGGTGCTTTCTTTGCTCCGTTTATATTCACACTTGAATATAATATATTTGATGTACAGTTTAAAATACACACACTACTTTATTAGTGAAGAAGCTCACAATGCAAAGATAAGAAAACTTATGTTAAGTGTACCATTTCTAAACTGAATTCAAACGTACATGTAATCCTTTAATTTTTCTGTTAATTAAGTTCCCAGCATTTTGTGCACCTCAGATAAATTGTCAAATCTGGCTTTAAATTACAAGGTTTTAATTACAGACATAAAATGGTGTCAACATCTTTGTGATAAAGATAACCTGTAAGGATAAAAATTTGGGAGCTGCCGTTGCTGAGTTGTTTTCCCATATGGAAGAAAATTATATATTTTTAAAATATTTTACAACTAGGGATGGCCTCTGAAGAAACTTACCACCCACATGGAAGAAAAATATATTTGAAATATATTTAAAAAATATTCTTCACAAATATATTGCCATATATTTGAAAGGCTACAATTTTGGCCATATTCAATATATTTCAAAATATATTTCAATAAATATATATGTGTATATATATATATATATATATATATATATATACTGTATGTTGAAATGCGTTTTTATTACAAATTATATGAAAAATATTAAAAGAAAATACATTTTCAAATATACTGTATGTCTTTAAAAATACAAATCTGCATTTTTGGAATGCATTTACAAATATATGTAAAAATATATGCTAAAATTACTTTTTTATATGTTAAAAAAAATCTGAAGAATATATATTTTTAAAAATATATTCTTTATATATTTTTTTTACATATAAAAAAGTCATTATAACATATATTTTTACATATATATGTAAATGTATTCCAAAAATGTAGATTTGTATTTTTAAAGACATACAGTATATTTGAAATGTATTTTTCATATATTTTGTAATAAAAATGCATTTCAACATGCAGTGCATATATATATATATATATGCATATATATATATATATATATATATATATATTTTTTTTTTTTTTTTTTAATTTATTGAAATATATTTTAAAATATATTGAATATGGCCAAAAGTGTAGCATTTCAAATATATGGCAATATATTTGGGAAGAATATTTTCATAATATATTTCATATATATATTTCTTCCATGTGGGTTACATTAGCAAGATCTGTGGTTATTATCCTCATTCTGGCTTTACTACATAGTGAGTCAAAGACTGAATAAGCATGCTGCCAGTGAACCATGCTGCAAGCCTTTAACTCACTAGACACAGTTGCTTAGCTGGGCAAACTGACGGAAGTAAAAAATTGCTGACAAGGAAAACGAAGAATGTGTTCAACGGCAATGAAATCAGATTGTTTTTTTTTTACTGTAATACTCTGTCTAAAAATAATGTTTTGTCTGATTTCAGTGAAAAATCCAGCCTGGCAGTGACCATCAGTGATGATCAGAACAGTGTTATCGCTCATGCAGCTTTCTTGGATTATCCAAGCTGGAATGTGGTGGACCAATCAGAGTGGGAGGAATGGATACATAAACACTATGCGCAGAGCAGCGAGTGCACGGTGAGTATAACCAATGAGCATTTAGAAACAGCCTCCTGCAGTCTACAGCTCACTGTGTATTATGTGACGGTCATTGGGAAGAATTCTCCTTACATTTGTAGTCACTGGTAAGAATCCCCACTTACAGGTAGTTTAAACAAATCATTGGTGTCAGTAGTTAATCATCTGAGAGGCAGAAGTTGTTCATTGCTCAAGGAACCCCTAGCAACCTCTGAAAGAACCCTAGTTTTCTCATTGAGGCATTTCAGAAAACTATATTGTTTTTTGATCAGTAGATGGCGCTGACAATACAGGCATTAATCTTTTAGAAAGATTACAGTGACATTTCATTCAGTTTGCACAAATGCTTTTGACATTCATATAACAAATGTTTTACAAATAGACCCCTAATGTCCCCCTGTTTGCAGTGAACATCTAGTAAAGGCTCTTTTTGTGACTTCTTTGCAGATATGCTGCATTAAGTAATGTGTATGTTGGCATTCTGCCTAAAAAAAAAAGAGAACAAATTAAACACAAAAAAATTATATTTTGCCAAGCACCAGGATTGCTCACTAAGGTCTGCCAAACAAAGATGCAGCTCTAGAAAACCCATTCAGCATGTTGTTGACAGAAATAAACTGATATTTATCTTGCTGTACACATACTGTGACACACAATGTACATTTATGTGATACACTCAGCAAGGCATGCACCATTGCTTTTTTTACTTTCAGTGCTTTTGTACAGTTACTTTTAGAGCTTCCACTGCACACACCATGCTTCACTGTTCTTACACAAAAACTGCATACAAAATTGCCAACTGATGAAAGATAGCCCTAAAAACTTTCAGTCCCATTTTTATTTGATGTATGCCACCACTAGTAGCTGGTGTGTGTTTGGATGCTAGGGCACATACTGCTTAAAGTGATATTAAAGCTTCAGATTTTATTTTTTTTAACATGTTATACTCACCTGCTCTGTTTTCACAGAGCACCCCTGATCCTCCTTCTCTGGGGTACCCCGCCAGCTCTCCTGGCTCCTCCCCCTGCTGAATGCCCCCATAGCAAGCCGCTTGTTAGGGGGCACTCGTGCATGCTTGCTACCGAGCCAGCTCTGTGTGTCCCTTGGCACACAGAGTGTGGCTTGGCCTTGCCTCCACTCCCTACTCACTGGCTGTGATTGACAGAAGCAGGGGCCAATGGCTCCCTTAATACAGAGAATGCATTAACATTAAAAAACCTTCAGGATTTAGAACCACTTTAACATACCTCATTTTTAATGAATTGGCTGTGTGTACAATGTCATAGCTCTGCACATCTATACAATCATTATATACACGTAGCAAATACTATGAGTGTACGATTTAGCTACTTGGCTTGATTCGTGGGCCCAACAGTACACTTAAACTGTTTGGTAAATCAGTCTATATATGCCCTATGCCCTATGCAGAGTCATGTTCCTACTTATTTACTATTACAAAATCTCTGTGTAATTCTTCCTGTTGGAAGTATAACCCCAGGCAACATACCCTAGGTAAATTAATGTGCATTTAAGCCCAAAATATGGACATTAAAGAATAATTAGTGTACAACATTGTTGTTTAATACAATAATAAATGAATTCTCATTACATACAAAAAGAGGATAAAATGGTAACAAGCTGATTTGTAATGAATCCATATGAATGCATTTCATACATAATTCAATATACTGTTGAGCATATACAATGCCAATGTCAATACATGATTATGCTAAAATTGCATCCCAAAACTTGACATGTTTTGTAGCTCTTTGTTCACTTCTTTAGGAGTAGATGCATGTATAATATCTGTAAGGTAGAATCATGAAGTTTGTAGCATACCTAACAATATCTCATAATACACAGAGTAATTCCAACCTCAAAGGCCACCAGAGGGACTCTAATACTTACGAATCAACTAACAGATATGACAGTATTTCCAAACGGTGATTGCCAGGGGAGTCTCACCCGGGAGCTGTAGAAGTATGACGTGACGAGAACCCAGGGGGACAAACAGGAAGCACATTCAAACGTGGGTGAACAATCTATGATGGCACCCAAAATAGTTGGATTGGGTTCTTGCTGAGTCATACTTCCACAACTCCCGGGTGACACTCCCCTGGCGATCACCGTTTTGAAATACTGTCATATCTATTAGCTGATTTGTAAGTGTTAGAGTCCCATTACTCTGTGTATTATGTGATATAATTAGGTATGCTACATACTTGATGTTTTACCTTACAGATATTATGCATGCATCTACGCCTGAAGAAGTGAACAAAGAATCATGTATTGACATCGGCATTGTACATGGTCAACAGTATATTTAATTATGTATGAAATGTATTAATATGGATTCATTACAAATCAGCTTGTCACCATTATATCCTCTTTTTGTACATAATGAGAAGTTCATTTATTCATGTATTAAACAACAATGTTGGAAACTAGTTAATCATTGGTCACGTGAGTTGTATCTCATTCAAAGTCCCAGGACAAATAAATTGGTTGTATGGATAAATTAATGAATGGATGGAGGCACATCACTGGTTGCACCAGGTCACATACTATTTTATTAAATAAACATTAATTACATGCTCTTAACAACCAGTACAACTTTAAAACAAACCATCTCTGACCTGTCTAGCTGCTTGTACTGTGAAGTAATTCATCCTAATAGATCACAGAAAAGACTTTAGTTGTGTTTCAGTTGGTTTCTAAGACTGATGTCATATGGGCAATTTTGCAGCAGGAATTATTTGCAGTTTAAAAACTAAGGCCCCTGGCAATAGTGCTACAGCTCTGGGTTGTGCTCTGCTGCAAATCACTCTAGAACAGGGTATACCTTGGAAAAGCATCACGGTTGTGGCATGTGTACACCCTATCCGGCTATCTTTACACCTTAGGAGGGGTAGAAAAACCTCAGTTTCGCTATCACACCTTAGACTGAAAGTGTAAACAGGCTCTTTGTAATATATATATATATATATATATATATATATATATATATATTGTGTGTGTGTATGTGTATATATATATATATATATATATATATATATATATATATATATAAATATTTTTAATTTGTTAGCTAGGAAGACCTGCTGTTTGTTTACATTAGAAGACAGACACCCTCCTTAAAATAGAGGGGCAAAGAGCTGCGTTTTTAGTGCCTTTGTGTACTATGAAGATGTAAGTAGTAGATGAGGACTTTGTTTAAAGTGTTTTTGCTGTTTGTTTGGAATATTTTAACAGTGTAATGTGGAGTTTCACTTAACTAAATTAACTAAACAAAATGCATTTTCATTTGCAGCCCCTGAACACACTGTTTTTGCACCTTTTTGTGGCTAAGGAGGAATTTTCACTACAGAGCATCCAGGAGATCCTCAGGTAGCGGGTTTTATTTTCCTGTATGCATTCATTAAAAGTCTCAAATCATTACCTTCTGGCTTGATTCACACTATGTGGTGTGTTTTGCAGCATGATTGGTAAAGCGCAAACATAGTTATGAATGGACCCATATAGTTTCCCTTTCTTTCACTTTTTATGTCTTATGAATCTTTCTCAGCCACCCATTTGGGTCTGAAAATCCTGAGAGTGGAGGAGATGGAGTGCTTGAGATCTCTGAGAATGGGATCAGTGGGCTTTCTGACTGGATCCAGCTTGAGACTGCCTCGGTGTACATCAATGACAGGGATTCTGGGAGCATAACTCCACGGGTCCTCCTGACCCAAAGTTTGGAGGCAGCTCTGGAGTTCCGAGAAGGTGTCCACTTCATAATGGGCATCTTGGTAGTCAAACAGCAGTTTAAAAAGAAAGCCCCACCGATATCTGATATCATGGGACTGTAAGATTTGGAGAGGATGTTTTAAAGCTCTGTGCTTCAGAGTGGTTGATTGAGCCAGATACAGTGGGGCAAAAAAGTATTTAGTCAGCCACCAATTGTGCAAGTTCTCCCACTTAAAAAGATGAGAGAGGCCGGTAATTGGCATCATAGGTAGACCTCAACTATGAGAGACAAAATGAGAAAAAAAAAAAACAAGACAATCACATTGACTGATTTGGAAAGAATTTATTTGCAAATTATGGTGGAAAATAAGTATTCGGTCACCTACAAACAAGCAAGTTTTCTGGCTCTCACAGACCTGTACCTTCTTCTTTAAGAGGCTCCTCTGTCCTGCACTCATTTCCTGTATCAATGGCACCTGTTTGAACTTATCAGTATAAAAGACACCTGTCCACAACCTCAAACAGTCACACTCCAAACTCCACTGTGGTGAAGACCAAAGAGTTGTCGAAGGACATCAGAAACAAAATTGTAGACCTGCACCAGGCTGGGAAGACTGAATCTGAAATAGGCAAGCAGCTTGGTGTGAACAAATCAACTGTGGGAGCAATAATTAGAAAATGGAAGACATACAAGACCACTGAAAATCTCCCTCGATCTGGGGCTCCACGCAAGATCTCACCCCGTGGGGTCAAAATGATCACAAGAACGGTGAGCAAAAATCCCAGGACCACATGGGGGGACCTAGTGAATGACCTGCAGAGAGCTGGGACCAACGTAACAAAGGCTACCATCAGTAACACACTACGCCGCCAGGGACTCAGATCCTGCAGTGCCAGACGTGTCCCCCTGCTTAAGCCAGTACATGTCTGGGCCCATCTGAAGTTTGCTAGAGAGCATTTGGATGATCCAGAAGAGGATTGGGAGAATGTCATATGGTCAGATGAAACCAAAATAGAACTGTTTGGTTGAAACACAACTCGTTGTGTTTGGAGGAGAGAGACGAGTTGTGTTTCTACCAAACAGTTCTATTTTGGTTTCATCTGACCATATGACATTCTCTCAATCCTCTTCTGGATCATCCAAATGCTCTCTAGCAAACTATGTCTTCCATTTTCTAATTGTTGCTCCCACAGTTGATTTGTTCACACCAAGCTGCTTGCCTATTGCAGATTCAGTCTTCCCAGCCTGGTGCAGGTCTGCAATTTTGTTTCTGGTGTCCTTCGACAGCTCTTTGGTCTTCACCATAGTGGAGTTTGGAGTGTGACTGTTTGAGGTTGTGGACAGGTGTCTTTTATACTGATAACAAGTTCAAACAGGTGCCATTGATACAGGAAATGAGTGCAGGACAGAGGAGCCTCTTAAAGAAGAAGGTACAGGTCTGTGATAGCCAGAAATCTTGCTTGTTTGTAGGTGACCAAATACTTATTTTCCACCATAATTTGCAAATAAATTCTTTCCAAATCAGCCAATGTGATTGTCTGGATTTTTTTCTCATTTTGTCTCTCATAGTTGAGGTCTACCTATGATGCCAATTACAGGCCTCTCTCATCTTTTTAAGTGGGAGAACTTGCACAATTGGTGGCTGACTAAATACTTTTTTGCCCCACTGTACATGTTAATTTGGTAATGGTATCCCTGAAACTAGAGATTGCAAATGTCCCTAGATGCCCATAGCACCTCATCTTTAGTGCGGTAATAGTGTAATTTCAAGACTATGTCTTTGGGTGGACCATCCGGTTGTGTACAGGTCAGTGCCTGATGGATGCAATCCATCCCTAAACGATCTGTCAGGATGTTTGGAACCAGTTCCTGTAAAAGGGCCAGAGTTGAGCCTTGGAGTTCTGTAATGCTTTCTGGGAGCCCCTGGATTCTAACATTGCTTCTCCTGGCCTTTGAAGTCAGATGACAGTCTCTTGGCTGTAGCAGTTAGCTCCTCACAGACTATGCCCTTGAATTAATCAAGCCAAGAGGGGTCTGGCTCAGTGTACTGTGAGCATAGTGCTGAAGGGAACTGCTGGAGGATCTGCCACAGTGAGTGCCGCATCGTCTTCAGAGGACTGCAGGATGCCATTGGGTCCTCTACCACCATAGATTTGGATTTATCAATTTATTCCATGGTGCAGAGCCAAACACCAGACGTTCACCACCTCCAGTGAGAAGGTCACCAGGTGTCCACTTCCATATGTCATCAGAGGCATTAAAAGAGTCCAGATCAGCTTCACGCATCCGCCCCTATAGCTTCCCTTTCACAATAAACTGCAGCTATAGATGTGAACTAGCCACATATGAAAGAATGGGATTCTACTTGAAATGCATTTTCATGCAGTAACATTCATATGTTTTTCTGCATTAACGGACAAATGTAAATAGGTCATTTGCATTAATAACAGAAACCTTCTGTATGTAGAGCAATTAGGACAAAAGAGTTTTGAGTAATATATTGATTGGTGTTTACGTATTATACCACCTCGCTGAGCCTTATTTTATTTATTTATTACAGGTACTTATATAGCGCTGTCAATTTACGCAGCGATTTACATATATATTGTACATTCACATCAGTCCCTAACCCTCAAGGAGTGTACAATCTAAGGTCCCTAACTTACATTCATACATACATATATTATGGCCAATTTGGACAGGATCCAATTAACCTACCAGCATGTCTTTGGAGTGTGGGAGGAAACCGGAGTACCCGGAGGAAACCCACGCAGGCACAGGGAGAACATGCAAACTCCAGGCAGGAGGTGCCGTGGCTGGGATTCGAACCAGCGACCCTAGTACTGCTAGGTGGAAGTACTAACCATTTAGCCTTACCCCTTAATTAAACCATCTGTGAATAACACCTGCACTAATAAAAAAAATAAAAATTATATATATATGTGTATATATAAACTGTATACTGTATAGGACATTGGGAATGCGTGGTGGATGGCAGGTATATTCCCCCAAAATCTGAGTTGTGATCTCTTTTCAAGAAATTCTTGAGTACTGAGGGGTTTTTACCCGTGCAGGGTGAGGCGTTCTAGGGCAGTCTGGAGAGGAGGCAACTGAATTTTAGTGCTGTCTCGATTGCTAAATCCTTATTAAGGACCCAGAATTTTGGAGGTTCAAAGAGGTTTTTTGGGTGGGAAGAACCTCCAAACCCTGATTACCAGGATTTGGTTCTGTAGGGGTGAACCCAAGTGCCTCGGAGTCCAGAAAAGAAAGAGGAAAGAGGCAGCTGGTGGCAGTGAGAGAGTTCGTTGGACACCTGTGTGAACAGAATGGACTGAGCTTCAGTACCTGACCTGTGAAAACTTCCTCCTTGGGACTCCTGAAGTCAATGGGAAACCTCAAAACCAGAGAGTGGGACTGGTATGGTGGTGGTGCACCTTTAACTAGTTTGGCAATTCTGAACCAGCTATTGTATGTTCTGTTTTCTGAAGATGAGCTGTGTTTTTTTTTTGTTTGTCTGCTTGTTTTTCTTCTTTCTTTTTTTTTAAATAAAAGGACTGTTTGCTTTACACACGCACACACGCAGGCACGCACATTCACACATGCACGCACACATGACAGATCAGTGGGTAAGCACAAGCTTAAATCCAGGTTTGCATTTGCATCCGCTGTGATTCGACTTCACCATTGTAGGTTCATATGCCAGATAATGGGATGCAACACCACTAAATATTCTGCCATTTGAAATGTATTCATCCTTGCATGGGTCAAAAACAAGTTAATCAGCATAATCTTGTGAACAAATGAACAATAATTTTAATAAAAGCTTGTGCTGATTAACCAGTTTTTGATCCCTGGAAGGATGAATAAATAAATTAACAATGTACAATCCTGCTTCTTGACTTCAGTGTCTGATATTCACATTTATAACTTCTTTAACAAGTCAATTTACAACATGATCAAATCTATAAAAATCTATAAAAATTGCCATGCTCAGAGGTCAACCAGAAGATCAGGATGAGAAAAGAATAGATGGCCTATAACGACTAGACTGCACTGATATAGGTGAAGTCAGGAGCAAACATATTGTTAAGGGAGCAGCTTAATGCAAAAAAAAAAATCACAGAGTTTCCAAAATTTACACAAAAGAAGTATCAAAGGCAATTACAGAACCTCAAAAAACATGACAGACCCGATCTGAATATGACAAACATTACTGCATTCAAATATGTATACCCTCACAATGTATTATTCATGAAAGATCTTCAGAGGGTTATTTTCAGTGTCTCCTAGCTCACCTTTTTAATCTCCATATGTATACACTTGACAGAACACATTGTACACTCTCTATGGGAGAAGAACATCTGTTGCAATATTTGCTTTTGTTCCATGTCTGAAGCACTTGTCCCTATCATGCATTATGTGACATTTTACTGTGTAATTTCATTTTCTTAGAATAAACAATCCATGGCACAATTAAATCTTATATGAAAGGCATGTGCCATTGTTAGTCACAGAGGCACAGCCACTGATGTTAACTCAGTCACTGGAATTTGTAAAGGCCAAGTCCTCTCCTAATGTATTTTCATTTTAGAGTAGTTGTTGACCAAAACCTCATGTTGGCTTTGTATAATTGTATTTATTAAAGGTATTTACATATATATAATACATATTGTACAATCACAATAGTCCCTGTCCTCATAGAAAATTACAATCTTGCATACATACACATAGAGGGCCAATTTAGACAGGAACCAATTACCTAGTAGCACGTCTTGTGAATGTAGGGGAAACCCATGCAAGTACAGGTAAACTCCATGAAGGTAGTGCCCTGGATGGGATTCAACGTGAGGACCTAGCGCTGTAATATAGGAGTGATAACCACTTTAGTCCCAACAATTTAGCAGCATTTACAGTGGCATGATGATGTCCTTCCATCCCTCTCCTGGTTTCATGGTTTAGTTAAAGTTATTGTAAACATGCCTGGAATCCACCCTCAGTCCTATGGAAGTCTATGACATTACAAATGTTCTCAGTGCTCCTGTTACCTCATTCATTCATTTTTCATAGCTGCCTGATGACCTATGTGTCTGGGTGATGACCTTTTAGTGAAGAGCAAGTGGGTAGTGGAGATCTGAGGTGGCAATCGGTATAATATGAAAGCTAGTAGCCTATTTCTTCTGTTCCCATGATTGGTGGACTCCATTGTGGACACTGCTGTCCCTATTCCTGCACCATGATTAAGCTCAACACAATTATGGTGGTAAGAATGGTGTCCTAACCTATTCTATTTCTTACAAGTTTGAGCGTGAAAATGTGATGTGGAGTTGCACATAGGACAATGACAGCTTTGTGCAAATAAGAAACACTTTAATAGATAACAATAACTAAAATCAAGTACAAATATGTGATAAAAGCAGCTTACAGACCTTAGATGTTATAAATACAGGTAATACATGTTAGACTTGCCAACAATGCAGTGTCACTTCCTGTGAGCTGCACCAAGGAATATCTGCTCTCCTAGTTAGCATTTGTAAACTATTATTTGCCTTGCCCCCCATTTAATGAAGATGAAGCGATATGGCCATGTTTGTAGTCCATATCAGGAACAGCCTAGGATGACAACCATGGCTTCCTCCATAGATACAGTGGAGACATAGCCACCCAGGAACAGGAGGTGTGTTATCTGCAGGATTACCAGGTGAAAATAAAGCAAACGTTGCTAGTTAAAAGAAAACTAATGCATCACCACATCAAGGACTAGCAATCTGCAATATGTTACATTTTTGGCTTTGGTTTTAGATACACTTTAAGCATATGAGCAGACAAATATTACCAGGGGAGGCAAGATATGAAAAATAGCCCTCTATAACTTTTCCATATTTAATATTAAACATCTATTTTATTATATATTATTATAAAATTATATGAACTAAACTATCTCAGAATAGCTCTAGTCTTTGGAACATGTGCAACATACTTGAGTATGGGTTGTTCGACTTTCACATGTTGGTAAAGTAACTCTTCCTCTATAATAACTCTTCTTCTTCTCTGTTTTCATTGCAGGTAAATAATGGATTCCAAGTAGAAGCAACCTGCAGTCATTGAGTTCTTGACAAAGGAGGGGTGCAGGCTGCAACATTTATGTTTATACAGAGATGACATCATTGACAAGAGTCACCAATGACAAGAACTTGCTCTGATTTCATCTCTGTAAACATTTTGAAGCCTTCTGTGGATGTCAGACAGCCTCCACCCCTCCTTCATCAAGTACTCAGTGATGACATGTTGCTTCTGTTTGGAATCCATTATTTACCTGCGATGAAAAAGAATTGCTACAGAGGAAGAGGTACTCTGCCAACATGTGAAATTTGCATGACCTTTGTAAGTTAATAAAAAATGCTATGCCCACTTTTGCAATACTTGGTACATCCTCATATCCTGTATTTGTATGTTTTGTATGTTCCTACTGCAGTATGTTTTATTCAGGGGTGGCCAACCTTTTGATTTTCTTTGGTCACATTAGAATAAAAGGAATTTTCTTGGACCACACATAAAATACACCAACAATAAGGGTAGCTGATGAGCAGAAAAAGTCCGGCAGACCACAACTTAATGATCACTGATGTAGATAATGTACCTATCTGAGTAATAAAAATTATTATTTTTTTTAACAGTTTTTATTATTAAATTAAAAGAGGTCAACATAAATCTAGTGCGATATTTGACACTGTTTTTGATAAACGAAAGCATCAATGTCTGGTTCGATGGATATAGCAATTCTCAATGCGGCTTCCTATGGGGGCATAGGATGAAGAGGAGGAGCCAGAAGCACTGACAGAGCATCTGAGAAGAGGAGAATCGGAGCTGCTCTGTGGAAAAACAGAGCAGGTAAGTATGACATAGTTTTATTTAAAAAAAAAAAAAAATAAAACATGAAGCTTTACAACCACTTCAAAGTGAATACATTACTTTTGGTACAGCCCTTATATTATAGACAGTTGAGAGCTGTCAAGGTACAGGCTGAAGCTTCTGTATCATGAGGGGAAACAAATAAAACATGTATAATAATTATATTTCTTTTACATTCACAGATCTGTGTTTAATGCAGTTGCAGATGTGCACTTTATTTGCCTAGTAATGCCGAGCAATGTTACGCTACGTAAGTTTCACAATTTTTGGGGGTTTTATTTCATACTATTTCTAATTTGGTAATAACACTAAAAAAACCATTGTCTGGCTCACTAATACAAAGTATTTTTGCCATCACTTCCTGAAAAGAGCCTGAATTGCTGATTATTGTATACCTTCTCTCCTATCCCATTACTTAATGTAGTAGGTGCGGGCTGAACAATAGAGACCTGTTCCTCCATGCATGCTAAATGGTGTGGATGGACAAATGTGGCCTGCTGGCTTTTGCACTCTGATAGCTGGTACCTGTCTGATCATTTGCTTTATCTGATTGGATGCCTTCACTCTTTGGCTGATTATTTTCCACCCAGCTCCTTTGACAATAGAGCAATTGACTTTTGTTGAGCTCGATGGTGTCAACAGGGACACCCACGTCTCAAATGTTGCCTGATTCAGCTAATGGCAGCCTTTAGTATATATCTAAAGTCAAACTTTGTTTTCATCACTATGGCTAGAAAACTTAATTTTTTTCCATTTTTCTTCTCTCTGATTTTTTCTTTATATAAATATCCCCCTGAAAGCAGACCTTCATCAAAGCATCAAATACAAGGTTTTCCTCTTCACTAATGTCCATCGCTCCATATAAAAATGCTGCACTTCACCCTATGCACATGATGCCACCACTTTTAATGCTATTGTACCCAACCATTCATATACAAAATAAATACATTTTATTAAATAGTATATGGAATATTAATTTTCTCCTATTTTTTTTATCTAGCTAGTGACTTAGCAGCTGCATTTGAGCCTATGAAGAAAATTGCTGAGACGAGACTTACTGAAGAACATACAGTATACATATGTTACAGACACAAACATTGTCCCCAGCTTTTCATCAGGAAAGCCAGGTAACCATCATGCCCAGTGAGCCGGGAAAGGTTAGAGGGTTACCTGGGTAAATCTCTAACCATGCTTTGAGTTTTAATATATTTGTGTGTGTGAAAGATAGCATTTCCTGTATTTTTTCTGTGCTTATGCAAGATTAATCTGTAATCATTGATTTTACATACCTGTTGACACCAGCCCCATTTGGATACAATAGGCAGTATTGCCAAATGCAGTCTCAATACAAAGATAGGGCAAAAGCTGGGTTGCATAGGATCAGGGGCGGACTGACAACAATGGGGCCCCCGGGCAATAGGGGATCATGGGGCCCCTGTGTCCTTGCCCAAACTCAAAAAAGCCTATGAAAAAGGTACCAGGGGCATCTCATGGGGCCCCCTACTGACCCTGGGCCCTTGGGCAGTGCCCGAGTTTCCAAATGGTCAGTCTGCCCCTGCATAGGACCCATTCACACCAATGTACTGGGTGGTGTGTCTGCAGATACAGTGATGCTGACCTTGTTTTATTACAGTGCATGACAGCGCACTGCAACACATCACAATGCACTGCAATGCATAAAACTAACATAGAGTTAAAAAAAAGAACAAAACATAGCAAGCAATGCATTGCAGGACACCTTTACATCACACAGCAGGACACATGCATTATGTGCTATGTATTGCTGTGTGATGAGGTGTGAACCAGCCCCTACTGTTGACTACTACTGTGACATATGAGTTTCAGTTTTGTTCCCTTAGTCAGACCCATAGATACAGGCTCTGTTTGGTAAAGTGCTGCCATGACCACCAAAACCCGAGATTAGTCATTTTAATTTGAAAAAATAAATCTCAGCACTAGAGGTCACTGTAGCTCATAAAATAATTTATACAAAAAAAATTATAATGCGTTTATATTCAACCCCACATGTTACTTCAAGGTTTCAGAAATGTTCATAAAATGTGTAGTCTGTAACAGAACACTCAATTTTAAAAGAACCCAATAATGTTTACATCCACCCCTGATTTTATTACACTACTTGAAAACATAACACACTGAAAGTGGTTGTAAAGACTCATGGTTTTTTACCTTCATGCATTCTATGCATGAAGATAAAAAACCTCCCCCCCCCCCTTTTTTTTTTTTGTTGTTTGTTTGTCTTCGCTCTTTTCTTTCCTCTTGTCTAGTCTGTCTTCTTCAGGCTATTTGTGCTGATTGTGATCCCTGTATTGAGCCCCGTACCAGCAATACTGCATCCATGTGCTGGACTCCTTAGAGAGCCTGCGTGTTCAGTAGCTCTCTGTATTCAGAGAGGTTCCTTCTTCTGTTCTTCTCGCATTCTGTATGCAGATACAGTAATAATCTTTCCTTAGAGTTCATTATGTTATTGGTCTCTAAGGGGTTTATTTACTAAAGCTGGAGAGTCCAAAATCAGACTCCCTTCTGCATAGAAACCAATCAGCTTCTAACCTCAGCTTGTTCAATGAAGCTTTGGCAATGAAACCTGGAAGCTGATTGGTTTCTATGCAGAAGTGAGTCTGATTTTGGACTCTCCAGCTTTAGTAAATAAACCCCTAAATGTCTATCATTTTTTAAATTTATTGTGTTTTCTTCCTATACGTCACTTATGTACACAGTTTATTTTCATGCTTTCTCATCAGTACATATTTTGTATTAGTCATCGAATCCTTTGTATGTTATATTCTTGCTGGTCATTGCATATGTTTTTGACTGATTCTCTGCTGTTTCCTATTCTGTAATAAAATTCTTTGTAAAAGAAGATATAAAACCTTCTGTATGCAGCAGTCCCCTCAGCAACCCTAACACTTACCTGAGCTCTACATGGACATGTAGAGCAGCAGCTCAGGAGCGAGCCTGCTCAGATGCTCCCATAGCAAGCTGCTTGTGCCAGCAGGGGACTCGAGAAGAGGAGGATACGGGCTGCTCTGTACAAAACCATTGCACAGAGCAGGTAAGTATGACATGTTTATTATTAATTATTTATTATTTATTTATTATTAATTTTTTTTTTAAAATTGCCTTTAGTATCACTTTAAAAGAGAAGTTTTATTTTCCAAATTATACTTACCTAGGTCGGTCCGATGCTGCATCCATCCCTCACCGGCTCTAAGTGTGAGAACTCAGCAATCACATGGCCAGTGATCACTGAGTTCTCACCACTGCTGTGAGCAGAGATAAGTGACTGTCAGTCACCACTCTCTGCTCTGTCCCCCCTCCACGCTCACTGGAGCACTGGCCTGTGGAAGGGGAGGGAGCATCTAGCTCAGGCTCTCAGTGGCTCGCTGAGAGGCTGAGCCAGGTGCTGCTACAGACTCTGGGGTGGATCCTGAATTTAAAGTCGTGATCTTTCCCCAGCCTGGACCAGCTCGAACTGCACTCTTGTGATCCACAGCCGAACTTTGGCTGTACTTCGGCTTTAAAGCATATCTAACCTAAAACAGAAATGTAATACATTTTATATTTAATAATATATTTTATATTAGATATTTTACATATATTATATTATATTTTATATTGCAGCTTACCAATCCTTAGATGTGGTGGAATCATTCATGTTATCTTCTTAGGCATTTTCTCTTTATTTTCATCTTGTGACCCAGCCAGTAACACATTTCCCGTCCTATAAGTGGCTCCTCTCTATAGAGGAAATACGGAGCCACCCTAGAACAGCAACATTGTCAGCCTGTGGAGATGGTAGTGTTAAATGGACTAGTAGATTTTGAGGGACTTTATATAAGTGACTAAAAAATTAAAGCTTTACTGCAGATAACACTTTTTAAGCAGCTATAGCAGAAGGTTTTTTTGGGGATAAAAGTTTTAGTTATATGAATAAAATCTGACTATTGTAAGCACCCCTGTCAGTGTAAAATGGTTTGTCTCAACACTCTAACTGACACTTTTGCTGGACAACCTGTATTGGTAAAGTGAAACTAATGGCAAAAAGACTTAACTTATTTGCAGCGGTCCAACGCCTGTGAGGTCCCTCGCTGGTCTTCAGCTGTCTTGGTTGGCTGATGCAGGATGAAGTCACTCCCGCTCATATGCAAGACTGCGGTCTTCCTGGCACACAGGCAGTCTGTCGAAATGTAAACTGTATTTTTTGGGTCTGATGCTTGAAAGGCAGAGGAGAGATCTGGGGTCAAATAAACCCCAGATTTCTCCATAAAGATGATCTGTCACTTCTCCAGCTATCACAAAGGATTTTGTTCTTCCCTTGCGATAGCCAAAAAGTGAGAAAAGAAAAAAATAAAAATAGACAATGTAAAAAACCCCAAAAACTCAGTGTACATTTTATAGGGAATTGCGAACAGGTAGGTAAATGCGTTTCATTGCTGAAGAGACATGTCTCTTCTGCAGTAAAGGCCCTGCCTGTTCGCAATTTTTACATTTTTCAACTTTGATTCCAACTTAAAGGAAAATGACAAATAACAGACTTACTGGCCACATCAACAAGTAGAAAAGTATGTTATGGCGGATATCATTATATATTTTGCCCATAGTTCCACTTTAGGACAGGCTTAAGTAATTAGAATTATATTAATATAACTGCACCTTATATACAAAGTTTAATAATACATCTTTATTATCAAGTAAGGGATGAATCATTCATACTCATAATAAGAATACCTCATCATTTTTAAGATGAGGAACAGAAAACCCTTGTGTTTGAGATACGTAAAACAGCAGTTGCTCACTTTTTCACTCCCTCTGAAAACCAGAAAGCAAGGAATCCTAGTGAATAGAGGCCTGAACATCACTCGTTTTTTTCCCAGAGGCCATCTGCAAACCCAGAACTGCTAAATGTTTTATGTGCAGCATGTATTTATTTTACTCTTTTATGTAGTGCTGACCTATTCCACAGATTTACACATACTGTAAGTCTTTGTCCCCAGATGAGCTTGGATCGTAATCTTAGATCCTAGTGACTCTACCGCAGCCATATGCATGTAGTTATACCATGGAGTAATTTTGGATGAAATACACTAAACCAAGCAAGCAAAGAAGGGGTGCACTCTCCTTGTGCATTACCATGATAAAAAGGATTTTTTTTTAAAATGACAAAAGTGTATACTCACAAACCAAGACTCATAATACAAACTGGAAACCAGAGCTCTGAAGAAGGGAATACGTCTCCCAAAACGCGTTAGCACACCCTGCTGTCAGATTACTGTTTTTTCAGCCTGTCATACTGGTTTCCAGCTTGTATTATGAGTCTTGGTTTGTGAGTATACACTTTTGTCATTTTAAATAAATTCCTTTTTATCGCGGTAATGTACGAGGAGAGTACGCCCCTTCTTTGCTTTCTTCCAGTACCATCAAGATTCCCCGATCTTTAGAGGGCTGCACCCCAAGAAGTGACTGTTACTGTGGTCTTGGGAGACTTACAGACTTGAGCGCTTGTGTATGGTTTTTCTTTCTCTACACTTAACCAAGCAAAATGTTTATTAATTGTGGAACCTGTTCCTGCTGGCTGTATACATATATATAGTGACAAAAAAGGTGGGACTTAATGCTCAGAAACCTCACATATGCATTCATGGGGAACCTTTATTCTGTGCTGAGAATACGCTCACTGTGCACTCCTAGCACAGTGACTGAGCTGTCAGCTCACGGTCATTGTTTTTGATGCAGAGCTCCAAATCACGTGACCACTGTGACAGCCAATCACAGCAGCGGTGGCACAAAAGGGTTTACTATAGCCATAACATTTTATTTTATTTTGGATAGACCAGGTAGGGTTAAAGCCTCTGTCAAGTGTTTATTGTCAGGAGAGGATGTAGTAGGTGATCTCTCCAGCGAATGACATCAATAAATAGAACAACATTTTCAGAGAGAGGAAAGGTTAGATCCTCTGGCAATTTTTTGGATTGCTGTAGAGGCGAATGATGAACAGCTCTGTATTTTGGCCAGAGCACACAAACTTCAAAAGAGTGGACAGGATAAAAGAAAAAAGTAAAACTACTAAAAATCGCGAACCTCATCCGCAGATATCGCCCACTCTGCTCCTTCCAAGATATCTTCCTCTCTAGCTCCCTCATCACTTCCTCCCACGCTCGCCTCCAGGACTTCTCCAGAGCCTTTCCCATCCTCTGGAACTCCCTACCACAGTATGTCCGGTCAGCCCCCACCCTGTCTGCCTTTAGGCGATCTTTGAAAACTCACTTATTCAGGGAAGCCTACCCCACCTCCACCTCCACCTAAGAACTATACTTGAATCACCTCCACCAGATCATCCGCCACAGCTATCACCTTTTGTATCACCTCCCCCTTCCTTTAGATTGTAAGCTCCACGAGCAGGGCCCTCATATTCCTTCTGTACTGAACTATATTGTAATATTGTAAAGCGCTGCACAAACTGTTGGCGCTATATAAATCCTGTATAATAATAATAAAATGAATATGCAAAAGATATAAATGCAAATCTTTGTAAACTAGGAAGGTGATCATTTATACTCTACACATACTATACAAGAATACATATCATTGCTATTTCTATAAATAATAACTGGAACACACACACAGGGGTCTCTTTGTAAGGCATTTATTGGCCAAGAGTCACACACATTTGTGCAGGCTGCATGCTTTTTGCCCATAATTTCTGTAATAGATTAATTCCTATGATCGTCAGCTCCATCTAGAGGGCAAAAAGTGGTATGATTTACTGAAATACCATAATGAGAAAATATACCACAATTTGGTCACTAGATGGAGCTGGCAATCATAGGAATTAAAGCAGAACTATAGGCAAATCTTTTTTTCCATTTTGGATAGAGTAAGGGGGTTACAACCCCCAGCAATTCATTTTTTGCCATCTGTGCCCCATTTGGGAGATTTACCTTCTCTTCTTGTGCCATAGTTAAAATAGGGTTTTCCCAAATTTTGGGTTGTCCCTAGAACAGTAATAGAGGGGAAATCCTCCAATGGGGACACTAGTTCTGTTGACCCTGGTGACAACAAGAGGTTCACTAACTTTGTAGGGATTTTCTCTCACTTCCTGTTATGGCCATAGGATAGGAAGTGAATTAAAAATCTCCCCATTGGGATGCATATAGCAAAAATAAAACTGACATCTTTACAAAGTTTATAAGGTTGTAACTCTTCCTTACTCTATTTAAAATGGGAAAAAGGTTTGACTTTAGTTCTACAAAAATCTATTACAGAAATTACGCCCAAAATGAATGCCACTTGCACAAATGTGTGTCACATTCATTCACAACCTTTTTAAATAGACCACTTAAAGTGTATATCAAGCTAAGCAACATTTTTTGGAGAAGAGTTAGTGCTCCTTTCAGTTATTCTGCTATCTGGTGTTCCGACAGAAAGATTAACTCTCATTTCCTGTTCCAGTGACAGCGGTTTTTAATGGGAACAGGCAGAAAATGAGGGACTATGGGGACACAGACAGCAAATCAAGTCTTACAGGGGTTCTAGACTTCTCCTACTCTACTGAAAACAATTGTTTTTTTTTTAATGTATGTCTGTGTTGCTGTTGAATTGTTTTCCTCACTTCCTATCTGGTAAACTGTCAGCAGAACAAGTAAGGGGGATTCTCTAACACAGCCTCAGATGGCAATGAAAACCTGATAAAAGTTTCAACTCTTTCCCACTTTATCCAAAACAAAGAAGCAAGCTATTGGCTTAAAGTGGTTCTCTAGTCACTTTTTAAATACTGTAGCTGCTGCCTTTTAATAATAAGACACTTTCCTATCTTGGGATCCAGCTCAGTACTCACCCGGGCCAGTTCTTCACTGGTCTTCGGGTTCCTGGCGCTGCCATGCTGAGCGTGGAAGCCGGCTGTGAAGCCCCAGGGCTTCACAATTGACTCCCCACTTCTCATGCATGAACCACACTGTGTCATGTGAATGGTCCCGCAGCCTTCTGGGACCTGTGATGTGTCCCAGAAGGTTGTGGGCATGGAGGGAGGAGGGCAGACTTCTGGTGGAATCTCTTTGGCGATTTCAATGGAAGTGTCGAGGTGCTGCCTTTCAAAACTAGGTACCTGCTCTCCCAAAAAAATGATGTTCCAAAAGTAGAAGAGGAGGGGGGAGGAGGAGGAAGAGTGGAATGTCCATTTTTCTGTGAAGTTCTGCTTTAACATATACTTCATATAAAAGCTTAAAGCAATTCTAAAGGTTAATTTTTTTTTTTGGAAAATAACACTGCTGTGTGCAGTGGTTTTACACAGAGCAGCCTGGATCCTCCGCTTCTTGGGTCCCAACAGGCTCCCTTGGCCCCTTCCTCCTGTTGGGTGCCCCCACAACAAGCAGCTTGCCATGGGGGCACCTGCTGCTCTGTGTGTCCATTCACACGTAGCTGCGGCTTGGCCCACCCCTCTCTCCTCATTGGCTGACTGACTTGATTGACAGCAGCGGGAGCCAATGGCTCCCGCTTGCTGTCTCAGCCAATGAGGAGGCAGAGACCTGGGACAACTGAGGCGTTCTTTCACATCGATGGATTGTGATGGGGCTCAAGTAAGTATTGAGGGGGTTAAGGGAACTGCTGCACAAAGGATGCATGAAGATAAAAAACCTCGAGCCTTGTGTTGTGTTTGTGATGCTTTTTTCACGTTTACTGATGTGTTTTGAGTTTTCATGCTTTTTTTTTTTTAAGCCTTCATGGGACTGAGATTGAGCTCTGCAGTCATTTTGAAGCAGTTATTTTCTTACTCTGGGTCACAATCCTGCACAATGTCCTTTTGTCTTTGTTTGGTTTTTTGACCATGTCAACAGCACTTATGCTTATCAGACAACGTTTTCCTGGAAACTGTATATGTCGTCATAACCTTTGGTATTGTTCCTCACGACGCGGCAAAAAAATTGGCAACTTCAGTCACAGAGGCACCTGATATGTGCAACCAACAATTTTCCCTCTTTGAAGCTCAGTAAGGTCTGACATGACTCTGTATTACTAGCAGCACACGCAGTGAATGATGAAAGTGAAGCTTCCCACCTGTTAGCTAGGTGTCTCATCACACAGCGGAATGGTACATTATTTCCACTTTCAACACAAAACACGTTGTCACTTTCACACCTGCAAATCATGTAGTGGTTCCATTTTTTGTCTAACCCCAGTGTTTATATATATATATATATATATATATATATATATATATATATATATACAGTATATATATATATGTGCTGTATGTGTGTATGTGTGTATACAGTGAGGAACAGAAGTATTTGAACACCCTGCGATTTTGCAAGTTCTCCCACTTAGAAATCATGGAGGGGTCAGAAATTCACATTGTAGGTGCATTCCCACTCTGAGAGACAGAATTTAAAAAAAAAATTTAGGAAATCACATTGTATGATTTTTAAAGAATTTATTTGTCTTGCACTGCTGAACATAAGTATTTGAACACCTAAGAAACAGCAAGAATTCTGGCTCCCAAAGACCTGTTACTGTGCCTTTAAAAAGTCCACCTCTACTCCACTCATTAATCTAACTTTATAGCACCTGTCTGAGCTCTTTAAAGACACCTGTCCACCCCACAGTCAGTCAGACACCAACTGCTACCATGGACAAGACCAAAGAGCTGTCAAAAGACACCAGAGACAAAATTGTGGACCTCCACAAGGCTGGAAAGGGCTACCGGGCAATTGCCAAGCAGCTTGGTGAAAATAGATCAACTGTTGGAGCAATTGTTAGAAAATGGAAGAGGCTAAAGACTACTGTCAGTCTCCCTGGAACTGGGGCTCCATGCAAGATCTCACCTCGTGGGGTATCACAGATGATAAGAAAGGTGAGGAATCAGCCCAGAACTACAAGGGAGGAGCTGGTCAATGACATGAAGAGAGCTGGGACCACAGTTTCAAAGGTCACTGTCGGTAGAACACTCCGCCGTCATGGTTTCAAATCATCAAGGTTCCCCTGCTCAAGTCATCTTTTGTCCAGGCCCGTCTGAAGTTTGCCAATGACCATCTGGATGATCCAGAGGCAGCATGGGAGAAAGTCATGTGGTCAGATGAGATCAAAGTTGAACTTTTTGGTCTAAACTTCACTTGTCGTGTTTGGAGGAAAAAGAAGGATGAGTTGCATCCCAAGAAAACCATCCCTACTGTGAAGCATGGGGTGGTAACATCATGCTTTGGGTTTGCTTTTCTGCGAAGGAGACAGGACGACTGCACTGTATTAAGGAGAGGATGAATAGGGCCATTTATTGTGAAATTTTGAGCAACAACCTCCTTCCCTCAGAAGATGGGTCGTGGCTGGGTCTTCCAACATGACAACGACCCGAAGCACACAGCCAGGATAACCAAGGAGTGGCTCCGTAAGAAGCATATCAAGGTTCTGGAGTGGCCTAGCCAGTCTCCAGACCTAAATCCAATAGAACATCTTTGGAGGGAGCTGAAACTCCATGTTGCTCAGCGACAGTCCCGAAACCTGACAGATCTAGAGGAGATCTGTGTGGAGGAGTGGGCCAAAATCCCTGTTGCAGTGTGTGCAAACCTGGTCAAGAACTACAGGAAACGTTTGACCTCTGTAATTGCAAACAAAGGCTTCTGTACCAAATATTAACACTGATTTTCTCAGGTGTTCAAATACTTATGTTCAGCAGTGCAAGAGAAATAAATTCTTTAAAAATCATACAATGTGATTTCCTGAAATTTTTTTTCAAATTCTGTCTCTCAGAGTGGGAATGCACCTACAATGTGAATTTCAGACCCCTCCATGATTTCTAAGTGGGAGAACTTGCAAAATCGCAGGGTGTTCAAATACTTCTGTTCCTCACTGTATACAGTTGTGACCAAAATTATTCAACCCCCACTGAAATTGAGTGTTTTGGCCAGTTTGACATTGCTTTTGATCATTCAGTCATCTTGCTTACATTTACATTAAAGAGGCACTTGTAGGTCAGACAAATATAACATAACAGTTATAATGAAATAACCACAAATGTCTTTTCTGTGCTCACAGCATTATCAGTTTTATTCAACCCCCAAGTGACATTCAATCTTAGTACTTAGTACAGCATCCTTTTACAGTTATAACAGCTTTTAAACGTGAAGCATAGCTTGACACAAGTGTCTTGCAGCGATCTACGGGTATCTTCGCCCATTCTTCATGGGCAAAGGCCTCCAGTTCAGTCACATTCTTAGGCTTGCGCACTGCAACTGCTTTCTTTAAGTCCCACCAGAGGTTCTCAATCGGATTTAAGTCTGGTGACTGCGATGGCCACTCCAAAATGTTCCAGCCTTTCCTCTGCAACCATGCTCTAGTGGACTTGGAGGTATGCTTGGGATCATTGTCCTGTTGAAAGGTCCAACGTCTCCCAAGCCTCAGGTGTGTGACGGACTGCATCACGTTTCCATCCAATATCTCCTGGTACTGAAGAGAATTCATGGTACCTTGCACACGCTGAAGCTTCCCTGTACCTGCAGAAGCAAAACAGCCCCAAAGCATGATTGACCCTCCACCATGCTTCACAGTAGGCAAGGTGTTCTTTTCATCATAGGCCTTGTTCTTCCTCCTCCAAACATAGCGTTGATCCATGGGCCCAAACAGTTCTAATTTTGTTTCATCAGTCCACAGAACACTATCCCACAACTTTTGTGGTTTGTCCACATGGCTTTTGGCATACTGCAGTCGACTCTTCTTATTCTTTGGAGACAGCAAGGGGGTACGCCTGGGAGTTCTGGCACGGAGGCCTTCATTACGCAGTGTGCGTCTTATTGTCTGGGCTGAAACTTCTGTACCCACATCTGACAAATCTTTTCTCAGTTCCTCAGCAGTCACACGGGGACTTCTCTCCACTCTACGCTTCAGGTAGCGCACAGCAGTCGAAGTCAGCATCTTCTTTCTGCCACGACCAGGTAGCGTTTCAACAGTGCCCTTTGCCTTGAATTTGCGAATGATGCTTCCTAAGGTGTCTCTTGGTATGTTTAACATCTTTGCAATCTTCTTATAGCCATTGCCCTTCCTGTGAAGAGAAATCACCTCTTCTCTTGTCTTCCTGGACCATTCTCTTGCCTTCACCATGTTTGTAACCACACCAGTAAATGTCTAGAAGGAGCTGAGTATCACAGTCATTTTAAAGCTGCCTAATTGGTGCTTATTATGCTTGATTGCTGCTCGGTGACATCCACAGGTGTTTTCAATACCTGATGGAAAGCACCTGTATGAACCTCTGTTCTTCAGAGTGGTAGTCTTTAAGGGGTTGAATAATTGTGGCAATGAAGAAACCACATAAGAACCATTTACTACTGTATTACATAAACAATTGATGTCATTTTAGTTGCATTTGGGTAGTTACAACGTCCTTGTAGGATTTGATTCTGAATACAATTCCAAATGTACACTATAGTCCCTAAACCCCTTTACAGCATTGGGGGTTGAATAATTTTGGTCACAACTGTATGTGTGTATATATATATATATATATATATATATATATATATATATATATATATATATATATATATATATATATTTCTCAGTAGGTACAATGGGCACTCAACCTAAGTTGACTTGGTTGAAATGTCCAAGATTTTTTGCTATGTTGTCGTGGGGAACAGCAGAATGCACTTTAAATGTTTATCAAATGTATTTGTTTTTTCAGGGTAGAAGATCATGATGACCTGATGCCAATTTTTATGCGTCACAATGATACCCTAAAAGCCACCTATGGAGAATTTTTCCTTGCAGAATTAATCAAAGCTCAAGATGAAGAAAACCATGCTGTCGTCTGTGAGGTAAGCTTGATTATTTGTTCTTGTATGTTGTAATTTATACATCTGCCAGCTTCTTCTTTCACATTTTCTAAATAGTGGAATGTACCTAAAACTACCTTTCTTGTAGCTCTGCTATATTAATGAAGTAAAGGCAAAACTTTTTTCTTCATTTTGGATAGCGTAAGGGTGGGTTATAACCCATGTCAGTTTTTTTGCCATCTGTGCCTCCATTGGGATTTCCCCTTACTTCCTGTCCCTGACCCAATACAGGAAGTGAGTGGAAATCCCTCCAAAGTACAGGAATCCCTGGTTGTCACCAGTGTCTCCATTGTAAGAATTCCCCTCTATTACTGTTCTGGGGACAACCCAAAACTTGGGATTTTCATTCACTTTAACTTTGGATGATAACAAAAAACATGACAAGAGAGAAGGTGAATCACCCTATCAGGGGCACAGACAGCGACTAAAAGCTACCAAACCAGCTGCTGAAAAGGTCTGGGCTTGTAATCACACTAAAAGAAATAACGTTAAAGGTCCAACTCACTTCTAGTTCATTCACATTGTATTCAATCAAGCCTTAATGAAAGGGGCGCTTTTGGACCCCCAAAAAGTGATGGCTACTCTTTGGATTCCTGACCCCTACTCTTGTATCTGGACCTCTTAGCAGTGGTGTAGCACCTCAATTTTAATTTTTGTTATATAGCAATAAAAACTGGACAGGTGTTCTAATCCCTCTCCACTCTATCCAAAACTAGAAAATAAATTTTTGCCTTTAGTTATACTTTAAGCCCTGGTTTCCACTGAATGTGACTTTGAAATTGCGCTACTTCACTTAAAGTAGCACAATTTTCATAACTTTAGATCAGTGTGATTTGTACCTCCGATTTTACTGTGGCTTGCAACTTCATTTAACAGAAGTCAATGCAAGCCGCAATGAAAAAGTAGTGCAGGAACTATTTTTAAAAGTGCACTACTTCAAATCACACTGATTAAGACAGTGCCATAGAAATATTTAGATGCGACTTCAGGTGCGATTTGTAAATCACATGTCACACTTGAAGTCGCATCAGTGTGAACCAGGGTTTAGGAGGTTTGGTCATCCTAGGTATGATAACATGGCTACACCATATTTGAACCTGGCATCGCTCATTGTGTCAGGTAACCCCTTCACGCCGACGTAACACAAATATGCAGCCTCACAAAACTGAGCTTTTTTCCGTGGGGCTGCATATTTTCATACCTGTCTTTGTGCTGGGAGTGTACCTAACAGCGTGCACCCTACAGCACAATCCCAGCACAAAGACCGGGGTGTCACTGAGAGCCCCGGGTCCTCTTCTAATGATCGGGACCTGGGACTCCTGATTCTGGGTCACATGATCGCTGTGATAGCCTCTGATTGGCTATCACAGTGATCAGTCACTGTACAGCCAGCCCCCCTTGTTTTTTTCTCTATAAATGGATTTATGCATTGTATCTCTCTCTTTCTTTGCATAGAGGAAAAAAAACTATTTGTTAAAAAAAAAAATTTTTTTTTTTTTTTTAATTAAAAAAAAAATATTAAAAAATAAAAGTAAAAATACCTAGATCAAGGTTTGATCTAGTTCAGTGCCAGGGTTAGTGTTTGGATCAAGGTCAGGGTCAAAGGTCAAATTGGTATCAGTGTCAGTCAGGGTCAGTGTGTTTTAGGTTAAAAAAAAAAACAAAAACCAAGATGCACACTATTGTTTCTGGGCTGTACTGTGTGTACACCACCCTTCTAAATCCTGTTACAACTACCCAGTGAAAGGAAAATGCATATATTCACCTATTCTCACTGATCACGTGATCTCCCCAACTTCTGGGGAGAGGAGAGATCGCCAACAATGGCTGCAATGTCTGTGTGGTGATGTCACACATAGGCATACTATGAGGGATCCATTGTTGGCGCTCCTTCTTCTCCCCTGAAGCCACCGCTCAGAGCTGATCACATGACCTCTCTTAATAGATAAGTATAAGCATCTTCCATTCACAGGATTGTTGGAATAGGATTTAGAACAAAGGGTAGGAGCAGGTTTAGGCATAGTTAGCAATAAGCCTGTGATTCTACTTTCCCTGAATGACATTTAAAGTGTCACTAAAGCCAGGATTCTGCATTCGCTATATCTGGTCTCCCACAGTACACAGAAAATGGAAGTGCAATTATTTTAGATTGTAAGCTCCACGAGCAGGGCCCTCCTGTTCCTTTTGTACTGAAATGTATTGTATTTGTACTGTCTCCCTTTATATTGTAAAGCACTGTGCAAACTGTTGGCAGTATAGAAATCCTGTAGTATAATAATAATAATAAAAAACTGCTAAATACCTTTTCTCATCAGCAGTTAGAGCAGTCTTGTGACTTCTATCAGGGTCCGGTAGAGCACATATTAAAGCTTGTAGGAGTTTTACTCTAGGAGGTTGCAGAACCCCTGACCTCTGTCTGGACAGTGCCCTCTCTAGCAATACACACCAAACTGAGCATGTGCAGAATGTCTCCACAGATATGCTTTATCAGGAGATAAGAAGGGGACACAGGAAGAAGGGGGGGATCAGAGAAGTCAGGATCAAACAGCATTTTTACACAATGCAGATGATTAACTCGTTAGGTTCCACAGTGAGTATAACAAGCATGCTTTACTGCATATACAGATTGGTTTTACTGTTGTGGGTTTAGTAACACTTTAATTTGTTTGCATAATATAAACAGCTTTTTTAATTCTTTGTTGCATGTCAGCACAGCTAATCTCCTTCAGCCTCTTTACAACCACTACATGTCTACATGCATGCACTCTGGCAATGCAGTGGATCATGGCTGTGCAGTGTGTTGTAGTCTCTTTTGGAAGCCCATGTGACAGGGTGACAACACAGGAGCATACCTGGGAGACAGGGACAGACTGTTGTAATCCCAGCGACTGGAATCTATTTAAAGTGCTTCAAGCTACAATAAACAGAGGTGATCGCTGGCTCTGTGAATGGGCACAAATAGCTGCGGCCACCATCAGTCTGTCACTGCAGTGTATGGGCATGGTGGCTGGTGCTATCTGCACGCAGCTGTCACTCCCAGCTGAGATTTTCAGCATGGCAAAATGCTCATGTGATTGATGCCTTAAAGCGGTAGTAAACCCTGCCATCCCATCAGAGCTCTGTGCTGTAAACCGTGACTCATGCACGGGAGTGATGTCATCGCAGCTTAGCCACTTATAGGACCAGAGCCAGCGAACCCGTAAGGAAGACTGTGGGAAGATGGAAGCTCTGTCAGTGGTGACAGCACACCACTGGAGGGCTTCATTCTAGGGTAATTATGTCATAATGTGCTAGTATGCAATGCAGGTGCATCCATTTGGACAGTCCCCATACAGCCTCATCTGGAACAGGCAACCTTCAACACTGGGAGTAGCATCTAGATTTGTCAGTTTTTGTGCAGTGCTTTTGTCTTGGTTGCATGCTCATTACGAGCATCTAATTCTGGCAGTACAGTACTTTGCTGAATGCACCTAAACCCAAGAACAAAAAATATATATATTGCTGCTTACCAGTCCTTAAATGTGGTGGCTGCTTTAATCTTTTTTTAAACTTGTTAAAGTGCATACCCTTTAACAGCCTCCTATCAGAGTGTAATGGGTGACAGTAGCTCATCCTCAAAAAGGTACTGCCCTGAACTGTACTCCCACACCGGGCCCTTATGGAGCAGATGGCCACTGCAGTCTCACTGGGATCCAGGGCCCATGCAAGGCACAAGTTCCCTCCAGGGTTCCATATAGTGGTAGCCTCCGCTCCACTTGAAGAAGTGGTGTAGTAGCAGCGTAGCAATGGTCACCTGACCACGCCATCATCCCAGCACAAAATGGAAGTGACATTGCTTATTGTGATGGCGCTATATAAGTACCTGAAATAAATAAATAAATTTTGCTGCAAGCCCAACAAAAGGAAGAGACACTGACACAGCCTTGCTGCACTCGGTAAGAAGTACAGGCCACTCTCTGGACCCGGTAACTGCAGGGAAAGAGTTTCGGACACAGCACTTGAACCCTGCTTAAGGGCAGGTTTACTTATGAAAGTGAAATGAACCTGTTGCTATTTTGTGAACATTCAAGTATTTACATGTGTGTTACAATCAGTAAATGGACTTTAAAACAAGCCACTACTGACCTCTGCAGTGGTAAAAAGCCCTTGTTGATAACTGTGCTAACATATACTGTATTTGCATTTTACTTGTATTATCTAAAAATACGTGAAGAGCACGTACATGATTTATGTACTACTACTAGTATTACTGCTTTTGTACTTTTTTTTTTCTTACAAATTCCATCCTACTAGTGACTTCCTAGCTATATATGTTTTGCATATTGCTTTGGAGTTTCGGACACAGCACTTGAACCCTGCTTACGGCCATTTGCCATTTTATGAACATTCAAGTGTTTACACGTGTGTAACAAGCAGTAAATGGACTTTAAAACAAGCCATTACTGACCTCTGTAGCTGCAGTGGTAACAAGCCCTTGTTGATAAATGTGCTAAAATATTCTGTATATGCATTTTACTTATCTAAAAATACGTGACGAGGACATACATGATTTATGTGCAGTATTACTGCTTTTGTACTTTTTTTTTTTCTTACAAATTCCATCCTACTAGTAACTTCCTAGCCATATATGTTTTGCATATTTGTTTTGGGGCATATTGTTTTGAAGTTTCAGACACTGCTTACGGACAGGTTTACTTAAAATGAACCTGTTGCCATTTTATGGACATTCAAGTATTTAGATGTGTGTAACAAGCAGTAAATGGACTTTAAAACAAGCCATTACTGACCTCTGTAGCTGCAGGCACTTTGCAACAATTCATACTAAAAAGGTTTATTGCAGAGGCTGAGTGCCCAATGGTAACAAGCCTTTGTTGATAACTGTGCTTATAACATATACTGTATATGCATTTTGCTTGTATTCTCTAAAAAATACATGAAGAGCATGTACATGATTTATGTGCAGTATTACTACTTTTGTACTTTTTTTTTTCTTACAATCCAGCTAGTGACTTCCTAGCCATATATGTTTTGCATATTGTTTTGGAGCTAATTATAACAGAAAATTAGTTATTTGCTTAATAGCTTATTGCAGATAGCAACACAATAAATAATAGATTCATGTCACAAGCTTCCAGATCTGGAATGGGCAGGAAAAGACATTTTATGCAATAACAGTAGATTTTCGCCACCACGGTTGTAAATTGGATAGATTAGCCCAAGTGAGCCAAAGCTGATGCCAGTTTTTCCTGCCGAGTATAAAGCTGGCATGTCCTCTTTTCACATATGGTAGATGGATTGGTTAATCAGCCTTTGCTGAGCATTGGCCTCAAATTACACAATAGCCAAAGAACTGCTAAACCCTAGCCTTTGTTCACATTACGCAAAACACGCCAGTCAGTTTATTTTAGAATAGAACATAAAGTCAACATTCTTGGGTTGAATTCCACTTTTGATTTATATCTATGACAACCAGATTGTCACTTGTTTGGGTTATAAAAATATAAATGTGGGAAGTGATTTGACACATTTGTTCTGAATTTCTGATGGCCACTACTATCACATTTTTAGTACATTATAGCATGTTCCTTTGCCCAAAAAGGCAGCTTTTTAGTAGAGTATCCCAGTTTTCAGCCAGTCATATTCCTAGAAAATAATGACATCACTGCAGCATGTGCCTTGTGCTAAATATATCATTACAAATGCTGAACTGCTAGGGTGCAATCACAGGTCATATATGTTGTATGTTCTTGCTTGTTTACTATAAAATGGCATTGATACTTAGCCACCTGGTGCCCAAGCTGCGACCGGAGGGCCATATATGGCCTTTTGTCATTTTAAGTGCGGCTCTAGGGCCCCAGCAATCAGTACAGGGAGCACCGATTTGTAAAGAGTCTCTTGATTGCAGTCCAGCGATCTCATTCAACATGTCCCAAGTCTCTGACGGGACTTCATTCTCCAACTACGCAAGTAGAACAATCTCTGACAATTTCCTCCAGTAAGTCTTCAGTGTATGACATTTTTCTGTAGCATTACATGTATTAAATATTATCTTTGCGGCACCCTTTCCCTTGCAAGTTGACAACCACTGGCTTGGCCTATGAGCTTGCACCATTTCCAATGGTAAAGTATAGTCAGACAGGTTACATTGAGGTAGGCCAAAGGAAGCAAAAAGCTCTTCAATAAACCAGCATAACACACAGTACAGCCTCGTTAAAACCAAAGACATCTACATATCTCAGTCCCATTATAAATCCCTAAAACAAGTGGTTTATTCCTCAATTTAGGATAGCGAGTAGAATCATGCAAATAAGTTACTTATGCCTCTGGGCCAACTGTACATCTAGAAATGATGATTAGCACATATAGCACAGGTAGAGGCCAATATTATATAACTGTGTATTACAAACTGCATACATCCGTTTCAGGCTTGTTGTCCATCATCATCTCAGTTCATGGACTGGAATTTGTGATTACCACCAATTACCAACCGTCAGTAAATTTACGGACAGTTTGTAAAAATCAGTAATTTCTACAAACTGATTTTGAAATACTGTATATACAGTAGTTATAGAAAAGAATCACCCCTTTAAAATAATCAAATTTTTTTTGCTTTGCAACCTTAAATGTTTTATCCAGCTGTATTTACTCAGTGCAACTTGGAGCATCCAAGTGAAAGATATAACACCAACATGTTAGAAAGAAAAAAAATAAACTCAAAAACAGAATAATTGAATTGGAAAAAGGATTACCTACCTCCTAAAAATGACTTGTAAACTCAATCAGGTGTAGCTAATCACCTTCTCAATGGCACACAAAGCCATTTCTCTTTCAACTGTGATCAGCTGTGGTCACTTTGATTAGCTCAGCATGTAAAGAGGCTTCCTGGAGCATTTCAGTCCCTGGTAGTGCAACTGAAGCAAACAATCAACTACGGGTGGCAAGGCACTGTCAAAACATCTCTGGGATATTGTCAAAAGATCTCCAGGAAGTTGTGGACAGGCACAAATCAGGAAATGGATACAAAAATGTTTTAAAGGCTTTGTCAATGCCTAGAAGCACAGTGAAGTCTATTATAAAGAAGTGGAAGGTATTTGGTACAACACAGACCCTCCCTGGATCAGGACGTCGCTCCAAACTGGATGAAAGACCCAAGAAGAAACTGGTCAGAGAGACTACTAAGAGGCCTACAGCAACTTTGAAGCAGTTTATGACAAAGAGTGGTCATTGTGTGCATGTGACAACAATATTTATTTATTTCAGGTACTTATATAGCGCCATCAATTTACACAGCGCTTTACATATATATTGTACATTCACATCAGCCCCTAACCCTCAAGGGGCGTACAATCTAAGGTCCCTAACTAACATTCATACACATACTAGGGCCAATTTAGACAGGATCCAATTCACCTATCAGCATGTCTATATCACAAATTCTCCACAAATGTGGCTTGTATGGGAGGGTTGCAAGAAAAAAAGACACTCTTCAAGAAAGGCCATGTGCAGTCACAACTGAGCTTTGCCAAAATGCACCCTGAAGATTCATGAAGCCACATGGAAAAAGGTGTTATGGTCAGATGAGACTAAAATTGAATTATTTGGCCTCAACACTAAATGATATGTCTGGTTGAAATCCAATATAGCTCACCATCCAAATAACACCATTCCTACAGTAAAGCATGGAGGTGGTATTATCCTGTTATGGGGGTGTTTCTCTGCAGCAGGGACTGGAGCACTTGTCAGAATAGAAGGAAAAATGTATGGGACAAAATTCTGTCAAATTCTTGAGGAAAATCATCTGCCCTTAGCCAGAAAGTTTTCAATGGAAAGAAGGTTTACCTTCCAGCATGACAATGGCCCAAAGCACACAGCAAAAATGACCACACAGTGGTTGAAGGAGAAAAAGGTGAATGTCCTTGCATGGCCTAGTCAGAGCCCAGACTTAAACCCCATTGAAAATCTGTGGAAGGACTTGAAGACTGCAGTCCATAAACAGCCACCAAATTTAACTGAACTTTGGGTAATTTTGCAAAGAAACGTGGGCAAATATTGCAAAGTCTAGATGTGCAAAGTTAGTATAGACATATCCCAACAGACTAAAGGCTGTAATTAAAGCAAAAGGTGGTTCAACAAAATACTGACACAAGGGGGTGATCCTTTTTCCAACTTGGTGTTTCTGTTTTTGAATTTTTACATTTTTTTTCTAACATGTTGGTGTTATATCTTTCACTTGGATATTATAAGGAGCACTGAGTGAATACAGATGATAAAACAAAAACGGTCTGTTTTCATTTCAGGCTCCAAAGCAACAAAATGTGATTATTTTAAAGGATGTGATTTTTGTTCTATTTGCCTGGCTTTTATGCTAATCCCCTGGCTTCAGTACGTTCTGAGTCACTGTCCTACTACACGTATGTAAATCAGGAAAGTCATAGCGCAGTGAGAACATGTAATCTTTATACATCTTCTGGAACAGTTACTCAAAGTATTGAAGCCAAATGATCAGCATTACATCCAGAAAACTAGCAATTGCAGAATGAGGGGTCAGCAGTAGCATCATCCATGCTGCTTGTATGAGAAGTTTCCTTTAAAATTGCCAATCCACCCAAAACTGGTATTCCAGTTTCAATTAAAACTGATTTGATTTATCTCCTAGAGATTCCAGTACCAAGGTCTCTGAACCCAAATTTCCAGCTGTACCCAACTGCAGCAGCCATTAAGTTTGGTTTCATGCTTGCTGCTGAATTTTGAATTCCTACTGTTTTATGAAAAAAAATAATTAGAACGGAAGAATTCACATGGAAATATGTACCGGTTTAAGTCTCCAAAAGGTACACAAAGTGATTTGCAATTCAGCCAACATCTACTGTTAACTGAAACATAAAGTTTGGGTACACTGATCATATGGAGAAAAGGTTGGTTGGGGGGTTTCTGGAGTTAGATGTAAAATGGTAGTCCACTAAGATCTTACATTGCATTTATAGATAGTGTATTGTGCTACGTTGCCTGCTAGCTTCCTGTATATTTCATCCCATAGTTCCTGTCTCTGTTCCTGCTCTCCTTGTAGTAATGCAGCTGTTCCTGTCCATCATGGGGTGTTCTCACTTCATAGTATAAAATAATTGGAAACTCCCAAATCCTTAGGTAAAAAAGGAACACGTATCCATAACAGCTGCCTAAGTGCAGAGATCTAAAAAATTCTCCAAAGTTTACAAGAAATCCCTAAGTGGTATAAGTCTCCAACATCTACCAAAGACTAGATTAACAGGTATGGGTGAAATTACCCTTTAAATTTAAAAAGAAACAGTAATTATTCTACAATTGCAGCTACCCTCAACATAAATACTGTATATATTATTAAACAGACAGCAGTTTTAATCAGTACATTTATTTTGGCTTTTCATTGTGTATATCAGACTTTCCCAACCTTTTGTAACATGGAGGGACCCTTGAAATAACTTTCTGATCTCAGGGAACCCCTACTAAAAATTACTATATCTACAAATCATGATACATTGTGTGATGGTCAGTGGGAAGATTGCTCATTACAATTGTGGTCATTGGGAAGAATTTCCCCCTTTCAGATAGCAAAAAAGATAACTGGTGACAGTGGGAACTTATCTGAGGGCCACAAATTGGTAATTTCTGAAGGAACCCCTAGCAACCTTTGAAGGAACCCTAGGGTTCTATAGAACCCTGGTTGAGAAACCTTGGTGTAGATATTGTAAGTCTATGAAGTAAACATAAGTATGTCTCTTGTAAACGCTGTTCTGCTATAGAAATACTCTGCAACAGTAACTTAGACTGGGTATAAGGTATGGCCCTTTAAAATGACTTGCACCAAATTCAAAATCTCTGCCTCCACTTTGGGTAGCTTTACCTGTGACCTGGGGTCCCAAGGAATTCCCTTACTTTTCAGGGATTTTCTCTCACTTCCTGTTTTGGTTATGGGATATGAAGTGAAGGTAAATCTCCCCAATGGAACACATATGGCAAAAAATAAACTGACAGTGGTTATAACCCTCTCTTACTCTATCAAAAATTAAAAAAAAATATATAAGTATAGTTGTAGTTGAACTGCATTATTGATTCTTTCCCTAGGATCATGGTACTGCTGTGGGTTTCATGAGTGTGAGTGGTGAGGTCAACGTCGAGCTGATGCAAGATTCCTTTGACCTGGGACCTTTCCATGGTCTCTGCAAGCCACACCCCGAAGATGTTCTAAAGGAAAAGGAGGAATTGGCCTCAGAAAAAGGTATGACAGTATCTGCTAGTCTTGAAAATGAACTCCAGGCAGATGTCAAATTACTGAAGTCCTGTATTGGTTAATAGAGCATAAATAAATGTTTTTACTTTCTCATTTGTTGAAGCACTGAGAGTCAGAAGAATTCTTACATTGTTAGGTTATACTGATGGCTATAGGAGAAGGAGACACTGGCAATAAAAAACTGCTGGCCAAAACAGGAAAACACCACCCGCAACCATGATGCCTCAATTTTTTTGTTCGTGTCCTTAGGAGAGTGAATGTGTTTTCTACAGCTCTTCTGTTCTCTGTTCGTTTAGAAGATTTTTGCATCAACAACTTCTGGTAGATTCATGTTGGCTATGTTAAATCCTGGAAGTCTCTCTAGTCAGCCAATGAGGGCTAGTAGATTCATGCCAAATACTGAAATTTCTAGAAAGTCTCTCCCGTCAGCCAACAAACACTGGTACATTCATGCTGAATATGTAAAACCCTGAAAGTCTCTCCAGTTGGCCAACAGGTGCAGATTTATAATGGTTTTCTCTCTGTGACAGTCCAGAATTTGTGGAGGCCTTTTCAGTTAGCCAATGAGCGCTGGTAGATTGGTGCCAGATATTTTAAATCCTGGAAGTCTCTAGTCAGCCAACAAGGGCTAGTAGACTCATGCCAGATACTAAAATTTATGAAAGTCTCTCCAGTCAGCCAATGAGCACTGGTAGATTAATACTGAATATAAGTCTCTCCTGGAAGTCTCTCCAGTCAGCCAACGGGTGCAGGTTTAAAATGGTGTCTTCTTTGTGACAGCCCAGAAGGGAGGTCTTTCCAGTCAGCCTGTGAACACTGGTTGATTCATGCAGACATGTTAAATCGTGGACGAGACAATGAGTGCAGGTTTATTCTGGTGTTCTCTCTGCAACAGCATAGAATTTCTGGAGGTTCTACAGTTATCTGCAGCTACTGGTAGATTCAGGCTGGTTTTGGAAATCCTAGTAAGCTCTCCAGTTAGCCAAGCAGTGTAGATTCGGAAGTCTGTTATCTGTACTGTGACAGTCCAGCAGTCAGCAGTGACCACTTGTCTGTGTTCCAGTTCATACAGGGCTCTGCTATCAAGATCAGGCTAGTATGTGTGGGGGTTCACCATGGAGCTATTGACCCAGAGCTGAGGCAGTTTTCCTGCCCTCTGCAAATCATTATTGTGAGTACTTAAGCAGGCTTATGTTGAGTTATGGTTCCTCTGTTTCTTACTGAAGGTATTTTCTACAGATACAACTGTAGCTGACATTTTGTGGGGAGGTAAAATCCTTGTTTTCTTTTTGGCATTGCTCACTCTTTATATACTTTTCAAGGTGGTCACTTGGGGAGCCCTCCTCTTTGTTTCTCGGGCTTTCCTAGAGGAATTGTTACAGTTTTTTGCAATATGTCCACCCCCTCCTTCTCCCTAGCTATTGCTGATGCAGCTCTAATGCAGGAGGGACTGCACACAAATAAAAATCCAGCAGATTGTTACTCAACAGCGGTGGATTCAAATGCACTTTTCTACAGTCCAAAATCAATTCAGTACTATTGGCATTTGCCTGTGGTTTTTAAATCTATCTACCTTAACGTAGACAGGTTGACAGTAAAGCATATCCAGGCTCTTGCCAGTCACTAGCCTTGGCATTACTCATTGCCTCCATCGCCATTTCAGTGCCATACATCACAGCTTCTCTGTGCTTTAGAAAGTAGAGGAATGATAGATAGGCATTAACATCCTTTCTCCCCTTCCTCTTTTAAATCTGAAACAGGCACACTGGACTTCTCTGGTTCAGGCAGTATCCATCAGAGTATCATTATTAGATATGGGTTTTAAGTTCAATGCATGCTCTGAAGAAGGAATTATTCTGACTTATTTTGGTCTTCAGCCATTACAAGCAATAGAAAATCGTTCTCTGTGGGACAAATTCTCTC
The DNA here is from genome assembly GCF_062004578.1 of Staurois parvus. Taxonomy (NCBI): domain Eukaryota; kingdom Metazoa; phylum Chordata; class Amphibia; order Anura; family Ranidae; genus Staurois; species Staurois parvus. Next base: position 3,748,622 of record NW_028318197.1, read on the forward strand.
CTTCCTGAAGCTGGGTCTGGACAAGGGTTTGGCACTCAGCACTTAAAGGACCAGCTTTCCCTCTTTAATTTTTTCCAAAGCCTGTTGGTCTTTCACACCTCGATTTAGAACTTTGTTCAAGTAATCAATGTAGCTTTCCCTGTTCATTCCTCATTGATTCCTTGGAATCTAAATCTGGTTCTCTCTGTCTTTCAGAAACTGACATTTGAACCTCTCTGTCTATTCTCTCTCTCTACTCACATCACATCTGGTAAACCAGCTTCTTGTACAATCTATAGGTAACTCTAGCAGACCATCATCTAAACATATGGTCTTAACTGGTTCCACCTTTTTTCTGTTGAGGTACACTCTAGTAGATCTGCGAGTCTTGCTCTTTTTTGGCATTAAGCAACTTTCCCCAGTAGGCAATGCTACCACCTGGGTTTCTGATTTTGTTTTTCTAAAGCTGGCTAAGCAGTCTAAGAATTTCAGCTGCATCCTGAGGAACCAACTGAAATTTGCTTAGTGTTTGGTCCTCTCAGCTGCCTCCCATCGTAAATCCCCCAAATGAAAAATTTAAAAAGTTGGGTGGAAAAATTGTCAGTCAAAAAGTGGCTGCATCCAATGCATCACTGTATCCAATAAATACGTTGTTTGGGTATTTTGACAGTCGGATGTAAAAATAAAATATCTACAGGGGGAGATGCATCCATCCACACTGTATAGCATGGGTTGAGGAATCTGCACAAAAAAAGTTCAGATCTCATCTGATGCCAGCTTTGTGCATTAGGTCCTATAGGCCTCGCTCACAGCATACGTGCAGAAAAACTGATGGAAACTGACATGCAGAATTCACTTGCAGAAACATCAGTTTACATAATTTTTCATGCATGCTTCAATGAGTTTTATACATGTTGCAGATTCCTGCGCAGGGAAAATCTTCACGTGATACTAGTGCTGTGGTGTGAGCAGGGCCGCTGACAAGGGGGTACCACCAGGCCTCCTGTAGTCGGCCTGGGCTTCGTCACAGAACAGGGGGGCACCGATAGCAGCTTCAGGCTTCATGTAGGATCATGTGTACAGTCAGTGCATACATACTGTCCCCCTGTGTGCATGGCTCCCGGGTGGTGGTAACATTATTCCTGGGCTAAGGGGGCTCCATCAGTTCATACCGAGGGTTGGGAGACAAGGGGTACTTTTTTTTCTTTTTTGGGCACCTGTGGACTTACACTATCCTGTGCCAGTTTACATTTGAGGAGATGAAGTCCCAGCTCTCTCAGTCCCTGCTGCTGGCTTGGCGGAGTGATTCAGCTTAGCGAAGTTGCCCTGCACACTGCCTGCCTCCTTCAGCAAGTACATGCTGAGGGAATTAGGCAGGAGAAGAGCTCTGGCAGGCTTGGGACAGGTAACTGTCCATTTGTGATGGATGTCTCTCTACTCAGCTCAGCAGCCAGCCCAGCACTGCAAAGAGAGGGATCCTAGCAGCAGCAGAAATCACAGGAAAGGTACAGTAATGACATGACAGCCCATTCACAACTTTCCCCATGCCTTGACCATTACCTAGACTATGTTCAATTATACAGCAGGGATCAGCCAAATGTGATCATCATTATCATGATGATAGTCACACAGTACAGGTGCTTTGAGCCACAGCTCTGATTATCATGATAATGATGATGATTGTTGAGTCCTGGTACGATTTGTCATGAGACTTGACTGTTCCAAATCGCATGACAAGTCGCATCACATTGCTGGCAATAAAACCGTTCAAATCACCATGACTTTGAAAAAGGTTCCTGCACTACTTTTTCTGATTTCATTGCAACTTGCATTGACTGTTAAATGGAGTCGCAAAATCATAGGTACAAATCTCTCTGATCTGCGGCTTTGAAATCATGCTGAAGTAGCGCATTTTCAAAGCCACAATGATGGGAGTCAGGGCTGAAGGAAGGACAGTCAGATGCAGCCTTAAGCCAGCCATAGATGTTGATGGGGGAATTGAGAGCAATTTTTGCGAAATTTGCATCATGTATGGCCTGCCTATAACAGGCTGGGGAAAGCTAACTTATCCCTTAAAGACAAAGCTGCATTTTTTTTTTAGGTGGGTAGGCAGGGTAAGGAGGGTGAGGAAGCGTAAAAAGGGTGGGGTTTTGGGGTCCGGAAAGAAAATAGGATTCCTGTACTCACTGTCCTCTTGGAGTCCTATGAGGGACATAGGTCCCTCTACTTTATTTTCATGCTTTAGGTACTACTTTGCTATAAAACATGAAGGTTGTGGATAGGGTTATCCTGTGCCAGCCATTTTTTTGTTGCCAGAATAACCTGACAGTCTAAGAATTCCTGTGCTCTTCAGTGGGTTCTAATAAAAAATAGATTTTATGGTGAGAACAAAAATCCTATTTTTTTTAATGCAAGCAAGTACCTAAATTTGACCTGGTGTCAACCTCATGCAATCCTCAATACAACAGCATTTGGACTGGGGGAAGAACAATCCTGTGTAGCTTGGGTTTTACTACTGAGCTTGCTGATGTCACAGGGAATGTGCATGTACAGCGCTCTATTATAGTACAAAAGTATTTTTATTCAAATCTGAGCAAGCTTATTTGTAACACTGATGCTGATGAGTTTTAATAAGGGGTTTCACCTCAACCTTTTCGGGGATTTGTGTGTTTTGCTTCCAATTTCTGTTAGATGTTTAGAAAAGGGTGCCTGCACTGTAGTGAAAAGATAAAACGTTGGCAATGCTTAGCATTGATATTGTGCAGCTGGTGCTTGCTAGAGATGGGTGATTAGAGCTGGCATAGATGCTTAAGCACTAGTGCTGTGCAGCTGGGCTTGGGTGTAGTGGCGTCGTGTGATGTGAAGGATAGGTTTAATACAAAAATATGGACGCAGTCAAAAACAAAGTCCAAGCCAGCTATTTAACTCACTCTTTCTTAAAAATTTAATTTCTAAATAATCAAAATAGGTCCAGTGTTTATTCTGCCTCTTGTCCTAAAGATCACGTTAGAAATGGACATTCCATGTACCTTCCTCTGAGAAATTCAGCTTTACCAGCTTTACAAACATGGGTATGGTAGAATAATCACTTGATTATTAACTTTTTAATTGTTGTTATTGGTTAAGCCTCCAAGTATGATTTCAGTCATATATGTATGAATTTGCATATGGATACTATCAGATTTTAGGCTATATTCTTATCAGGTTAAAAAAAAAACTGAGAAAAGCAGGGGTCCCTAAACTTCCTTAACAAAGGGCTAGTTTACATTTCAAAAGATGTTAGGCAGCTTGATTGTTGCCCTTGGGAGTACAAAATGCCTGGGCATCTGTTAAAGGATGTTGAAGCTTGGCATCCCCAAGCTTGGTAACCAGTGGAAATAAAATATTACCTAGTGCCTGTGGTAAGTGAGGGAAGGCATAATCATTGGTGTCACTGGGAGGAATAGTGCCCCAGTGCTGGTGTCAGTGGGAGGGACAGTGTCCCATCATTGCTGTCAGTGGGAGGAATACTGCCCAATTATTGTTGTTAATGGGAGGAAAACCTCCATATTACTGGTGTCAGTAGAAGAAGTTGTGCCCCATCATTTGTGTCATTGGGACTAATAGTGCCCCATCATTGGTGTCACTGGGAGGAATAGTGCCCCATTGCTGGTGTCAGTGGGAGGAATAGTGCCCCATCATTGAAGTCAGTGGGAGGAATACTGTTCCATTACTGGTGTCAGCCAGAGGAATACTTTCCTGTTATTGGTGTCAGTGGAAGAAGTAGTGCCTCATCATTTGTGTCATTAGGAGGAATAGAGCCCCATTATTGGTGTCACTGGGAGGAATAGTGCCCCATTGCTGGTGTCAGTGGGAGGAACAGTGCCCCATCAGTTCTGTCAGTGGGAGGAATACTGCCCCATTATTTAAAAATATTTCACAAACACAATTTTAAAAGTAATATAGAGGAACATCAATAGATCATATGAACAATGGTGACTTAAATTGTAGAATCCCTGGAGATCATCCTATTCAAGTCGATGCGTTTTGCGGGAAATCTTGCTTCCTCAGGACCTCAAAACTCCAGTGATAGGTAAGTCACTACAAACACATTAAACATTATACAAACAAATGTATATTCCTGAATTAAATATAGTTATTATTTACACCCTTAGTTATTATCCTGCCCCCTATTGGAAAAAAAGGGAGAGGTGGTGCGGGGAGGAGGAGAAAATGGGGATTGTGGTTTATTGAAAACGTATATTATATTTATTATTAAGAAGAAAAAAAATATGTATTTATATTTATATATGTGTGTGTATATATATATATGTATGTATATGTATATGTATATATATATATATATATATATATATATATATATATATATATATATATATAATATAACTTCAGGATGTATGCAGAAATATTGAAATCTATGAATTCTCATATATCCGGATATACACATGATAACTTCTGTATACATACAGTTGCAAGAAAAAGTATGTGAACCCCTTGGGATTACGTGGAGTTTTGCATGAATTGGGCATAAAATGTGCTCTGAACGTCATCTAAGCCACAACAATAGAAGAACACAGTCTGCTGAACATAATACTACACAAACATTAGATGTTGCCGTGGTTTAATTGCACATAACATGTAAACATTCACAGTGCAGGGAGGAAAAAGTATGTGAGGCCCTAGCTTAATGACTTCTCCCAGAGCTAATTGGAGCCAGGAGTGAGCCAACCTTGACTCCAATCAGTGTGATGATATTGGATGTGTTGCTGACAGCTGTCCTGCCCTTAAAAAACACACACCTGTTTTGGGTTTACTGGTTTCAAGAAGCACTGTCTGATGTGAACCATGCCTCGCAGGAAAGAGCTCTCAGAAGACCTATGATCAAGAATTGTTGACTTGCATGAAGCTGGAAAGGGTTACAAAAGTATCTCCAAAAGCCTTGATGTTCATGTGTCCACGGTAAGACAGACTGTCTACAAATGGAGAAAGTTTAGCACTGTTGCTACTCTCCCTAGGCGTGGTCGTCCTGTAAAAATGACTGCAAGAGCACAGCGCAGAATGCTGCATGAGGTAAAGAAGAATCCCAGAGTGTCAGCTAAAGACCTACAGAAATCTCTGGCACATGCTAACATTTTTGTTGACACATCTACAATAAGGAAAACATTAAACAAGAATGGAGTACATGGGAGGACACCACGGAGGAAGCCATTGCTGTCCAAAAAGAATATTGCAGCACGTTTGAAGTTTGCAAAAGAGCACATGGATGTTCCACAGCACTACTGGCAAAATATACTGCGGACAGATGAAACCAAGATTGAGTTGTTTGGGAAGAACACACAACACTATGTGTGGAGAAAAAAAGGCACAGCACACCAACATCAAAACCTCATCCCCACTGTGAAACATGGCGGAGGGAGCATCATGGTTTGGGGCTGCTTTGCTGCCTCAGGGCCTGGACGGATTGTTGTCATTGATGGGAAAATGAATTCCAGAGTTTATAAAGACATTTTGCAGGAAAACGTACAACCATCTGTCCGCCAACTGAAGCTCCGCAGAGGATGGGTGATGCAGCAGGACAATGACCCAAAGCATACAAGTAATTCAACAAAACAATGGCTGCAACAGCACAGAATACGCCTTCTGGAGTGGCCCAGTCAGAGTCCTGACCTCAACCCCATTGAAATGCTGTGGCATGACCTTAAGAAACCGATTCACACCAGACATCCCAAGAATATTGCTACACTGAAACAGTTTTGTGAAGAGGAGTGGTCCAAAATTACTCCAGATCGTTGTGCAGGTCTGATCTGCAACTACAGGAAACGTTTGGTTGAGGTTATTGCTGCCAAAGGAGGGTCAACCAGTTATTAAGTCCAAAGGTTCACATACTTTTTCCTCCCTGTATTGTGAATGTTTACATGTTATGTGCAATTAAACCATGGCAACATCTAATGTTTGTGTAGTATTATGTTCAGCAGACTGTGTTCTTCTTTTGTTGTGACTTAGATGACGTTCAGAGCACATTTTATGCCCAATTCATGCAAAACTCCACGTAATCCCAAGGGGTTCACATACTTTTTCTTGCAACTGTATATTCCAATATATACTGTCATTCCCATACTTCTGAATTCTGAGTTCCCCATGACTTAGCAGTCTCCCCATGGGCGGCCAGAGACTTACTGGGATGATTGCCTCTTTTTCCCTTCTCTGTGTTTTTTAAGTGGATTTGCTTATATTTACTACTGACATGGATGTAGTTCTCCTTTGGGATATCAGCAGAGGAATGTGATTATAGTGAATACAATGCACCCTTAGAGGTATGGGAATGATGTTATATATTGGAATATACTGTATCTATACAGAAGTTATGTGTATATTCGGATAAGAGTTCATAGATTTCAATATTTGTGCATACATCCTGGAGTGATATTATATATATATATATATTTAATAACATATATGATATCACTTTTCAGTAAACCACAACCCCCCCCCCTTTTTCTCCCCCTGCCCCCTTTTTTCCCTCCCCCCTCTTCTCACCCCCCCCCCCCTTTTTTTCTACCTTCCCCTCTCCCTTTTTTCTCCTCTCTCTTTTTTCAAATAGGGGATAGGATATTTAATCGTGTACATAATAATAACTATATTTAACTCATGTATATACTATGTTTGTATAATGTTTAATGTATATCTATCTGATATTATTGTAGTGACTTACCTATCACTGGAGTGTTGAGGTGCTGAGGAAGCAGGGTCTCCCACGACGTGCGTTGGCTTGAATAGAATGATCTTCAGGGATTCTACAATTTAAGCCACCATTGTTTATATGATCTATTGATGTTCCTCTATATTACTTTTAACACTGTGTTTGTCAAATATTTTTAAAGGTTTACAAAAATAAACATTTATAGTTGCTTTTAAACATGGTTACTATTGTCTGTTGTACCCACTGGAAATATAGTTAAAGTCCCCTTTTAATATATGCAGTTTTGGGATTATCTGTACATGGATGATTCTCTACAGTGGGAGGTAGCAATTCATCATATCACTACCCCAACTAACTTTACAGTGGAAGAAGTAGTACCTCATCATTTGTGTCGTTAGGAGGAATAGTCCCCCATCATTGGTGTCACTGGGAGGAATAGTGCCCCAGTGCTGGTGTCAGTGGGAGGGACAGTGTCCCATCATTGCTGTCAGTGGGAGGAATACTGCCCAATTATTGTTGTTAATGGGAAGAAAACCTCCATATTACTGGTGTCAGATTACTGGTGTCAGTAGAAGAAGTTGTGCCCCATCATTTGTGTCATTGGGAGGAATAGTGCCCCATCATTGGTGTCACTGGGAGGAATAGTGCCCCAGTGCTGGTGTCAGTGGGAGGGACAGTGTCCCATCATTGCTGTCAGTGGGAGGAATACTGCCCAATTATTGTTGTTAATGGGAAGAAAACCTCCATATTACTGGTGTCAGATTACTGGTGTCAGTAGAAGAAGTAGTGCCCCATCATTTGTGTCATTGGGAGGAATAGTGCCCCATCATTGGTGTCACTGGGAGGAATAGTGCCCCAGTGCTGGTGTCAGTGGGAGGGACAGTGTCCCATCATTGCTGTCAGTGGGAGGAATACTGCCCAATTATTGTTGTTAGTGGGAGGAAAACCTCCCTATTATTGGTGTCAGTGGAAGAAGTAGTGCCCCATCATTTGTGCCATTGGGAGGAATAGTGCCCTATCAATGGTGTTAGTTTGAGGAATATTGCCCCAATATTGGTGTCACTATTTTATTCTCTAGGCCTCTTCTTAAAAAATATATAAATCATTTTGGGGTTCTGAGTAATTCTCTAGCAAAATAATGCCGAGTTTTACCAGAAGGAGAGAAATGTCAGAATTGACCTGGCAGTGAAGTTGTTAAAATGGTACACAGTTTAAACACTTGACATGTTTTCTATTTTCTATTGTGAAAAAAATATGAGTTTGTGAGATTTCAGAAAATGAATTCCTTATTGTCAACATCAATAGTCAATTGTCAATAGTTATCCTTTGTGTTCACATGGTTTATGTCTTCTTTATAAAATATGAACTGCTGCTGTAACTGCTCCAGCACCCCTGACAGTGTTATAGTATGTTGCAAAATATGTCACTGTCATTTTCCCCTCAAAAATCAGAACACTCTTCACCAAAGTGTTCCGGGTGCCAAAGTCACTACCCCATACAGCATTCTGGGGTGCTCTCCAAATATTCAGCAAAGTTCACTGATTCACAGGTGGGGCTCTGAGCTGCAGGAAGTTGGAGAAAATCTCTACGGAGTTAGGGGAAATCTTTTTAGATGGATGTCACCAGAACATTTTTCCTCTTGTTCTGGTGACAACTGCAAAATATTGTATTTCCCCTCACTTGCCGCCATTCATACAATCATCACAATTGCAAACAGGAAGGATGAATCTTCCTAGAGAGGACACATACAGCTATAAAAATCTGACAGGGGTTCTAATATTGGTCCCAACAAAGCTGAGTAAGATACACCTATCAGCGAAACGCGTTGACGTCACACGTCAGTGACGTCACGGCGGGCCGGAGCATCCGCGCCATACACCTAGTCCCGGCAGGGACACAGAACATCACACTTATGCAAGGCATCTGTCAACCACTTTGTGAACTCCTCAGGAAGCGGGGCCTGATTACTGGGGCTCTTGGAGTTGGCGGCTGCCTGCGGTAATTGGAGCATGGAATCCAGCAAATGGAGGAACAACGCATGGTTATCTTTTGACCGAGAAGGTGGTGAGTGATACTTGTCCCACTCTGTACTGGACACACGGCCTATAGGCCGTCACTGCTAGAAGTTTGCTACAGCGGCAGTCTCACTGACCTTCTCCTCTTATTACAGGATGGAGATACAATGCTATATCTCACAGTTGGTGCACAGCATATTATCTGCATAGTCCATCAAAGATCTATTCATCATTTTCACCTGATCCAGTTACTTAAAGTGACATTTTAATTCAGATCTAGCGGATAGCTATTTCTACATGCTGGCACGGCTCTGCCATTTATATTCCAGATGGCGGTTGCCTTATGGATACTCTACAATTCAAGATAATACATCTATATATATAGCTTTCTACTCATTACTATCTGCCTCTGGATGTTAATATGTATCTCATCAAGGATCACCACGTTATACTTATGGCCTATCATAGGCCTATCATCTACCTTGAGGACTGTGTTTCTAACAATGATATTTGATTTATGGTTTACCAGTACCAGATACATATCTATGTCCCTATCAGGGGCGGACTGACAACTCATGGGGCCCCTGGGCAATAGGGGATCATGGGGCCCCTGTGTCCTTGCCCAAACTCAAAAAAGCCTATAAAAAGGTACCAGGGGCATCTCATGGGGCCCCCTACTGACCCCGGGCCCTCGGGCAGTGCCCGAGTTTCTAAATGGTCAGTCCGCCCCTGGTCCCTATAGTACGTTTGTTTATATCACTCTGCATGTATGATATACATCCAAGTTGGTCTATTCCAGCCCCAAAATATTGTCTTATGGGTTCCTATTTGCAGCTATTTTGGAGTTTTACATGTCGTTATTATTAATGCATAGTCTGTTTCATATGCTTTCATCTTATAAATATTTCCCCACCGCGGTGGTGTACCCTGATGTGCCTTTGCTATTGGTGCAAAAGACCTGTGAGTCGTTGCCTCAAAAGCATTATACCACTTATGGCCTGCCATGATGTCTCTCTTTTTATTTACTATTTTTTATTTTAAGGTTGTCTTGTGTATTGTCCACTATTGTGGTGATGACTATTTGCAGTCTTGACTCAATGGTTCGCTATGTGCAACTTTTCCAATAAAGCATATCTTTGAATACTATTTGAGTATCGCATTTGTCCTCTATGTAACCGCTTTTCTTTGTGAATCTCTTTTCACGTTTTTTGCTGCAGGTTTTTTGGTTACTGGGCAAACTATGTACGTCAGGCGATACCTATTATTCTTTAGGCCTCTATTTTCTATGGTTCGTTAGTTCTAATCTATCCCTACTATATCCCAAACGCCAAAACAAAAACAAAAAAATCAGAATACACAAACCTGAAGCTTTTTATAGCTTCTATTGCAAAGCTTCAAAGAAAGAGTAAATGAAAAAAAATCCTTCTAAAGATGTGATTTAATGACCAGCACTGGTAACAACACAACATGATATTTACATTTTAAATGTTAATTCTAATAGGTTTCCTATATGACTGAACACTTTGATTATTGCTGTATCATGGACTTCCAGTATAAGCCAACGTATTCCTGTGACTTTGTTGCAAGATTACAATCCACAGGCATGCGGAGCCCAATATACTATTATCATTACTAGACGTTACCAAAATCACAGAAGAAGTGTGACATTCAGCAGGGAAGGGGTTAGATGCATAATTTGTATTTACAACGTAGGGTGCCAATTATGGAAACCGTTGAGCACAGCCCTGTCTCAGTCATTTGTTCCTGAGCCATTTACCCATCGAGCACAATAGGCCAACAGCTGCAAGGTAGCCACAGAAATCCTCCTGTGATAAAGCCCATTTTGTTTCTTTTGTGTAGGGCTACAACTGAAAGGACACAAAACACACCCAGGAAAGTGTGTAGAGCATTTCTTCTAAAAGCAGAAATTTGTGGAATTTCCACTTACCTCCCTGTATCTGAATTTCTGTCATTTTTATATAAATTCTTTACACTTTTACCAAACCTTTAAATACCTCTATGAAGGGAAAGGTATTTGAAATATCGTGCAGAACAATACTATCTTTAAATTGAATACATTTATTAAAGTGGGTCTGCCATTAAATTTCACACTTGACTGAATCAAAAGTCCTTTTGGGTAAAAAAAAGTATATTGCCAAAAAAGATATAATAAATAAAAATAAGTAATGTTTACAAGCTGTCAACGAAAGCCTAGGTAGCCTGGATCGTACTGAGGTATATTTATAAGTAATATAGTCGCAAATTCTACATAATTTTACCAAACATTTGCCCAAAATTTGTTGAATATTCACTGAGCAATGTTCACCCCAGTTTTAAGTACATTCACTCTACATTACTTAGACATTTTATGAACATTCCCTGGGTGAACATCACATTCCCTGACATTTTCCAACGTCTGTTCTTCCATGCTTACTTCACCATTGACCCTGTGTTCAACAGGACAGATGCTGTATTCCCTGTTCTTTCACCTGACATCTTACCTGACATCTTACTGTATCAATTTAAAAACTCACTAGGCCAAGATTGTAAATCATTTCATTTTATAATGAGAATTACATTTTTGTCTAAGGAAAGTCATAAACTTTTTGCACCTTCTGTGTTTTTTACTATTTTAGTACAAAAAAAAAGTTTCATCTTTCTAGTGCTGATATGGTGTCAAATTGTTTGGCACTATGGCAAGCTCAAGTTGGAATTTTGTGGCCTAGGTTAAAAGCTGTTTTTTAATTAAGGATAATAACTGTTTTTTAAGTTTACTGTAAATGTGACATTTACTGGCCCTTTACCATCTGTCAGATTCTCCTTGTGCATACAGTAGATGCATTACATTACAAGTAAGGTGAATGTGACTGGGGACTGTCACCAAATGTAAGAAGTGCAAATTGCCTACAAAAAAAAAATTAAACTTTTTTTTGCCTTCTAAGTAAGTGAACTTTATAGAATGTGCCAAGGCTTCTATGCCATGTTTGGTTAGCTGACTGGGATTTAAATAATATGCATATTTTACATTTTTCATCAATTATACATCATTTGTGTTTATGGAGAGAGTTAATAAAATGTTTTTGTGGTTATTATAGATAGATAGATAGATAGATAGACAGTATTAACATATACCTTGAGCTATATCTTATGTAAAAATACTGTGGTTATGATTGCTACATATTTCACTGGTTGTCCATTACCTTTGTAACATGCTTTACTTAGAAAAGATACCATCATCCCAATCACAATATTTGTAGTAGGGCAAATTGGATCTTTTGGTACCAACAATGGTCTACAATTAATGTTTTTAATGCTGCATCACAATGTGCAAATAAATACTTTAGTAGGAATTTTACACATAACAGTTTGATAACAATGTTCTTTACCAAAGAAACATATATTCCACATCAATAATTATGCTACTTGAATTAGTATGTGCTGTAAATTGCCTCCAGCATTGCTCCTGTTGCCTCTTGCTGAATGCCACCATTTTGTTGAAGCCCACAGCACTCACATCCTTATTGGAAACTCTCCCCCTTCCATGGTCTCAAAAACTGAGGGGGATTTACTAAAATGTGTGCAAAATAATCTGGTGCAGCTCTGACAACCCCCCCCCCCCAAAAAAAAACTCAATTAGCTGCCATATATTATTGTCAAACCAAATTGAACAAGCTGAAATTTGAAGTGGATTGGCTACAATGCACAGCTGCACCAGATTTTGAGTGCTCCAGTTTTAGTAAATCTATCCCTGTATGTCACTTTCTTTGATCAGATATATGTACTCCTGCTTTTCTCTTCTCTCGCCTTAATCTGTATTCCCTCCACACAGTCTGTGTCATTCCTGTTGCTTTCTTCCTCCTTCAGCAACAGTGAGGCTCCATGCACACTGGGCATTTCAATAACGCTGGTAACGTTAGCTGTGTAAAGTCATCTTAAAAACGTGATTTTTTTTTTCAGCAGTTTTGTATTAGCACTTAGTGGCGTTTTTTTGCGTTTGTGGTTTTCAGTGTTTTTTAGATTTTTTTTTTTGTTATGGTCAAAAAAGTCCAAAAATGGTGCTTTGCTGCAATTTACCGCGTTTTGTCGCGTTTTTAGAGTTAGAGTGTTTTTACAGCTAAAAAACTCTTCCAGAAACCCACTAGTTCTGTGTTTTTTTTTTCATCCAAAAAATGCCCCTGCCAAATAAAGTTGATTACAGTCTATGTGTACATGGACACATAGGATAACATGCTGGGGAGTTTACTGGCTGTAGAAAAAAACGTCAAAAGCCAAAAACAGCCGCTGTAAAAATGTCCAGTGTGCATGAGGGCTTAATCTTAAAGCTGTCAGCTGATCGGCCTCTAGTGGCTCTGACTAGAGTGCAACTGAGCATGTGCAGAGTAGGGTGGGACAATGTATTACTGGATTTTAAACAGTATAATTACATATTTTTATTGTTTTACATAGCTATATCTGCAAAAATGGGCCAGCCTGAAGTGATCTATCAGGACCTAATTTTCTGACTAAAGTTTTACTTGAATAAAAACTTAAACAGTGCTTACTTTAGACCTTTTTCAGGCATCAAACCTGCATCTATGAAGTAGAAATAGACCAGCGTTTGGTAAACTTTATTGTACTTTTTTGTACTCAAAAAAATTAAGTTTAACTTCTATGCAAGAGACTTGATGTTATTCTCTGAGGTGTTTTATGGAAATATGTTCAGTTCCATAAATATGAACCTATCAGAGGTGATCCCACAGAAGTCTAGACTTCTATGGGGGTGAGACCAGAGATAATCCCGTAGAAGTGTAGTCTTCTATGTGGTTGATGGCCAGAGATAATTGGAGATGATCCCATAGAAGTGTAGTCTTTTATGTGGATGATGGCCAGAGATAATTGGAGATGATCCCATAGAAGTGTAGTCTTTTATGTGGATGATGGCCAGAGATAATTAGCGATGATCCCATAGAAGTGTAGTCTTCTATGTGGATGATGTCCAGAGATAAATGGAAATGATCCCATAGAAGTGTAGTCTTCTATGTGGATGATGGCCAGAGATAAATGGAAATGATCCTGTAGAAGTGTAGTCTTATTTATTTCTTACAGGTACTTATATAGCACCGTCAATTTACGCAGTGCTTCGTGTACATATATTGTACATTCACATCAGTCCCTAACCCTCAAGGGGCGTAGAATCTAAGGTCCCTAACTCACATTCATACATACACATACTAGGGCCAATTTAGACAGGAGCCAATTAACCTACCAGCATGTCTTTGGAGTGTGGGAGGAAACCGGAGTACCCAGAGTCTTCTATGTGGATGATGGTCAGAGATAATTGGAAAAGATCCCGTATAAGTTACAGTCAAGACAGTGTAAAGAAACAGTGGAACCATGTGTGCCAGATTAAGGTAAGTATGCATCTGTGGAGGGGGTGGGTAGGGTTAGGTCAGGCAAAGGGGCAAAAAGGATAAGTACACTTTGTTTTATAGTGCACTTACCTTTTAATGCAGATCTCTATTTATTAATACAGATGTAAATGTATTTTTTTTAGAATGCATGCAATGGAATTACCTGAAATGTACTTAGTTTCAGTCAGTTGCAGTCCCTGTACAGCAGATCTCAAAATATTGTTGTAAAGGGAGAAGTAGCACAAGGCACCAGTTGGCTGTGCTGTCAAAGAGCATGCCAATAGGAGTAGTGAACAGAGTGACAGAGTGATGGGCTCATAAATCTGCTTCTGCTTCTTTTAATGTCCAGTCAGAGGTCAAATCTCAGAAACTGAAGGACAGATATACAAGTCCTTTGGCAGGTAGAATAGATTTCATATATGCAATTCATTGGAGTATTTTACTGTTTTCCTGGAGTTCCGGTTCAAAGATCAAATAAAGAGAAGTGAACCTGGGCCAAAAAATTGAAGCGAAAAGAATTGCCTCTGGGTACCTCCAGTTATGTGAAGGAGTTCTACATTTTTAAATTCTGTTGATTGCTTGCTTCACTTAGTTTAGTAAATCAGGCCCTGCGTTTTAATTATTCTCATTACAACATAAGCATCATAGAAAAGTCAATTTTCTACACAGAGCTCTACAGCGAGGCTTGCTTGCAAAAGCCTTCAATCTGCTTCATAAAGCAGTCTCAACTCACTAGCCTAGTTGCCGGTGGGACTGTTGCATTTCATTCACTTTCAATAGTTCTCCTTTCAGCGGGATGTTTTATGTTAATATCAAAGAAAATACTAATTTCAAAGTTCAAGTCTCTAATAATCGCTGCATGTATTTTTCCTTCCCAGCAGCTTCATTTCCTTAATCCCCGCACTGTCCACAGGTAGTTATTGTTTTCCTCTTAGAACTCCTTGTTAAACAACAACGAGTAATAATTAGGCAAAAATCAATTGTAACTATACAGTCGATACACCATTTATGTCAGGAGATAATTACAGTTATTTGGATGCTACTCTACGTGGGGTCAGGAATTAGTCGCTTGAGAATAGCGATTTCAAAGTACTAAAAAGATCTTTTCGTCTAGGTAACACACTGTGGGCCCTGCTGGTTTCTTCCTCACTCAAAACCTAATGTCTTCTGTCTCTCGAAACAGCTTTTAATTTTCTGATTATTGAATTTAGGACAATACTTTTTTTACTGCAAGCTGCTGATATTTTTTTTTAACTTCTTTTATTATAATAATAGTCGCAAGAAGCCTCACAGTGATATAGGATGACAAGGGGGTGTTTTGGGTAAAATGTTAATAAGATAATTTGTGGTCTCTTTTTGAAATGTTAGGTTACGTGCATGTAGGTTTAGGCTTAATTTAACAACTGTACTGGTAATAATTAAAGCTGAACTCTAGGCTCAGAAATCTTCACTTAAAGATATTCCTCAATAGCCACAAAGAATTTAAATCCCCTTTGTAAACCCAGATATTGCCTTGTTAAAATAGCAGTGACATCATCACTATACTGAACATAGCCTGAGTTGTGGGAGGGACCCAACAGGTCCATTCGCTACATCATGGGTGTCAAACTGGCAGCCCTCCAGCTATTGCCAAACTACAAATCTCATGAGGCATTGCAAGATTGACAGTTACAAGCATGACTCCCAAGGGCAGAGGCATGATGGGATGTGTAGTTTCACAACAGCCGGAGGGCCGCCAGTTTGACACCCTTGCTCTACATGCTGCCTGCAGAAAACTACAGGAAGGGCGGATACAAGACCTGTCACCCTGCACAGGGAGAGAGAACAGCAGTGATCGGTCTTTATATTTGGAAACTCTTGCTCAAAGGCATAGATTTATGCTGGGTTACTGCACTGATCTGAAAGAAATATGCAAAGCACACCAAGATTTAAAGGATAAGTTCACCTTTCGTAACATGTTACATGTTACATCCATATTCATGTTACATGTTACGATTGGACCGGCCCCCACTCCCTTCCACTCCCTGTTGTGACAGCTAGCAGGGATTCTTCTTCTCCTTACTAGTTGTAACAATTTAGCGGGGAGACACACCGGGGTTTATTTACTAAAGCTGGAGAGTCCAAAATCAGACTCACTTCTGCATAGAAACCAATCAGCTTCCAGGTTTCATTGCCAAAGCTTCATTGAACAAGCTGAGGTTAGAAGCTGATTGGTTTCTATGCAGAAGGGAGTCTGATTTTGGACTCTCCAGCTTTAGTAAATAAACCCCACCATGTCACTCATGCACAGTATTTTGTGAATGGGAAAACCACAAGTACCTACAGCCTTTGCGACTGTCGGATTGTAGTTTCCTTTTCAATAGGTTTTTATTGTTTTTTTTAGTATTTCAAGTACAGGATACAAACTTGACCGCTTTCAAAGACAAAAACAGAATTTCAACCACAAACAGTAGTCAACCGCTGTTTAAAATGTATGAAATATAGTTAAAGTAGGTAACGGCTTGGATAACATATCCAAAAAACAGAGGTAGAACAAACATTTCATGTCGGATAGGTAATCAGTGCATAGAAAAGTTGTTCGATGGTAGTTCAGCAGCCAACATCATTAAAGTGAACTATAGCCAAGAAGATATGCTAAAATGCTAGCAAAATAGGAGATGTGAGAACATCATGAGGTTCAGAAAACGTCCCTGCGGAAGAGCCAAAAAGCTGAAATTAAAAAAGAAAGGGGAGAAAGAGAAAAAAGGAAGTACGTAGGACAGATTGTAGTTTTCAATGAACTACCACGGGGCTCCACAGCGCCATGGTAGTTCACTGAGCCTTCCTGTCAGTAACTATCTGCTTGCCCGTACGGGATGTTCGAACAAGCAGATATACTGACAGGTCAGGGGGAGACCTGCATGGCACCAGCAATCTGCTTATCACTGGTGCAATGCTGTAGAGGCTCCACAAACAAAATATAATAAATGCATGTTTTTTTACCAACAAAAAAATGTACATTTACTATTTTTTATTAAAAAGTGAACTTATCCTTTAAATATGAATACACATGCTTCTTGTATTTAGACAATACTTGCTTAGTTTAGTTTTCACATGATGTTTATTTTTTTGGCTATATGAATGCTTAAGGTTTTTATGCATCTTTCAAAGGAAACAGAAAAATATCCATTACATTTCTGTCTAAACAGAAAACACCTAAATAAACTAATATTAAAATGTTCTGTTTACTGCTTACTGTTAAAATAAATAAACTCATCTTAAAGTAAACAAAAATAAAGAAGATCTCCTGCGCTACTATTACGTGATAAATTAGGTGAGTGGGAGCTGCTAGCACCTAACCATATACCATGTGGAAATAAAAACGAACAAAACCAAAATGATGCAGTGCTACCCTAATAACAAAATAATAGAATATGGCAAAAACAAACAAAGTGACATAAATATATATATGTGACAAAAAAAATCAGTGGATTGATTCTCTCTGGGGATCTCAATATAAAGTGACATAAAATATATATATATGTGCCAATAAATCAGTCGATTGATCCTCTCTGGGGATCTCAATATAAAGTGACATAAAATATATATACGTGCCAATAAATCAGTGGATTGATCCTTTCTGGGATCTCAAGTGAAAAAGTGGTCACACCTGGTATAACACCAGGAACCAATACCCCCACTATCCAAAATAGGATCATACACAAAATAAAACACAAATAAGCGTGAATCCCTAAATAGGGATCACTAAATTCATGCAAATAATGGTGAAAATGAGAACGTGAACCCCTAACAGGGATCAACAATATCATACAGATCATGACAAATAATGGCTAAATTAAGTCCAAAGAGTAAATAGTGACATAAAATGGATCCCTAAATGTGGGATCGATGAAATACAATAGTTCCAAAAAACACACATACAAAAGGTATATTTATGAGCAAACACATAAAAAAAAAAAATAAGTGAACATATAATAGTCCGTAAACATAAAAAAAAAACAAAAACAAAAAAAAAATGAAAGAATAAAAAAACTTAAAACAACCAAGTCCAAATAGGTGCATATACACCAAAAACTTTCCAATTACTCCTAAGTGCAGGTGATATTGTGGATGTGCATCACCACCGATGGAGATAATCCGTATGTGGCTAAAATGCCCCCTCACCTCCTTGATGCGACCCTCAAAGGGCCAAAACGCTTTTGTTATTTGAAGCCAGCAATCTTCACTGGTAATAGACACCTGCTCAGGTAGATGATATCCCCCTCACTAGGAACAGTCAGGTCCCCTCCAGTATAAAGCAGCCAGCCACCAACTCACAGATAGGATAAAGATAAAAAGAAACCTCCCCTAGTGTAAATCTGTTTTAATAGGGACTCTCAAATCACAGCACAGCCAAATGCCCACTCACATTTAGTAAGATTATAACAAGCTTTTCAAAAGACCTCATGCTAAAGGTGTACTTGCATGGGAACTCATTGGGTGCAGCAAGATGGCGTTCGCGCCGGAAGTACATCACCACTCTCGCGTCCTACTCGTTACGTCACGCTATCACGTGACTTTTTCAAGGCAACTTGCTGAATAAGTGCCCTCCACAGACAGCTCAACTCTCCAATCAAACACTGCAGTTTAATCAAAGGTAGTTTTACTTGTGAAAATGTAGTACATGGATGTTGACCAATCATATCAAAATGTAAATGGGCAATGATCTACTACACCTTGTGCCCACTGCGAAGGCTGGAAAGTAAAAACAGGGAACACCAAGAAAAAAGGTCCAACTAAGGACCAAACAAGCTGATCCAGACATGCAGGTAAACTGGAATATATAATTTTCAGACATTACATTACAAGTTGTAATTACACTGAATTACCATCAGGTATCAGCACAAAGATATTTATACATTATGTAAAGAATCCATTGTAAAGTGATAGATATTTGATAGGTGCTCCAGAAACCTACATAGATAAAAGCATGCAGAGCTTAAGAGTACATAACAATCTGAATTCCTATATGCAGTCCTGTGGTGAGCATCAAGTGATAAAGTCCATAAAAAAATTCCATCTTCCAGATATGGAAATATTTAACCACTTGCCTACTGCGCACTTTTACCCCCTTCCTGCCCAGGCCAATTTTCAGCTTTCAGCGCTGTCGCACTTTGAATGAAAATTGTGCGGTCATGCAACATTGTACCCAAACAAAATTTTTATCTTTGTTTTTGAGACAGATAGAGCTTTCTTTTGGTGGTGTTTAATCACCACTGGAGTTTTTATTTTTTGCTAAACAAACAAAAAAAGACTGAAAATTTTGAATAAAAAAGTTATTTTTCTTAATTTCTGTTATAAAATTTTGTAAATAAGTAATTTTTCTCCTTCACTGATGTGCACTAATGAGGCTGCAGTGACGGGCACTGATAGGCTGCACTGATAGGCAGCACTGATGAGGAGGCACTGGTAGGTGGCACTGATGGGCATTGACAGGCATTACTGGTGGGCATTGACAGGCATCACTGATGGGCAATGAAAGGCAGCACTCACATATGGCACTGATAGGCACTAATAGGTGGCACTGATTGGAACTGTCAGGTAGCTCTGATAGGTGGCACTGATGGGCACTGATAGGTGGTACTGATTGACAGCATTGATAGACGGCATTGACTGACACTGATAGGCGGCACTGACTGGCACTGATAGTTGGCACTGAAAGGCAGCTCTGATGGATACTGATATGTGGCATTGATGTTCACTGGTAGGCACTAATATGTGGCATTGATGGGCACTGGTATGTGCCATTGATGGGCACTGACAGATGGCACTGATGAGGCTACACTGATCATCAAGTCACTGATCATCAGTGCCCCAATGATCAGTGTAGATGTCCCCTCTGAGGAATGCCTCTTACCGGCTCTCCTCTCCTCACACGCTGTCAGCGTGAGGAGAGGACTGTCGATAACCGGCATTTCCTTGTTTACATGTGATTGGACACAGCTGATCACATGATAGAGCCTATGCCATCGGCTCTTTACTGTGATCGGTGATCTGCAGATCACCATGCCGTGGGCCCACGGGGGCGCGCATGCACAGTTAGAGTGGGAGGACGTCATATGATGTCCTCCCAGAACGAGAGAGCCGCCTTTATATGGTGGGTGAGAGGCGGTTAAAGTAACAGTCCAAACGGTAATCTTAGGTTCCTCTCACTGCATACATACATGCATATGGGTGAGATGCATTTCAGGGAATTCCTCCCCATCGTCAGCCTGCTAGATCCCATTTCAGTTTGTATTTCTCAGTACGTACTATATATGGCATTGAATATAGTTAGTGCATGTAACCCTGAATAGTTCATTCATTCAGAAAACTACATTAACTAACTAAGGATCATCAATAATTAAATTTGTCATATAATAGGGAAAAGGAATAATAAGTAAAAATCAGCACAATATAAAGAAACCAGAAGATACATCTATAACATCAGGTATAAACATTGTTAAGAAATGCCTAAATGAACAGTAAGAGATAATCATATTTACATAATAACTCCACTTTTGTTGGAAAGAAAAAACAATCGATTTAAATAAACTTTGTTACAGATTCCTACCTAGTTCTTCTCTGAAGGAATAACCGTTTCACCGCACTGATCGCAAAACTGACTCTAAGTCAGCTGATGCACTTTCAGTGGTTTGATGAGACTTCGCGCCAGACTCTGGAAGGATCCTGACAATAATTTTGGGATTCACCCAGATGCCTAATCGGCAGCTCCTGCCCCCTCCCCAGTCCTGTGCTCCATTGAGGGTTGAAGGGTCAGTCACTGTTCTCTGCTCAGAGCAGACCAAGAACTGGTTGATCAGTTCTCAGTGTTAGAGCCGGCGGGGGAAAGCTGCAGCATCAGGGCAATGATGCAGCAGTGAGGTATATATTTTTTATAGAATCCCACACTTCTCCTTTTAGTGAAGTCTTCTGGGGAAATCAATGAGCCAATAACACATGCAGGAAATTACATTTTTGAAGACGTTCTGTACACCAATGGTATACAGGTTGCCACATTGCATTGAATTTTACAGAAAATTACACTGCTGCAGAGAAAAGGAAAGGTAACATAATAACATAGAGAAAACACAGAGGGGTGCCAGACTAAGTGCAGTATGGGACAATTGATGACACAATTGATGACACCAAGGAGCTGTCACTTCCGGTTTGACGCCATCTTGCGTTCAACACTGGTTCCAGCAGCGTTCGACCGTCCGTCACTGCTTCACTCCTGGACTTGGACTACAGCGGCCACAGAATATCAGCCGGATCACCCTGGGGAGCCTCCTGAGATGTCTTTATATGCGTATTCTATCTGTTCAATAGTCAGTTTCCAATTTGCTATATTTTAATAAATGGAATTGTCCCATACTGCACTTAGTCTGGCGCCCCTCTGTGTTTTCTTTACATACAGCAATCAGAGCTTCAGTTTCACTCTGGAGGGTGCTGCCGCTGGTGCCTACATATAGTTAAAGTTATGGACATAACTTTGGATTGCCCCCTGAACGTTTAGTGGAATAAAGTCATATCTAGATCTTTTAGCAGTTGTATGGTGCTTCAGTTTACATATTCCTTACAGTAGTAAAAACTTGACAGAGAGCTCTCCATCACCCCTCTATCCAAAATTTAAAATAAAGGTTTTGCCTAGTGGTACACTTTAAATAACCTGCCTTTGTCAGCTTTTCCTCCTTTGTTCTGCTGTGTACATAGTAATCCTGACATACATTTTTATGTTTGAAGTGGAATTCATGGGCAAGTGTCCTTTTGATGGCAGTATCTATGCTCAGACACATTGATAGAAAGCTACAATTAGCTTGATAGCCAGCCAAACATAAAATGTATGTTTAAAAATGCAATGTTTTACATTAATAGCAGGGTAGCAAAACTGGGCTAAAACTTAATTACCAAGAGCAATAAAACTGTCACTATACCCTGTAACTTTCATTTATTGCATTACAGGCTGGAAGAACCCTAAGCAACTGATAACCTTGTACAGGTTGGAGCGATAAAAGACACAAGTGACAGGCTCATGATGTGTGTGGCTTGCCATTGCTGACAAGGAACAATGGGACAGCTTGCATGTCACTCAGTCCTTTTTATTGGAGCCTGGAAAGTGTACAAGGACTGATAAGCACAGATACATGAGTCACTTGTGTGTCTACACTGTGTTCTGCATGGGATCCTTCACATCATTTCAATGGAAAATACAGCAGCTGCTTGTATTTTCATAGAAATGTTCTATGCTGATTGCAATTCATACAAACTGTAATGCGCTCACATCTCAGTGTCTTTTAGGATTAAAGAACGTTTATACAGCAGCCAGCCTCTAAAACTGCAGTGTCAAGCGAAAATCCCTCTGTCCGCTAATGGGAAATGTTTGAATGCCTGCAGGCTTCAAACTACATGAAACAGCTTTCTTAATTACAAGCTTCAATAGATTGACCCTTATGGCAGTATAAATGTATCTTTAGCAATAAAGATATTTCTTAAAAGAAAAATAAAAGATATTGCTGACTAATTTTTCACTTCCAAATGTGATATGTTCTGAAGGAAAAACCAACCGCCCACATTTTGGTAAATATAGATGTTTAGTTCCAACAAATGGGAAAAATGGCTAATATTATTATTATTATTATAATATTATTATACAGGATTTATATAGTGCCAACAGTTTGCTCAGCGCTTTACAATATAACGGGAGACAGTACAGCAACAATACAGTTCAATGCAAGAGGGATTTGAGGGCCCTGCTCCTTGGAGCTTACAATCTAGGAGATATACTAATATTACCATTATTAGTATAAATATGTAGATGCTTCTATACGTATGAAAAATAGGGCCCCTTTTAGACTTGGTGCCATTTTAAATTGGTGCCTAGGAAACCTTCCTCATGTTAGAACTGTACAGTATATAAAGATGTTGTTGCCTGTTATAGCCCCTGGAACTTATTTGCCCTTGGATAGTGCTTGTCATGAAAAAGCCCTGATGACCAAGAATTGTGCAGGAGTCAGCTTTCTGGCTCCTATCATAAATGCTGCTGCCAGACTAAACTACCTTACCAACTGATCAGTGTCTGTCACCCATCTCTGCCAATCCCTTCACTGGCTTCTGATTGCCCAGCAAATTAAATTCAAATACTAACAACAACATAAAAAGCCATTGACAGCTCTACCCCGAGCTACATCACCAATCTTGTCTCCAAATATCACCCAAACTGTCCTCTCTGCCCCTTCCAAGCCCTCCTGCTTTCTATCTCTCTTGTCTTCTCCCATGCTTCTCTCCAGGACTTCTCCAGAGCCTCTTCCATCTCCTGGAACTCTGTACCTCAATCTGTCTGGCTATCTCCTACTCTGACCACCTTTAGGTGATCCCTGAAAACTCATCTCTTCAGGAAAGCCTCCAACTAACCATCAAACTTTTAACTCTTCCATCAGTTCATTACACACACTTATTTGTGCCACTTGCCCACCTTTTAGATTGTAGGCTCTTATAAGCAGGTCCTTCTTAACCCTCTTGTATTTTATTGTTTTGTAATTGTACTGTCTCCCTTTAGATTGTAAGGTTCTGCACAAACTGTTGGCGCCAGGGGTGGACTGACAACTGATGGGGCCCCCAGGCAATAATAGATTATGGGGCCCCTGTGTCCTCGCCCACACTCAAACCACACCCAAAAAGCCCTATGAAAGGTACCAGGGGCATCTCATGGGGACTCTTACTAACCCCGGGCCCTTGGGCAGAGCCTGAGTGCTCAAATGGTCAGTCCGCCCCTGGTTGGCGCTATATAAATTCTGTATAATAATAAAAAAGTTGAGCTACTTATTTTTACCTGATTGTGGCCTTACCTAGGACTAAAGCTCAGGTCAAAGGTCAGCTGACTCCAGCTTGACAAAAGTCAATTTTTCACTTGATTTTTCTTAAAGGAGCTGGGCAGAAAATTCTCAGCTAAGTAGCCTCTAAATTCAAACAGATGCCGGGACTGTTCAAGTTCTCTGACAGACACAGGTGCCAGCTATCAGAATACAGTAGGCAGTGCTTCAGATTCTTCCACCCACACTGTTTAGCGTAGATGGGGAAATTGAGGGCCAATTCACACTATATGCAGTGACAGACGTGTGACCGCATGGTAACATGTCTGTCACTGCAGGGACACACAGGAAACAGTTGTACTCATTAAACAAAAATTGTTCATTCTGGTATCATACCAGAAAATGTTTTGTGCTTGTCCCTTGGCTCTTGAAAGCTGTATTAATGATCAGATTATTGGAAGACCGCTCCGAAAATGGTATTTTGCATCCAATGTTCTCATCATGTATACTAGGCATTAGACTGTTCCTGGGTGTCCTGTTTCATGCATGGTTTACTGCTGCCAATATCAGTTGAGCCTGCCTCCCCCTACAGTATAATGTAAAGTATAGGTTTGATTAGGTGCACTAATTTAATGTCTGCTGCCACTATAGTTGCCAATATAGTTGTGGTCTGTTCTGACTAGTAGTGCCTTGTACTTTTAAAGCTTATATTTTTTATTTTATTGAAATGTCAGAGACTGACATTTCATTTGTTTCTGTGCAGCAGAAACTGAGTTGAGGGTGAGCAGAACAGAAAAATGCAGACATATTGCGGATTGATACACTGCAGCCCACCCGAAGGCTGTATGTAAGTGTAAATAGGGCACATAGAAAACAATTTTCTGTGTGACCTTGTTGAGAATGGCATTTTTCTAGTGCAAAAAAAAACAGATCTCTGCACAATTGTGATCAAGCCCTTAGGCCCCATTCACACCCTGATTCTGCCCGTGCTTCAAAATTGTGTGGATATCACTGCAAAACGCGTGAAGTGCCATTCATTCTAAATGGTACCCCAAATGCGATGTGATTTTCAGTGATTGTCTTGTGGCAGAATCACTTGGCAATTGCAGCATACCATATCGTTAAAAAGTCGTGTGAAGCTTGTTGCCCAAAAAGGAACAGGAGCTTCTTTTGTGCAACAAATATTCATAAGACAGCCCATTGAAGTGTATGGGCTGTCCTATGCACGACACGTGAATCACGTGAAATACCTGATTATTATTTTATACCTAATGAACTCTAGAAGAATGTCCAATCCCTATCAGTGGTATCCATAATCCCTTATTCCATTTCGGCTATGGGATTTACCCACAGTAGAATTTTGGTCAGCCCATGGTTAAAAAGTAATTAAAAAAAATAAATTCTTAGTTCTGTTATTTCTTGTGGCCATAGACACAAGAGTGCCTTATGGTAAATATACTGTAAATGCTACCATCTGGTAATTAGATTTTACTGTTATTATAAATGCTTCTTATCTTTATGCTTGAGTGGTTTCTGTTATAATGTGCACAATCTTAATTTGTACTCAGACCTGACTTTTTTGGAGCTGTCTGGGCAAGATCTGTATATCTCCTATTTCTAAATATGCCTTACTAAAAAGACAGACATTACAACTTAATCACCTAAAAGATTTATGTAATTCACAGAAAATGTTGTTATCCTTGTTTGTAGTGGGAACATTACGCATAGATAATCCATAATTGTTGATAGAAACCAGGATCTCTCGCACTACTTTTTTCTTTCCTAGCCTTCTTTTTAATTAATTTCTGAAAGTAAACATGAAATCACTTCTTAATTAATTATCCTTAACCCATTACCAGTTGCTTCTCACTGTTTGATGTATATATCATGAATGTCTTCCAGAAGATGTAATAATAAGCAGACAAGCAAGTCAAAGGTCGGGATCCAAATTATCGCAGCTGTCAGACGTCATCAGTGTTCACGAGACAGATGAGAAGGTAAACAATAATTGCATTAATACATCTCATACTGAAATCTGCATGTGTTCTAGTCCTCTTTTGAATACGGTCCTATAAAAAAGCATTTAGAAGAAGCTGTCTTGCATAATTAAGGTCATTTCAGATACTATCCTTTCATGTGACAGCTACATAAACTTAAAAGCTGTCCTCTTCTAGGTCCCTTATGTTCCTGTAGGCTTTACACCTCTTCTATTCTTTTTCTTTATTTTGTTCAAGACCCAAAAATAATTTTTAAAAGGTCGCCTTGTATTTTTTTTAATAAGGTACTGTATATGAAATATTGTGTTTCAAAATTGCTAGTAGGTGGCAAGCTTTAGGAAAGAGCAGCTGTTTTCCAGGGGCCATTCAAACACCTACTAGATATATTTTCTATCAACAGTGGGATCCGCCTACCAACAACAGATCCCCCAAGCAACAATAGACCCCCCTGGAACATAATACTCCCCAGCTACCACTTTCCATTACATACTATACATTCAATGCTGGAGGTGCCAGGTGCTGAAAAAAAGCCCTGCTTTTATGAATGAACGATCAGCGTTGCCAGGTTGTGTGATCCATCATCTGGGCTGTGTATATTTCATGCAGCTAGCAGATAGATCACACAGTCCAGTTGCACCATGTAATCTTTTGCTATTATGAATAAACAATCAGGGCAGCTTGTTCATTCATAATAGTAAAGAAAACTCACTTAGAGCTGTGGCTCTGTGTGATCTATATGTGGCTGCTTGTACACATACAAGACACTGGAAAATACATTACATAGAACTGCAGCTCTGAGTGATCTTTTACTATTATGAATGTACAAGAAGAGGTGATTGTTCATTTATAATCATGAAAGATAACTCATTTTAGAGAGGGAGTGATGGCTCTGTGCTGGATATACCTCCCCTCAAAGGAGCACCCATAATTTGGTCTTCAAAATGGGGTGGGGCTACAAGCATCATAAAGATATGCACACAGGAGTTACTCATTCTGGCACCAGGATGATAATGTATGCTAAGGTGCGCATGCGCATTCAAAAGAACATTGTTAACATTAGGTAAGTTTGTTTTATTGCAGAAGATATATACAGGGCCATGGATAAGGGGGTACCACCAGTCCTCCTGTATGGGGCTCAGGCCAGGAGGGGGGCCCAGGCAGCTCAGTGAATCAGATGTGGGCAGGGAGGGTGATCGCCACGACATGGGCAATTACTGGAAAAGATTTCCTGTTTGGCTTTCTGTGCAGCAGCTGAAATCTGGCATTCAGCTGCTGCAGAGAGCCATACAAGGGATTGGTACCAATAATTGCCCCCCTGCTGCACCCATAACCCTCCCTGTGCACTATACATTTACCCCCTGCTGCCCAGGTCCCCCTGTGTGCCCCCCACAGTGTTGCTGGCTTCCCTCCTCTCCTCTCCACTGGCAACTGCAAGCACAGAATAGCATCCTATAGAATAGAGAGTGGGGGAAGGGTATGGTAAATATGTCACATTTACCAGCCCCTTTCTTTCCTGAATGAACACAATATGTGTTCGGTACCAATCACTCTCTGTGTTCATTTATAACTGAAGCATAGTAAACAGTTTTTTTTGGGGGGAGGGGGGTTCTGGTCAGGTTGGCTGTACAGGGCCCTGTGGTTCCTAACAGCAGCCCTGGATACATAGCATGTCTCTACTGCAGCGAAAAGCTGCCTGCTAGCAATTTTTGTTACTGAAGGTTTAGTTCCACTTTAGAGCTCATTCACACGTTCAGAAACAATGCCATGTTTAGAGGCATACAACAGATAGTTTTTATAATCCAGTACTCTTAGATAGATAGGAGCATGTGACTCACTCCTCTTCCTTTCACGTGATAGCTATAGTGCTTGGTGATTGGCCCAGCGCTATCATATGGGATGGAGGGAGGGGGCTTAGCCTTGTGTAATCTCCAACTGGAGAAATGCTTGTTTTCCTCACTCCTGCTGGAAGAACGGAACTAAATAAAGGTATGGGCTACTAGGGGAGGTAAATTATATCAAACCTGTTCCCGTGCACTGCATGGGGTTCTCTACTCTCTCCAATACCAAAACACATGTATTGACTGAAGGTTCACTTTATAATTTCTGCCTGGTTGTGCTAAGTTCTGCTAGGTACTTTTTGGGAAGATAAGGTTTTCTTTGTGTAGCACTGAAAAAACATTATTTTGTTTAGAATTTTTTTTCTCCTTCAAGATTTTAAGCTAATGTCCAGGCAGATATAAAATGCACAAATTAATGTTGCTCTGTATTAGTAAATGCAGAGATTGCTTTGAGTGCTTTGACGCAACTTTGATGCTACTTGAATGCCAGAGAGTATAAATTCGCAGTCCATGAACAGAACTGTCATACTTTTCTATTAGCCCCCCAAAAATGGGACTTTGAACACATGAAGGTTCCTGCACTACTTTGATGTGACTTTGATGCTATTTGAGTGCCAGAGAGTGTAAAGTCGCACTCCATGAACAGATATGTCATACTTTTCTATTAGCCCCCCAAAAATGGGACTTTGAACACATGAAGGTTCCTGCACTACTTTGATGCTACTTGAGTGCCAGAGAGTGTAAAGTTGCACTCCATGAACAGAATTGTCATACTTTTCTATTAGCCTCCCAAAAATGGGACTTTGAACACATGAAGGTTCCTGCACTACTTTGAGGCTACTGGAGTGCCAGAGAGTGTAAAGTCACATCAAAGTCGCACTACTGGACAGAAGTGTAATACTTTCCTATTAGTCAACAAAAAAAACACAAAACGCATCAAAAATGCAACACTTGCGTTTTTGGTGTGGGTCCATTGAAGTCTGTTAGGCTACTTTCACACTGATATGAGCAGAAATGTGGCTAAAATACATATGCATTTTTGACACATTTTTACGTTTGCGGTGCATTTTTTACAGGACATGTGACTTAAAACCACACCAAAAATGCAATGTGGATGCATTTTCGATGTGTTTTTTGCTGTGTTTCCATTATGTTCAATATTGAGGTACGTTTTTGATGAATTTTATTTTTTACCGCACCAAACCTGCATTAAAAATGCAGGAAGCAAGATTTTAAAAAACACAGCTGACCCACAAAGGATCAGTGTGAAGAGTTCCATAGGATTACATTGTCAACACAAAAGCAGAAGAAAAACAGATCAATGTGAAAGCAGTCATAGGCTGGCCGTACATTATACAATTCTCTTACAAATTTTCTGTCCAATTTCTGCACAATTACCTTTAGATTTACCTTCAACTATGTAGTGCAAGGGCCTGCCTAAGTGGATACAATTGAAGGTATCATTTAAGTTTGATCTCATATTATATGGTTTTTGGTAAATCTAAAGCAAAATTCTCAATAAAATTGTATAATGTATGGCCAGCCTTACATGCATAATTCTATCTGCTGCAGGAAAAAAAGTCCCTGACCCTTTCCAAAAATGCACTGGTTCAAAACGTACAGATGTGAACTAGATCCATTGGAAACCATGTTAAATGGACTGTAGTGCGTTTCTGCAAAATGCACAAAAAATGCATAGGTGTGAACAGGGGCGGACTGACAACTCATGGGGCCCCCAGGCAATGTGTCCTTGCCCAAACTCAAAAAAGCCTATGAAAAAGGTACCAGGGGCATCTCATGGGGCCCCCTATTGACCCCGGGCCCTCGGGCGGTGCCCGAGTTTCCAAATGGTCAGTCCGCCCCTGGGTGTGAACCATAGGTAAGTGGTACTTAACTCCAGAATAAAATCAGGCCTCTTGCTCTGCCAGACAGGGCTGTGCTTTGAGGCAAAGCGGTGTAAATCTTAGAACTGAATGCACAGAAATGCTAATCCTTTGGCATTATACTTTGATGTTACTTTGATGCTACTTGAGTGCTCTAGAAAATTATAATGTATGGCCAGCCTAAGGCTGGCCATAGATTATCCAATCTTCTTGAGATTTTTAGTTTAGATTTTCCAAAAACCATATAATAGGAGGTCAAACCTAACAACACTTTCAATTGTATCCACTTAGGCAGGCTCTTGCACTGCATAGTTGAAGGTAAATCTAAAGGAAATGGGGCAGAAATTGGACAGAACACTGTATAGTGTATGGCCAGCCTTAGCCTGGGTTCACACAGGAGCAGTGTGGGAAACTGCATGTGATTCAGACAAGAATTGCACCGCATTCCTGTTCAAATCACACGCAATTCTTTGTAGTGCGATTTGAGCCCATTCCTTTTGTATGGGCTCAAATCACACCGCACCTTTCATGGAAAAGGTGCAGGTATTTTTTTTTTTGTTGCACCGGAATCAGATAGGATTTCACGCCCTTGAGATTCTGGCAATCGCACTGCATATTGTGAACCATTTTGGGGTGTTGTTAATTTAAAATTGACACCTGCAGCAGATCTCATGAATGTGGTGCAATTTCATTGTGGTATGGGAAGCACACAGGGTTCACTCTGTTTCTCACACCAAATATTTGCGAATCGAGGCTTCTATGTATTTCATCTTTGTATTTTGCTGTTTGGCAGAGTTTATAATATTCTTCTGATCCTTTATTTTTTTTTATATAAAAATCCCCGTTAAATTTTTTTTTTATTTATTTGAAATATCTTCTCAGCGCATATTACATGTATACACTTTCCTTTACCATAACAGTGCTGGGTTTTAAACTCCTGTTTAGCATTTGTGTTTATTCATTGTGATATTCATATCATTTCAGGTGGATCTAAATCAAGATGAAATAATCACTTCTGCAAATGAAAACAACACATCAGAAATGACAGAAGCTCAGACTGATCTAGATGTACGTGTTTAAGTGATCTCTCTGCATTGTGATATATGCTGTAGGAAATTTCATAATATCGCCATGTGATGTCACTAGAGTCTCTCTGTAAGACTGTATTCTCTAAAGGAACTTTTGCAAGAGGGCTTCTGGTCACTCCATGCAGAATGGTCAGATCCTCAAACAAATGTTTTTAAGCTGGCCATACACTATACAATTTTTGTTACATTCCTGATAAATTGGATGAAATTTGCTACATGGTTGGCCCTGTTGCCACTCCGCTGCCCAACATCCTTTGATTGAAGAGTCAAAGAAACCAGACGGGCAAATTGTCCATCCAGTTAGCTGCAACTGCTGTTTGGATATTCTGACAGCTATTGGTGCTGGCTGTGGGAGATTTGTTCATCTGTGCTGTATAGCATGGATGGAGGAGTCTGTGGACTGAATGATAAAAATCTAACTGTATGACCAGGGGCGGACTGACAACTCATGGGCCCCCCGGGCAATAGGGGATCATGGGGCCCCTGTGTCCTTGCCCAAACTCAAAAAAGCCTGTGAAAAAGGTACCAGGGGCATCTCATGGGGCCCCCTACTGACCCCGGGCCCTCGGGCAGTGCCTGAGTTTCCAAATGGTCAGTACGCCCCTGTGTATGACCATCTTTACCTTTGAAATGCACATTGTCTAGAATAGATAGACAGTGCATGCAGTAAGATCTGCGATGGGTCGTTTTTCATAGGGCAGTGTAGAAGCAGCTGCCAGGTTTTCAGAAGGTAATTCTGCCCCCTCCTGAGTGTCTGCTTTTTTTAAATTTAGTATGTTTAATCCCAAGGAGGATTTTGTTTTAAAATACCACATTGTAACTGGTTTGTAGTTGCAACGCTCTCCCATTGACCTCAATATACAAGTTTGTCAGGCAATTCCACCTGTCAAACTCTGAAAGACAAGTCAAAATTGCCCCAGCAACAAATCCAAAGCCTGTGTACAAGCCAATCTGGCTGTGATGTTAGAATTTAGGTGGGCAGCTGGGGTGGTAAAACTGTGACTCAACTGCCACAAAAAAAAAAAAAACCTGACAGAAGTTATAACCCTCCCTTACTTTGCCTATAGTTCTACTTTAAAGAAGAACCCCCTGAAAAATATTTAGTTTCCCATGCATTAAGTTTGCGTCTGCAGTGCATGGGTTAACTGCTAATCTTTGTATAGAAAATTGCAGAGTGGAGATATACTTACCTAATCTGTCGATCCTCCGAGCGCAAGACTAGTCCCTGCTCTTGCCCCCCCTATACGCTAGCGGCCTTGTAAATGGACTTGTCAGGAATGGACTGGCCAGCAATGGTGGGACTCACCTGCCTTTTGATCTGCAGTACCAGGGCTGGCCAGCGGGTGCTCCCAGCAATCAGAGACTCAACCTTTCAGCCAGCTAACACCTGGAACTGATGATACTGGTGTATTTAAGGGATGGCCAGACTTGCAGACTCTGCCTTGGTGTTGTGTTTGTCCTGGGCCCTGTATCTGTCCTGCATCCTGTTTCTGTTCCTTTGCTGACCCTGCCTGATCTGAACCGCTGCTGACTTCTCCTGCTCTGATCCCGGCTCGCTCCTGACCATCCCTCTGCCTGACCCTCTGTACCACGCTGCTTGCTACCTGTTCTGATCCCTGGCTTGTGACCCTGACCATCCCTCTGCCTGACCCTCTGTACCACGCTGCTGGCTACCTGTTCTGATCCCTGGCTTGTGACCCTGACCATCCCTCTGCCTGACCCTCTGTACTACGCTGCTAGCTACCTGCTGAACCTGGCCTGTGACCCCCGACCCATCTCCGCTTGCTCCCCCTGTACCTACCTGCCCTATTGATATTGACCCGGCCTGCCTGACGACGCTTGCATTGTATGTACTGTTATCTGTGGGTGGTTGGTTTGGTTTGTTTGCACTGTATTATGTTTTAGTATTGCACTGCGTTTATGTTTGTATGGTTAGTGTTAATAAATTATATTGTTTATCACATATCTGAAGTCTGCGTTTCCCTGCGTCAGTCACACACCTCTGGTCACACCTGGGAGCCCTGACATTACACCAAGGCCAATCCTGACCAGAAGTGGCTGCACAGGGAAGCCATCTTGGCTTGTTGCTGGGAAGGATGGATCTGGATGAGGTTGAGTATTTATCTCTGCTAGTGTTTGATGACAGAAAATATGCTTATCAGACTCTGAAGGAGTATCCCTGGGATGAACTGCTAGAATGTATACGGCTCGCTCATGTTCTAGTAGATCAGGGCACAGATTTCTCTGAGGTGCAGCCTTTGATTAAGGTTTGTGCTGAGTTGGTTTCATCTGGTTCCCCCGAATGCAGGGATGAATTTTTGCCACCATTTAGTGCAGACCAGGTAGAGTCCCTGGTGTGGTTATTAGAGGATGATGTGGGTTACTTTCTGGAACGTTATTCTGCATGTTCACCACAGATACTAAGAGATTGTATAAACGCAGTGCAGTCTTTGGTCAGACAGGCTTTGTGTAAGCTCAGCTTTGTTCAACCCATACTGCAGACATGGACAGATTTGTTGCACCCAGCCTCAGTCAGCTTACAAAGACCCAGTCCTGCTTCTAATCTATTTCCTCAAAGCTCTACTCCTGCATTCCCAACAGCTCCTCCAGTTACAGCCCAGTATACTTGGCTATCTACCGCATGTCAGTACCCTGTTCCCACTCGCTGCACCTATCCTGCCTTTAACCCTGTAAAAAAGCCCTCTGTAGCAACTGCTCCCTCTCCTGTTCCATCCTCCAGTTCTTCTCTGTCTCCAGCTGCTCCATTCGTTTGCAGACCTGCGTTTACTTGCAGTGCTCCAGTAGTTAAAACCAGAAAAAAGCGAAAATTCTTTCCAACCAATACCATCCTGCCAGTATCCAAACCGGTGAGCCTGCCTTCCGTGGTTCAGCCTGAATCCTCTACTCAGCCTGAAGCCTCTACTCAGCCTGATGCCTGTACGCAGCCTGATGCCTCTCTTCTGCCTGAAGCCTCTACTCGGCCTGAAGCCTCTACTCGGCCTGGAGCCTCTACTCGGCCTGGAGCCTCTACTCGGCCTGGAGCCTCTACTCGGCCTGAAGCCTCTACTCGGCCTGAAGCCTCTACTCAGCCGGACGCCGGCATTCAGCCTGATGCCTCTACCCAGCATGATGAACTGATCCAGCCTGACGATCCTATTAGGCCAGTTGACTCGATGCCCGCTGTTGATCCAGATGATCCGGTACCTGATCCGGTGCCCGCTATCGTGCCAATTGACTCAGAGCCCGCTGTCGTACCTGGTGACCCGATGCCCGCTGTCGAGCCAGACGATCCAATGCCTGGTGACCCGGTGCCCACTGTCGTGCCTGTTGACTCGGAGCCCACTGCCTTGCCAGATGACGCGGTGCCCGCTGTCGAGCCAAATGACCTGATGCCTGGTGACCCGATGCCCGCTGTCCTGTCAGACGATCCAATGTCTGACCCAGTGCCCGTGGTCATACCAGTTGACTCGGAGCCCACTGCCTTGCCAGATGACGCGGTGCCCGCTGTTGAGCCAAATGACCTGATGCCTGGTGACCCAGTGCCCGCTGTCATACCTGGTGACCCGATGCCCGCTGTCGAGCCAGACAATCCGGTACCTGATGACCCGGTGCCCACTGTCGTGCCTGTTGACTCGGAGCCCACTGCCTTGCCAGATGACGCGGTGCTCGCTGTCGAGCCAAATGACCTGATGCCTGGTGACCCGATGCCCGCTGTCTAGCCAGACGATCCAATGTCTGACCCCGTGCCAGCGGTCATGCCAGTTGACTCGGAGCCCACTGTCGTGCCTGGTGACTCGGTGCCCGCCGCTTCGCCTGGGGGCCCGAGACCTGTCGCTCCGCCTGGGGGTCCGGCGCCCGCCGCCCCGCCTGGGGGTCCGGCGCCCGCTGCCCCGCCTGGGGGCCCGAGACCTGTCGCTCCGCCTGAGGGCCCGAGACCTGTCGCTCCGCCTGGGGGTCCGGCGCCCGCCGCTCCGCCTGAGGGCCCGAGACCTGTCGCTCCACCTGGAGGTCCGGCGCCCGCCGCTCCGCCTGAGGGCCCGAGACCTGTCGCTCCACCTGGGGGTCTGGCGCCCGCCGCTCCGCCTGAGGGCCCGAGACCTGTCGCTCCACCTGGGGGTCTGGCGCCCGCCGCTCCGCCTGAGGGCCCGAGACCTGTCGCTCCACCTGGGGGTCCGGCGCCCGCCGCTCCGCCTGAGGGCCCGAGACCTGTCGCTCCACCTGGGGGTCCGGCGCCCGCCGCTCCGCCTGGGGGCCCGATGCCTGTCGCCCCGCCTAGGGGTCCGGCGCCCGCCGCCCCGCCTGGGGGCCCGATGCCTGCCGCTCCGCCTGGGGGCCCGATGCCGGTCGCCCCGCCTGGGGGCCCGATGCCGGTCGCCCCGTCTGGGGGCCCGATGCCTGTCGCCCCGCCTGGGGGCCCAGCGCCCGCCGCTCCGCCTGGGGGCCCGGCGCCCGCCGCTCCGCCTGGGGGCCCACCGCTCCGTCTGGGGGCCCGGCGCCCGCCGCTCCGCCTGGTGGCCCGCTGCCTGCTGCTTCGTCTGGTAATCCGATGTGCCTCTGCCCGGAGTCCTGCCCGATGTGCCTCTGCACGGAGTCCTGCCCGATGTGCCTCTGCCCGGAGTCCAGCCCGATGTGCCTCTGCCCGGAGTCCAGCCCGATGTGCCTCTGCCCGGAGTCCAGCCCGATGTGCCTCTGCCCGGAGTCCAGCCCGATGTGCCTCTGCCCGGAGTCCAGCCCGATGTGCCTCTGCCCGGAGTCCAGCCCGGTGTGCCTCTGCCCGGAGTCCAGCCCGGTGTGCCTCTGCCCGGAGTCCAGCCCGGTGTGCCTCTGCCCGGAGTCCAGCCCGGTGTGCCTCTGCCCGGAGTCCAGCCCGGTGTGCCTCTGCCCGGAGTCCAGCCCGTTGTGCCTCTGCCCGGAGTCCAGCCCGTTGTGCCTCTGCCCGGAGTCCAGCCCGGTGTGCCTCTGCCCGGAGTCCAGCCCGGTGTGCCAGTCTTTGATATCCCGCCAGTTACCAGACCCGGGCGGTGGAACATTTTGCCCAGCTAGGACTGTTTTGAGCGTCCTGAGGCCGCTCCTTGAGGGGGGGGTACTGTCAGGAATGGACTGGCCAGCAATGGTGGGACTCACCTGCCTTTTGATCTGCAGTACCAGGGCTGGCCAGCGGGTGCTCCCAGCAATCAGAGACTCAACCTTTCAGCCAGCTAACACCTGGAACTGATGATACTGGTGTATTTAAGGGATGGCCAGACTTGCAGACTCTGCCTTGGTGTTGTGTTTGTCCTGGGCCCTGTATCTGTCCTGCATCCTGTTTCTGTTCCTTTGCTGACCCTGCCTGATCTGAACCGCTGCTGACTTCTCCTGCTCTGATCCCGGCTCGCTCCTGACCATCCCTCTGCCTGACCCTCTGTACCACGCTGCTTGCTACCTGTTCTCATCCCTGGCTTGTGACCCTGACCATCCCTCTGCCTGACCCTCTGTACCACGCTGCTTGCTACCTGTTCTGATCCCTGGCTTGTGACCCTGACCATCCCTCTGCCTGACCCTCTGTACTACGCTGCTAGCTACCTGCTGAACCTGGCCTGTGACCCCCGACCCATCTCCGCTTGCTCCCCCTGTACCTACCTGCCCTATTGATATTGACCCGGCCTGCCTGACGACGCTTGCATTGTATGTACTGTTATCTGTGGGTGGTTGGTTTGGTTTGTTTGCACTGTATTATGTTTTAGTATTGCACTGCGTTTATGTTTGTATGGTTAG
The DNA here is from genome assembly GCF_062004578.1 of Staurois parvus. NCBI lineage: Eukaryota > Metazoa > Chordata > Amphibia > Anura > Ranidae > Staurois > Staurois parvus. The sequence continues at coordinate 3,785,093 of NW_028318197.1, forward strand.
TGTTAATAAATTATATTGTTTATCACATATCTGAAGTCTGCGTTTCCCTGCGTCAGTCACACACCTCTGGTCACACCTGGGAGCCCTGACAGGACTGTTCTTGATGTCATCGCTCCCATAGACTGGCTCTGTACTGTACATGAGGATGGCAGGAACAGTTCACCACTGGATGTAGGGGAGCGTGTTTTTCTGAAGGATCGAAGGATTGGGTAAGTATAGCTTTTCCTTGCACCCCTGGACAAAATGAGCAGTTAAGATTAAAATTTTGCCCTGATTTCTTCTTTAAAGTTTTTTCATATAGAAGTAGTCGGGGGATATCCTAACACATTTTAACTAAGAGAAAACAATACGAATCACTTGTTTTTTTATAACCTGTCTAATTAGCTAACTGATGCCTGGCATAGGTCTGATGTTATTATTTTGTATCCATACACTGAAGGTGTCCAAATAATTGGGGGAGATTTTCTAAAACTGGCGCACACAGAATCTAGTGCACCTGTGCATAGAAATAAATCAGCTTCCAGGTTTTATTGTCAAAGCTTAATTGTACAAGCTGAAACTAGAAGCTGATTGGTTACTATGCACAGCTGCGCCATATTCTGTGCGTTCCAGTTTTAGTAAATCTCCCCATTGTTTAAGGTGGTAGGGCAACCATAGACACTGGCGACAGAGGTTCACTGAAGGAAAATAGTAATCAAACACATACAAAAAGTTTGTTTGATCATAATTGTTTTCTCCCGTCATTAGCTGTCTACATTGTGCCTCCTCTGAATCTCCCCGTAGGCCAAAACATAAACGGTCGTACTGATGCAGCTGTCATATTTCAGGTTACTTTGGCTGGCACAGACACCCGAGGGCAATCAGATGGTGCCTGCATGTCTGACCACCATCTCGTGTCTATAGTCAGCTTGCTTATCCCTGTTGTGTGAATATGTCAGAATCTCTTGATCTTGCGTCAGCTAGTGCTCAGCTATGGGTGCGTTCAGGTGATTTACTGCTTATAGGAATCAGGTTACTTGCCAAATCAGATGCTCGTCACAGTGCAGTATTCATGAGTTGTGTGATTCTCTGCAGATTGGATAGATCTTCATGCATGTATTCAAGAGATGAATGATATTTCCAGTTCACCCGTTTGGACATCAGTTGCTTGACTTATAGCTCCAAAGTTTACTGAAGCAGGGAATGCACATTGAGTTGCATTCCAGGGGGTTGAATGGAAAAAAAATCACAGATCCCTGCATCAACCCAAACGATGTTGATGCAATGACCTCTCCCCCGAGGTCCCCCCCACAGTCAGAATCCACAGATCAGTGCTTCAGCAGAAAATGAGAGGAAATCCCTTCAAAGAAAGGGAAACCCAGTGTGTTACCAGGGTCACTAGAACTAGTGTCCCCATTAGAAGATTTTAGTGTTCTGATGTCAACTCAAAATTTGAGATTTTCTTTTATTTTCACTTTTGATGATAAACATAATTAGGACAAAAAGAGGGTGTGAAACCACCTAACAGGGGCACAAAAAACAATAAAAACTCACAGGTGTTGTAATCCCTCTCCACTCAGCCCATAACAAAAGAAATGCTTTTTGTTGCACTTTAAATAAAAAGTGTAATTTAAAACACGCACCAGGAAGATTCAACTGTAGTAAATGTGAGGTGTAAGAGGTTCCCCACTGTCATAATGATCTTTGGAACCATTTGGGGAGCTGCCTGTCATGAAAAAGCAGTACTACCTTTACTATGGCATAGTGTGATTCTAGGTAGAGGCAAGCGATGCTTTATAAATATGTTCCATGGTGTGTAGTCTTTATTTACATATCACCTTAATGGGTTGTTTGTATTGTATATTACAGCTGAACTTCAGGCAGACATACAAAGAATATTACGTTACTGTAGTTATGCATGCATTAAAATAATAGTTGATAAAATGTTATAAAATGGATGTAAAGGCTTAAAGCCTAACTCCAGGCAATTTTTTTTTCTTCATCCAGTGAGGCTGTGCTCGCACTGCATTGGTTAACCGCTCATTTATTCTAGGGATAAACATGGCGCCTATACTCACCTGATCTTTCGATCCTCTGGAAAACAGCACTCCCCCACGTCCAGCGGTGGACTGTTTCTGATTTCTTCATGTCCAGAGCCAGTCTATGGGCATGATGATGTCAGGAACAGTCCACCACACAAGACCACTGGACCACTGGGGGGCAGGAGCCAAAGGTACCAGTCTTGCACTGGGAATATCAGAGGATTAGGTGAGTAAATCTTGGCTCCCCGAACTCCTAGACCAAAATGAGCAGTTAACCCATGCAGTGTGGGCAGAGCCCCACTGCATGGTAAAAGAACAATGTTCTGCTTTAAGGATTTTACCTTAATGCATTCTCTGCATTAAGGTAAAAACCCTTCTGTACTACAGAACCCTTCCTCAGCCCCTCTTATACTTACCTGAGCCCAATCTCGATCCAACATTATGCTCAAGAGCAGTGGCTCTCCCCCTCCTCACAGGGCAGATTCATAGCAGCTGAAGCCATTGGTTCCCACTGTTGTCAATCAAATTCTGTGATGGGGGTGGGGCAAGCTGCGCTGTCTGTGTCTATAGACACAGGCAGCACTGCTCGTATTAAGCCCACAGAAGTGCCCCTATAGGCAGCGGCTTCCTATGGGGGTACTCACTGAAGAGGAGAAGCCAGGAGCACCGACGGGAGACCCCAGAAGTGGAGGATATGGGCTGTTTTGTGCAAAACCATTGCATGACATGTTTTCATGGCATAACATGACATGTTTGTTATTAAATAAAAAAGGTTTACAATCACTTAAAATGCAACTAATATAAGCAACTCGCTTCTAGACCATACAATCTATCTGGATGTGGAGTGTCCTTGTATGTTAATCTATCTGATATGTTAAAATGTCCTAGCATCAGGATGCTTGTGTTGTCAAATGACCCCAGTGTTAAATCTCCTAATGGCTCATGGTACCCCAGTGCTGGGATGAAAATTGGAAATGTCCTCCTGCGCTCAATACAGGCAAGATCCCTAAATCAACAGCTGCTGTCACTTTATCTTAAACCATTAAGTAGCCAAATATATACCTTAAAATTAGTGAAGCGCTAAATAAATCAATATATATATATTAAGGTGCCATCAATGAATATTAGTGCTTTAGTGTTAATAGTTCCTTACTAATCAATGGAACACTACAACTAATACATATTAAATGAACAAACTTATATTCATAAATAAACCGGTACGCCATATCCGGTTTGGAATTACGTCACTTCCGGTCACGTGGGGACGCATGTCCGAACGTAGCGGCCATATTGGTTTCCCCTGTGTTCATGAGATACACCTATGGGATGAGGTGAAAGGCTTTTGTAACCAGGAAATAAATGTGAGTGCAACCAGTATGTATTAGAAGTGGTTTTGTATTAAACAATATTACACTATGGGAAACTCTGTTTGTGTCCTATATGACGTATGAGTGGAGGAGGAGTGGAAACCCTATGATCCCCTGCTGAGCTACCTGGAAATAAAGATTGGCCATAGAGGAGATCAGTAGCCTTTTGGCCCCTTGAGGGTCAGTGCGGGGAGGTGAGCAGGCACTGCTGCCATTTGAGGATTTGTTTGAGCACTAGAAGTGAACATCACCGTTTTGTCACAAGTTACACCTGCATGGACTTTTTATATATATATATATATATATATATATATATATATAATATTTATATATATTTTTTTGTATATGCACATAGAAAGGTTTTGTTTGTCATATACACTTGTTCACTTTAAATTATTGATTATTAATTTTCACTTTAAATATTGAATGGGAAGTAGGAATTTATTGTAGATATAAATATTATTTTTCACGGATTATATAATTTATCACTGATATATATTATGGATTCAGTTTGGTTTTTTTATTTATGAATATGAGTTTGTTAATTTAATATGTATTAGTTGTAGTGTTCCATTGATTAGTAAGGAACTATTAACACTAAAGCACTAATATTCATTGATGGCACCTTAATATATATATATTGATTTATTTAGCCCAGTGCTGGGATGACTGCTACCTTGGTGGGTTTGGGGATTTGGGTTCCATGCGTCTCAGTGAATCCAGTTGGCTTGTTGTTAAATTCCATTGTGGCACCCAGCCAGACACTGGTGGCAGGGCATCTAGCCGGTTACTGGAACCCAGCAGTGGGGCACCTTGCCTGTAAAGGGAAGTCTTATTGGATCTGTTCGAAACCAAGACTTCCTAGCAATTTTCTGTACTAAAGAAATAAGGATACTACAAGTGCTACATGAACTACTAATTTGCTTTGTGCAAGTAACTTCCTAAGGCAGTAACCTTGTTGGAGGTACTGATCCCCACCACTTTTATATGCGCATTCACCGAACCCTTCTTAATTGGAAAAATAAAATATGATTTTTAAAATTCAAAACATAGGTATATATTTAGGTATATATTTATACATAGGTGCACAAAATGAACAAAACCGTTAAGAACAAAACCATTAAAACATGATTTTCAAACAAAAACAAAAACATAATAATGAATATTTACTGCACGAATCATATGAGTCGGGTGTGGGTCTTCACCTCCGCCGAACCCGCGAGACTGACTCACCGAACCCCTGGGGTTCGATCAAACCCAGGTTAAGAACCACTGTCCTAAGGACTGCCTATTTTACAGCTCTCACTGTAAAGGAATGCCAAGGAGCTATATAGGTTTTTTGGAACAAAGCATTGGTATCCACTTTTTGTAATTCCCTGTGTAGCACCACCCCTATAGGGGTCGCTGAAAGATGATGGGCCCTGACCTTGCAAACCTTCTGATACATGGATTCAGACATGGTTTACAAAGGATTACACTTGCAACAACACCAAAATGTAGTAAAGCAATTGGGGTATTTACTAGAAGTTCATAAGTCAACAGACAGACTGCTGAACCATCCGGGATTTGAACCATCTATGGACGGCTATACTGTCCAATCCCAGGGCAGGAACAGAGAGGTCACCAGTACTGTAGACAAAGGGCAGCTCCCCAACCTGGCTATGCTGCCTGGCAAAGCTGGATGGTCAGAAATACCATTCTTTTGGTAAGTAAAACAGATTTCAAATATGTATCTCAACCAGGGGTGGACTGACAACTCATGGGGCCCCTGGGCAATAGGGGATCATGGGGCCCCTGTGTCCTTGCCCAAACTCAAAAAAGGATATGAAAAAGGTACCAGGGGCATCTCATGGGGCCCCCTACTGACCCCGGGCCCTCGGGCAGTGCCCGATTTGCAAATGGTCAGTCCGCCTCTGATCTCAACTGTGTGTTTAGCTGCTTGCCTGGAGTTTGGCTTAAAACAAAAGAATATTTCTAATCCTGTTCTCAATGTCTGTTATTGCAGCAAAGCAAAACACATAGCAGAGCATCTACTACAGATGACACCATCAGAGGTGTGAATTGCAAGACCCCAGAGACACCAGGGACAGAAGCACAGAGCCAGCCTTTCCGGCCCATCTACAGAGGAGACGTCTCTGCCTTCTGTATACAGCTCTTCTGCATTGATGAGAAGCATGAAACAAGGCAAGTCTAGGGCACAGTCATTGACCCTCTGTTTATATGAGAAAGTACAGTACTGATCTTTGTCTCTCTCTCTATAAATAAATATAAATGTCTAAACTCTTTATAAGCATTAGTATTTTGTGGCTTTGTGACCAGAGTAATTATTTTAGTTTTTTATTTTAAGATGTGTTTCCCTTACAGGAACAGCATGCAGGGACAACATCTGTCTTTTTGCCCCTTGACAGTTAGGAGCAGAGGGAGGCTGATTTTGATGACAACGCAGTGTTTTTGCATTGTCAGATGATTGCCATCAAATGACGTCAGTCACCATCTGTGAGTTAATGTATTTGGCTTCCAGCACCTTTTCTATGGCACCCTTCAGAGTTTAGGGATGTTAAATACAAACCTAAAGGAGTGTCGGCTGTCCCATTAAACAAGCTCATAGCAGGATTTAGTAGGCTTTAAGTTGTGCTGAAGTTTACAGAGGTCTGCAAGCAGCCTTGGGGTGTGCAACCATCTTGTCATACTTTGAGACTCATTCCCTATTAAACTTGTAAATTAGTTCTGTGTACCCTTTACATGTTCATCAGTGTGTGAAATATGTAAAAAACAAGACATCATACTGATTTACAAAGGAGGTTAAAGTGTTACTAAACCCATGACCCTGCATTCACTATATCTGGTCTCCCACAGTACACAGAACATGGAAATGCAATTTTTTTAGTAAATATAAACTGCTAAATACCTGTTTCTCAACAGCAGTTAGAGCAGTCTTGTGACTTCTGTCAGTATCCAGCAGAGCACTGGTTAAAGCTTGTAGGAGTATTTTTCATTCTCCCGTGATTGTCCTATGAGGCTGCATAACCCCTGACCCTCTGTCTGGACAGTGATGAATGACCCTGTGCTGATCACATGCACTCCCCCAAGAACAAAAAAAAACTCTCTAGCAATAAACATCAAACTGAGCATGTGCAGCTTGCCCCCAAGGCTCTGTTCTATCAGCAGATGGATTGGGGATAGCAGAAGAAGGGGAGGATCAGAGAAGACAGGATCAAATATCCTTTTTACACAATGTGGAGGATTAACCCCTTAGGTTCCACAGTGAGTATAACAAGCATGCTTTACTGCATATACAGACTGATTTTATTTTTGTGGGTTTAGTAATACTTTAATGTTGTATGGTTACCATAACAAGTTGTTTTAAACCTATTCACTTGGTTTGGTTCACATTGCTGCAACCCCAAAGTCATGCGACTTGCTTGCAATTTCCTTGCAACTTTTGTGATTTAAAATTTCAGTCTATGGCCCTCGAGTTGCACCAAAGTCACAGAAAAGTAGTGCAGGAACCTTTATGTCGCTGCAACTTGAGTTGCATTAATTAGGACAGCACCCACTGAAATGAGTGTTTTTTGACTTGTCATGTGACTTTATGTGCCGCTAGTTACATAATAAGTTGCAGCAGTGTGAACTGGGGCTAAAACACAAGCCTTAAAGCTGAACTCCAGGTATGATCTTAATTGCATACTTATGTTTGCCCAGCTTGCCACAATGTAAGTATGGATATCTCATACCTGATGGACTGCAATGGAAATTGATAATCACTGTGTATCCAGGTACTTGGCTAGAGACAGAGAGTGATTTAGGAAACTGTGCTGAACTGCTGTCTGTGCTTCCAATGGACTTCAACTGAATGGATTAAACTGTTTCTAAAGGTACATTTTTTTTTACAAAAATAATAAACATGTTATACTTATCTGTTCTGTGCAAAACCACAGAGGTTTTGGACAGAGCAGCCCCTATTCTCTTCTTTTTGGGTCTTCCGCCACTGATCCTGGCCCCTGTTCTCCATCCGAGAATCCCCATTAGAAAGCTGCTTGCTATGGGGGCACTTGAGCAGGCTTGCTCCCAAGCTGCGCTCCTGTGAATGGACATTATCCATTCACACACAGCATGGCTTGGCCCCACTCCGCTCCCTGCTGAGAAGCCAATGAGGTGAGAGGCACCCAGGAAAGCCAAAGCTCTCATGCCCATCGCTGGATCGAGTGGAACTCAGGTAAGTATAAGGTGGGGGGGGACCTGGGGGGGGGGGGTTGCACTAGGATTTTTCTACCTGCATGCATAGAATGCATGAAGCTAAAACACCTTCTGCCTTCAGAACCACTTTAACTCTACTTCGCTTCCATCCACCAGAGGAAGCAAACAAGCAGAAGGAGCTCCAGATAATTGATGGTTGGCAGCATTGAATCATGGGTGGTGAAGTTCAGGAAATAAACTTTACTATGGCAGTATATAGACTATTGGACTACAGTTCCCAATATGAGCCAGGTATGAGGGGAGAGAGAGTTATGTTTTATCAGCCTGAATACCAAAGAGGAGGAAACTGAGGTGTGCACATCATCAGACTGAGCCCCAACACAAACCAACTGAAGAACTAGGGCTAAAGACTGCTCACTCAGCAGCATCACAAAAATGTTTCCTATTGTCTATAGTAGGGGGTCTCCAAACTTTCTAAACAAAGGGCCAGTTTACTGTCCTTCAGACTTTAGGAGGGCCAGACTGTGGCCATTGGGAGCAGAAAAGGTCCCAACGTCAGATGGAAAAAACAATTCCCCAACATTGGTGTCATTGAGGAATTGTGCTCCATCATTGGGTGCCATTGGGCCCCATCATTGGGTGTCATTGGGAGAAATTGTGCCCCATCGTCGATGTCATTTGGAGGAACTGTCCCTCATCATTGCTGTCATTGGGAGAAATTGTGCCCCTTCATTTGTGTCAGTGGGGGAAATTATGCCACATTGTTGGTGCCAGTGGATGAAAGGTCCATAGTTTGGGGACCACTGGTCTGTAGTAACGGGTACCTCTTTAGGGAGTTTTAAATTATATCGCTGCTGTTCATATAGAGTGTACTCTAAAGTGGACATAGCCTACTGTTTACAGAGGAGTTATGGCAGTATTAATTATCATCGTTGTTACTGTTTTCTAATGCCATTACTTATCACTGATTTTGTGGATTACCAGGTTTTCCTAAATTTAGCTGCATAGAACTCCATTATTTGCTGCTATAGCCTAGTGAACATATTGTCTAGTGCAGTGTTTTTCAACCTTTTTTGTGCAAAGGCACACTTTTTTCATGAAAAAAATCACGAGGCACACCACCATTAGAAAATGTTAAAAAAATTTACCTCTGTGCCTATATTGACTATATATAAAGTAATTCTCTTGAATAGGAATCAAACACAAAGAAATTATTTTATAATTACTTTATTATGAAATAATAAAGTATTTTATAATTGGACCCGGGGGCCGGACCAAGAGTAGATGAATGATGTGTATGTGTCATCCATAGTAAGTATAGTAGTATTCCCCCATAGTAAGCATAGTAATTCATCCCCCATATAGTAATTCACCCCCCATAGTAATTCATCCCCCATATAGTAATTAATCCCCCATATAGTAATTCATCCCCCATAGTAATTCATCCCCCATAGTAATTCATCCCCCATAGTAATTAATCCCCCATAGTAATTCATCCCCCATAGTAATTCATCCCCCATAGTAATTAATCCCCCATTTAGTAATTCATCCCCCATAGTAATTCATCCCCCATATAGTAATTCATCCCCCATAGTATTTCATCCCCATATAGTAATTAATCACTCATAGTAATTCATCCCCCATATAGTAATTCATCCCCCATAGTAATTCATCCCCCATAGTAATTCATCCCCCATATAGTAATTAATCCCCCATAGTAATTCATCCCCCATATAGTAATTCATCCCCCATAGTAATTCATCCCCCCTATAGTAATTCATCCCCCATATTAATTCATCCCCCATATTAAGTCCCCAAGCCCCCCCTGTGTCAATTCACTTACCTTTGCTCCGCGCGTTCCTCTCGCCGTTCCGGTGAAGCATGAAAATCTGTCTCCTATGAGGATCTGTCCCCCTCGACGTATCTGCGCATGTGCCAGTTTCAGGCATTAGCAGCCGATCGGCGATCTCCGGCACATGCGCAGATACGTCGAGGGGGACAGATCATCCTGACAGTGTCACGCTCCGCGGGCCGGATTAAAAGGTCCACCGGGCCGTATACGGCCCGCGGGCCGTAGTTTGCCCATTGCTGTTCTAATGATTGGTCTATTTGTGAGCCGAGGCCACATGTTACGGATGAAATTGCAATTTTTCCCACGGCACACCAGACAATATCTCACGGCACACTAGTGTGCCGCGGCACAGTGGTTGAAAAACGCTGGTCTAGTGAACTGTGATTGACCTAATCCTTTACTTTCTCATGTATGTACATACTGCTATTTACTGCAACCTGTGACAGTATATTGGGTTCATTTACCACTAACTAGTTTGATGTTTACTTCTTGACACTGAACTTTCATTGTTGTTGTGTGCAGGGTATCTATATTTGTGCTTCCAGTCGCTGTGCAGTATCCATTTCCTTAACCTGGTGTGTCAGTGGGGCTGAGGTCATTCTCAGAATCGAGGGAGAAGAACAGAGAACCCAATTTACCAAGCGGCTCCTGTGGGGGTAGTGCTACAATTGTAGTAGCTATTGCTACTAAAGTGATCGGCCCTGTGCCAAGTGGCTGCCCTACTGCACACTGGTCACAAGGGGTCTCGTGCATGGTACTGCTGCCATTCACAGAATGCCTTGTATTTTTCGAATGACTACAAGGCATTCTTAGATTGGATGAGGTGAAGATCATGATATCACCACTCCTCCTTTCCATCTTGTCCAATAAGAGAGCGCCTTTTTTTTTTCATTAGAAAAATACAAGGCATTCTGTGAATGGCAGCAGTACTGTACGGGCAACACCCTGTGGTCAATGTGCAGTAGGACAGTCACTTGGCACAGGATTCAGAAGATCATGGTGATTACTGTAGTAGCACCAACTAGTACAGTGATTGTCATCTTCCACAAAGGGCCAGTTTATTGTCATTCAGACTTTAGGGGGTGGGCATTGGTCAGTGGGAGTCATTAATGCTCCAGTGTCAGTGGGAGTAAACAATGTCCCAGGCATGGTGAGTAGTGAGAGTAAAAACATTACATAGCACCTGTGGTCAGTTGGAGGAGGAATAGTACCCCATCATTTGTGTCAGTGGAAAGAACAGTGCACCATCATTGGTATTAATGGGAGGAAAAATGCCCTATTGTTGGTGTCAGAGCAAATGCTGCATTGTTGTTGTCAGTGGGAGGAATAGTGACCCACGGTTGGTGTCAGTGGAAGGGATTATGCCCCCCTGTTGGTGTCAGTGGAAGAAATTACGCCCCACTGCTGGTATTAGTGGAAGGAATAATGCCCCATTGTTGGTGTCAAAATAAGAGGGTTTGTCCCATCATTGGTGTCAGAGGAAGGAATTGCATCTTATTGTTGGTGTCAGAGGAAGGAATTATGCCCTACTGCTGGTTTCAGTGGGAGAAATAGTGCCTCGTAGCAGTGGGAGGGGAGGAATAGTGTCTCAAGGGCTAGATAAAAGCAGGTAAAGGGCTGCAGTTTGGAGATCTCTGTGCTAGATACAGCTGCATTGCAAAAGGAGCTTTTGTTTATCGGGCCTTTCTCAAAGCACTTCCTCATTGCTAAAATCATATAGACTGGTGTCAACTTGGAGCGTGTAGTTTATCTATACGTGATCAGGACACCAGACTTCTGCAAAAGGGAGAGCACACTGTTATTTTTTGCAACAAAAAAAAAATTTTGGTTGAAAAAGTTAACTGACTAATTACTGATACTAGGTTTTAACAGAAACCACACAATGAATAGCACATATAATTTGGCTAAACTAAACTCTCTCAATCAACATTCAATTTTTTTATTCCTTTTGCTACTATCCTTAGTAAATAGATAGGAAAGCATATATTTACTTGTTTTAACCTTTTACCTTATTGGTTTTGTTTTACGTTTTTTCAGTTGCTTCCTGGCTTCTGGCCTAGGCCAAAATTATGTCATACATCCCAGGAGTCTTCATTGGCAGGTTTTTCTTTCATCGGGGGAGGGGCTTTCTCAGCTAAGCACACTCTCCCACCTGCATGCCTGAGCTAAAGGCATATGGATTTCAGGAATTAACTGGTACATGAATCATCTGTCCTTACTCCAGATGGCAGTGGCTAGAAATGATAGGGGGGGGGGGGTGTTTTTCAAAGTTATTTCTCAACAAAAGCATGGGGATATGGATGGATGGGTGAGTTTGCTTTGCTTTGGCGCCCAGATACAGTTGAGTTCTGCTTTAAAGCTGATCTCTAGCTTTTAGTAAAATTTAAATAGTTTGTTTGGACCAAGCTGGTCCAAACGAATTACTTACTTCACTAACAGTTGCAGAGGCTGTGTGTGCTGTGCGAATTGTATGCAGCCTCAGCTATATACAGTGTACAGTGCTGCGTTCCAACAGAGGGATGAGGACTTCTAGTCTCACTCCCAGAACAAAATTGAGTTGGCTGAGCAGTGCCCAGCCTTTCACAAGGAGCTTTGTATTCTATGAATGAATACAAAGTTTCCTCTGATTGGCTGAGTCAGAATTCATGACGTCATCAGCCCACCTCTTCGGCTCAACCAATCAAAGAAGCTTTGTATTCGTTCATAAAATACAAAGCTCCTTGTGAAAGGCTTAGCACAGTGTAGCCCAACCAGGGACGGACTGACCATTTGTAAACTCGAGCACTGCCCGAGGGCCCGGGGTCAGTAGAGGGCCCCATGAGATGCCCCTGGTACCTTTTTCATAGGCTTTTTTGAGTTTGGGCAAGGACACAGGGGCCCCATGATCCCCTATTGCCCGGGGGCCCCATGAGTTGTCAGTCCGCCCCTGAGCCCAACTCGATTTTTTTTTTTGGTAGATGGATGTGAAGTCGTTGTATACCATTTGTACCCGAGACTGCATACAGCTACTGCATCTGTTAGCAAAGTAGTTTCTTTGGACCAGCTTGGTCCAAACAAACTATTTAAACTGCACTAAAAGCTGGAGATCAGCTTTAAAACATCCGATTTTTAAATGCATAGAAAATGAACAAGCTTTATTTTTCTCATAATACTTATGAAATACAATGCAGTTCAGCATTTTGTTGTTTGAGATGTTTATTTACTTTAACTTGTTCTTTATTTTGTAGGTCTATTGACTTTTTAAGTCATGTTTTCAGCCTTTTTCCTGTAAGTATATCTAACCTACCCTGTGAAAGCTTGACAATTACTGTGAATGAGTTTCTGACCAGCAGTATAAGACAGCATTGAGACACAGGCTGCAGATACAGAAGCTTAGACTATGGGTGCAGCAAAGACCAGGCTGGGGTGCAGCAGAAGCTTAGACTATGGGTGCAGCAAAGACCAGGAGGGGGTGCAGCAGAAGCTTAGACTATGGGTGCAGCAGAAGCTTAGACTTTGGGGTAGAAAAAACCAGGCTGGAATGCAGGAAAGGTTAGACTGCGGGGCAGCAAAGACTAGGCTGGGGTGCAGCAGAAGCTTAGACTGCGGTGCAGCAAAGACTAGGCTGGGGTACAGCAGAAGCTTAGACTGTGGGGCAGCAAAGACTAGGCTGGGGTGCAGCAGAAGCTTAGACTGTGGGGTAGCAAAAAACAGGCTGGGGTGCAGCAGAAGCTTAAACTATGGGTGAAGCAAAGACCAGGCTGGGGTGCAGCAGAAGCTTAGACTATGGGTGCAGCACAGACCAGGCTGGGGTGCAACAGAAGCTTAGACTATGGGTGCAGCACAGACCAGGCTGGGGTGCAGCAGAAGCTTAGACTATGGGTGCAGCAAAGACCAGGCTGGGGTGCAGCAGAAGCTTAGACTATGGGTGCAGCACAGACCAGGCTGGGGTGCAGCAGAAGCTTAGACTGTGAGTGCAGCAAAGACCAGGCTGGGGTGCAGCAGAAGCTTAGACTGTGAGTGCAGCAAAGACCAGGCTGGGGTGCAGCAGAAGCTTAGACTGTGGGTGCAGCAAAGACCAGGCTGGGGTGCAGCAGAAGCTTAGACTGTGAGTGCAGCAAAGACCAGGCTGGGGTGCAGCAGAAGCTTAGACTGTGGGTGCAGCAGAGACTTGAGCTGCAGGTAGAGCAGTAACTGGGCAGATGCAACACAGAGTTAAAACCTGGAAGTGTGTGTGAGATAAAAGAGGTGCTATCCCTAGAATGGGGAAGATGAGCTACCATGAAATGCTGTTACTACGAGGGGCGTTCAAGTCTAACCGGGACTTTTGAATTTATATAATAAAAGAACAAATTTCAAGGATATTATTTGTTGACATAATGCTGTGCTACATTTATACATTTATCACAGCATTTATCTAATGCCTGGAAAGCTTCAGCATAGAAAGATGGTCTGTACTTCGGAACCATCCCAGGACAGCCTGCTTCACCTTGTCATCAGTGCTAAAATGCTGACCTCCGAGGAACTCTTTTAGGGGTCCAGTTTCATGACAGGTTATGCGTCAATTATCCAGGGTCAGCCGTTCCATGTGCTGAATGTTCACAGGAATGACTGTTGTGCGCTGGGAACCACCGCGGCTGGGATCCTCACTAATGGACGTATGGCCATCTTTGAAACCTTTACACCATTCAGATGTCTTACTGTGGCTGAGCGTCTCATCACCGTACTGTGCTTGAAATCTTCTGTAGATACCTGTGGGTTTTACACCTTCGTTCACAAGAAATGTCATCACCACACGCTGTTCCATGCACCCAGTAACACTGTTGCCTTCCATCTTGATTAACAGTCTCTGGCCTGGCCCTTGACATGTGCATTGCCCATCAGTAATAGGACACACTTGCCACTTACTACTGCGTGTAGTACCATCAAGCTAGCATTGCTTCCAGGGGTGGACTGACAACTCATGGGGCCCCCGGGCAATAGGGGATCATGGGGCCCCTGTGTCCTTGCCCAAACTCAAAAAAAACCTATGAAAAAGGTACTAAGGGCATCTCATGGGGCCCCCTACTGACCCCGGACCCACGGGCAGTGCCCGAGTTTCTAAATAATCAGTCTGACCCTGATTGCTTCTTATACCTGTAAAATTAAAAGTCCTGGTTTGAGTTGAACGCCCCTTGTATTTTCTGTGATTGTCCAGTCACATGGTGGAGAAGATGCCTGAGAGTGAAAGTGAAGCTGAAGTGAAGAAAATTCAGGTCCCCTCCCCTGCTAGACAATACTGTGCTGGGTGAAAAGTTCGGGACTGGATGGACAGTAATACAGATTATTTGGCAGTTATAACAGCTCTTATATACTGTATGTATTTTACCTTTGTATTTATTTGTTTGATTGTAGCTCAACTTTAACTCTAAAAGCTATAACGTTTGTTTTATATAGACACGATTATAGGACACCATATATATTTTTCCATACTTGTATCCTGTATCTAACCTCCATGCAGTAGGTGTTTCTTGTGGAAACAAAGTAATGTAAACTGGAGTCATATGGAGGTGTTCCCATAAGACCACCGCTAATATGTTTAATTTTTTAGCCTCTCTTAGAAGAAATGAAGGATGGCTCCAGTTTTTCATTTCTTGCAATTTTTCCTTTATTTAACTTTATTGTTTCCCAGTAATGATTACGTTAAATATGCGAGAAAAACAAGCATTGCAATTAAATTATCCTCAGAATTAATGGAGGTAAAATATTGTCACTCATGTAATGTTATGGTATTGTTTATTTATAAGTCCCGGTGCCAGCCTGTTCCACCTCTAGTGCATGAAATCATTCCAAGCTAATACCGTGAGCTCTGATGCATGAAACATTTTAATTAATTAGTGTTAATTCCCAGGTGGATGGTATGCATGGATTCCATTAATATGATTTGTGTTTCATTGCTCAAGGATAAAGACTTTTGCATCATTACGGTTCCTCACCTGACCCCTGAATTTCCTCTGCTGCAAAGCTTTGTGCGCGCCATCCCACTGAGTACGTGCACCTTGCCTCAGGAGCTTTATATTTTCCACCGTGCCGGCTTGATCAAGTAAGTGGAAAATCAGCTCTCCAATCTATGACAGTCTTTTCAAACCTGCACTCTTGTGAATATAGTGCGACCATATCTTCTCATGTCAGTGCACAGCTCCAGGGTTTGGGGATGCTGCTTTCATTTATTTTCTGAAGCTTTCTGGCAACTTAATTAATAAAATCCATAAAGCAGTACATCCAGCTGGAGGCCCCTATATATTAGATCTGTCTTTATTTAAATGGTTACTGTTATGAAAGTAGGACACGAATCAATCTCTTAAATAATGGATGCTAGCACAATCTGTCAGATTTTGGCTGATTCATAAAAATGTCATGGCTTTGACTATAAATAAGTATATATTTTTGATTGTTTAAAGTGACTACAACTGAGGGATGGAAGACTGGGAATACAACAGGTTGCAGATGTGACAGTTTTAGATAGAGAAAACAACTTTAGTCCTCATGCACACTGGACGTTTTAATACCGCTGGTAACGTTAGCAGTGTAAAGTTGCGTTAAAAATGTGAGTTTTTCAGCTTTTTTTAGAGTTTTTGCATTAGCGTTTAGCGGCGTTTTCCTACGATTTTCCGTGTTTGCATTTTTTAGCCTTTTTTTTAACCAAAAAAAAGTCCAAAAATGCTGGGTTGCTGCGTTTTATCACATTTCGCCGTGTTTTTCAGAGTTAGAGCATTTTTACAGCTAAAAAAATACATAAATAAATCCCAATAAATGTGTGTAAACAATACCAATGATAGTAAAAATTAAACATAAACATTGTATTTGTGAATAGTGGAGTATTAAGTCCACTTATTATAATTCAGTCTGTGAACACTGTCCAGTGCAGTAAAAGTTCTTATAAACATGCAATCTGTGCTCCACTTCTGTCTTATGTCTATAAACACCCCATGACCTCTGCTACCTGTAACTCTAAGGCTCCATGCACACGGGGCATTTTAATAACGCTGGCAACGTTAGCTGTGTAAAGTCACGTTAAAAACTTGAGTTTTTCAGCGTTTTTTAGCATTTTTGTATTAGCGATTACTGGCATTTTGCTGTTTTTTAGCGGTTTTTAGCATTTTTTGGAAGTTTTTTTAGTAAAAGTCAAACACTGGTTTGCCGCGATTTACCATGTTTTACTGTGTTTTTACAGCTAAAAAACTCTAGAAAGACACTAGTCCTGGGTTTTTTCCAGCCAAAAAACGTCCCTGCCAAAAAACATTGATTGCAGTCTGTGTGCATGAACACATAGGATAGCATGCTGGGGGGTTTACTAGCTGTAGAAAAAAATGTCAAAAGCCAAAAACAGCAGCTGTAAAAATGTCCAGTGTGCATGAGGACTTCAGGTACCCTTACGCAAGGGTAATGATTCTTCATGAAATGATAGTGGCAGTTTTGAATGATGGCTGCAGTGTGCCCTCCAATGACATGCTGATAGGTTAATTGGCTCCTGTCTAAATTGGCTCTAGTAAGTGTATGTATGCATGTGTGACCTTAAATTATAAACTCCTTGAGGGCAAAGACTGATGTGAATATGTGAAGCATTGCGTAAAATGTTGGTACTGCTCAAACCTTGAGGAAGGGGATATACCCCGAAAGCTTGTCCTCAGAATTGTATGTTAGTGCAAATAAAAAATGTATCATGGACAGTACTCAATTGTTTCTGTCCCAAGTGCTCTAATACAGCTACAATCACCTTGGTACTATATAAATATCTGTAAATAGAATATAGGCAGCCATTATGCTGCAAACTGTACATTCAGAAATTCAGAATTATATCTTATTCTATGTGACCCAGACAGTAAGGATCTGACATTCTTGTGGATTGCTACAAGAAAAATTCCACTGCTTGTGAAATAAATGTCCATCTTTAGACAATCTTTGAGTAATACAAAACTGCATTAGTTCAAGCTAATCTGAACAAAAATTCTAACTACATTTTTTCACAGTGGGGACAATTCAGTAAAGATCGCATGCGTTATGTTGCTCACTTGACCACATATCGCATGTGATCATGAAAACGTCACTCCACTATTGCTTTTATGCAGTATTTACCACAAACAGCAAAAATGCTTGCTAAATACTGCATAAGGAGGCATTAAAGTCAATTCACAGAAGGAAATAAATAAATAAATGCAGTAATTAAGTAGTGGTTCAGACTTGTGATAAGTATGGGAAATGTCAGACCTAGTTTAGGAGATCTGTGCTTGGTTTGAAAAAACAGGTGGGAAAGTGCAAGCCAGACCAGGTAGCAGCTAGATTCCACTCAGGAGTTGTCTCTGGAGGCTGGCACACTGCATAGCACAGACGATGGAGCCCTTTTAATGCAATCTTCTGGAATTTAAAGTAATGCAGAAGAGCAAGAAGTGAAGATCAAGAGTGGTCCTTTTAAAGGAAAGATGCTTTAAGGAGTGCATGTTGCTGGATAATTACACGGATGCTAATATCCTCCAGAAATTATGAAGCTATATGCCCAACTCATAGGTTACCTTGAGCCCTCAACCCAGCAAAGTCATGCCATACCAGTCGTGAATAAATTGTTGGCTGTATTACATTTATTTTGGGAGAGTATCCTATCAGATGGTAGCTGGCAAGATATTGGGAATTTTGCAGGCATAATTTTCTCGTCTCCTCACCAATATATTTCATGGTTTCTGTGTAATAGCACCCAACTATATTAACTTTCCGGAGTCTCATCAGGAGTGGGATCAAGTTAAAATGGATTTTTATCGGAGTCCAGAATCCCAAATGTGTTTGGTGTAATTGACAAATATAACGCATGCAATATATTAAAAAAGGCTGTGCACTATTTTATCACATACTTGGATGCGGGAAAATATCGCTTGTCCCCACTATCTTTTGGAATTGATTAAAGTGGTTCTAAAGGCTCAAGGTTTTTTATCGAGCCTTGGGGGGCCCTGTCAATTTATAAATCGCCTGGAGGAATATTGTCAGCCAAACAGTGACTACATCCTTACAGATATAGTCATTTTTAGGCATTCAGGCAGCCGCAGGTGCTGCAGCTGCCTTAAAGTGGTATTCAAGCTTTGTGGAGTTTTGTTTGCATTAAAATAACAAACATGTCATACTTACCTGCTCTGTAGTTTTGCACAGATCAGCCCTGATCCTCCTCTTCTCGTGTTCTTGGCCAGTGCTTCTGGCTCCTCCTGTTTAGGGAGTGCCCACCATAGTAAGTTGCCTTCTATGGGGGCACTCATGTGGGCTCACTGCAGACCCACTTCATCTTCATTTTCATGTCTTCTATATAATTGGGTTTTTTTTTGGTAGGTCGGCCTTCTTTGTGATTGGGCCTTTGGGAGCAGGTGAGAGGGTCTCTTTACCCTCTTTTTGAGATTTGTTGGTATATAGACTTGGGACCAGCAGGAATACATTTAGCTCTGAGAAAGGGGGTTCATCTCCCAAAACGCATCAGCTTATCCCTATTAAGGGCACAGCATTGCATTAACTGTCATTGCGGACCACACATTCTGCTTTTAATTTCCGTTGGCTTGTGAATATACATCTATTTGTTTATTCAATAAATACGTGGATTACCACGGTAATGCACGATGAGAGTACGCCCTTGTCTGTTTTTGTTCACTCCTGACCCTCCCTGTCTACGTCTATTGACACAGACAGGGTGGATTGTCTCCGCCTATTGACACAGACAGGGTGGATTGTCTCCGCCCCCTGCTCCCTATCACATAATTTGATTGACAGCAGTGGGACCCAATGGCTCTTGTTGCTATCAATCTGTCCAGTAACAAGGGAGAGAGCCGCTTCTCTGCATATTGCTGGATCAAGATGGGGCTCAGGTAAGTATAAGGGGGGCTGGGGGCAACCTCTGGCACAGAAGGGTTTTGTACCCCCATGCATAGAATGCATGAAGATAAAAAACCTTCAGCCTCTACATTCACTGTAATACAATTGGCAAATTGCAGCTGTTTAGTGTGGATGGGGAATTTGATTGACTTTTCTCATTCAGCCCATTGGACTAAATGAGAGAAATCTAACTGTATGGCTAGCCTTTTGAGTACATATATCATAAATGATTACAAACTGAAGCTGACCATACATGGTGGGATCTGATTATTCAGAAATGAACAATCAGACTACAGGAAATGTTTCACTCAACATGCTCATACATTGGTTGCTTCATAGGTGTAGCTTACAATGGCAGTAATGTGAGGTTCAAATTATCTCTGCTTTATTAGAAGAAGTAAATAGAATTACAGATGAAGAATTTCAGCCTCCAAAATCCCTAATAAAGTCAATTCCACTTTCACAAGGTCCGCCAATTTGATCACTCTCACTTAATACACATGTCATGTCATGTGGAATAATGAACCTCGATCACTCAATGGACAGTTTTTAGGGTAGCTAAGCTGCTGATCTATTCAATGCGCATTATATGAACAGATCTGAAAACTGTCTATACTAGAAAACTTTGTTATAAATAAAACTGTGGTATCAGTATAAAAATATCCAGAGAAAGAATTCTTTGTTGCCTCTGTATCAGCCAATCATATCCTAATAACTTCTAGTGCAGGCATGAAAATAAGTAGCACACACAGTTTTTTTTTCAAACACTTTAATAAATGGGACTGTCTGCTATTGTTTACCAAATATTAAATCTTTTGTCATCTCAGACAAGGTAGTTTAAAATTGTTTAGTGTAGTCACATTCACATATTGTTTAAATATTCCTAGTTTAAAACTACATGCACACTGGAGTCATTTCTAATAAGCGGTTCTCCCATATGATAGCTAAATCCCCCCTCTCCCTCCCCAGCAGTTTGGGTAATTAAACATGCAGAGCCCCATTAGACGCATACATTGATTCTTGCAGCTGGCAGACGCACTGTGTTTCTCTATGAGCCTGTTGTGTGCAGTACCGCACAAGCATAAGTTAGTTGCACCAACTTTAATAGGCTGGCTAATGTTACATCATGATTTAAAGTACAGAGCAGTCCAGTGAAGTCTATGGAGGCACATTATATGTACGCCTGATGGACTTGCTGATAGTCTGTTAGCTTATAGAATAAAATATGATTAATGAGAAATCTTAATTTTTTTTGAAGTGTTGGAAAAAGCAAGAGTGGCCTTTGGGGAAATATACAGTGTATCAAAATTTCAGTTCTACTAATGATGTGGT
This sequence comes from Staurois parvus, assembly GCF_062004578.1. Taxonomy (NCBI): domain Eukaryota; kingdom Metazoa; phylum Chordata; class Amphibia; order Anura; family Ranidae; genus Staurois; species Staurois parvus. The sequence continues at coordinate 3,805,723 of NW_028318197.1, forward strand.
CTTGTTGCTTTTGATGCTTTTTTTCAGGCTGTAAATGCTCCTCTTCTTTTTTTGTGTAATTTGTTTATTGAAATAAACATTTAAAAACAAGAGAAGAGACTAAGAGACAGAGCAGTGAGTAGAGACAGATATGCTGTGTCCATATATTCTGAGGCCTTGTCCCCAGCTGCCCGCTGTCATGGGCAGCAGGTAAAGGCGTTCTATATACCATATAAGGGCCCCGTAGCTATTCAGGAGTTATGTTTCTGCACATGACCAGTAAGCCCCAGAATGGCAAGCAGGTTGTGTCATGACAGAACAATTATAATAAAACAAAAACATAAGTGAATGTGTGTGATGTCAATAAGGTAAGATTCAGGATACAGACATAAGAAAAAATGAAAAGAATGGAAGAAACCATATGAATAAACTTCAAAGCAACAATGATCACAAGGTACAAAACCATTCCAAACATGAGTAGAGCATCAAATTGAGCAAAAGGAAGGTCAATAGACTGTGAGGCTATTCATTGTCAAGTGGTAGATGATGGAAAACGTACTACGCACATATCAACAAATATCTGCGAAGGGGTGTTATCATCCAATCTCACCAATGAGATTCCCTAGCAGTCACATCAGTCAGGGGTCAATACCATCTGGAAATGCTCCTCATCTAATACACTTGTGAACGTATATGTGTGCATGGACACATAGTTGTTGATTTTCTAAAACTGGAGAGTACAAAATCTGGTGCAGCTCTGCGAAGAAACCAATCAGCTTCCAGGTTTTATTGTCAAAGCTTAATTGAAGCTGAAGTTAGAAGCTGATTGGCTACCATGCACAGCTGCACCAGATTTTGCACTCTCCAGTTTTAGTAAATCAACCCCATAGGCTAACATAGAAGTGGTGTTACAGGCTGAAAAAGAAACACCTTTTAAAAATGGTGTTTTTTTAAGCCCAGTGTGCATGAGGGTTTAAAGCAATGGTAGTCAACTTTTGGGGTTTAAGGGTCTCAAATGCAGTCCCTGATATCTCCAAAGGGCCACATTTAAACTTCATTAATATTATTGGCACTGCAACTATGTTCCATATTTGTGAAAGTGGAAAACCCAAATACTCCTGCGCTTAGGGATGGACTCTATGTCATCGGGATCACACAACGAATGTCTTGGAATATGCACGCCTTGCTGCCCTCAAAGAACCGGGGAGTCCAAAAGTACTAATGGAGAAAAATAGAAAACAGAGGGCGCACCGGCCTTGTGCATTACCTAGATTTAAAAGAAGGTATTCTACTCACAAAATTACATTAATATACGCATATCATATGAGACCGCTGTGTCCAATTCGCACTGCGGATGAGGCTAGTCCTCGAAATGCGTCAGGAAAAATTTGGATGTCCATCATTCTCATCACCATTTAGAAACACAGTGCGAATTGGACAGAGCGGTCTCATATGATGTGCTTATATTCATGTACTTTTTGTGAGTAGAATACCTTCTTTTAAATGTAATAAACATATTTTTAAAGGTAATGCACAAGGCCGGTGCGCCCTCTGTTTTGTTTTTCTCTATGTTCCATTGTTGTCTGAGAGGGATTCGCATACATCCATCTCTCTTCCCAGCAGCCTCCATATAGTAGATTTCTGACTAACGTGGATAATTATTTTGTTTAATCTTTATAATATGTAATGCCACAGAGTGATTGGAGACTGAAGTCATGCTGTAGGAAACAGACTAGAAATATGTTGCTAGTGATTACTGTTTAAAAAGGCTCCTTTACAAATCAGTCTCCCATTACTAATTGCCAGGGCCCAAGGGCTGTACTTCAAACATTAAAAGGCCCCATGTGGCCCTCGGGCCACAGGTTTGGTACCAGGGTTTTAAAGTAATTGTATTATATGAGCAATATGGGGTCTGCCAATACTGACCTACTTCCAAAAATGACGGTTGCCTTGCTATTTTTCTGGTTTTAGAACTTTCGGAAAACATTGACCTGGAACACATATGTAGACCAGTGAAATCCTTATCTGCATTCTTGTTTCAGGGTATTATATCAAAGGATTTAAGGGAAAGGGTCAAGCCTGACAACCAGGCCACTAGCTTTTTCAGAAGTGCTCAGTTATTGCGATTTCCATTTTTTTTATAGATGTTCTGAAAGGAGAACCTCAGCATGAAAAGATCCCTGTATGGGGGTGGGGTAGGTGTAGTATTGTTTCCATTTCCAACACACAGCTTGTCTGAGACGCCCCAACAGGAAAGCACTTGGGGTGCTTTAAACCTGAACATATCCAGATGAGTGAAACAGAGAACCTCCTGCATGGGTAAAGCACAACTTGCTATAAGCTCACATGTCCATTGAACTGTAATGTTTCATTTTTGTCCCACCTCACCCCAATCTAGGGATCTTTTAATTTTCTACTTTTCTTTAAAATATTCAACTAAGAAATAATACATTGCTACAATAATACTCCAAAAGCATTCAACATTTTCATTTATTTAGTCTTTCCATGTCTAATTAGAAAAAAATGCTTATATAATTTTTATGGTGATGAATTATAATAATGAGTTTGTTTGAATGATGTATTTGTATACAGAACATGGATATAAAATAGTAATGAACTTAGACAAACAGATAATAGAATCCAGACATCCATCAGTGCCATGGGAGTAAGCTTTAATTAATGAGCACAGATCAGAAAGATAAGAACATCGAGCCTAATTAATATTATGTCTACTGATGATTCTGTCTTTGTGGCGGTGTCCTAAAGTTAATAAAGAATCGCAGGTTTCATCTATGGGACACAAACACACTTAGCACTTTTGCACAAAATCTTTTCTTTTTGCTGTAAGGATGCCCTGCATTGCATTTCAGTGTTACTGAGTGCAACTTGGTCACATGTTAAATGGTGTGCTGTGAACTATTGTTAAAAAGGCACAGGTCACTTAAACAAATCATGGTAAAAACTCAGAAATGACCAACATACAACATATGAAATGTATATACAATATATATTGGTAACAATATGCATGTTTATTGTACAGCACAACTAGAAAATCTGCACATTTCATATTCCGGGTATGTGTATGTTGTACCATGTACTTGCATTAAAAATGATCCTGTTCTCTTTGCATTGATTCCTTTGTGTGAAATCCTTGGTGTTTCTGCCAGTCCCCTTGCTTTCCTATTCCAAATTGACCACACTAGGCATGAGAGCACATCCATCCCAGCGTAGACAGTTTTCTGACTGTGCTGGGAGCACAGCCTGTATGTCGTCCAATAATTGCACTTGTGTTACCATACCCCCCCTGTACAGCCATTCACTGAGAAGATCAGTGTACTGCTGTTTCTCTATATGCCTATACTCTATAGGCAGATTGCAGTCTTATTTAAAAAAAATCTAAGTGCAGTTAGAAAGACAAACATGCATTGAAATACAGTGCACCACCCAAGCTTTTATATCTTTAATCCTTTGTTAGGGCAAAAAGTGTGCATATCTAGTTTACAACTGATAATAAGATCTCCCAGCCCAGTACAGCCAGGGTTACTTACGGTAAACATAACCCTAAAGCCCACTCCCTAATATTACATGTAATGTAAAAGCTGGGTAGGATTTTAAGTAAGTAAAAATGTAAACAGCAAGTTTTATTTTTTTTGTAACAAATATAAAGTAGCTGTTATCTCAATTTGGATGCAAAAGTAGAAACACACTAAAAAAACATAAACATAAAAAAATATATTTTTGCTCAAATATTGTGTGTGTTGAGTGTGGTAAAAATGTTTAAGCTTAATAATTAGAACTTGAATGCATATAGTAAAATCCTCAATCTTATTGGAGCTAATTCTTGCTGTTTTGATAAGGGATGAAAGTGTGGGTTTTATATTATCCCAGTGCCACGCTTTACTCTGTGCTCTCGGAGATAGAAAACAGACTGTGTGCAGAAGTACTAAAAAGCCTGAGGGATTAATGTGCTAATGGTATTGTAGCTGCATTTCTCAGAGCTTCTCAGTGTTGCTTCCCGCCTCTGAATAATGGTGCTGAAAGAACAGCTCCTGTGGGTTTTTGCATTGAACATTGTGTGTCTAGCGGCACCCGCTTTATAATTGGCTGCATTAGTACAGTTAATCTGCAATTACATTTCATGAAGTCAGAAGCTAATTATTTGCATGGGTGTTTCACCTTCATTTTCAGCTTTTTACAGGTGAGGGAGGCAAAGTCCAGTGACATACCAGCTGTAGAAAAGCTCATAGGAACGCTGCCCCTCCGTGAAAGCCTATTGAAAGACCTGAAAATCTACAATGATGCCCGGAGAGATGCTGTGAGTGAAGTCATTCAGAAACTCTAGATTTACTTGGCTGTGGACCTGATCATCATGTATACCAGAATCGTCACATGATAAGCCATTATTATAAAGCAGAATCCCCCAACCTTTTTGATTGTATTCTGCAATAAAAGGGTCATTTATCGTCATCCTACTGTAAAAACTATTTTTTTTTTTTTGGTTGCTGCTGTAGAATTGGATTATCTACTGACGTTTAATATCTTTTGGTACTCCTAGGGATCTTAAATTGAACCTTTGCTTTGTCCATGCAAGTCAAAACAGCATGATCAAGCTGGCAGTCCCAACATCTGCACACACTTACTTCATTTAAAGTGGTTTTAAACCTCTGAAATGAAAAATAAACAAAGCATATAATTCTATAGTGTGTGCCTGCCTTAATCCAAAGCACCTAGTGTGAATCTTCTCTATCCCTTTCCTCTGCTATCTGCATGAGTCACTTCTGACAGTTAATGTGGACACCAAGCAATTCTGGGAGAGATCAACTCTCCCACTTGCACACAGCAGGTGTTTGACAGCCTTAGCTGTGATTTTTTTTCCCTATAAGACTATGTAGGTGGGGGTATGTCTTTTCCCTCCACTCAGGTCTCAGATTACATTCAGTTCCCTGCTCTGTGTTGTACAGTGTGTGTCAGAAGAGAGAAAGCAGAGAAAAAAATGCAGGTACAACTATGTAGGAGGATATGTTTCATCTATGTGCATCATCTAGTCACTTTAGTATTCGTAAAGTTTTACAACCACTTTAACTGCCCTGCATTTGCCAACTGAGAGCGACATGGAACTTACACAAAGCTGAGTGCATGAGTGTGCAGTTTCCAAGAATCAGGAGGAAGATGAGTAAGTCACATGCTCCCCATACCTGGAAGTACCATGTTATTTTTTGCTCTTGGCAGCTAAATGAAGAAATGAAGCAGTGAGTGTATGCTGCTGGTGAGGGCACAATTAAAATCAACGTGTTGCTTTACCTTACAAGTTCAGAGATCCATTCAACTGTTTTCTACTAGCAAACACAAATGCTCCTGTGCTTGGGGATGGCCTCGATGCAGGCTACAACCACATTAAGAATGTCCTGGAACATGCACACCTTGCTGCCCTCAAACAGACCGGGGGAATCCAAATATACTGAATGAGGAAAGAACAAACAGAGGGCGCACAGGCCTAGTGCATTACCATAAAAAATGTTTAATAAGAAATAAAGTAGGTGTTGTACTCACAAACGACAATAAAGTCAAGGCACGTCATAAAGAACAGCTGGGTCAACACCGCGCTGAGTAACAGTCCGCAATGGGGAGTGTAGACATCCAATAGGCTGACGCGTTTCGAGGACTTGCCTCTTCCTCAGAGCCTATTCCCTGAGGAAGAGCCCTGAGCCCTTCCTTAGGGCTCTGAGGAAGAGGCAAGTCCTCGAAACACATCAGCCTATTGGATGTCTACACTCCCTATTGCGGACTGTTACTCAGCGTGGTGTTGACCCAGCTGTTCTTTATGATGTGCTTTGACTACATTGTCGTTTGTGAGTACAACACCTACTTTATTTCTTATTAAACATTTTTTATGGTAATGCACTAGGCCTGTGCGCCCTCTGTTTGTTCTTTCCTCAACTGTTTTCTACTGTATGGAGGAGTTTTATGTTCCTTGACAGATTTATTTATTTCCTTGTATAATATAAGAAACACAGCACCAGGACAATTATTGAGTGACATTGCAAGTTCCTAAATAAGGCCCAAAGTTACCAATTACTATGCTATGTGGGAGTATGTTGGACAATACAGGTGGGAAAATAATGGATTGTAAAATTGTAATTGTGAATTAGAGTTTACAAACGACAACTTTTGTTTTTCTTTTATAATAGGATGGAACACCTGTTCAGGCATTTGTTGCTGAAGTAGCTGGCCAGATTGTTGGTGTTTCAGTACTAAGAAATGAAGAGGTATGATAGGTTATTTCTAATTCTGCAGACATTTTCAGCTAATAACTTCCTGTAATTACCCTAAATGAAGCTTTTGGATAGAAACAGAAAAGATAGAATGTTTATCAGGTTATTAAGAAGGTATAGTTGTGCTTGATGATGTTAGCTTGACATCATCCGCCACACTCATGATGCTGGTTCTTTTTCTCATGAGTATGGCACAGCAGACACAGTAAGTTAGAGGCCTTGTGTGCAGGAGAGTGGATCAGAAGTGACACCATGGCATGGATTAGCATGGTCAAGTTGACATAATTGGCTATGCCCATGCATTGCTGTTTAAAACTTATCTTCAAAGTGCTTCTGACTTCCACACAAAGTAGGACACAGTTACAGAGGCTCTTTGTGACTGCAATTCAGCTGCAATACTGGAACTGTGGCTGACAGTGTCAATCTGACATGATCAGCCAAGCCCATGCCATTGCCGCCAGTTGTTTGTGCTTCTGAGTTTCAGGCAGCACATAACACTAGCATGGTCAGTCACAGGACCTATGTGACCAATTTGACTCTTGTCTGTGCATTAGTCAGTAGTAGGGGACACTAGAGAGGGCCTCGGGAAACATTACCATCTACATGATGCTAAATCTCGAATGGGTCTTATTTATTTCTTATTTATTTATTACAGGTACTTATATAGCACCGTCAATGTACACAGCGCTTTACATTTTATATATATATATATATATATATATATATATATATTCACATCAGTCCCTAACCCTCAAGGGGCTTACAGTCTAAAGTCCCTAACTTACATTCATACATACACATACTAGGGCCAATTTAGACAGGAGCCAATTCACCTACCAGCATATCGTTGGAGTGTGGAAGGAAACCAGAGTACCCGGAGGAAGCCCATGCAGGCACAGGGAGAACATGCAAATTCCAGGCAGGTGGTTCTGTGGTTGGGATTCAAACCAATGACTCTAGTACTGCCAGGCAGGATTGCTAACCATTTAGCCACTGTGCTGCCCACAGATGAATACCAGGCATAGATATTTTATACATAGTTACATTGGCCCAGCTTGTACCAATGTAACTATGCATATTCCATATTTGGCCGATGCCCCTGAAAGCTGGAAATCACAGAAATAAACAGTGCTAATCCAGTGATCTCCACTTGCTTCCAGGACCTGCAGCTGCCCTACTGCATTCTGAACACAGGAGGTTGGCTACTTGGCACAAGTGCCATTCAGAGAATGCTTTGCATTTTCTGAACAAATGCAAAACATTCTCTGATTGGACAAGTTGGAGAGTGTGATGTTACTGTCCCACCTTTCCACCTCATCCAATCAGAGAGTTCTTTGCATTCATTGAGAAAATGTGAAGCATTCTCTGAATGGTGCCCAGCGACCATCCTCCAGTGGTCACAATGCAGCAGGGCAGCTGTTCAGCACGGGACCCAGAAACAAGTGGCTATCACTGGAGTTTCAGTGTCTACTTCAGGGATTTCCAGCTTCCATGTACATCAGCCAAGCTGGACAAATGTAACCACAGTATGTATAAGGCTAGGTTCATATTACCTCTGCTGGATTACACCTGTTCCCGCACTGCAACCACCCATACTGAAAAATGCAGGAGCTGTGTGCGGGTGCCATTAATGCTGCAATATAACTGCAAATTGCTCCCACACTGGGAACCGCATTGGGAACCACTCTGCACTTGCAGTTCCCATGCAGACTGATTTCTAAAATGCTGCAAGCACCTTTTCCCTGTGTTTCAGAAGACTCTGCAGCCTATTCGAAGAAATGGGCTGTCATGCTTGCGCAAACTGCAGCTGGCAGAGCCTTATCAATGTGAACCTAGCCTAAAATATCCATACCTGGAATTCTTCTTTTAAATACAAATTACAGAATGCATTCAAACCATCTTCAATAGAAGAACAAAGGACAGTGTCTACCAAGCCTCATCCTTCACTGTATTGTCAGGCTTACCAAACAAAGCAAAGAGTAATGTTCAAAGAGCAGAATTAGTGCTTTCCCTAAAGTTGAACTATGGACAAAAAAATAACCTTGCAGAGGGGCTCTTCCCCACTGGCAATGTTTAGGGAAAACATAAAAAGCAACTATAGTTACCTTCTTCCTTGCTCATTCATGCTTCCTTCTAGCTGCACGACTGTTCCTTGAAACCCTTTCTCTTTCCTGCTCTGTTGGTCGCAGGCTATCTAATGTCATTATGTACAAAGCAGGACCAGCAGTCCTGCACTGTAAGGACTATAAGTAAGGCCTACCCCCAATCAGGAGCATCATAGTGAGCATAGGGAAGTGAAGGATAAGCTAAGTATAGCTGCTTTAACTGTTCCCCCTAGATGAAAGCATTTAACCCTTGCAGTTCTGGGAGAGCCCTGCTACAAGTGTAATTTTTTTTCCCCCAGAGTTCAGCTTTAGGTAAACTGACCTCAGTCACTTAGAACTAATTAGTTGCTATGGGTTCCTCCACTTTGCACATTCCTACTGCTTCTTGCACTGCATTAGTATATGTTACGCTGGCCATAGATTGTTTGAATCTAGGCCAATTTAGCAGGGACTGACCGAGATTGGAAAAATGTACGGGCAGGTTGATAGGGAAATCCCTCCTAAAGAGCCATTGTGTTCTCACAGGGGTGGGGGGTGTGGAGGGAGCCATCCTCACAAGGAGAACACAGTGATTACTGTTAGCAGCTATAATAGCCGCTAACAATAATTGCATGCAACATCCGACAGGCTGGTTATACCCAAGTTGATCAATCGATCAACTTGGGTACAATCAGCCTGCTCCTATATGGCTCCAATCTCAGCCGCTCCCTGCTGAACCAGCCAAGATTGGAACCATGTATGGGCTGGCTGAATGTACCCAAGGTGATCGATAACCAGCCTGTCAGATTTTATATGCGATTATTGCTAGTGGCTATTATAACTGCTAACAGTAATCACTGTGTACTCCTGGTGAGGTCTGCTCAAACCACCCTCCTGCCCGGTAGACCTCAATGGCTTGGAAGGAGCGATTTTTCCATCAACACTGACTGTGTTGAAGGGGAAATCGAGTGATCTATCTGTGGCCGGCATTAGCCTGTGCATTTATATGTTTGTCCTTCAAAATGGCATTGCTTGTATCAGCCTCATTGTATTTTCATATAAAGATGATGTCAGAACTACTCACAAACATATACCCCATCTAGCAGGTTGGAGATTTATTTCAGATTGTAGCCATGCATACAAATTGTTTATAAACCATTAGCACACCTTTGCTAGTTAAAGGGATAACGACAGCGAAACCATAGATATTTTATGTGGCTATCACACCACTGTTGTATTTGTTCTGGATACTAAGCCTGGAGCAAGCCACATATTATGTTTATTATCCTATTATGTACTATTTATGTGGATGGAAAAAAAAACTACATATCTTGTTACATGATTACTAAACATATGTAGATGGGTACAAATGTGCATAGATTGAGTCTTAAATCACATGCATTTATAGAACTGTGGTGTCTAATAAGCCAATCTGCAACACATTGAAGAATATTCTAACCGTACAACTAGGCTGTCTGGTAAATTCACAAGAGATAACTCGTACACGCTGTACCTGTCAAATCACTGTGCGTGAGCTTATGTACACAGGCATTCGAAAGGCATTTAAAAAGCTTTTGCCCATGTTTTGGCCATGTGATTACATGTGTTTACTATGAATTTTCATTGCCTTATATGAATAATTTAAATGAATAAACTTAAAGAGACCATTTTGCTTGTAAAAGTAAACAATTCATTTAACATTTTGTCATGTGTGATTACATGTGTTTACCATAGATTTGGCATGTATCTCTTTATTATTCTGGTGATCATTGTCACCAAAATTGAAAAAGAAAGAAAATCCAATATTTTGAGTTGTCATCGGAAACAGGAATGAAGAAAAATCTTTCAATGAAGACATGTGTTCCCGTGACAACTACCTAAGAGGATTTTCCTCACTTTGAAGAGATTAGCTCTCATTTCCTGTTGTATTTACAGGATGAGAAGTAAAGGGAAATCCCCCCAAAGGGACATAGATTGCCAAAAAAATGATTTAAAGTCTACGTTTGGCTAAAATCCAAAAAACAAAACTCAGCACAAGGTTCATAACTTATAGTTAATATGATGTGTTCCTTGTACTGATTCTCTGTCCTACTTCCCATAATTTTCCGGTGAGGAATGGAGAGCATTACTATTCTTGCCCTTTCCTGCCAGATGTAGTACAGCTTTAATGAATGACACAGGATCTGTGAATGGAGGACGGGCAGGGGTAGGGGATAGGAGAGAGGAAGATTTCTATGGAAAGAGGAAGAATGAGCACAAGGGACATATTATATTAACTGTAAGTAATGTCCCTTGTTCTGATTTTTGTGCTGTGAATTTTAGCTAATACTTAATGCATTTCTTATTCTATTTTTATTAGATATGCTTTAATCTGCATTTTCATCATAATACTTGCAAAACTCTGTCTAAAGTTGAGAACTGTTTTTTAATGTTCTGTACAGTCTCTTCTGGAGCTCATATTGATATTAAAATACAGAAAACTATTGTCAATAAATTCACATTTACTATTTAGCTGCATAGATTACTCCATCATTGTTAGCTCTGTATTTAATGATTTTTTTGCTGACACAGAAACATGTACCTCTGTGACCAAGTGTCCATTTTGTCATTGATCCAGGACATAGAGTACATTCGCTCACATTACAACATTGAAGACTTTATTTACTACAACCATCATCAACGGGATGAGCATGGACATCTTCACCATTATGCTTTAAATCCAATATTTAAACATTACGGCAAATATTTTCTGAAAGAAATTCTGCGGTTATCACACAAATCTTCTCTCTACTACCCTATCTACCCACCCTATGATAAAAGTCAGGTAATTATGTGTTTTTGTCAGCACATCATTTTTGAATAATATGACCCTTTCATTATAGGGTACACACTAACATAAAGGCAGTCTGTAAAACAAGATGTCATATACTTACAGTACTTTCCAGGGACCTGTGTATTAAAACTATGCCATTTAGCGAATACCCATCCACTGCAGGTATATGAAAATTCCAGGTGTGTCCAATACCTGGTGTGGGGTTAGCTCAGGTGGGGGATCTCCTTCCCTGGGACAAAGGTAGACCGCACAGCAGGCTTTCGTCAAAATCTGACTGGTTGTCAGTTTTATTAAAAAGGTTTGCAAAAAATATCAAAATAAACAAAACATCAAAATAAACCCTTGCCATCCAGGCACTAACTAAACAGGAGATGATTCCTCTCTAAGAGGTGAAGGGCTTCTCCCTGTCACCAAAACAAAATAACAGCAAACCTTTCCTTGTAGGTATAGTCCATACACACAGCTCTCTCAGAATACCTCTCTGAGTCCCAGGCCACGAGCAACTCCTTGCTCCAGCCCTGCCCTTTTTATACCACCTGTTGGTGGTCATCAGGGGAGCCCAAACTCTGGTCCGGACCCACCTGCTTAACTGTGGCCCCGAAAACCCGGAGTGGACTCCACCTAAACTGTCAGGTATGAGCATATGCGAGGTGACACATAGCGTCCCTCTATCACCTCGCCGTTCATCCTGTCACATATCCCCCCCCTCTGCTCAAGCCCCTGCGGCTGAGCAACTGTCCCAACCAGGCAATGGACCCGGGAAAGGGCATCTACATTACTTTGCAGTTTCCCCGCTCTGTGTTCCACCGTAAATTTGAACACTTGTAGCGCGAGAAACCACCTTGTCACTCGACTGTTTTTCTCCTTATTATCACACATCCATTTGAGCGGGGCATGATCAGTAACCAACTTGAACGGTCTTCCTAACAGGTAATATTTTAGTGCCTCCAAGGCCCATTTGATGGCCAAACATTCCTTCTCCACAATGGCATAGTTTCTCTCATGTTTGTTGAGCTTTCTACTTAGGAAGACCACAGGGTGCTCCTCCCCTTCTCTGATTTGGGACAGGACAGCACCTAGTCCCACATCAGAGGCATCAGTCTGTACCACAAACTCTGTTGTGAAATCTGGGGTCACAAGCACAGGTTGAGCACAGAGAGCTTGTTTCAGCCTTTGAAATGCGGTCTCCGCCTCAGGATTCCACTTAATCATGACCGACCCCCTACCTTTTGTCAGATCTGTCAGTGGGGCTGCAATGGTGGCAAAATTGGGGATAAACCGCCGGTAGTACCCCGTAATACCAAGAAATGCCCGGACTTGCTTTTTATTTACAGGTTGGGGCCACTTTTGAATTGCCTCGATTTTATTTATCTGAGGCCTAATGAGACCTCGACCAATGATGTAGCCAAGATATTTGGCCTCCTCTAAGCCTATGGCACACTTTCTGGGGTTAGCGGCAAGACCTGCTTCCCGCAGCGAATCTACGACCGCTTGCAAGAGGGACAAATGAGATTCCCAGTCTGGACTGTGGATGACGACATCGTCCAAATAGGCAGCTGCATATTGGCGATGTGGTCTCAACGTCTTGTCCATCATCCTTTGGAATGATGCAGGAGCCCCATGCAAACCAAACGGCATCCGCTTATACTGAAAGGACCCCTCGGGGGTGGAGAATGCAGTCTTTTCTTTTGCAGCTTCCGTTAAAGGAATCTGCCAATAGCCTTTGGTCAGATCTAAGGTGGTTATATATCGAGCCGTTCCCAACCTGTCAATGAGCTCATCCACCCGAGGCATCGGGTATGCATCAAACTTAGACACACTGTTCAGTTTCCTGAAATCATTACAGAAACGAATTGTTCCATCTGGTTTTGGGACCAACACTATGGGACTTGACCACTCACTGTGAGATTCCTCAATCACTCCCAACTCTAACATGTCCTTTATTTCCTTTGCCACCGCTTCCCGCCTGGCCTCGGGTATTCTATAGGGCTTGACATTTACGCGGACCCCGGGCTGGGTAACTATGTCATGTTGTATGACCGTCGTCAGTCCAGGTAGGTGGGAGAAGAAATCTCCATTTTTCCTCACAAACTCCTTAACATCATTTTGTTGGGCTACTGACAAGGTTTCCGTTATAGGTACCTGAGGGGCCACGGGAACCACGTCCTTTTGGGGGCTTGGTACTGCCAACAAACTTTCCCTGTCTTTCCAAGGTTTTAAGAGATTAATATGATAGATTTGTTCGGGTTTCCTTTTTCCTGGCTGGTGAACTTTATAATTTACTTCCCCCACTTTCTCCCTAATTTCAAAGGGACCTTGCCACTTTGCGAGGAATTTACTTTCCACGGTGGGGACTAGCACCAGCACTCTATCCCCAGGGTTGAAGGTACGGATCCTGGCACCCCGGTTATAAACCCTTCTCTGGACCTCCTGGGCTTGCTCCATGTGTTCCCGAACAAGTGGCATGACAGCTGCGATTCTATCCTGCATCTGTGAGATATGCTCGATGACACTTCTATAGGGCGTGGACTCTGTCTCCCAGGTTTCTTTTGCAACATCTAGCAATCCCCTGGGATGTCTACCATACAGTAATTCAAAAGGTGAATATCCTGTAGATGCGTGAGGTACTTCTCGTATAGCAAACATGAGATATGGTAGCAAAAAATCCCAATTTCTCCCATCTTTGTCCACCACCTTTTTTAACATATTCTTAAGGGTCTTGTTAAACCTTTCCACAAGCCCATCGGTTTGGGGGTGGTAGACCGAGGTACGGAGATGGGAGATTTTGAACAATTTGCATAACTCTTTCATAACTCTAGACATAAATGGCATGCCCTGATCCGTTAATATCTCCTTTGGAATACCTACACGACTAAACACCCGGACAAGCTCTTTGGTGATATTTTTAGCGGAGGTATTACGCAAGGGGATGGCTTCAGGATACCGGATGGCATAGTCAAGTATAACCAGTATGTGCTGATGGCCCCGGGCAGACTTTACTACTGGACCCACTAGGTCCATGCCCACTCTTTCAAACGGTACTTCAATTATGGGTAGAGGTACTAGCGGACTGCGAAAATGGGGTGAGGGCACAGAATATTGACATTCCGGGCATGACTCACAATGCACTTTGACGTCTCCATGTAAGCCTGGCCAAAAGAATCTCTGGGTTATTCTCTCCTTTGTTTTCTCTACACCCAGGTGTCCACCCATTATATGCCCATGGGCTAAATCCAGTACCATCCGGTGAAAGGGTTTGGGGACCACTAACTGTTCTGCCACCTCCTCCCCTTGTTTTACCACTTGATATAGCAAGTTATTTTTGAGAGCCATGTAGGGAAAAGACACCGCTACATCATTTTCCACTGGTTCCACATCAATCATTTTAATGTTTTCACGGGCTCTATTAAGTGTGGAATCTTTCAGTTGTTCCGTACAAAAATCCTCTTTTCTGACCTCTAGGTCAGGCACCACATTCTGTCCACTCTCACTAGAGCCAGCAATCATCTCTTGTTCTATATCCTCAATGTCTGGGGTTGGATCCAACTCCTCCTGCTCCCCAGCCATTACAGAGAAAGGGAAAAGATCTACGCCTTCCTCGGACACACCCACAGTTTCCACTTCCACTCGGCAGTCAAAGGGGTCAGGAGTGAGTTCAGGAGTTTCCGGCGTTTCCCCAGCAGGGGGAGCTCGGTCTTCCTGACTCCCCTCCTTATCCCATAACTTCCAGAAATGGGGAAAATCTCTCCCCACTATGGCTTCATGAAGCAGAGAGGGCACCACCCCCACAGAATGGGTCACAGGGCCCCAGGGAGTACCAATCTCCACCAGAGCAGTCTGGTAATTACGTGTATCACCATGAATACAAATAACCCCAATCATGCTAGGGTGTAAGCTGGCAGGGTTTACCAAATCACTTTTAACTAAGGTCACAACACTACCCGAGTCTAGCAGAGCAGTTACTGGCTTTTCATCAATGGCAATCACACACATTTGCTTTTCCATGCGTTTCTGACATGCTGCAGTACATACCACCTGTGCAAAAAGAGACATGCGTTTTCCTAAATAAGCATTTTCACATTGCATAGGTTCATCATTTAAAGGACAGTTTGCAGCAATATGACCCAACGCATGACACCGATAACATTTGATATGTTCAGTACCTAAACCTCTAAATGGCTTTGGGGACCTTCCTGACCTATTTGGCCAGTCTCTAGGTCCTAAGCCTACAGTCTCATTATCTGACACAATAGTCTTATTGTTTTTTTCTGAGTCCTCAGCGGCTGCATATCTCTCCACCAGGTCCACCAGCTCGTTTGCAGATTTAGGGTCTCCACGGCCGACCCACTTCCTCAAAGTGGCAGGGAGCACATGTAAATATTGGTCCATGACCACACGCTCCACAATCTGAGGGCCTGACAATACCTCTGGCTGGAGCCACTTTTTGGAGAAATATATCAAATCGAACATCTGAGATCTGGGTGGTTTGTCAGCCCTGTAATGCCACTGATGCACCCGCTGAGCCCGGACTGCATTGGTGACACCCAGGCGTGCAAGGACCTTAGCCTTCAGTTTCTCATAGTCCTGGGCATCCCCTGGTTCCAGGTCATAATAGGCTTTTTGGGATTCACCTGTCAAAAATGGTGCAAGCAGTCCGGCCCATTGCTCCTTTTTCCATCCTTCCTGAACAGCAACCCTTTCAAAAGTTGTGAGGTAGGCCTCCACATCATCCGCAGGTGTCATCTTCTGCAAAACATAGCTGGCCCGCACCATTTTATGCTCCACTGGCAGCGGATCTGCAGATTCCTTCTTTAATTCTAATAGGTGTTGGGCCACCTGCTTAAGGAGCTCTCGGTCTGCTTCTTGGGCCTCCGCAAACTGGCGATTTGTCTCCCGTTGTGCTGCATTGGCCTGCAGCAAGGCTCTTATTATTTCCTCCATCTTCCCACTTGCTCAGGAAGTGCCCGCCAAATCCACCATATGTGGGGTTAGCTCAGGCGGGGGATCTCCTTCCCTGGGACAAAGGTAGACTGCACAGCAGGCTTTCGTCAAAATCTGACTGGTTGTCAGTTTTATTAAAAAGGTTTGCAAAAAATATCAAAATAAACAAAACATCAAAATAAACCCTTGCCATCCAGGCACTAACTAAACAGGAGATGATTCCTTTCTAAGAGGTGAAGGGCTTCTCCCTGTCACCAAAACAAAATAACAGCAAACCTTTCCTTGTAGGTATAGTCCATACACACAGCTCTCTCGGAATACCTCTCTGAGTCCCAGGCCACGAGCAACTCCTTGCTCCAGCCCTGCCCTTTTTATACCACCTGTTGGTGGTCATCAGTGGAGCCCAAACTCTGGTCCGGACCCACCTGCTTAACTGTGGCCCCGAAAACCCAGAGTGGACTCCACCTAAACTGTCAGGTATGAGCATATGCGAGGTGACACATAGCGTCCCTCTATCACCTCGCCGTTCATCCTGTCACACTGGTTATAAAACAGAGAGCAAAAAAGTGAGCGCTTCTTGATAGACAAGCAGCTGAAACACACAGGATAACCAAAAAAATCCTCACATGAAAATATAATATAAAGTGCAGCGCTAAAAATAAATGTGACACAAAATTATATATTCATAAAAAAGTCCCAATAAAGGTGACCTAGGGTAACAGTGCACACTGACCAGAAGTGCACATAAATAGTGCAATGTAGCAAAGATGGAGTTCAGAAAGCAGTCATCAGCATGGAGAGGGTAGATATATTCCCTTGATCAATGAAGGTCCACACGATGAGTACAGTGCTCAGAATAAATCCACTGGATGGCAGAAAAAGGAATCACGGCTCCACCAAAGCACGGATCGGGAGGCTTCCGGCGCAATGACGTCACGGACGGGGGGCAATACCTGGTTGTTCCTCCCTCTAGCTCACGGGTGTCAAAGTGGTGGCCCCCAGGTGTTGCCAAACTACAAGTTCCATGAGGCATTGCAAGATTGACTGTTCCAAGGGCTACAAGGGCGTTACAATGACTCCCAAAGGCAAAGGCATATTGGGAATTGTAGTTTCGCAACAGCTGGAGGGCAACCAGTTTGACACCCCTGCGAGTCTAGCTCATATAGTGACATACGGGCCAGCGGGAGGAAGAACAATATGGGGGGGGGGAACAGGTATTGGACACAGGTGTGGACACACATGGAAGTGAAGAACAGCAATGTGATTCAATCAGCCTGATTGAAAAAAAACAAAACAAAAAACAAGTCATCTATGGCTACCTTAAGTACATTTTAGGTTTAACACCTTTGGGTATATATTACCTTTCACAGAGGTCACAGTACTTCCCATGACAATGCCTTCATCTGCTTCTCTTTCCAGAAGGATGAAGCCTTCTTTGTTCAGGCAACATCTAGGGTCATCATCTACTTCCTGGACTGAGATTCTGGCTCAGAGAAAACACAGTCATGTAAATCCTGGTGCCTGAGCAGTTATGGGCTGAGCGCACAAGTATCTGACACATATCAACCCTCTACTGAAGTTTCTCAGCTTGTGACTTGATGCAAAGTTACAATGCTCCAGGCTAGTTACCAAGTTGTGGGGAGACAGAAATGCTTCCTTCTTCCTGCAGCAGACTGATGATATCTTCCCAGCCTAGGTAAAGGTATTTGTCAGGAACTATTTAATATTAAGTGGAACAGCTTCTTTGAAAAATTATACCACTGCTGTACGTATATTGTGAAATGTGTTCAGATTAGTAAAATTGTTCTTTTGTAACCCAAAGTCAGCTGATAGCAGATTATCCAGCGAGAGCCTGCAGTAGCTCTCTCAGCTGACTGGATCTCGACAATACTGTCGGGATTTACAGCCTTTCAGTACATGGTTGAGAGCTGTGCCCACTCTTCCCCATCCTGGTGCTTCAATGATAGCTGGAGGAGTAGAGCAGAGAGCGGTGACTGCTCTTTGCTCTGTTCAGACCGAGAACTGAGTGATCAGCAGTCATGTGATCACTTAGTTCTTGGTCTTAGAGCCAATGTTAGACAGCTGCAGCATCTCACCAATGCTGCAGCATAGAAGCAAATGTGGATGTTTATTTTTTCATAAACCCATACCTTTCAAGTAAACTTGTCATGAGAAAAATGCAAGGGGAAAGGGAGTGCCAGTGCTGACCACCAATGCTATCTGTTTCTGGTGTCAGTACTTTCTGCCACTGTCCTGGAAGAATTATGCAGGTCAGTAAAGGCTCTTCTTCTGGTGTACTAGTGCCACACAATCCTGTATCTTGCTGATTCAGTTATTTTAATGCAGGGTCTAACTAACTATCTTTAAGATGTGTATTTAAAAGTGGCCCATAGCACAAAAAAACAGATTCACGTTTTTGCAGTAATGGGATTATAGGAAAGAATGCAGATAAATCCACCATTCACCATCCTTTAAAGTTACCACCTGTAGTAAAATCTGTTATGTTGAAGAAAAGCTGATGTAAGTATTTGATGCAGGACCATACTGCCATATACTAATGAAGAACATGAAAGAGGACCTCTTTAGCGTTCATTATGTGCTGTCAGAAGTGTTTGCTCTCTTTTCCATACCAAGTGACATCTAAGTCACTTCATATTTCCTTATTATGATGTTCTATTTCTATTTCAGTTCCACTTTCCTGCATCATTGGGTTTTAACAATGGTAATTATGGAACAATAACCACGGGCTATTTTATTTTCTTGCCATCTCATGTAACAGCTGATTCCAAATTGTGGAATAGTTGTTGTCAAGCATTTAACAAAATAGAGTTTGGATTTAGCTGATCTATGACAGTGCTAAGAAAATAAGCTCCTGGGAAACATACTGGTACAACAAAATGCCATAAACCAAGCCACTTGTTTATCTGTCATTCCCACTGAGATGGTAATGTAATTACTCTCATAATTATCTTCATTAGTGATGGGTATTATGTGAAATTCATTCCGCTGCTCTAGGAGTATGTTTATTTGTTATTATTTTCCCTAACCCGCCTCTCACAATTTGCCAAGTCTGTTAAGAATTCTGTGTTTGTTAAACATCTGCGAGACGCAGAGCTGACATTCTCCAAACTAAAGTGTTGATCGCTGTCTTTCAGTTTAAGAATCCCTGTGCCCATTCACTGACATCTGCCCTTCATTACATGGTTCCCGTGCGACCAAGACGACAGATTGTCTATCCTCTGGAAAAGCTTGGCATAAATGCTCCATCAAAGCAGGTCTCCAAGGATCAGGTGGGTAACAGAAGCTACAGCAGGCAACAGGCACCATGCCAGGCTCTACAAGGTTTGGCAGATGGCATGGAATTACTGCCTTAGCTTCAATAGGTTGCTTCTTAATTACACAGAACCCCATGCTCATACCCTTACAGGCAGAACTGCTATAATTTGTTGCTTTGTTTTGCTAGTAGATGGACTGTTGACAGAAATGACCTATAAAAAATAATCTAACATATTTTATTACATATTTCTATTGGGCATACACTATGGGGTTAATTTACTAAAACTGGAGAGTGCACAATTTGGTGCAGCTGTGCATTGTAGCCAACCAGCTTCTGGCTTTAGCTTGTTCAATCAAGCTTTCTAAAAAAAAAAACCTGGAGCTGATTGGCTACAATGCACAGCTGCACCAGATTTTGAACTCTCCAGTTTTAGTAAATCAAGCCCTGTGACTGTTTTGCCAAATTTGCTGGCTCTAATTGGGGAATATATTTATTCAACTCTATTTAAAGCCAAAATTATTTTTTTTTTCGTTTTGGATGGAGTGGTTAATTGTTGAACCCTGTGTCAGGTTTGTATTGCTGTATGTGTTGCTGATGTAAAGAGTCACCCTCTCCATTTGTCCTGGTGACCATTGTCAGAAAATGAGAACAAGTGATGTGAATTCCAAAATTTTTCAGTTGTCACAAGAACAGGAGATGAAAGGAAATCTACCAACTGGGATGCCTGTTGAGGGTGACAGCTTCTAAGAGTGGATTTGCTCTGAGTGTGGTGGGATATCACTAACCATTCACTGAAGAAAAATAAGTGTATATAACTTGCGAGCCAAAAACAATAAGCTTCTATGGATCGCTAACATTTAACACATACTCCAACTGTGCAATTAATCCATATATCAGTAAATGTTGCGCTCCAAACTACCAAGATAAAATATATAATGAGTGACTACAATCAAAAACTAATCAGAAGAAATATTGACAGATAATTAACCTCCCTAGCGGTATGATTATTTCAGATTTTTGGTGCTGAAAGCAGTACCATTATTTTGCATGGAAATATGTAGTTTTTTTATTGTAGGCTGTAATTTTTAGGAATAACTCACTAAAATCTGTCCGAACAAGAGTCTAGTAAACATCCCGGGTATGATAAAATTTGAAAAACGAAATCATAAATTATAATTTAATAAATAATCATAAAAAATAATAATATAATAATAATACATTTAATTCAATAATATAATCAAACCAAAAACACTGAAATTTGAAATATAGCTCCAAGTTCGCACATTGCTGAGCAAAGTCGCAAAATAGTTTTCAGTGTCTGATGACGAATTTCCCCACGAATCATTATCACTCAATTCTACAAGTAGTTCTGATTTACTATCGCTGTTCTCTAGCCGGTCTAAACCCGCTTTTGACCTAAAGGGACACTTTTTGGACGCCATGGACTTTTCTCAGTTTCCAGGCAAAATGCAGGCAGGGCACAGGACAAAGCACTCGGGACAATATGTATGTGAAATGGGTTGAAACAGCAATGTTTTACTATGTAAAATTTATTTGGAAAAAAATGACATTTTTTTAAATTTTCAAATTTCCCGCTGCCAGCGGCGGCGCCCGTACGCCCCGACGTCACAGGGACCAGAACACAGAAGCCGGATGCCGGCATCGGCCGGAGGAGATGGCCGGGGACGTTGCAGGGGACACATCGCGGGAGTGCAGGACAAGGTAAGCTCTGCAGGGAATCCCTATGCAGCGCCGCATGGTAAGCCCGAGTGTAGCTCGGGGTTACCGCTTTTGGTACTGACATTTTACCCCGAGCTACACTCGGGAATACCGCCAGGGAGGTTAAATACAAATTGTGTGATCGTGATTTAAAAAAGAAGAATCAAAATAATAGTCCCATTATTCAATAGTCCAATAATAGTGGTGAAGTGATCAAAAACATCAAATAGTAACTTTCCGTGAATCCTTCAATCAATTAAGATGTACGCTCACCTCCTTCTATGCCTAATAAATAGGCTTGCTCCACTTTTGGTTCACATATCCTGGAACCTGCCAAAATTGCTGCAGTGTAGGATGGATGTAGGGTACTTCCTATAGACACCACAATGCTTTCCCCTTTGTGCACTGGATATCCCTGCAGGGATATCTCCCTCCTTCAGCTGCTCAAAAAATCCCTTGCATACTCCTCCTTAAACGTTCCCAATCTCCAAACCTCAAATGCAACCTTTCTTCCGGCCTCTTCTCCCTTCAGCCCCGTTCCTTTTTTAAATCACGATCACACAATTTGTATTTAATTATCTGTCAATATTTATTCTGATTAATTAGTTTTTGATAGTAGTCACTCATTATATATTGCATCTTGGTAGTTGGGAGCACAACATTTACTGATATATGGACTAACCATTCACTACTCTATCCAAAGCTATAACATCAACATGTCATAATGAAAATTCAAAAAATTCAAAAATAGAATCACTGAGTTGGAAAAAGGATCACCCCCCTCCTAAGAATGACTTGTAAACTCAATCAGGTGTAGCTAATCACCTTCTCAATAGCACACAAACACATCTGACTTTCAAGTGTGATCAGCTGTGGTAATTTTGATTAGCTCAGCATGAACAGAGCTTTCCTGGAGCATTTCAGTCCCTGGAAGTGCAAATGAAGCAAAAGATCTCAGGGATAAAGTTGTGGACAGGCACAAGTCAAGAGATGGATACAAAAACATTTCAAAGGCTTTATCAATACCTAGAAACACAGTAAAGTATATTATTAAGAAGTGGAAGGTATTTGGTACAACAGAGGCTTTATCAATACCTAGAAGAACAGTGAAGTCTATTATAAAGAAGTGGAAGGTATTTGGTACAACACAGACCCTCCCTGGATCAGGACGTCACTCCAAACTGGGTGAAAGAGCCAGGAGGAAACTAGTCAGAGAGGCTACCAAGAGGCCTACAGCAACTCTGAAGCAGTTGCACGAATTTATTACAAAGAATGGTGATTGTGTACATGTGAAAACAATATCACAAATTCTGCACAAATTAGTCTTGTATGGGAGGGTTGGAAGAAAAAAGCCACTCCTCAGGAAAGGCCACATGCAGTCATGACTGAGCTTTGCCAAAACATACCTTGAAAATTCTGAGGCCACATGAAAAAAGGTGCTGTGGTAAGATGAGACTAAAATTGAATTATTTGGCCTCAGCACTAAATGATATGTCTGGTGGAAATCCAACACAGCTCACCATCCAAATAACACCATTCCTACAGTAAAGCATGGAGGTGGTAATATCCTGTTATGGGGGTCTTTCTCTGCAGCAGGGACTGGAGCACTTGTCAGGATAGAAGGAAAAATCAATGGGGTAAAATACCGTCAAATTCGTAAGGAAAATCTGCTGCCTCCTGCTAGAAAGATGTCAAAGGGAAGAAAGTTTACCTTCCAACATGACAATGACCCAAAGCACACAGCAAAAATGGCCACACAGTAGTTGAAGGAGAAAAAGGTGAATGTCCTTACATGGCCTAGTGAGAGCCCAGACTTAAACCACATTGAAAATCTGTGGAATGACTTGAACACTGCAGTCCATAAACGGTCACCATCAAATTTAACTGAATGTAAGCGGTTCTGAAAAGAAGAGTGGGCAGATATTGCAAAGTCTAGATATGCAAAGTTAGTAGAGACATATCTCAACAGACTAAGGGCTGTAATTTAAAGCAAAAGGTGGTTCAACAAAATACTGACAAAAGAGTGTGATCCTTTTTCCAACTCAGTGATTCTGTTTTTGAATTTTTTTTTCTGACATGTTGGTGTTATATCTTTCACTTGGATGTTATAAGTTTCACTGAGTAAATACAACTGGATAAAACAAAAACTGTGTCTGTCTTCATTTCAGGCTGAAAAGCAACAACATGTGATTATTTTAAGGGGGGGGGGGGTGATTCTTTCCTATACCTACTGTACATTGTCTGTCCAAATAAGAAAATCAAAGCTGGATTCCACGAAGGTATACTGTGAGTTACGTCCAATTAGGGGCATGTCACTTCCAGAATTTATCTCTATTATTTGTATGTGACAGATTTATTGCACTCCCAGAGGATACACTTTTGCTGTAAGAAGAGAGAGGCACACAGAGCAGCTATGCCCACCCCTCCCCTCTGCTGCCCATTCACAGAAGCCATTGCATTCTTTGGTATAGTTCATATAATACAAAGGTTTTTGTGAAGTGGCAGAAGGAGGGGAGTAGCACGCATAGCAGTTCCATAGACTCTGCTCTTGAAGGAACTGAGACTATAGTGAGCATTGGAGCTCCAGAAGTTATCTTCCTGGAGCCCAATAAACCTGTCAGATGTGAATAATGTAAAAAAGACATGAGGCGGCAGACACCTCACTGGACTTAACTCCCGGTATGCCTGCAGTTTTTACGAAGAAGCTGAATTCCTGGAATTAAGCTTTAATACTGTAGTACTTAAAGGGACTGTGTCACCACAGGGTCACTTGTATACCATACCATACCTGAAAAAAAAGAGGCAATATACTTATCTTTCCAGCAGCTGTTGAAACACCGATGCTTCACTGCTTACAGCAGCTGAAAGTGTTAGCACTTTGGGTGAGTTGAATATCTGTTACCCCTGTTCCAAGCTGTGGTTTCTCCTCATACATCCTGAAGTGAAGTACAAGCTGCCAAGAAGGACCACAATTTGTGGTAGGGGAACAGAAAAGTACATGGCTCTTATTTACAGGTATGGTATTGCATGCAAAAGTTGACCCTGAGCTGACAAGTATATATAAACCCAATTGCTAAAATCTCTTGCAAAGCTTTAACATGAAAGTAATTTCTAAAGTTATTTTTTGTATTTTTCAATCACCAGACATTATTAAAAATAATACATAAATAAATAATACATGATGATCCCTGACAGTCTCTGTTCAGGCACTTCCTGTTATAGGGTAACAAGCCTCTCTCCCCCAATTGCTCTCATGCCTTCTGCATGTCCTATTTGTCATGCACTCTCCCAATGGAAACGAGAGAGGCAGTATCGCACAGGCATAATCCACTGTTGTCACCATCAAGGAACCCACCCAGAAAAATGCCATGCAGCCATCACTGGAGTGCATGCATATAGACAATAAATGGCAGCAAAAAAGGTTGCAGGAGATCAACAGTGCTGATATACAACAAAGGATGAAAAAAGTGAAACAATACTTTTTTAAGCCAATTATTTATAATACAGTGCTGTGAAAAAGTATTTGCCTCTTCCTGATTTTTCTTGTCACATTTAAATGATTCAGATCATCAAACAAATTTTAATATTACGCAAAGATAAGTAAATACAAAATGCAGTTATTAAATGATGATTTCATTTATTAAGGGAAAACAGCACTGTTTATAATACTTCAGTAAACTAAATGCTATTTAGTTAGGATTTAACTGTACTTATGAACAAAACATTCACCCCTAGAAGTTCTGTAGAAAGTCAGTTGTGGAAATGCAGAGTCCTGAATCGTATGTTTATACCCTTTATCATCTTCCGAGGGTCATCTTCCGAGTTCCCTCAAAGCCTTCAAATCTCAGGGTATTCTAATATTAGAATGACAGAAAGTCAAGGGTTATTTCACTTCTTTCCATCTCTTCCTGTTGGTGGTTATGTTGAAGACACAATAAAGAGTTGCAAAAGAGGGAATAGCAGTTTTCTACTTTCTCAGCCAAGGCTGAACTTTGCATATTAGAGCACGTGAAGTTTCATGAAGAGATCTTGCATGCATTGCAGCATTATGCAGGCCATAGACGGGTCGAAAACCGGCTGTTTGGTTTAAAAAAAAAAAACAAAAACGAAAAATCGGTAGTTCAATAGTCCAACGTTACCACCAACGGTAAAAAAAAACAGTCGATTTTCGTCCCGTCTACGGCCGGCATTTAATTACTTCTGTCCCTGCAGAGAGCTCCGCTATTATATTTGACATGAAAAAGTATTGCGGTTGCAACAATGTATCTATTTGTATCCATTTCGGATACAGATGGTTTCATTCGGATACAATAGATACATTGTTGCAACCGCAATACTTTTTCATGTCAAATATAATAGCGGACTGGAATTCTTTTTCTTCTTCTTTTTCTTCTTCTTGCAGGTCACGGCTCGTGCAGATTTTTTATCATTGCCGGGAAAATCGGCTGATCGGCAAACTCGGACGATTTTTTCCAACTTCACTGATAAAAAAATGTACCAAAATCCCCAAAAACGGCCGACCAATTAACCCACGGTGCGAAAAGCGGACGATTTTTTTTCGGCCGAAAAATTGGCTGATTATCGACTGATCTATGGCCTGCATTACTTTTAAGAACCAAAAGGCTTACCTTAACATACTGTCTTATGTTGCACAGTTGGGTAATTGTGGCTAAAACACTTTTCTACTAAGTGAATAACATTAAAACTTACCATTGTTCCCCACTGCCTTATAAGCGCTTATTTTAAGGCCTCACAGTGGTTTGTGGTAACAGACTGCAATCAGACAGATTTCAATTCTATTAATTATGAACATCTAGAAGAGTTAAAGCTTTCTTATTGGTTGCATTAGGTTACTGCACTGGTAGGAAGCCATGGATAGAAGACCTAAATAATTTATATTAACCACTAGTCCTCCTGAGGATTTACCCCCCTTCCTGACCAGGCCATTTTTTGCCTTACGGTGATGCATAACTTTAATTGACAATTGCGCAGTCATGCAATGCTGCACCCAAATGAAATTTACATCCTTTTTTTCCCACAAATTTAGCTTTTTTTTTTGGTGCTATTTGATTGCTTGTTCGGTTTTTTTTTTGCGACATAAAAAAAAAAGACCGACAATTGTGAGAAAAAAAACTATATTTTTGACTTTTTGCTATTAAACATGTCCAGTAAAAAACTTTTACAAATCTAATTTTATCATAAATTTAATACATGTAAATTAATTGGTTTACGTGAAAATTATAGCATTTACAAATGGCGGTATATATACTGGGATTTTTTTTTTATTTTTAATTTTTACTAGTAATGGCGGCAATCAGCAACTTATAGCGGGACTGCGGCAGACATTCTGACACTGGAGGAAACTGACTTGGTGTCACTGAGGATATACAGTGATCAGTGATAAAAAAGCACTGACACAGTACTAATGGCACTGGGCATGAAGGGCTTAACATGAGCAGTGATCAAAGGATTAACTGTGGGCTGGGAGTGTTTTACTAGGGGGCTGTGTCAGTGTGCTTCACTGTAATCATCCTGCTTTGGATGGCTGTGCAGTGCACAGCCATCCAAAGCAGTGTGCCCTAGCTGACAGGGAAGAGACATGTTAGTAAACAAAACAGTTCTCCTCCCCGTCGGAGATCCTCAGAAATCACCGGGCGCCGGCGAGTAATCACTGGCTGGGACCTGGTGATTGACATCTGCGGCCGCAAATATATATGTGATTTTGCGCACCCGTGCTGCCCTGTAGCAGTATTTCTGCTATAGGGCAGTCGGGAAGCTGATAAAGTGAATCCTATGAAACAAAATAGTTTATTTTGGCTCTGATGGAAGAAGCCATTGTTCAACAAATGTAGAACAGGTACAATGAGTTAGTAACTAGGTTTAGAGGCACTGCTCTAGAACTAGTATGTGTCCAAGAGAAAGGCTGCTTCCATCAGAATCTAATCACACAGGTACTTAATGATGGACTTCTTTTGTAAAGGGACATTTCTAAAAGTATCCATAAACACTGGATAATTGTTGTACAGTTCAGCTGATGTTGGCTAGATCAGTTTACAATCCTTATGGCTGCATGTGCCATCAGAATAGACATCCCTGGCTGGCACTTTCAAGAGAAACAGCTCATGTATATTTTGTATGCTTTGGGTCAAGTGCCATTTTTCCTCTAATATAATCTTTGGCTGTTCTCCCTGCTATAATTTAAAGAGCCTATAGACATGGAATGCAAAATTATTCAGATTTGGAGATGATCCCATATGGTAAAAATGATGTGCAACTAGTAGATCTACCACAACTGTAGAAGTCCTAACATACTAACCTATATCCCTGGCTAATGTTACACACTCTGACTTGTAGGACATGCTTAGACTTAATTTTCCTAACCAGGGCTGCCATAAGGGGTGGAAAGCCCATACACATGTAGGGAGCCTGGGCATCATGAGGGGCCTGGGCCTGCAAGCAGGACCACCTCTGCCCCGGGCTCACTGCTTTCATTTGTAAACGCTTGAGCCCGGTTCCTGTGTCTACAAGTGACAGCGCTGCTCTCCCAGCAGCGCACACAGACCCTGCCTCCTTATCCCCATAACAGTAGAGGAGGGGGCGGGCAGTGGCGTCAGTGGGGAAAGTGAGGAGTTGGTACCTCAAACCAGGAGGTACCGGCATGGCCACAGTTTCTTCTGAACTCCTAGTGTCGCAAAGTGCGGTCTGCACATGGCTTCAGCAAGCAGGAGCAGAAGAGGCAAAGTGATCTGACATCACCCTCCTCCTGTTCAAGTGCCGCCCACCAACAGGCAGCCTGCGAGAACAGGCCGAACACTCTGCAGGCGCCTTCCTCTCTTCTCCCATCTAGTCTGAGTCTGCACAGATACATGGTTAGAAATTGAGAATAATGATGCAGCACTAGCTCTGCTGTGGCATCAGAAATAAAATGCCAGCTTTCCACACAATAGAAGAGCAGGGGAACAAGATACAGCCTTACGTACAGCAGTGTACGGTGCTCTTCTGTTTCTTCTAGAAGATGTTCTATATACACACATTATAAGGAAACAATTGCAAGCTATTTCCCATTGAGATTTCCCCTCACTTCCTGTCTTGCTGTCACCAGGATGGAAGAAATGGAACTGGAGGAGGAAGAGGACATGGGGTTGAAGAAACTGGACTGGAGGGGGAAGAGGACATAGGATTGAGGAGATGGGATTAGAGGAGAAAATTACATGGGATGGAGAAGATGGCATTGGAGGAAGAAGAGGACATGGGATGGAGGAGATGGGATTGGAGGAGGAAGAGGACATAGAATGGAGGAGATGGGGCGGGCTGGAGGAGGAAGGGGACATGGGGTGGAAGAAACGGGACTGGAGGGGGAAGAAGACATGGGATGGGGGAGATCAGACTGGAGGAGGAGGACATGGAATGGAAAAGGAGGAGGACATGGGATGGGACTCAGTGGGATGGCCAATAGGTGGGCACTGGGGAATGTTGGTGGTCAGGCCTGGGGGGGGGCAGGCCTAAAACTGTGTAAAGAGGCCCAAAATTTCTGATAGCTGCCCCGTTCCTAAGAGCTACAATCATTGGTCTAGTGGTATAGTTAAGTGGTTAAAGACCCTTACATAGTGAAGTGGTTTCAGGTGATACACAGAAATGAAACAAGTCCCCCTACATCTGTTGTACCTGTTTATCTGAAGTCTCAGCAAGGAGAGCTCTGAGAGCTGATTGGAGGGAAGAGACACCCCCCTCCACACAACTCACAGGAACAGAGCTGAGGCTGTCAGTCTGCTGCAGGTCCCTCCCTGTCACTTTTTTCCTCTTGGTGTCAGGAAAACTTGTCAGAAGTGATTCATGCCGATAGCAGAGGAACAAGGCAGCAGACAGAAATTACACTTAGGCTACGTTCACACTAGCCTTGTGTGCAGGCGGCAGAGAGGCGTTTGGGAAGCGTTTTTACCGCTTCCCAAACGCCTCTGCCAATTCTGCACATTACAGCACATGGTGCTGTTCTAACGGGAGCGTTTGCGTCGCGTCGCGTTGCGTCGCGGCAAAACGGACGCCTCTGGACGAGTCAGGAGGCTTTGAAGCCTCCTATTCTCGTCTATGGTGCCGCTCCGCAAACGCCCGGCCGGCGTTTGCGGTGCGGTTGCGACGCGGTTGCGGGGCGTTTGCGGAGCGGTAACACCACTCAAACTGCATTATAGGCGTTTGTGGGGCGTTATTAACGCTCGGCAAACGCCTAGCAACTGCCGCTAAACCGCGCATGCGGCGTTTGCGGAGCGTTTGCCGAGCGTTGATAACGCTCCGCAAACGCCGGACCAACGCTTGCCAAAAGCTATAGGGGCGTTTGGCAAGCGTTGGCAAAACAGCCTAGTGTGAACGAGCCCTTAGTGCTCTTAATTGAGACAATTACACACTATAGAGGGATATGCTTTGTTCATATTTGTCTGAGGGTTACAACCACTTTAAGGGGGTGTTACACCTATAGAATATATTCAGGGAGTATATTTCCTTAAGGTGGACCTTGTACTTAATGCTAGGTCAACTTATGTGGCTGCCTTCTCTCCCTTTCAAAAAGCTGCATTACAAAAAACAAATTTGGGAGAAAGCAGTAAAAATATTTGCTGTACTCCCAGGCTTGCCTAGGTGAGGGTGGCATCAGTGGGGCTTCTTTGGAAAATTGGGGATCCCAAATCAAATCACGAAGCAGGAAACTGCCAGAACCAGGGAGTAAGGTGAATATTTAAGATGCATTTTGTTTTCAACGTGGGTGTGTTTTTTTTTTCTTTAATGCAGTGTTTTAGCAGGGCATTTTAGTGCAAGGTCCTCTTTGAAGTGCATGTCAGGCCAAAATAAAAAAAAAATGTAGTACTTCTTTGCAATACTCGCACATTTCCCCACGTATTATCCTTTTAAAGATTCTGCATTTACAGGTAAATTACCTGTTGATCTTAGCAGAAAGTACTCAGGTACTAATTTTAATTTCTAATTCTAGTATCAAATTACTAATTTAAATTGAAAAGAATGCTGTCAATTTCTTTTGCTAAACTACAGAACATCTCCCTTAGGAGGGATGATTGACTTCTTTAAGTTAACAAATCAGAGCGCACAGGACACAGGACAGCTCTGAATTTCTGGCAGGACCATCAGGTATTTTTTCACATTTATTCTGCCTAAATAACAAAACACTTTCAGTGGTGCATTTAAAGAACTAAAAGAGAGAAAATAGGAGATTCTCATTGTTACTGTTTATAAGCACTGAAAAACATATTGCAATAAGGACTTCCTTTTGAAAAGAATTTGCAGCAAAGCCTTAGTAAATCAGAATGAACATCTGCCAATTTCCATCAAGCAGGATATGAGCACAAAAATATTCTCTGAACAGTTGTACTTAACAAGACACTGATGTTTGCAAATGTAAAATAATTTATTGACAGCAGCTATTAGGCTGTGGAGAACTGTTAACTCTCACATTCCAAAAATACAGAATCGCATTAAATCACTCTGTCCTGACAAGTTGCAGTTTGGTAATTTGTACTGTGCCAAACTATATTTAGATCAATTTACTTTTTTTTCATAAAGTCTTTACAAAAACAAAAAATAAAAAAACAATTTCAGCCTGTTTACTTCCCCACCATCTGGTAGTATTCTGCAATCCATCTGTTCCTTGTAATTATGCAATTACTGATACGAGAGTCAATAGGTGAAATAATTATGAGCAATAACTGACCTGCTTTGACAGCTTGGCCTTTTGGTACTTTATTTCTGGTTTGAAAATAATTAATCAAACAATAA
Source organism: Staurois parvus (assembly GCF_062004578.1). Taxonomy (NCBI): domain Eukaryota; kingdom Metazoa; phylum Chordata; class Amphibia; order Anura; family Ranidae; genus Staurois; species Staurois parvus. Next base: position 3,836,605 of record NW_028318197.1, read on the forward strand.
TCATCAATATAGATTGCTAGGAATTTATAAGCTATTGGGGGCATTTAATAAAACAGGACCCATTTTCCCGAAGTGGTGGTTGTTATATTTCACAGTTGTGTATTTTTAGTAAGGTGGATAATAGCAAAATTGTTTAATAATAAAAATAAAATGCTCTCTATACTGTTATTTTTTTTAACAAGGACCTACATGTTTTTGCAGTAGGCACAAGCTTTTATGTACGGCCAGTCACCACTGAGTAATATGTATTTTTTTTGAGTTATGAAATGAAACATGCTATTTAAATTGCATGATCATTCTTGGAAACTGTGGTTCTGGATTTTGTTTTATTTTACGTATACATCTTTGTTTCACAGTAATAATTTGCTATCCTGGTGTTTATCTATAGAGAGCATTGCAGTAGTTACCTCCTTTCTGGCAGGGGTGAATTTTCTAAATGGGTAGAAGCTGTTCATTCAAGTAAATGAAAGTAAATGAGGAGAATCTGTGTTCATCTGAAATACCTAAGGCTAGGTTCACATCTATGCACGTTGCATTTGAGCCATTTCTGCATTGCATTTTGTGTTGTTGCCATGTTTTTGATGCGTTTTGCGGGGTTTATTTTTTAATTTTTAAAAAATTTTCTTGTTGCTCGGCAGATTTAAAATGCAAAACATGGCAAAAACACAGCAGAAATGCACTACATGCTTTTACGCATCATTTCCATTGAAGTCTATAGAACCAAAAACGCATTTTTTTGCATTCAAAAAAGTCCCTGACTCTTTCCAAAAAATGCACCGTGTGAAAACGCACAGCTGTGAACATGTTTCATAAGAAATCATGTCAAATGAACTGTACTGCATTTCTGCAAAACGCTGCAGAAACCGCTTAGGTGTGAACCTAGGGTTAGGGAAATAAAAAAACAGGCGTTTCACTTGCACTTAAAGTGTTACTAAACCCAGGACCCTGCATTCACTATATCTGGTCTCCCACAGTACACACAACATGGAAATGCAATTATTTTAGTAATTATAAACTGCTAAATACCTTTTCTCATCATCAGTTAGAGCAGTCTTGTGACGTTTATCAGTGTCTAGCCAAGCACATGTTAATGCTTGTAGGAGGATTTCATTGTGCTCTAGGAGGATGCAGAACCCCTGACCTCTGTCTGGACAGTGCTGATTGGCCTCGTGCTGATCACATGCACTCTCCCGAGAAACAAAATACCAAAAAAAATACACACCAAACTGAGAATGTGCAGAGTGACTCCACATGATATGTCTTATCAGGAGATAAGAGGGGACACTGGAAGAAGGGGAGGATGTTTTTACACAATGCAGAGGATTAACCCCTTAGGTTCCACAGTGAGTATAACAAGCATGCTTTACTGCATATACAGACTGATTTTACTGTTGTGGGTTGACTGGTTTGCTGAAATAAAAATTCATCTTAATTACTGGATTCATTGAATATTTCCTTTACAAAGTGAACATTCCCTTTACTAAGGCAACAGTATCTATTCCTTTGGTAAATTAAACCTATGTCTATCATTTAAGCCTTGGATGGAGCTATAAAGAAGGTGGGGTAGAAAGAGGGATGAGCCATCTTCTCTGACTTACTTGTGCATGTGAATTTCAGTTTGAGCTATTGAGCTTTGTAAACTACAGGCTTTTATTAGGCTGGTAAGGTAAAGACTGGAAGATATGTGAAAAGAGAACAACCGGCTTAAAGAAAATGCATTGTTTGATTAGTCAAGACTTCATATTTACCTAACTAAAAACAATGTAAAAACAATATGTATTTTTTGATTATTTTTTTCCTGACCATTATAAAGGAAGAAAGACAGGCAATATATACAAAACTACTATGCAGCACATTTAGGAACCATTGTTGCTACTACCTATACCATTTCTCACCAGAACACTGTTACACATATTAATCCTTTTTCACATTACCTTGATTGTTCAGGGCTAAATGGACAGGACAGTGATTTACATGTTAAGGCTCCAGCTTTCTCTCTTTTTACCCAATTGTACATCTGTACATTATACAGTATGTGTGTAGGCAGTAATAGTCCTGCTTGACCCAAATGTGAAGTACAAGCCCTATTACCTCCTATGGAAACTCAATGCACAGGCTGTTTGCTTTCTGTTTCTTTTTTAAAGTGTAACTCCAGAGAATTTTCCTACTTGTTGAACCTGTTTATTAGTTTTTAGAGAGGATAAAAAAGTGTTCAAAAGAGGCGTTACAATAGGACGTCACATTATAGAACGTATTAAGTAATAACAGTGCTGTTAAAGGAGATACATGATCAGGTTGGGTGTGAGGTGGAGTTTAGATACCGTAATTTTACATTATATACTTAAGCTCCGGAAAGTTTTGCCCCCTTCATGACCAGGCCATTTTTTGCTATTCGGTACTACGCAACTTTAATTGGCAATTGTCCTGTCATGCAACACTGTACCGAAGTGAAATTTATAAATAGAGCTTTCTTTTGGTGGTATTTATTCACCACTGTTTTTTTTTTATATCAATGAAAAAAGACCGAAAATCTTCAAATCCCAATAAATGTATATTAATTGGTGTGCATGATAGTTATAGCGTCTTTACTGTGTGCACAATTATAAGGCAAATTATATTTTTGAGGATTAATTTAATTATTGATTAACTACAGTGGATATAAAAAGTCTACATACCCTTGTTAAAATGTCAGGTTTCTGTGAAAATGAAAAACTTAAACAAAGATAAATAATTTCAGAACTTTTTCCACCTTTAATGTGACCTATAAACTACAACTCACCTGAAAAACAAACTGAGATCTTTTAGGGGGGGAAGTAAACATAAAAAACTAAAATAATGTGGTTGCATAAGTATGCACACCCTCTTATAACTGTGTTCAGAATTAAGCAATCACATTCAAAATCATGTTAAATAGAAGTCAGTACACACCTGCCATCATGTAAAGTGCCTTTGAGTAACCCCAAATAAAGTTTAGCTGTTCTAGTAGGTCTTTCCTTACATTTTCTTAGTCGCATCCTACAGCAAAAGCCATGGTCCACAGAGAGCTTCCAAAGCATCAGAGGGATTTCACTGTTAAAAGGTATCAGTCAGGAGAAGGGTACAAAAGAATTTCCAAGGCATTAGATATACCATGGAACACAGTGAAGACAGTCATCATCAAGTGGAGAAAATATTGCGCAACAGTGACATTACCAAGAACTGGACGTCCCTCCAAAACTGATGAAAAGATGAGAAGAAAACTGGTCTGAGAGGCCTACAGTTACATTAAAGGAGTTGCAAGAACATTTGGCAGGTACTGGCTGTGTGGTACATGTGACAACAATCTCCCATATTCTTCATATGTCTGGGCTATGGGGTAGAGTGGCAAGACGGAAGCCTTTTCTTACGAAGAAAAACATCCAAGCCTAGCTAAATTTTGCAAAAACACATCTGAAGTCTCCCAAAAGCATGTGGGAAAATATGTTATGGTCTGATGAAACCAAGGTTGAACTTCTTGGCTATAATTCCAAAATATACGTTTGGTGCAAAAACAACACTGCACATCACCAAATGAACACCGTACCCACAGTGAAGCCTGGTAGTGGCAGCGTCATGCTTTTGGTCTGTTTTTCTTCAGCTGGAACTGGGGCCTTAGTCAAGGTAGAGGGAATTATCAACAGTTGCAAATACCAGTCAATGTTGGCACAAAACCTTCAGGCTTCTGCTAGAAGGATGAACATGAAGAGGAACTTCATCTTTCAGCATGACAACGACCCAAAGTATAAATCCAAATCAACAAAGGAATGGCTTCACCAGAAGAAGATTAAAGTTTTGGAATGGCCCAGCCAGAGCCCAGACCTGAATCCGATCGAAAATCTGTGGGCTGATCTGAAGAGGGCTGTGCACAGGAGATGCCCTCGCAATCTGACAGATTGGGAGTGTTTTTGTAAGGAACAGTGGGCAAATATTGCCAAGTCAAGAGTGCTGTAATAAAATCAAAAGATGCTTCAATAAAGTATTAGTTTAAGGGTGTGCACACTTATGCAACCATATTATTTTAGTTTTTTATTTTTACTTCCCTTCACCTAAAAGATTTCAGTTTGTTGTTCAACTGAGTTATACAGTTTTTAGGTTATATTAAAGGTGGAAAAAGTTCTGAAATTATTTATCTTTGTCTCCTTTTTTTCACAGAAACCTGACATTTTAACAGGGGTGTGTAGACATTTTATATCCACTGTACAGTGCTTTCAGTCAAAATGTTAATAATCCTCAAACCTGAATATTTAAGAAAGTAAAAGTGAGGTGTTGGCTTTCTTAGGAGAATATCTACAGTACGTGTGCGCAATTATTGGGCAACTATTACTGTGCATAATTTTTATGCAACTAAATGAAAAACAAACAATTCCTGAAGGAACCACATGAACCAGCATGCCTGCCAATATCTGGGAGTAGAGGAGACATATCTGTGACAACCCCCCAACTTCTTCATCTCCTGGAGTTTTCCTCTCATTCTACGAGCTCTGTGTGGTGAGCGTTTCCCTTTAGGCTCCTGGTTGTATCAATAGTGTCTTTGAGGAGTGAGAAACGGAGGTTCCCTACTGGTTGAATTACAGGCTATCTAGCAAGTAGCCTTCTGGTGAGTGCATGGTGGTGAAGGACCTTGCACAGGAGGATTATAGGATTCAACACTGTTGGGAATTGTTTTCACTGTAGAAATTTTATAAGACTGTCACCTGGAAGGACTTTTGTTATATTATTGCACTCTGCACTTTAAAGAGCAATGTTTATATGATAACACTGATGTGTTTCTATTAGAAGGGTTGTGTTATATTATCACACTTGGTATTTTAGTATACACTTTCTATGTATTAATTTATATTTTATTTATTTATTTATTTATTGACTGTGGTTCTCACATAATTATGTGTATAATTTTTTATATTGTTTATGCGCTGCACTATTTTGATACAAACAATGCTATATATACTGGAGTTTAATTTATTTATTTTTATACTAGTAATGGTGGCAATCAGCAACTTATTGCGGCGGGCAATCTGACACTAGCTGACACTTTGTGAGAACTGACTAACTGACACTGATATCTCCAGTGACACTAATACAGTGATCTGTGCTAATAATATATACTGTCACTGAACTAATGACACTGGCTGGGAAGGGGTTAACATGTAGGGGTAATCAAGGCGTTAATTGTGTGGCTAACAATGTGTAATGTGTGTAATATGTGCTGGATTTTACTACAGATCTTTTTTTTCTGTTCCCTGCTTTGTAGAGAAAGACACAAAGTGATCATTCCTTCTGTATAGAGCCCTGTGTTGTTTGTCAACACAGGGCTCTGGAATGTGATTCGACACAGCCGACCAGCAGGTCCTGGCCATGAATCATTGGCCAGGATCTATTGACAAACTCCCGCTGTGTCAATTCACAGGGGAGTAAGTGGGTGGAGACATGCTTTCCCTGTACTCAGAAACAGTGTAGGAGCCGCCCTGCCACAATATATGTACTGCTGTGAGTCGGCATGAGGTTATAGAAAAATAACTTGCTCCCACCCCTCTCCTAAATCTTATTCTATCTACCCTGTGAAAGGAAGATGCTTATACACACCTCCTCTCCAAGCCTACACCTTACCCCGCAGCGGCTTCAGGGGAGAGGAGGGACAGCCGACAACAGATGTCCCATAATAAGCCAATGGGTGACTTCACCGCCCAGGCATTTCAGCCATAGTCAGCACTCTTTCCTCTCCGTTGAAGCAGGCCATTGGGGAGATCACATGAAGAACCAGCGTGTCCTCAGAACAGGTAAGTATAGGCATCTTCCTTTCACAGGTTAGTTAGATTAGGATTTAGAAGGGGGGAACAGGTTTAAGTGTAGTTAGCAATAGCCTGGAATTCCACTTTAAAAAGAATGTTGCCAGCAACTTGCTCCCACCTCTAGAGGACCTGGAGGTTATAGTCAAATCCCAAGGGCAGAAATAGAGGAGTCCAGGAATGCAGAATGGAAAGGTGTTTATCCATTTTATCAGTGAGTTTAGTTTCTATTATTTAATGCAGTAATAATAAATTTATTCTGATTTTGGTCTCTCCCAAAGAGAGGGTGGGCATTTTCCAGGCTTTTACGATTGTCCGTTTTGCTGCAGTTAAAATATGAAGTAACAGTTCGAAGCCATGCTTTGATAGTCCTGGGGGGCTTAAGGTCCCAAAAGCATGTTGGGCTAGGAAGGGGATTAGGGAGTCCATTACCTCAGAGATCTGGAAAACTTTTTTTCCAAATCTGATGTGTTATAGGACAGGTCCACCACACATTAAAGAAGTTTTCCACTTGACCACAACCTTTAATACACAAGGTGGAATAGCCTGGAATATAGTGAGTGATTCTGGAGGGGACCAGATACCATCTCATCATGGCCTTAAAGTTGGTGTCTACCACTCATACCTTGTTGGAGCAGCCTTTCCAACCGCTCCATCTCCGCCACCCTCCTCTGCCAATCCCTCCACTGGCTTCCGATTGCGCAACGGATCAAATTCAAAATCCTAACACTGACGTACAAAGCTGTCCACCATACTGCCCCGTACTAAATCACTGACCTAATATCCAAATACCGCCCAGCACACACACTCCGCTCCTCACAAGACCTCCTTCTCTCTAGTTCCGTGGTCTCCTCCTCCCATGCCCGCCTCCAGGACTTCTCCAGGGTGTCACCCATCCTCTGGAACTGCCTGCCCCAACCCATCAGATTATCACCTACTCTCCTCTCCTTCAGGCGCACCCTGAAAACCCATCTCTTCAGGGAAGCCTATCCCACCCCCTGCTAACCTGCCGACCTCCTCCACTCTTCCTTCCACTCCATCCCCCACAGCTATCTCCTCCTGTACCACTATCCCCTCCCTCCTAGATTGTAAGCTCGAAAGAGCAGGGCCCTCGATCCCCTCATGTTTTGCATTGTATTGGTATTGTTCTGTCACATGTTCTGTCCCCCTTTGTAATGTACAGCGCTGAGCGAACCATTGGCACTTTATAAATACTGTATAATAATAATAATAATTTAGTTGTCTCCCATATCTGGGACCAATCTTGTGAGTCCATCTCTAGCCCTAAATCTGCTGACCATTTTTTCCAGACATTTGTTTTAGTTTTTGATAATGTGGACAAGTGTGGACCTCTCTCAGTTTCCCTACTAGAAAGATTTCCTTTTATGTCTTGTCTCAAAGATACAATTAACATTAAATCTCCCAAAGTGAGGGCAAATCACACCTTGTTAGCTGTCACCACTGCAGATATGACAACTATAACATTTTGATTTTCAATTAAATTCAGTTCTGGTCACCAAGGCAAATAGGAGAAATAGGGTGATTCCTGCTAACTGGGACAAACCTGATAGAAGTCCAAGTTCTTTCCCACTCTGCCCGTAACTAGAAAGAAATGATTGGCCGGAGTTCTACTTTAAAATGTGGCATATTGCATAGATACAGACTATGTGGTGTTCAGCAAAAGGAAGAAGGTCTGTTCTTGACTCTAACTCATGCAGAAGGGTACACTAGCCTGTGATATGTTTATGAGGAGTAATATTATGTTTTATATTCATAATTCATTTATAGAAATAAATATGGCTATAAAGAAACAATGCTTACATAAGACAAATTAATAAAATCTGGATTTTATATAGTCATAGCCATGAAATTTTCTAGAGAAAAGGGCAGAATACATTTTGAAGCTAGCAAGCTCTTGAATTTTTTCATTTCTTATACTAAGTCCCAAACCAGTCACATAGTGGTTACTGAGACTTCTTGTAAAGTAATGAACATGGAGACATCAGGTCAAGTGGCTTGTCAATGTCATTAGACAAGAGAGTTCATAATTCGCTCACTTCAGAGGTAGGCAAAAGGATTTTTGTATGGGTTTTGTCTTTTATTGCTACAGGGTTGCACAAGCGTGTGTCATTAGGAATGTTAACCTTTTGAGAGCTGGTATACTGTTCCTGGTGTGAATTATAATAAGAAAAGTATAAGAATATCTTAACATCATAAAAGATGTATCCAGCTGTTTGATGATTGCTTTTGGGTTAGCCTCTTTTTTGGAGAAATTTAAATGCTTCTTGTCAGGCATCTGCTATCTTGAAATGGTTGGATGTTAAATGAGCAATGGTAGCAAGAGACAACAGGTCAGGGGCGGACTGACCATTTGGAAACTCGGGCACTGCACGAGGGCCCGGGGTCAGTAGGGGGCCCCATGAGATGCCCCTGGTACCTTTTTTATAGGCTTTTTTGAGTTTGGGCAAGGACATAGGGGCCCCATGATCCCCTATTGCCCTGGGGCCCCATGAGTTGTCAGTCCGCCCCTGCAACAGGTAGTAGCCCTGAGACTGTTGAGAAACAAAAAGCCTCAGCAAATTCTGACAACCAGCTATAATATATTTCCACCAGTGCTGTGATATCCTATCTTATCTTTATCACTTATATTAAGTGCAGGTTGTTCTATGGCAGAATCTAGAAAAAAGTGACAGATCTGTTTAGCCTAAAGATGGCAAAAAAAAGAGCGACGGTAGGGGGTGGAACTTGGAGTTCAGTTGGATATATCTTGTGGCTTTATTCCGAGAGAGGTGTACAGGATGATGATTTACATCCAACATTATACATTAAGTTTTCTGAATAATGGTGGGTGGTGGAAGAGGAGAGGCGGCTGTGATCAAAGAAGAACACTAGAGTAATGAGCATGTAAGTACTGCTTTGAGGTTTTTTTGTGTTTTTTTAAGTCAGGTTTAATGGAGTTCTGCTTAAGGTTCCATGCACACTAGCCTCACCCCTTGCGGTTTGTGACACCTGGAGGCGGGGTGGGGTTTAGGGTCACATGACCACTGTGATTGGCTGTCACAATGGAAGTCCCAATCGCAAGTAATAATCAGGACCTTTCCATGAGGCACCAGTAAATGTGGCGTGCGATCTCGGCACGTTTGTTTACTTTTTGGTATGCAAGTAGTTGGCGCCAACAGGTTAAAAAAATTGCCAGTGTTCTTGGCAGAGCAAAATGCTAATTTTGAGCATTTTTTGTTCTGGTGTTTAAGAGCGTTTTATCGTTTTTTTTTCTGCCAGAAAAATGCTCTCAAAAAACACAAAACAGATTGGTTTTCTTCTGCCTTCAAATGCTGAGCATAAAGTGTTACTAAACCCTGGACCCTGCATTCACCATATCTGGTCTCGCACAGTACACACAACATGGAAATGCAATTATTTTAGTAAATATAAACTGCTAAATACCTTTTCTCATCAGAAGTTAAAGCAGTCTTGTGACTTCAGCTGAGCACTGGTTAAAGCTTGTAGGAGGAGTTTTCTTTCTGCTCTAGGAGGATGCAAAACCCCTGACCTCTGTCTGGACAGTGCTGATTGGCCCTGTGCTGATCACATGCACTCTCCCAAGAAAAAAAAAACCTCTCTAGCAATACACACTAACCTGAGCATGTGCAGAAGGGCTACGGGTTCAGTCTGTCTTATTAGCGTGGAGCGTGGACATTTGAACAAGAGGAGGGGCAGAGAAGACAGCATCAAACAGCCTTTTTACACAATGCAGAGGATTAACCCCTTAGGTTCCACAGTAAGTATAACAAGCATGCTTTACTGCATATACAGACTGATTTTACTGTTGTGAGTTTAGTAACACTTTACAAAATGCCTCTAGACTACCTAATGTGCATGGACACATAGGATAACATTAGTTGCTTCTACAGGCAAATGCTAAACTCCTCCTGGAGCAGTGCCTTTTTAAGCTAGTGTGAATGGAGCCTTACTCAACTATAAATAAATACTGGGAATTCATGTAACCGTAAACTGTAAATGGAGCAAAAACTGTTTTTCTATCATTTTTGATAGAAAAGGAAATGGTTATGAAATCCTAGCATATTTGCATTGCTGTATAATTTTCCATTGGGGATATATACCATCACTACCTGTTTGGTGACCACTGTCACTGAGAGTGTAAGTGGCAAGACTCTTTTAAGCGGCGGTGTAAAAGGTAGAAAATAATATACTGGGTTCCAAACCGTTCCCACTTAAGGCGCGGACTGTTGAAACTTTTTGGGAGATTTGGCCGTGGCACACCATTCCTTCAGAGCGCATGCGCCGGTGACATCACCAGCTGCTCCTCCATAGAATATCTCCTAAACGTTGCACCTAGGTGCACCCAGAGGTAAAAATAAACAACTAGAGTTTACTACTACTTTAATAAAAACAGTTTTCAATGTTTTTTTGCTGACTTTGTCCCTATTGGAAAGATTTTGCCTCACTTCCTGTTTCCATGACTGCCGTCACTGGGACCTCAGTGGGAATGAGAAAGCAAAAGACCTTGCTTCTAATCCTTTGGCTCCATGCACACGGGGCATTTTAATAACGCTGGAAACGTTAGCTGTGTAAAGCCACGTTAAAAACTCCCTTTTTGTATTAGTGGTTAGCAGTGTTTTGGCGAGTTCTTTTGCATTTTTCACATTTGTATTTTTTACCAAAATAACCCCATTTTTTTTTAGTCAAAAAAAGTCCAAAAAACGCTGGTTTGCCGTGATTTACTGCGATTTTCAGCGTTAGAGCGTTTTTACAGCTAAAAAACTTCTCTAGAAACCCACTAGTCCTGGGTTTTTTTCCAGCCAAAAAACGTCCCTGCCAAAAAACGTTGATTACAGTCTATGTGGGCATGGACACATAGGATAACATGCTGAGTTTACTGGCTGTAGGAAAAAACATCAAAAGCCAAAAACAGCCGCTGTAAAAACATCCAGCGTGCATGAGGACTTTATCTTTTTATCTAAAAGTAAAATAAAAAAGGTTTTGGAAGAAAGTCCACTTTATAATGGTAAGGAGAATTAGAAAGATGTCATTCATTTGTCAAAGTATATAATTGCGGCCTTGCAATTCAATGAGAAGAATCAAGTCTATGTTTTTATTTGAGCCCCCACAGTTGTAGTCCATTCCATATTAATTATTGCTCATTCTCCACAAGCAGCTCCCACTTCTCTATGTGGGACAAGTAAGGAAGAGACAAGAGAGATGGATTTTAATAAAGGCCTTTCAAAATGTTACAATAGTAGCTTGTTAATAGCCTATTTACTGTTCAAATGCTTGACATTAGTAAGTGACATTTTGTACATGGTATTGATAAAACTCTGTTTCTGGAAGCTACTGGTTATTTTAAATTTTAATGTTCCATTCAATGTTTTACCCAGCCATTTACCAAAAGTGTGTAGAAAATGATCACGGGTTTTTCAACATTATAACAAAACTTTGGTTCACACCAGAAAGTGTGGGAAAGGCATGTTCTCTGCTTGTTTACTGTTCAAAACACACTGCCTTTGTGATCTGCAGTGGGTGCCAATATATTCTAATGACACCCTAAATGCAGATTGCAAACGCAGTGCATTTATCGCCACCAAATCGCATGGTACAGCAATATCATGCAAATTGGTACTGTGTGTTTTTTGCAGCCTGGTGTGATTTCCAGCATCACACCACATGGGAAAGTGTAGGAATTACAAAGGAACCTGGACCCCATTCCTTTGTGATTCAGGTGTGAACTGAGGAGCGACTCATTTTAAAAGATGATACAGTGAATCAATGACATTTATATTTGTGATTGTTGGGCAGCAGAAGGGTTTTGACATGGGATCCAAACCACAGCTTGATAGAGGGGCCTATGAACCATACATTGACTGGGTGAATAGACTCCCTTAACCACTTCCCGTCCGGCCCATGTACATAAACGGCCTGACGGGAGCAGTGCCGAAGCGAGTGGCCGTTTACAAACGGCCCCCCGCATTCACTGCCTGTGAGCGCTCCCTGGGAGCGTGCGGCACCGATCGCTGTACGGGACCTCTGTGTGAGGTCCCAATCATGTGATCACTGATTGGCCAATCAGCAATCACACGAATAGTAGTAAACAAGATGTCACTTCCTGACATCATTGCTTACTACTTGTGAAATCTGTGAATGATCAGAGGTCACATGGTACAAGGCTATTCACAACAGCCTTGTACCATGTGACAAGCTGTGACCAGTGAACAGTATTTCTCAATGGCTGCAAGAATGCAATCAGAGAGAAGGTGAAATTATTGTTTTTACAGCCTTTATGGGTGTAAAAGCAATCAGTGTAAAAAAAGAAAAAAAAATCCTCATCACCCCCCCAAGTAGTACAGTGTCACTATGGTGACAGTATGTTAAAAAATATATAATATTAAAAAAATAAAAATGTAAAAAAAGGTTTTGAAAAATTATAATTTTTGGTTATAAATTACTTTGGGTTATTTATTTACATTTTGGCCAAGATTTATGAAGAAAGAATATTTATTTGCAAAATTTTATAAGAAAAACACTTTTTTTTTCAAAATGTTTGGACTTTTTCATTTATATAGCAAAAAAATAAAAATCCCAGTGATGAATAAATACCACCAAAATAAAGTTTTATCTGTCTAAAAAATTCATATGGGTACAGAGTTGCATAACTGACAATTGCCATTCAAAATATGATAGCACTGAAAGCTGAACATTGGCCTGGACACGAAGAGGGTGAAAGTGTCCGGACTTGATGTGGTTAAAGCATAACTAAAGGCAAAACGTTCACTTCATTCTCTCTATTTGTCCTGTTTCATTATCATTGAAAGTGAAAGTAAAAGAAAATGCCAAATTTTGGGTTGTCCAAAGAAAAGTAGTAGAAGGGAATCTTCCAATGGGGACACTAGATCTGGTGACCTGGGGGGGGGGGGGCAAGAGATTCCCTTAATTTTCAATGATTTCCTCTCACTTCCTGTTTTGGCTATAAGACAGGAAGTGAAGGTAAATCTCCGCAATTGGACACGGAGGCAAAAATAAACCTGACAGGGGCTATAACCCTCCATTATTCTATCCAAGTGGCGTCCCGAGGTAGGTGTGGGGGGGTGCGGACCGCATGGGGTGACACCGGACCCGCTCCACAAAAAGGTAAGTTGTAAAGCAAGTCGACGATCCCCGCAGGATGGATCCGATCCATCCTGCGGGGATCGTCGGCTTTCTTTACAACTTACCTTTTCTTGGAGCGGGTCCGGTGTCATCCTGTATAGGTTGCATGCTGACGATCCTGCAGGGTTCGGCGGCATGCAACCTATACGGCTTGACACTGGACCCGCTCCAAGAAAAGGTAAGTTGTAAAGAAATCCGACGATCCCCACAGGATGGATCGGATCTGCGGATTGAGCATAATGGATCGGTTTCATTCTGCGAGGCTCGTCAGAGGGGGTGTCACCAAGTGTTACCACACAGGGTGACACCAACCCTAGGGACGCCTCTGCTCTTTCCAAAGTGAAAAAAGTTTTGCCTAAAAGTTTTGTTGAGTTCTACTTTAAAGCTGACTTCCAGACACACTATAGCTATAAACAACACTAAAATACTCTTAAGAGAGCTATTTTACCTTGCAGAGACTCTTTATTTCTGACCATCTAATCCTGAGATTTAACCACTTGCCCTCCGGAAGATTTACCCCCCTTCCTGACCAGGCCATTCTCTGCTATTCGGCACTGTTCTAGTTCAGCTGGTAATTGTGTGGTCATGCAATGCTGTACATAAATGAAATTTATGTCTTTTTTTCCCCACAAATAGAGATTTCTTTTGGTGGTATTTGATCACATCTGGGTTTCTTAATTTTTGCGCTATAAACAAAAAAAGACAACATTTTGAAAAAAAACCCCAATATTTTCTGATTTCTGTTAAAAAAAATATCCAATAAACTCAAATTTCATCATATATTTAGGCCAAAATGTATTTTGGTACATGTCTTTAGTAAAAAAGTATATATTAATCGGTTTGTGTGAAAGTTAGAAAGTTATAGTGTCTACAAACTATGGTTTAGATTCTAGAAATTACACTATTTTCTACTATACGGTGCTGTGTTAGTTTAACTGACAATTGTGCGGTCATGCAATGCTGTACATAAATGAAATTTATGTAATTGTTTTCCTACAAATAGAGCTTTCTTTTGGCGGTGTTTGATCACCTAACGTTTATTTATTTTTTGCTCTGTAAACAAAAAAAGACCGAACATTTTGAAAAAAAATTATATTTTCTCATTTCTGTTATAAAATATCCAATAAACTCAAATGTCGTCATAAAGTTAGGCCAACATGTATTCTGCTACATGTCTTTGGTAAAAACAATCCCAAAAAGTGTATATTAATTGGTTTGAGTGAAAGATACTGGAATACTAGAATTTACACAGCTTTTACTTTCTGACTGCTTATCACATTTCTTGAGGTGCTAAAATGCCATGGCAGTACAAACACCCCTTTTTCCCACAAGTTTTTGGAAAATGAAGAAAAAAAATTTTTTTTTACACAAAGTTGTCACTTAAATGATATATTCATCACACATGCCATGGGTATATGTGGAATTACACCCAAAATACATTCTGCTACATCTCCCGAATATGGGGATACCATATGTGTGAGACTTTTTTGGGTGCCTGAAATCCAATGACCCCTTTGAAAGTCTGAAGCTGCGTAAATTCCTCATTTCACATCCTCACTACCTATCACAGTTTCGGAGGCCCTGAGGACAGCACCAAACCTCCCAAAATGATCTTTTTGAAAAGTGGACACCTCAAGGAATTTAATAAGAGGCATGTTGAGTATTTTGCAGATCTCATTTTTTCTCACAAGGTTTTGGAAAAAAAAAGAAAAAAAAAGTTTTCGTCTTCTTTATTCATTTTCCAAAAACTTGTGGCAACAATCGAGATCTGCAAAATACTCACCATGCCTCTTATCAAATTCCTTTAGGTGTCCACTTTTCAAAAAAGGATCATTTGGGGGGGTTGTACTATTCTGGCATTTCAGGGCCTCCGAAACAGTGATAGGTAGTCAGGAAGTGTAATGAGGAAAGCCTTTAAAAGCCTGAAGGTTTCTGTTGGATTTTGGGGTCCTGTACTTGGCTAGACTGCCAAAACGTCTCTCACATGTGGTATCCCCATACTTGGGAGAAGTAGCAGAACATATTTTGGGGAGTAAATCCACATGTACCCATAGCATGTTTGAGCAATATATCATTTAAGTGACAACGTTGTGAAAAAATTTTTTTTTTGTCATTTTCCAAAAAATTGTGGTAAAAAAATAAATTCTTCATTGACTCATCATACCTCTCAGCAAATAGTTTGGGGTGTCTGCTTTCTAAAAAGGGGTCATTTGGGGGGGGTTATCTTAGTATTAGAAGCTTATGCCACACATCACTTACTCTTCTAACCACTTAAAGACCAAGACTTTACTGACACTTTTTGTTCACATGAAAAAAATCTGTATTTTATTTGCTAGAAAATTACTTTGAATCCCCAAACATTATATATTTTTTAAAGCAGACACCATAGAGAATAAAATGTGGATGTTGCAATTTTTTATGTCATATAGTGCTTGCGCAGCAATTTTTCAAACATAATTTTGTTTAAAAATAATACAACTTTTTGCATTTTAATGCAGAAAAACACAATATATTGGCCAATTGTTTGGTAAGATATGAAAGATGATGTTATGCCGAGTAAATAGATACCAAAAATGACATGCTTTAAAACGGCAAAAAAATAACATACAGTATTTATAATATTCATAGGCGATGCTATAAAAGTCTTTACAGGCTACCACTTTGGATTTACACAAGAGGTCTAGTGCTAGAATTAATGCCCTCAATCTGACGTTTGCAGCGATACCTCACATCCATGGTGCAGCCATTGTTTACATCCGACACAGGGCCGACACTAGCGTATGCCATTGCGCGCGCAGGGAGACGAGGGTGCTTTAATTTTTTTTTTAATGATCTATTTTGATTTTTTTTTTCTTTTTACACTGTCCCTTTCATTTTTTTTATCACTTTTATTGTTGTCACAGGGAATGTAAATATCCCCTGTGATAGCAATAGGCAGTGACAGGTATTCTTTTCTAAGAAATTTGGAGTTTATTAGACTAGAGATAATTGGAGCCATTGTGGTCTCCAATCAGCTCTATGGTCATCTGGTGGAAACACAGGCTGCATTCTCAGGTTCCCCGATGGCACGAGACTGGAAAGTAGCAGGAGGGGGGCATCTCCTCCTGCTGCTTGTAAAAGGAATCCTGCAGCTTACTTGCCACTAGGATTGCTTTTACATAAAAGCCGATTGCCGACTGAAAAAACGATATTAGGATGGTGTCTGCAGCTGCAGCCATCATCCTGGCATAGCCACTTAAAGTCCGGTGATGTACCAATACGTCACTGGTCCTTGTTGGGCATATTTGTTATGTTATTTTTTTTATACAGCTGAATTAAAAAAAGAGAAAAAATCTCTGCAAGAAAAAGTGTGTGGTATGCCCACCATTAGAATATACCACCCTGCATCCACCCACTTCTATTGTTAGGTTTTTTTTCAGCCCATGGGCTGAATGAAAAAAAAAATTCATGTATGCCTAACAGATTCCTCTATTCACATCAATCAACGTGGAGAAATCTCCGCCAGAAAAACAAATTAAAAATGATATGCCGAAGCATAGGAGCGATCCACCCACTGTCCACCCCAGGCCCCCATGCTTGGGCATATATTTTTTTTTTTTAACTGAAGATGAGAAATCTCATCCAGCAGCACAGCACACACTGACATATATACTGAGAGCACACCCTGTTGCTGTCAGAATAAACAGATCGGTGCTGCAGCTGAATGGCATTCCTGTAAAGAAAACAACAATGGTTAACAATAAAACAGTAACTCTATAAAACAACTATTTTACTTTTTTTAATTAAAACTTTTTTTTTACTTTATTTAAAAAAAAATTTAAAACTGTAAACTCCAGATATTACCTTATCTCAAAATATGATAGCCAGTTTCCTGACTACCTAACATCTTTCAAGACCCTGTGCCCTACACTATGCCATGCTGTACCCAAAATTAATACTCCGCTAGTGTGTGGTAGTGGCGGAAGCAGTCCTTGAGGCAGAGACCAGGTTGGCTAGGACAGGAGGGACAAAGAAATTGGGTGTCATGCCTAATTCTGTGTCTGCTACAGACGAGACATCTGTTTTTGGGTGACTTTTGGGTTGGGGTACCAGGAATAGCATCATAAAAATGCTTCTATGCAGCCGGATCACCGCATCTGGGTTGGAGGTTTGGGCCATAGCATCTTCTGGATACAATAGGGCCGTGATGATCTCTTCCTGAATTTTAGGAAGGATACACTTTTTCCAGTTGCTTTGTTAAGCGCAAAAGCATTGTACAGAGCCAATTGAAATAAATATACAGACACTTTTTTGTACCAGAGTCTGGATTTACAGGAAACGAAGTATGGCTTCATCATCTGGTCATTGAAGTCCACCCCTCCCATGTTTAGGTTATAGTTGTGGACACAGAAGGGCTTCTCAACAACACCAGATGCTATAGAAATATGGATGGTCGTGTCTGCATGAATGGAAGACAGGACAAAAGCATCTTGTTTGTCCTTACATTCACTGCGAGCAATTCATCATTTTTTAAGCAGGCTTTCCCCACTTTCTAAGATGGGTATTTACAAGCAATTCAGGGAAGCCCCAGCGATTAGGTTGCACGGTGCCACATGCGGCAATTCCAAGATTGTACAATTGTCTAAATAGTGGCACGCTTGTAGAAAAATTAACCACGTATAAGTGGTACCCCATATGAGAAAAAGAGCGACACCAAGTCCTAAACTATCTTACCACTGCTTCCCATGTAGTCTGGGCATGGGGGGGGGGGGGGGCTCTACGTGACTATCTTTTTCCTTGTAAATCCAAAAATTATGTGTATAGCCTGTTGCCCTCTCACAGGTCATATACATTTGACCCCATATCTGGCACGCTTGCTGGGGAGAAATTGATTGAATGCAAGGCGGTCAGAAAAATTAATGAGGGACTCATCAACGCAGATGTTTTGCTTGTTAGTATATACATCTGCAAATTTCTGGCTAAGGTGATTTACAAGGGGCCACATTTTGTGGAGCCTATCATATTCAGGGTCACCCCCTAGGATGAGTGTATTGTCTTTGAAATAGATAAATTAAATTCTCATATCTATGCCTGTCCATGGCAGCAGAGAACATGGGCATATGATGAATCGGGTCTGTGGACCAATACAACCACAATTCATTCTTTTTAGTAATGCCCATGTTGAGGGTTAGGCCCAAAAAAAACTTTAAATTCGGAAACCATAATAGGTTTTCATGCAAAAGGTCTGGCAAGGTTTGAATTTGGGTTGGCGGCGATAAATTGTGCATATAAATTGCTTTTATCCACAATTAATCCATACAGATCTTCCATGAAAGACAGCTCCAAAAAATCAAGTGGAGTAGTTAAATTTTCTGTTTCCACCTGAATTCCAGGTTGGGCAGTGAATGGGGGAAGTACGGGTGCTGCAGAATTTGTGGGCTGCCAATCAGGATTTGCAAGCACGTCCGGAAGGACACTATGGGCTCTTCGAGCCTGTGTTTGAATTCTTGCTGGTCACAGGACACTACCTGTGCTAGCCACTGCACCAGCTTGTACTGCACTTATGGGACCCGCCTCATCACAAAGTGATACTGCAGTGCTGGTATGTAATAGACTAGGATGTACTACACCGTTGGTGCTTGCTATTTCACCATAATGTAGAGCGGCACTAGTACTGGCACTCTGCTGCATATGAGAATCATCATGCAATTGTAACACCTCAGCAACCTGGGAACGGTGTCAGGTATGCCTGACCTTAGCAGGGACCTCTGCTCCAGCATCTGAGCTATCTTTCAGGGTGCTGCTCCTCCCTTTAGGTTCGTATTCTGAGCCTTATTCTGTCAGTGTGGCTTCCCCTTCAGTGTCATCTGACATACTCAAAATCCTGTAGGCCTCATCACTAGTGTACCTTTCATTGGACATTTTAGCCACTAAATATATATCAGTACTTAGTGTGACTCATGGAAAAAAGAGCACCTGGCTGTCAGGGACTGCTTGAACCACTACAAAAAAATGTACCTGCTAGTGCTAGCAGAGATCAGGCCTGATCTTACTAACCCTGCAGTTTTGTGTGCAATGTATCAAGCGACAGTGATCTACTGACACTGCACATGCTGGGGGAGAGGGGGGTTTAAGCGTAGGGGCTAAACGCAGGTGCTGGCAGGTTTCGGGGCTGATCCTGCTGACGCTGCATTTTTTGGGACACTGAACACATTGTATAGTTCTGATCTGATCAAAGATGTTGACCCATTCAGACACTATACTAGCAATGGAGGTTTATTGTGTATGTGAGCGTGTTCCTGGCAATCAAAGGGTTAAATGTGATGACTGATGTAGTGGCTGACAATCTGTCGCTATCTGGGAGGGGTGCTAACTGATGCTAACGCTATCTGAAGTCTCCTGTGACACTATTAAAGTGATCAGTAAAAAAATCTGTACACAGTAATAATGACAGTGGTGGCAGTGAAAGGGTTAACTGGGGCGATCAGGGGTTTAAATGTGACCTAGCTGTGCTTTTACTGTCTCAGTGTAGTGCGTTGACTCATGTGGATCTGCTTTCTTCTCTATCTGGAATGGAATGCGCAGGGAGATAAGATTGCATCTTTTCCTGTGAGGAAAGGGAAACGTCCCCGAAACGCATCTGAAGGCTGACTGAACTACCAGTCGGATGCTCTGTGGGCCATCTTTGTGGCATTATAGGCTCTTGCATGTACTTCATTTTGTGAGTATGTTTTTTGTCTTTTTTATTTTTAATAAACCTTGGATAATGCGCTAGGTGTTTGCACCACCTGTGTGCTTCCATTCCTGCATCATTTCCTGTGCCTATATAATGTAATCACAGGCACAGGCTAAGGTCTGATTTGGTACAGCTGATCAGCAGGTCCAGACCAAATATCAGTGCACTGAATCCGGTGAGTGATCAATTCTGTACCGAATCACAGCGTGCACGCCCCTGCCCGTGAACACCACGGGAGTGTGGATCATGTATATATACTTTATTTTACAGAGGGAGTCTGCCCTGTAGCAGTAAAAGTGCTATAGGGCAGAGGGAAACTGGTGAAACAGATCTGCCAGACAGTACAGCCAGATGGGTGACCTGGTTTTCCCTACTACACTTATATAGCAGCCAAAACTGGTGATTGGACAGTTAGGGAGCAGCAGCTGATTGATGATCCCATACCTCTGCTCACTCTGCTCTTTACTCTTGTGCACATTTTCCTTGTCAGAACAGTTACATGTGCACACCAGCATGGCACCAAACACTGCCCCTTCCTCTACCTGAGTTTTGCTGTGTAGGGGATTTAGAATGAATGGCACCAACTGATGGTGCCAAGATACATAACATGCTTTACCATTCGTGCTGGAAACAGGAAGTACTGCAGTGTGGTGGCATAATTGGTCCTGAAAAATGTTATGGTGACAGTGCTGTACAATGCAATAGAGCCTAATTGACTCAGTTTCAACAGTTGCACTCACAACCTTTGTTCTGATGTGCTGTATATTAACCACTCCCCGACCGCCTGCCAGCAATATACATCGCTGCCTATTTTCGGGTTTGACGCACGAGCATACCCCCCCTCCCCCCAGCTGGCACCTACTGTGATTGTACACAGAGGGAGCATGTCAGTAAGTCTCAGCCAAAGATTCACAGCTGGGACCTGCTTATTGGCTGTGTACAATCACAGCTCAGAGTTCTGTGTTGACAATCAACACAGAGCTCTGCACAGAGAGAACGATCTCTCTTTTTCTCATCCCTGTTTGAGAAACTTAGAGATCTATTAGTAAAAACAGCACGCTTTACACACATTACACAAACAGTAGTTAGGCATGCATTTAACCCCTTGATCGCCTTAGATGTTAACACCTTCCCAGCCATTGCCATTAGTACAGTAATAGTGTATAATGTTATCACTAATCACAGTACTAATGTCACTGGTGATGTTAGTGGCAGTTAGTTCCCCCCATCATTAGTTAGTGTGAGATTGCCCTCTGCACTATCGCAGTCCCATTATAAGCTGCTGATCACCACCATTAGTGCCCTTTCACATATATGCGGATTGAACCGCATCCAATCCGAATGACATGTGAAAAAACATTGCTTCCTATGGTGCTTGTTCACATATGTCCGGTGCACTGGTGGTGCAGATTCAGTGCAGTTTTAAAAAGAGTCATGTCTGATTTTTGAGCAGTGCGGTCTGGTTCAGGTGCTGATTACAGGCTATTGACTTCTATAGGAACCGTTTCTAAACCGCATATGTGTGAACAAGGTAAGATCCTAAGCTAAACCTGTCCTGAACCTGATGTGAACCTGTGAACAGCTACTGTATCAATTAGCTGTGAAACCTGAACTTCAATCTGCACCGCACATGTGTGAATCAGCTCTTAGTAGCATAAAAAATTCCAGTTTATATACCGCAAGTTGTAAGTGCAACCTTCACGCAAACAAGTCAATATACACTTATTGGGATTTTTTGTCAAAGACATGTAGCAGAATACATTTTGGCCACAATTTATGAAGTGTGATTTATAACATTATTTTTTTCGAATATGTTTTATAACAGAAAGTACAAAATATTGGGTTTTTTTTCCAGATTTTTGGTCTTTTTTTTCATTTATATCTCAAAAAATAATACAAAAAAACCCAGTGGTGATCAAATACCACCAAAAGAATGCTCTGTTGGTGTGAAAAAAATGATATCAATTTTGTTTGGGTACAGTGTTGCATGACTGCGCAATTACCAGTTAAAGTAGTGCAGTGCTAAATAGCAAAAAATGGCCTGGTCATAAAAATCTTCTGGAACACAAGTGGTTAAATACACAATTTCTCATGAAGATCAAGGAAAAGAATATCATGTCATTATACCAGCAATCTATACAAACACATTTAATAGTTTTATAATGAATTCATATTTAGATAAAAGGACGGGTTCTTACATATGGCCAGAGCTCTATTTTCAGTTGCGCTTGAATTTAGCACCTGTTTCATGGTAATACATTGCTGTTACTGAATAATAGGGTTGAATGCTTGACTTAGCTGCAGTGTTTATCATGCTTCCACGTTCAGACCACTGAATTTATGACACAAATCTGCAGTGCAAACACATTACATGGAAAGTGATAGCTGCTAGTAAATTTCCTTAGTGTAAATGTCAGCAGGTTTCCTGTGTTGTTCCCATTACATTTAATTTGAGAGCCTGACTGTTTCCCAGCCGTGGCAGGCAGCAGATGGCATTGTTAGCAGGAATGTCCCTGATGTTTGTCACTTTTGAGCTTTTGAGAAATTAAAAGGAAGATGACCTACCTAGCCTTGAAAGCAAGATGTCAGCAGCACACAGGTGTTCGTGGCATTTGTAGAGAGGCTGAGTGATCATTGTGTGTGAAGAACAAGATTCTTCTTTTTAGCACCAGACTGGTTAACAAATAGCTATCTGAATAAATGCACAGCATTTTATAAGTAAAAAGCAGCAAGTTGATTTAATGAGTGTAGAATGTAACTGCAAAATAGGCAGTTGAGTGCTAGACATCTCTGAAAACAATTAAAAAGAACATCAAACTACAGACAGCAGAATGTTAGCAGATGCCCTGTGTTGTGTGTTACATAGTAATCATAGTAATCACATGGCAGAATGATGTTTTTGAAGTAGTCCTATTCGGTGTTTCCTCATACATTTTACAATTTGATGATAAGTTTATTTTGCTGGCTTTGCTTTAAAATGCTTATCATAAGCTGATTTTAGGTTCACGTTTAATAGATACGTTCACCTTTTAACAAAAAAAATTATAAATGCACATTTTTTGCAGGTAAAAAAAAATAATAAATGCACATTTTTTTGCAGGTTAAAAAAAAATTATTTACTTTTCTTTCTTTTGGGAGCCTGGAAAACATTCCACCAGCGATAAGCAGATCACTGGTGTCATGCAGGACTCCTGCAGACCTGTCAGTATATCTGTGTGCTCGTATTTCATACGGGCAACCAGATACACACTGACAGGAGGAATCAATGAACTACCACGGTGCTCAACAGCGCTGTGGTAGTTCATTGACAACTACAACCCGACAGCTGCAAAGGCTATCAGAACTTGTAGTTTTCGCATTCATAGAATAATGTGATATGGCCAGCCAGGCGGCCGCATGGCCACATTTTTTTAATTTGTGACAGCTAGCAGGGGGAAAGATTCCCCTCTAGCAGTCACAGTGGGGGATTGGGGAGCGGGGTTCTGTCCTTTCATTACATGTTAAATGTTACACCCTGAATATGAGTGTAACATGTTACAAAAGTTGAACTTATCCTTTAAATCATAGTGCAACCTTAAAAAGTACTCACTCACAAAAATACATTTATTTATTGGAGGACCAGGGGTGGACTGACAACTCATGGGGCCCCCGGGCAATAGGGGATCATGGGGCCCCTGTGTCCTTGCCCAAATTCAAAAAAGCCTATGAAAAAGGTACCAGGGGCATCTCATGGGGCCTCCTACTGACCCCGAGCCCTCGGGCAGTGCCCGAGTTTCCAAATGGTCAGTCTGCCCCTGTGGAGGACTCAGTTATCTTGCTCATTTAGGGCAAAGTGACAGATTATCTTTAAAGTTCACCCTACAACCCCCTATACTAGCCATCGGGGGGTCTCCCCTGCTGATAATTTCTCAGTTGTAGCTCCTGCTAAGTACCAGGTTTCCAAGGTGTCTTGGGCCGCCATCTATCAATTGACTGCTAGACCTAAATACTACCTCTGGAAGAAGGTCACTTGCTCCTCAATACCCAGATATTTTGCAGAGGCTGCAATAGAAGAAGATGTGCTGGGGAATGCTGTTGCATTGAGTTTACCTGGGTGGGCTTTTATGAGACCCTTTTGCCTTTCCCTTTATTGGGCAAGGTGACATTTTTTCTTTAAAGTAAACCTTTCCTGAGAGAAATAAGGAGGCTGCCATTGCTAACCTGGCTTGAATACCTTCATAATCACGAACCTTTAAGGACTTTTCAGATTTGTAAATTTTGCCTCTTGTGACTTCTTGTACTCAGTCTTCACAAGCAGCATCCTTGCTGTATAGCTGCTGCAAGAAAGCCAATCATATAATATACTAATAGCAATCTTACTCAACAAGAAGTGCAGTCATGTGCAACAGGTCTGAGGCTTCAACAGAAAATGTTGACAAAGTAATCATAACTTGGGGAAATCAGTTGAGCTTTGATGTGTCAGTATGTGTATTATAATATTTCAATAAAGGATTTCAAATTGAATGGGTTTACACTGAGGGAGTGGGGACATTTTTTACTTGTCTAGATTTGGCCCTTACATGGAGAGGTGAGCTATGAATGAAAGAGAAATATAAAATTTTCTATGGTAATTCAATGAAGTGACAAGGCTGTTTACTTCTTGTTATGCATGTGGATGTAGGAGGTAAACACTTACCCTACTATAAATCAGGTGTACCAATAAATTATGATATGAGGAAAGTCCTGCACATGGCTCTGAGTCAGAAAATTGTATTAATAAATGGATATACAGTTCCATACGTCACACTAACGTATTTCAGCCCAGAAGGTCTTAACCATCTAATACACACACTGCATTTATCAGCCCAGCCCACCCACACCGGAGTGGGTGGATGAACATATCATTGACATATTAACCAAAAATACTGTGTGCACTTCCACACCCTACTATCATTCCTATAATACAGTAACAATAATCCAAGCAGCTAGCTACTAGTTTTATATGTTTCCACACAACATCAAAATATAGGAACAGTGCAGTGCTACTTATATGCTCTTATATGCAATATATGCTGATACAGTGCTGACATATCATATAACAATACTTACAACCAAATACAAGGTTATATATAAAAGTTATATTGTTGACATATACCAGTGTACATATGAAAACTAGTCATACCTATCTATTATAATAAACGATTGCACAAAATAGAAACAAGCAATATATAGGACATACAAAGCAAATGACCCTGTATAGTCAATGTAGCAGAGCCTTACTGTTGAGAGTATCTTTGATCAAGGCCTTTCCTGTTGAAATGTGTTAGCATGACTGTTTTTAGGAGCTGTATGTCCATTACTTAATACAATTTTGGGAGGACTCAGAACTCTGTGTGGGGCTTTCTTTGTATCATTGCACTGTGTTTGGGCAAACAGGAGCCTTGACCAAGCCCTAGTGGGACTTTGCAGTTGAGCAGATATACTTATTTTCACGTACCACTGAACTATACCTTTGCAGACAGCGACAAGTATGCAGAAGATGCAGGAACTGATACAAATCAAAATGTGAGATCATCTGACACTGTTCATGTGACTGTTAGTTTCACAAGATCTGGTGAGATTTGGTGATAGTATTACTGTGATACTTGTTGGCCAGTAGTCTCTACTGAATGTATCTTGCTGCTTCTGCTTCAATTATTTTGTGGATCTGTCCTTCACCTTCCTCTCCTGATGCTCCTTGAATATTTCCACAACATTCATCAGGGAGGAAGCTCTGATATAAGGAAGCAATGTCCTGCTCCTCTCCCAAGTTGACAGCCTTCCTGCAGAGATGTAGTGCAAAACAAGGCATGGTAGGTTAGTAATAGGTAAATGTCTGCAGGGAACTTACAGGCAATTCCAATGACTAGCTCTTTGCACTCTGCTTGGCTTTTTTTTAGCACAGTCAACCTAAGACATTATTGAAAGGCATGGTTGGATTTAGGGTGGTGCTGGGGTGGGCTGGGTCCCCCCAAGTGTCAGTTGTGCTCCACCCCACCCCTGGCAACACCTATCCCCACAGAGGTTGTGCCTGGGCAGGGTTGCCAGCTGTTCATAAGAAAAAGCTGTAGCTAAAGATAGGGTTGTACTGGCTGCACCTCTGTGTCCATCTGGCTATATGATTGCCGCTTTCTGAGCCTGCACTGAACTCTCCTCATCTCCCTCCCCTTCCCTGTTCTTCAAGGAGCTTCACACTCTTAACCAGTTAATTTCGTGTCCAGTTAACAACTGAAATCTGATGTAAGGGGGCACTGCACTGAGCTCTGATGTAAGGGGTCACTCTGCTGAACTTTGATTTAAGAGGGCACTCCGCTGTATTCTGATGTAAAAGGGCAATCCACTGAATTCTGATTTAAGGGGCACTCTGCCAGATTCTGATGTAAGGGACACTGCTGGATTCTGATGTAAGGGGTACTTTACTGGATTCTGATGTAAGGGGTCATTTTGCCAGATTCTGATGTAAGGGGGCACTCTGCCACACTCCAATGTAAAGGGGCACTCTGCCAGACTCTGATGTAAGGGGGGATTCTGCCAGACTCCGATGTAAGGGGGGATGCTGCCAGACGATGATGTAAGAGGGGATGCTGTCAGACTCTGATGTAAGGGGGGCAGCTGCCAGATGCTAATGTAAGGGTGACTTTAATACATAGGGGGGATTCTAGAGACTGCTACATATTTCCATGTAAAATAATGGTACCGCTTTCAGCACCAAAAATCTGAAATATTCATATTGCCAGGGAGGTTAATATTATTATGGCCAACGAAATGAGTGAACGCCCAAGCGTTTGATGCTTCCAAGTGTGCCTACACACATCAAATGTTTTTTCTGCCAAAATGCTGCTGCCAGGAGGAAATGCATTTAGTTCGACAAATGCCCTGTATGCATGGGGCCTAAAACTTTAATGCCACAAACAGAAAATAATCATGTGTTGTAACAGACTACAGCCACAGTAAAACACTGGAAGTAACAACGTGCAACTTCTTGAAAGCATGTTTACATCCAGCTGACACCCTCAAAGGCATGTGCAAGTACATTTTGTATTCTGTGAAATATTTGGTTAAGCTTTATACAATATTGATGAGTTGACACAGTGTAGGGGATTATGGCTTGGAAAAAAAGCAGACAACAGCTGATAAATACCTTAGCGCTTTGCCTTTTTGTTTAATTACCCGTCAAGCATTACCAGCAGATACTTTAGTGCCATGATTGATAAGTATTACCCCATATGTTTTCTGCTAATGTGTGTTGAAGTTGTATAATGCTTGTGTTCTTCATCAATGTACTTATCAGAATTCTCGTTTCTAGGTCTATTGAAAAAAAAAAAAAAACTGTAACTATGTGCCTGCGATAGCAGCCTTTTATCTGCTTAAACACTGTGAGTGTTAAAGGTTAAAATACTCAACTGTTACCGTGGCAATTTTTGCCTATCTTTTTCACTTGGAAAAAAATAATCCTCTGCATAGATAATATATGCAAAGACCTTTTAGACCTTACACTGTTTTATAGGCTTCTGTGAGATAAATAGTTCTTCATTAATAAAAGAATGTTGTTAATATGCTTATTAAGAATGGTTCATAGGATATTCTTTCCCTTAGCATAATTAATGTTGTTTGAGGTATGAGCAGATTGACATACGGCTATTTGTTTGTCCTGAATTATGGATGCATAGAATGTATAATTCTCTCATTAAAATGAATTCCATATGCTTTCTACA
This sequence comes from Staurois parvus, assembly GCF_062004578.1. NCBI lineage: Eukaryota > Metazoa > Chordata > Amphibia > Anura > Ranidae > Staurois > Staurois parvus. Next base: position 3,864,018 of record NW_028318197.1, read on the forward strand.
GGATGCCATCAAAAATAGAAGCTAATGTGCATTTTAATTCACCTAGACAAAAGCAAGATGTGAGGCCAACACACTCAAAAGCAGTATGCGGTTTGTTCCATTTTAGCATATATGACAGATAATAGTTTCAGTGAGTTTATTATGCACAGTGAACACACATCAATGCTGGAATTTGTTGTTAGCTTAAAGTAAACCCCTTACAAACAAGGGCAATTGAAACTGAAAATATAACAAAAAATGCCAAAGCACAGGTTACCATTGCTGAAATCTGCATGTCAAAATGATCAGTAGAGCCAATGATTTAGGCAGCTGAAATTAAATGCAAATCTTGACTTTTATGTAAAAGTCAAGCATGTTCTCTATCCCACATCCCAAGCCTCTCCATTTGTCTTTGAGTTCCTCTATCATATTACAGAACCTATAGGGATGTTTAAGAAGAGGGAAAAGGCAAAGTCGTGTTTAAAGAGAACAGGAATAGTAGAGAGGTGCATATATTTTTCGCTCCATAAGACGCACCTGACCATAAGACGCACCTAGGTTTTAGAGGGGAAAAACAAGAAAAAAAATATTCTGAACCAATGGACTGCAGACACAGTACAGGGGATGACCAGAGACTGCGGACACAGTGCAGGAGATGACCAGAGACTGCAGACACAGTGCAGGAGATGACCAGAGACTGCGGACACAGTGCAGGGGATGACCAGAGACTGCGGACACAGTGCAGGAGATGACCAGAGACTGCGGCACAGTGCAGGGGATGACCAGAGACTGCGGACACAGTGCAGGGGATGACCAGAGACTGTGGACACAGTGCAGGGGATGACCAGAGACTGCGGACACAGTGCAGGGGATGACCAGAGACTGCAGACAGTGTAGGGAATGACCAGAGACTGACAGTGCAGGGGATGACCAGAGACTGCGGACACAGTGCAGGGGATGACCAGAGACTGCAGACAGTGCAGGGGATGACCAGAGACTGCAGACAGTGCAGGGAATGACCAGAGACTGCAGACAGTACAGGAGATGACCAGAGACTGCAGACAGTGTAGGGAATGACCAGAGACTGACAGTGCAGGGGATGACCAGAGACTGCGGACACAGTGCAGGGGATGACCAGAGACTGCGGACACAGTGCAGGGGATGACCAGAGACTGCAGACAGTGCAGGGGATGACCAGAGACTGCAGACAGTGCAGGGGATGACCAGAGACTGCAGACAGTGCAGGGAATGACCAGAGACTGCTGACCTTTGGGAGGGAGGGGAGCGGGTACCTGAATTTGACAGGTACCCGCTCCCACTTCCGCGGAGTTGTCCTTCCTTCCTTCTTCCCGGGCCGGCTTCTGTGACAGCCGGGTGCCCACTGCGCATGCTCGAGAAGCGCTGCGCTTTGTGAATGGCCCGGCGCCTTCTGGGACCTGTCATGTGTCCCAGAAGACACCGGATCATTCACAAAGCGCAGCACATGCGCAGTGGGCACCCGGCTGTCACAGAAGCCAGCGCGGGAAGACTGTGCAGCGCTGGAGCGAGGAACAGGTAAGGCCCTGCAGGAGAGAACAGCTGAGCGGCCGGCCCGGTATTCTGACATGGTGGCGGCAGAAATACCGGACCGGCCGCTTTGTATTTGCTCCATAAGACGCACTGACATTTTCCCCCCTTTTTTTGGGGGAAAAAAGTGCGTCTTATGGAGCGAAAAATACGGTATATCTTTCAAGCAACTGATCATTTTGAGTAGAGATAAGCAAATCGATTTTTGCAAGTTAAAAGCCACTTGGCAAGATCCAATGATGATTCTGTTTTTACAGCTGCTAGAGCTTAAGGGAAGAGGGTCTCCAACTTCCCTGTGATGTTAAAGACTCAATAAGAAAATAATATACTTCTTTGCTGGGTAGTAATATCACACCCTCAAGCTTCACTATGAATTTATATATCTTTTTGACCAGGAGAAAGGATCATTTAACCTTGCTGTTGTTGGCAGGAAAAAGAGACCAGGCTTCTTTTTAACTTGCATATGCTCAAAAAGCTTGTTGGTCCTAACGATAAGTGTAAAGATAGCCATTAGAATAAGAAAAACATGCATGATTCAGTTGCCTTCAGACGACTATGCCTGCCATTAGTAAACATGAGTAGTTACACTTAGTATTCTCCAGGAGCCTGGACAAATCTGACCACAAACCTCATATCTTAGATTGTAAGCTCCAAGGAGCAGGGCCCTCCTAACCCTCTTGTATTGAACTGTATTGTTGCTGTATTGTCTCCCGTTATATTGTAAAGTGCTGAGCAAACTGTTGGCGCTATATAAATCCTGTCTAATAATATTTTTTCTTGTGGCACAATCCCAGTTAGATTTACCAAGAGCTATGGTATGTACATTGAGAGCGCCTATTTTAATAAGTGTAAATTGAATGGACTCTTTAGGTAGGTCTTTACATGGTTGATGATTAATCTAAAGATTATAGGAAAGTAGTTTGTTTAACACAGGGATATAATTCCATGCCAGAATGCTTTGTAAATGCTTTAAAGTATGCATATGCATGTTAAAAAATGTTAAAAAATGCACACATGGACATACTAGAATTCAGAATATATTATCCACAGCATTTGTCCCTGTGGGGAATGGAGCACAGCTAAAGCTATCCACAAGCTTTATTTATTTAACAGGGTAAATTAATCAGGAAAGGGTACTGAGATATAAAAATGATAAAGAAAGTATAAACCAAAAATGATCTACATAGATAGTATAGTCTTCAAAGACTCATGATTGTCTACCAATCCAAAGTAAGTCACAACCAAATGCTTTGTATATTTGAAAAATATTTGCTTTTTAATTGCATGGCAAAACAGCAAAATGTAAGAGACATCCTTAAAATCAAGTGGACATTACAATGCATAGCCATTGTAAACAATATCAAGAGTACAAAGATAACAGCTGGGAAGATATTGACCGGAAGGTATCAGGCTGTATGGAAGACCAGCATGAGCCAACTCTCTATTAGCAACTTAGTGAAGTAAAACAGCAAACAGATGACCAAGAGTGAGAGCAGGTGGTAGTCCAAGTCCCCTTAACCCCTTGACGCCGACGTAACACAAATATGCGGCCTCACAGAACTTGGCTTTATTCTGTGGGGTCTCATATTTGCGTACCTGTCTTTCTGCTGGGAGCACACAGCAGTGCATGCTCCCAGCACAAAGACCGCAGTGTCACTGAGAACACCGGGTCCCGTTCTAACGATCGGGACCCGGGACTCCCGATTCCGGGTCACATGATCGCTGTGATCGCCTCTGATTGGCTATCACAGTGATCAGTCACTGTACAGCCTGGCCCCCTGTTTTTTTTCTCTCTATGAATGGAGGAGAGAGATACGTTGTATCTCTCTAACTCCTGGCATAGAGGGGAGAAATAATGTTTGTAAAAAAAAAAAAAGATAAATAAATCAATATTAAAAAATAAAATAAAAAAGAAAGAAAAAATACCTAGATCTAGGTTTGATCTAGTTCAGTGCCAGGATAAGTGCTTGGGTCAAGGTCAGGGTCAAAGGTCAAGGTCAAAAGGTCAGGGTCAAAGGTCAAGGTCAAAAGGTCAGGATTTTTAAAAAAATTGGTGTCAGTTGGGTGTCAGTGTGTTTTAGGTAAAAAACCCCCCAAAACCAAATGCACAGTATTGTTTCTGGGCTGTACTACGGGTACAAACAACAAATAACATACACATATATGGTATCGCTGCAATCATCAAGAGCTGGAGAATTTATTTTGGGTTGTTCTTTGCTGGTAGGTTACGGATGTAACAGGAAACACACAGCTAAATAAAAAAAAATTTTTTTTTACTATTTTGGGCCAGTTTTCCTTCGATAATAAATAACAATCAGGAGATATCCATTACCATTTACCACCAATGAAAGCCCAATTTGTCCTGAAAAAAGCAAGCTGTAATTTAACTGAATGTACAAAGTAGTTGTGATGATATGTATGGTTTAACTAACACATGTCAACGTTGCAAAATTGTGCTTAGGCATTTAGATTTGTTTTACCCTTAAGCATGAAGGGGTTAAAGCATCATATAAATTTGAATACTAGGGAGGAGATGGTAAAGATAAATGGCAAAAGGCCACTTTTTTATTCTTATGGGGAGAAAGACGAGAAAAAGTAAACAGGAAGGAAAGGAAGAAGGGGATAGAAGTAATAATGGAAGGGGAAGAGAAAAAAAGATGGGGGAGATAAAAGACAGTCCAAAGGGGAAGCCAATCCTATATGCTCTAAATGGAAAAATGGAAAATGGCAGGAGCTGTAGCGAGGCAGAAAAGTCAATCCATGCAGATCATAATTCCTGGAATTTGGTAAAATTCTCATTGGCATCTGCCAATGGCTCTTCCCTACTCATGATGTTATTGAGTTCAGTTACCCATTCTCTGTGGTGGGGCCAGTGGTGGATTTCCAATGTCAGCAAATCAGTGCTCATCCTGCCAAAATTAGAAACATAAATAAAGCTTTTATTGTTTTGACAGACCCAGGGAACATAGACAGGAGATCCACCTCTGGTGTTTCCGGCCGCGTTCTGCCTATAGGGGTTCACTAATTAGTGTGATGCTGCCTAATGTAAATTAAGCCTGTATTGGCCTCCAATTACACCAAAACTGGCTCCTCTATTTTTATGTGCCATACTGTAAATAAATCATATATATACAAATAGGTGAACTACTGTATAACTCTACTTCTAAGGTGCCAGTACACAGTTGATAGTTGGAAGGTGTACCAATGAATGACCATTCTTGAGAATGATTGAAGAATAAATATGCATGCCTATATCAGCCAAGAAGGCATGGTGATGAACATTTGTTCAACATGACTGTCTTATCACCGAGAAACAGGATCATTCCAATGTGACTAAGCAATTCTCCCCCTACAGGACTGCACTACAAAGACAGTGTTGGTCTTTAGATGTTTTACTGTTATAGCTATGGATACAACTGAAATCGGTTGAATTTTGTGATTACTAGGTATAGAAGTATGAACATATGCTTTATAGGTGTGTCACACTGGCTCAATGAGATGGGATTGACCTTAAAAGCTGTAATTACCTGATATACAAGGCTCTGTATGTACAAGGTGTAGGTTTTGCAAATGGTGAACCGACACATTACATGGAGCTAGAGGCCCTTTAATGCTGTACTGCCAAGGAGAGGTCATTAGAAGATTACTCTATGTAAAGTTCAGCAGCCCAGGGTGCTGGTGGATGTTTAGGATTGCCCGCCTGTAAGCTATTGACAAAAACTCAGAAAGTGCAAGGTGTGACTTTGTATTACATATTGCTGCTGAAGAATAAAAGTAGTCAAGAAATCCCTTTAACTTGACATTTCCATGTGAATTTACATTTCTGTCATAGGCAATAAAGTGCGCCAAAATTAGTGTTTGTGGCTTATGCTACATTATATACTCAATGTGCAGTCCTAAAGTACATCAGTTATGTGAGAAGTATGTTAGCTGCCACTTCTGACCCCCTGCATGTGAAAATGCTAGTTCCCTGGTTGTCAAGATGTTGCTTTGGCTACCTTGCTTTTGGTGTCCATACCCCGGAAAAAGTACTAAGATAAGAAATTAAATGTTTTCTCTGACATCTCTGTGGTTCAAAAAGATTTAAATCAAGTTCCTCAAAATTTGGGAACCTTGGCTTGCGTATGCCTTCCCTTCACTTCCCCCTGATAGCATTGGGTGCCTGTGACTAACACCCCTGACAATCCTGAGTCCATATTCCCTTGTCCCCCCTCTACCCCTCCCCCTTCCTTCCTGTTTTCTTTCTCCTCCTTTTTCTGTGGCATTTCTGCCCTCTTTTCCCCTTCTCACCTGGCATATTCTCCTTATTGTGCTACCGTCAGAAAACGGACTTGTCCAGGTCTGACGCTACTGTCCACGTGGACCTTACCTGGACCCCTTTGCTCATTTGTCTATGCCTATTCGGTTTAGCCACTGTTGTTATTGTTCACTTCTTTGGCACTATATTTGGTTTGTATTTATATGTGCAGTCATTTCACGCCCTTGCATGGGCAGATCTGGTGCTCTCATTGTTATTCTTCTTAACTGAATAAAATTATTGAACCAGAAAAAGATTTTAATGCAGCCAGTTGCAACTGGCATATTTTAGAAGGAGATCAGCAATGGCAGTCCTCATATTTCACTCATGATAGGAACACTTTAGGTGCCTACAGACATTAGAGCGCTGTAAAAGCCAGATAAGGCAATGTTTGTATTCCAGATGACCAAGCCTATGGGGAAGAAATAATTGGCGGGGATGGAATTTTCTGGCTATTTGCTATTGCTTTCCTCAATACCAAGCTGGTGCCTGCAGTACTGCCTCTCTTTTCTTCATAGGCACAAACATGCAGATTTGCCCGGTGTACATATAACAGTGCTTTGACAGTCCCTTTTGGATCATACGTGCATGGGCAGCCACTGTCTAGCCTCTGTAGGCACCTCTAATCACTTACATTGTATGTTTTCTGGAACACAAATATTGAGCAAGTGTCCTTTGTATAATTTTCCTTTAGTTCTCTGTATTACTAATTTTTATCACTGTCTATGTAAATGAATCCATGGTTTATGTTACCAAATTCCTGTAGAGTTTGGGTCCTGACATGCCTTTCTTATATAGAAAATGTATTATTCATCAGTATACAGAGCTCTATACTCTAAGTGGGGTAGGCTGTGTCTGAATACAAAGACAAACAGATTGCGATTATAACTGTCCTGTCATATGGTATGCCTGATTACTCTTCAGGGAAACATATGTAGTTATTTGTGCTGACAGCCTGAAGAAAAGGTTGTTGGTATGGGACCAATCCACCTAATTTCCTGCTCCCTGGGGCCAGGTTGTGTACTTATCTATGAAAAAGGTGCTTTCACATGCATGACAGCTGTTGGATTTAGAGCTATTGTATCAGCAACAAAAAGTCAGCTCTTGTTGACACAAGAGAAGTTACATAAATTGTACAGTTTTTTTATATTGTGATGCGTCGTACTTGATTACTTGATTGTCAAGTGACGCTTCTGTACCACTGGTACTGGAGTGATGGCCTGAAGTACATGTCTTACAGTAAGTTGTTTCTGGCTGACATACTTAAAGTAAACCTGTGACAAATTTGGATGGTTCAATCTGAACATATGATTAGAATATTTGAGAAGAGATTACTTTCAATGAAACCTACATGTCAAAATGATGAGTAGATCCATAAATATAGGCAGCTGAAGTTATATGCTAATCTCTACTCTTCTAACATCAAACTGCATCATGCCCCTCCCACTTCCTAAGTCCTGCTTTTGGTCCTTTAAAGCTGATAGCACACCTTTTTGGTAATTCAAATGCCCCACAATACATGGTTTGTGTGTTGAGGTGCGCCATAGCGCAGATGCTTTGACAGCCACTGTATAAAGGTTTATTTACTAAAGGCAAATGGACTGTACACTTTGCAAGGAAATTTTCCCCAGAGCTTTTTTAAATGAGGTGAAGCTCTGTTGACTTCTGTGATCCATTCATGTGCAAGCAAAATGCTGCTTTTTTTCTCCTTGCAGGTTATTGGGTATTCTTTGCAAATTGAAATTTCACCACATTCACTAAGCTCTGGGGAAAATTTCCCTTTACAAAGGGTGACTTCCCTTGCAAAAAAAGCAGCCTATTGGCTATAATAAATCAACCCCAATGTGTGCATTTGGGCACCATTAAAAATGAATGGCACCACAACACAATGCACATAATATCACATGTTAACATCTGTTGTAATAACACACAGTAAAACAGAAGTGTGAGGCTGAGATATGCCCCACCTTCTGAGTCCCCGTGTTGGTCTTTTAATGTCAAGGACTGCTTTATCAAGAGAAGAGTGCTCATTTCGTTACTTAAAATATTATCGTTGACTAAAATACGACTAAAATTAAAACAATTCAGAAGACTGAAATACAACTAAAACTAAAATGGAATTTTAGTCAAAAGACTAAAATTCGACTAACACTAAAATGGCATTTTGGTCAAAAGACTATGGCTAAAAATAAATTGAAATTTCCCGTCAAAATTAACAGTGTACTACCACATAAGAATAAGTAGAGAGCATTTAATAAGCTGCTGAAAGAAAAAAAAAAGGCTTTTCTTATATTTTTTCTTAATATTTAATGTTGGTAATATACTGAGGCAATATATGCAAATGGCATTATAGCCATTAGAGTTTACTGGTTTTTTTTATATTTTATAGTTGTACTTTTGTTTGTCTAAAGATTTTTAAAACTTGGTTTTATTTATAAAGACATTATGGGGTTTATTTACTAAACCTGGTTGACTCAGAATCTTGGGCACCTGTGCATGGTAGCCAATCAGCTTCTAACCTCAGCATGTTCTGTTAAGCTTCAGCAATAAAACCTGGAAGCTGATTGGTTTTTATGCAGAAGTGGACAAGATTCTGAGTCAACCAGGTTTAGTAAATAAACCCCTATATATCACAATGGCTAAATCTCTGTCTATAGTGCATGTTCAAACCCTAATACTATAGATAATAACATGTTACTAGATTTTTTGCTCCAGTATATAAGGAGTTTGGCAATTCTAGAGAAATACTTAAATAATGCATTACAATTTAACTAAACCCATTACATTTTAGTCTACTAAACTGTACTGGAGATTTTACTAAAATTAAAACTAAAACAATTCAGATGACTAAAAATACAATTAAAACTAAAATGTCATTTTAGTCAAAAGACTAAAATACAACTAAAACTAAAATGGAATTTTGGTCTAATAACCATGACTAAAACTAACTTGAATGTCAAAATTAACACTGGAAGAGAGATGGAATATTTCAGCAATCATTCTGCTTGTGGATGGCTCTGGCTGGCTGGGATGCAGTTGTTCATAGACATAGGAGTGTGCATAGTTGGGAATCAGCAAAAGACTAAACCTATAAACCTTTGATAAACTTAGATTAAGTCTAGAGGAAGAAACCTAAAAACAAGACCTAAGGTGGGAAGATGAGTTTAAGAGCATACTTGCTCACAACCAAGAAGATGGACAGAACGTTGCGTAAAAGGACTAAGAACATTCTGATGCCATGGGATGAATGAAGAGTTTGCTGTAGACCTCTTAGATATCTATTTGCTGTGAAAAGTGATCAAGTGTTTAAAATATGTTGTCTCTTTCAGGATGATATTACTTATCTGATAGTATACCAATGGAGCACTGTATGTTGAAAGCACTCATAAAACCTGTAGTGGGTTTTTCCTGCATGAAAGCATTCTTGCAGTGAGTAAAACAGTCTGATTAATCCAGGAATTTCCATTACCTGAAGGATATGGGTGCTGAATGTTGAGTTTTGTTTGTGTCCAAAAACATTCAAGATCACTTTTACCACAAAATTCTGTAATGGTTCCTTGTCTGGCCACTGGATGTCACAATTCATCTAAACAAAACTGAGGACATTTATCTACAAAAACAGAAAAATATTCCTAAAATCTATTTAAGAAAATCACATTTTAAACACAAAATATTGGTGAGAAAGAGCAAAGTTTAGTACACAACAACTAGAACCTAATTTGTATTGTATTAACATTATTTATTAGGCTATAGATTGGCTTTATAAATCTTGTTACAAGATGTGTCTATAATTGCCAACATTTCTATACTTTCTAATATTCTCCAATATTTTCATAATGAATTTAACATTTTGATTTGCTTGCATGTTTTGATTATATTTTTTCACATGCAGATTTGTAAATGCACCCTCTAGTGATCATATGTTTATCCATGACAGCATATATTGTATCTTTGAGAGTCTTAAGTGTTCTTATCCTGAGGTGCTCTACACTTTCTGGCAATGTCAAAAGCTGTTCCAACCCTCCTAAATCTGCCTATTGACAAATAAGGCCCTTTACAGTGACAGGCCATTAGGAAAGGTCAGGAACAAGTCAGTGTTTGATAATGACAGAGTGTAATTATTTGCATATTATAGTGCCCAGTATTCAGGGCATCCAGAGTGTAAAAAAAGACTTTCACTGGTATGGTCAGACACTTCTGAGTTCCTGCTGCAAAATCCAGATTACACCTCTGATTGTTGTACTGTACAAACTTCTGAAACATGCTGTTAGACCCCATTCACATATCTTTGGAGATGGTTCACATCCCCACTCCAAGTCACCTAAAGCAGAACGCCTGAAGCTCAAAAAAGTTTTGGAGCTAATTTCGTAGCCCCATTTGGGCAGATTGATACATTTTTGGCGTGTTTTCATTCTCATAGAAATACATGGAAACGCACAAGAGCATTTATCTGGCATGGCAACACTTGAAAACAAATTATGTCACAGAAGAAATTTTTCTCTGTAGGCTAATACACAAATATCAAAACTCCAAAGAGATCCAAAACGCCTGAACAAAACGCGCGCAAACGTGCAAAAAATGCTGGCTATAGAGAATTTTTATTTTATTCAGCCAATGGGCTGAATGAAAACAAACAAACCGATTCCTCCATCTACACAAATGAGGTTGATGGAGGAAAGCCCACGACCGAAGCATTGTATTTTGACAGTAGGACTCTGCATTTTCAGACTACGATGGGCAAATTTGGAGGGTGAATCTTTCCAGAGGAGACACAGACATTAAAATTTTGTCAGAAGTTCTAACTAATCTCTACCATATGCAAAAGTACTACAGAAAACAATTTGGCTTTAGATACACTTTCAATTTGTAGAGTTAAACCGGCCATAGATTGATCGAATCTCGGCTGGTTTAGCAAGATTCGATCCATCTATGGGCAGGTTAGTTGTACTGAAGTCAATACATTGATCGACTTCAATACAACCAGCATGTTGGATTTCTTGTATGCGATTGCTTGCAGTGGCTATAGCTGCTATCAATGATCATTGTGTACTGCTGACAAGGAAGGCTTCCCGCCTACTCAATGTGTTGATGGGTGTATTGAGAGATTTTCTTTCCTTCCACCATGAATGGAAGGAAAGAAAATCACTTGATGCCCCCATTAACACAAAAAATCGTATCGTCTATGGCAGGGCTTGAAAAAGCTGCTCGCCAAATGCGAGGAGAAATTCCTCTGTGGCGAGCGGCTGGGAGCAGTGAGCACAGATGAAGCATGGAGCGACTGCACCTGAGCTCCAAGCCTCATTGTGAAGCCGAGTTCCGGTTTACAACTTCCGGTTTCCGGCTTCTGCGGCACCGCCGCCGAGGGGACAGGTGCAGGAGAGGCCCGCTCTCCTCCGCTGAGAGGAGACACCCTCTCCACCGCCGCGGGGGACTCGGGGGGACAGTAAGTACTGTATACAACATGTCATATCACTATAATGAAGTACAGGGGAGCTGGGATATACATTACTCAGTAATGTACTCCATTATAGTGATATGACATGTATAAAGTAATGTATATCCCAGCTCCCCTGTACTCCATTATAGTGATGATATGTATACAGTAATGATTACTGTATACATGTCATATCACTATAATGGAGTACAGGGGAGCTGGGATATACATTACTGTGTACAGTTTTATATTTTGGACTATTTATTCTAAAGAAAAATGTAATTTCATAAGATAAGGGGGCGTGGTTGGGGGCGGGTCGAGGGTGGGGGTGGGGGTGGACCTGGGCAAGGTTGGGTGGGGCAACTGGTGGAGAGTAAGTTATGTGACCGGCTAGTAGGTCTGGACTCGAAATTTTAACCCCTGGCCTGCCTCTATGGCTTGCCTTAAACCTGATAATTACTGTTGTGCTGTGCCATTTTCCTTGTTTCAACAGACCAGCACTGGAAAGAAAATTAGAGGAGAGCTTACATTTCCCAATTTTGTACTATGTGTTCAGCATTTTCCATTTATGGCTTCTTTTCTTATCTCAGTATGATTTTTTTCCTTTACAGCCTGGTTATGCTTTATACCATTTCAACCGAAAGCTCACCTTTGAGCCGAAAATGACAATCAATGCACGCATCGTCGTGGTGGGAGCTTCTGATGTTGGAATATCTTTTCTGGAAACACTTGTTTTTTGGTAAGATTTTTCCTATAATATTCTAATTTTACATAGTTAAAGTATAATGTAAGTCCTAACAATTAACTTATCATATTTGCTCCTGTTCGGTTTGTTAAAATCATTGTGTGATAAGTGCAAAAAAATCGCTGTTTATTCGGCCAGAAATCTTGTAAGCTGATAAGTTCCTCTCTATCTGTGCTGGCTATTATCAGTTATATTTTTTTGCAAATCCCTTTGTGGACCACAGAAAGCCTCTCCCTATGTTATGGAGAAGAGTTGAGGGGGCATTATTTTGTAGTCCTATTCTGAGGTGGCAGGGTTGCTTGTCCATAGATGCAGTTTGGTGAGAGAGAGCATTGCCACCTTAGAATTGTAATTTACACCTTTTTGATGGATGCAGCCATACAAGGGGGAATGCCCACATGCTCTTTCTAATAAACTTGATAAGTTCAGGCAGGACAATATATTATATAAAGCTGGAATGCTGTAGATGGGTCACCATGACAGTAAAGCAGCCCATAGATGACTTGATTTTCTTTCCTTCCACTACGGGTAGAAATAAAGAAAATTGCTAGATTCCCATATGAACACAGTCAGTGTTGATGGGAGAATGCCTTCTGCAGCGCTATTGTGTTCTGCTGGGGGAAATTTGTAGGGAGCCGTCCTGGCTGGCAGAACACAATGGTTACTGCCAGTGGCCAATGCTGCCGGCAGTACTTGAATGTAAAAAAGCAACAGGCTGGTTGCACCCAAGTTGATTGGTCTACTTGGGTACAATGATCTTGCCAATACGGATCGAATCTCAGCCTGTCCCTGCTGAACAGTCCAAATTTCGATTCATGTATGGCCGGCTTAAGCACAATGTTAACAGCATCATTGTAATTCAATAGCTCAAGAACCTGTCCAAATATAGACAAACAAAATAGGTCTGCATGCTATTTATCATGTATGTTTCACAACCCTGTTTTATAATATTATATAGTATACAGAAGCTAGAATATGATGTATTTTTAATGTTTTAGAAGAATTTGAATACATTTATGCCATTTTTAACAGTGAACACCCTGAAAGTCCCATACATGGTTGATTTTTTGTCTTGCCCAGAAATAGACAAAGGAAATAAATCTGCTTGCTATTTATAATGTATATTTCTAAACCCTGTTTTATAATAATATATAAAGGGAAAACTATTTTGTTGCTACTACGGGCTATAAAAATACTCCTCTCATATTCTCACACTGTCTTGAAGAAACATATGGACAAAGCGAATGTTAATTCATGAACAGGTCTTGGGTTATTGGGTTTTATAGGTGCACATTTTGCCACTACATGTAATCCCATATTGTCTTTGTTTTGTTTATCTTTATGTCATTGCAAACTATATTGATGGAAAGATATCATTGACTAACATTAATGCAGAGATTTTGACCAGCTTCATCTTTATAAATTCATATACAGTACACTGCAAGATAGTTGCAGACCAGGATAGAGGAACATAGGAACCTACATTTTGAGTTAATATGTATTACTGATATTCAAGTTATTTATAACGCTTTGTTAAAGGGATTATATGGTGCTACTGTGTATATTTAATTATTTATGTAATATGGTTGGGTCTTAAAACTAACATTGAAAAAAAAATGTAATGTTTTTTTTAATCAGGTAAGCATGAAAGGTCGCATTCAAAATATTTTGTATTTTATATATTTTCCAGTTTCTTTTTACCTCCTTTTGTAAGTAATCTTTTGTTCTATGCAAAGTGACAGAGACAAAGAGGCTGATTTACTAAAGGATTTTAAATTATTCACATTTACTTCAATCATCCAATCATGTGCAGATGAAATAAGTAAACAAGGATTTTCCTTTCACATGATTGGACAATTGAAGTAAATCTTAGTAAGTCTCCAAATGGTTACTACTGGCAATCAGTTTTCTTGAGTCTGAAAGGAAAAGCTACTGCTGTTCTCTCTCTTTAGAATACCCATAGCACACTGAGAACTCTGTTCTCTCTATTAACATGCAAGTGTAGACAAATATCAAAAACGCTCTATTTATTCCATTATTATGTTTATGTAATCATGGCCACTGGTATTGGTACTCCTCCACATTTTCCATATTTGAAATAAGTTGTATAAGGCATGAAATAAGTAGTATTAATCCCAAAAGCAAACATTTATTATATTGCAGCATGCCAATTCTTAGATGTGATGGCCGCATTAGTTTTCATTTTTTAGGATTTCTTTTCTTTATTTTCACCTGGTGATCCAGCCAGTAAGTATGTTGTTTTTCAGCAGAAGAAGCTCTTTTGCAAATGTTGCAATTTAAAGTGATGAGACAAACCATTTACCACTGATAGGGGTGCTTACAATGATCAGTTTTTATTTATTTATGTAAAACCTTTATCCCCGAAGAAAAAAAACTTCTGCTGTAAATGCCCGTAAAACTTCAGTGTGAGCTGGATTTTGGCTTCAATTTGTTAGTGTATCTAAATCTGTTAGTGCTCGCCTCCACTCCTCTCCCCCCAGACTGCCAATCCTAATTTTTGCTTCTGACAAAAAAAAGAAAAAAAAACTGCTGACAATCCTACTGTCAAAAGGTGTCTCTGTGCTCCTTCATCCAGAGTGGAGGCACTCTAATACAGGAAGTGTGTTACTGACCAAATCCCCAGGTGAAAACAGAGGGAAAAAAGACTAAAAGAAACTAATGCAGCCACCACATCTAATGATTGGTATGCTGTCATATATAGTATTACATTTTAGGTTTTGGTTTTAATACGACTTTAAAACTGACACAAGTAATCAACATTTTGTATTTCATAGTCCTTAAGTTACATACTTTACTTTTTATTTATGACTTAAAGTGTTACTAAACCCACACCAGTAAAATCAGTCTGTATATGCAGTAAAGCATGCTTGTTATACTCACTGAAGAAACTACAGGGTTAATCCTCTGCATTGTGTAAAAAGGCTGTTTGATCCTGTCTTCTCTGATCCTCCCCTTCTTCTACTGTCCCCAATCCATCTGCTGAAAGAGCAGAGCCTTGGGGGCAAGCTGTTCATGCTCAGTTTGGTGTGTAGTGCTAGAGAGGTTTTCTTTTCTTGGGATAGTGCATATGATCAGCACAGGGCCAGTCATCTATTTACCTTCCCTGACTGAGCTAAATCCTCATTCATTTGTGTCTCATAAGCTCTCACTCCCAGACACTGCAGCTCACAGTGCAATGGTTTTAGAAACAAGATGGTGAAAGATCTCTGCCTTACCAATATAGTGCTTGACACTTGCATATTGTTTGTATGATACGTATGCACATTTGCCTAAAGCTTTGAAGTCATTTTTTAATATCTATAAAAAGTAATCATCTATGTTCTGGTCACATGTTTGTATTACTACATGAACTATTTTATATTATAATTCTCTTTTTCTCTGTGGTTATTGATGTTTAATGCAATATTTTCTCTATTGAGTAAGCCAATGTGCACTAACTACATGCAAAGAGCATTAACTTTTGGCAGCCATTACTTTGACATTTTGTGATAGCTTAATGCTCTTTGCACTGCCATTGTAACTCACTGCGGCTATAATGACCGTACCAACATATGGCCAAATTTGGGTTTTCAGTACTGTTAGACTGCTGTCAACAACATAAAATTGCATCTATCATACTAGCCCTTTGATATTCAAAAGGATATTGTATCTGTCAGCTTCAAAAGTCATGTGCGTGTCTGTTATTCTCAGATTACCGGTACATCTAAAACAATTCATGTATGTATAGGTACTTTTAGAGCTGACTCATTATTATTTATCTTCACACTATTTTGAACACTCATTAAGACATATTTAGAGGAAAATCATGCGGAAGGTAACCTAGACAGGAGGCTAGGGCCTAGTGTTAGTTCAGGGGGCCCAGCTACAGCCTTCATGCTTCTGCAGTAAACCAGGGGGATTACACAACTGGCCAACTCTATACTTCTGCCTATTACTTCATAAGGGGGTGCACTTGTAAGCAGTTGATGTCTGATGGGGCCATGTCAGTAGAGACAATGCAAATGAGGTGGCTTCCCAGTACCTATTGCAATACGTAGGGTTGCACTGATAACGGAATTGATGTCGATACTAAACATTTGAATTAGTACTTGTACTTGTGCAAATGCTCCAATACCTGAAACCGATACCTTCGTGGTGCAATTTGAGCCCATACAAAACGAATGGGCTCAAATTGCACTGCAAAGAATCACGTGATTTGAACAGAAATGCAGTACCTTTTTTGTTTGAATCACGTGGTTTTCTTGTGTGTTTGGTACGATTTGCAGTGTAATTTGAGCCATTCATTTTGTATGGCGCAAATCGCAGCGCACCTACAGGGAAACCGTATGTGATTTGCATAGGAATCACACCACATTCCTGTTCAAATTACATGCAATTCTTTGTAGTGCAATATGAGCTCATTAATTTTGTATGGCTCAAATAATACTGCAAATCGCACCACACCCACAGGGAAACTGCATGTGATTCGAACAGGAATAACACCACATTCCAGTTGAAATCACATGTGATTCTTTGCAGTGCGATTTGAACCCATTCATTCTGTGTGGGCTCCAATCACACCTCAAAGCTATTGGTAATCGGTATCAGTGAATGCTCGCCGATAATAAAAACTGTATCTTTGCAACCATAGCTATACATATCAATGTCAATTGAAGGGATGGGAGGGGCAAAGCTGCTACCTTGCCTAAGGCCCCCCATTTTACCTTAAGCTGGCTATACCCAGATCAAATTTTGCAGGCTAAGAGACAGAAAATCTAGTTTTGTATAACAGACCTTATAAGCAGTAGCTAAGCTTTAAAACAATTTGCCATTGACCTCTGTTGCTACAGCCACTGTGGAGTAATTTATGCTGCAGTTGGTGATGAGGTTCTGTAAATGGGACCTTACAGTCCTAATGTGGCAAGCTCTAACAGTGCTCATAGCTACATTATTTGCCTAAGCAGTCCTCACTTTGAGAAAATGCCCTGGAAAAGCTTTTTTCATTGTGTACAGAAGGAGATGAAAATGTTTAAAGCAGTTTGCTAAATCTTTGCAATGAATCTAATAGATGTAGAGTAGGTTAGGCTTTTATTGTATTTTTTTCCTGTTTTTATTACCAAAACATGCTTTTCTCAGTCAGATTGTATTTATTTTATTTTATTAGCAGTTCTGCACATTTTCAAACAATATGTTATGGAATATATAGCAATATGTGAACCGCCAGAATTAGTTGAATTTTTTTCCTGCACATACATTGAGGCCATCATAAAAACAAATAATCCACCATGGGGTTCTTTAATGATAACTTGTTTTATTGTAAATATCTTTAAAGTGTAATAAAGCTTTAAAGAAAATCTCAGTTTGCTGTTTATAAGTATGCCATTGACATGCCGAAAAATTAATAAATTAAGTAAAGCACTATAAAAACATTTACTGGCAATTTGTATAATTATGGAGCTACGTTTGCTGTACATTTCAAAGGTTTCTTTCACAAAAAAATCAGTGATTGAAGCAGTTTAAGAGCCTTTAATCCTTTAAAGAGGGAAGTAATTTTCTTATAATTTTTTTATGTAATTATTGTGAAAAGCTTGTATCCATGGATACATGCGTAGATCTGCTACATTTTATATTATTCTTGGAATATAACTGTTTAATTAAATCAGCGTATGCAAAAATGTAAGCAATTGTTCCAACAAAATAGAAATACCATATTAAACAGGAAACTGATTGTTGTTCTCCTGCTGCTAGGACTGTGTTAATTAACATATGATTGCATAGTCATGTGGATGGATAGTATATGCATTTAAAGATAGATAGATAGATAGATAGATAGATAGATAGATAGATAGATAGATAGATAGATAGATAGGTAGATAGTTTGAATTCGTACGCCCCAACAGATTTCTCATAAAACCTTTACTTTCCTTTCTGAATCAACATTTTCTTTGGGACTCTATGCTAGAAAAAATACTCCCACAAATGCAGGACATTGATTGCAAACCAGATTTGTTAATTTACATACACAAAAATGTATTTCTCCTTACAAATTCATCAAAGACCATGTTGAAAAAATGAATACACCCCAATGAAAGTCTTACTGTATGACCAAAGCTAAATTTTAGACAACAAAATTCTAATTAACAAGAATTCAGCTAAAGGTGAGTCTAATTATTCATTAAACAGGTGTCCAGCAGGCAGTTGATTATAAAAGGGCGCTACTTAACAAAGAAAACTTCCTTCCACATGGAAGAGAAATGTCACAAGGCCTGAGAAAGAAAATAATTTATTTACACAAAAAAGGTGAAGGCTACAAGAATATCAGCAAAGCTTTAGTTATCAGTCAGAATACTGTAGCAAAAGCAATACAAACATTTAACAAAGATGGAACTGCAACCATCTCACAGAGACATCCAGGCCATCCACGGAAGTTAACACCTTGACAGGAGCGTCTTCTGATGACAAGGGTTGAAGAAAATCACCATGCAAGTTCACTACAGTTAGCTAAAGAAGTAGACAGCCCGACTGAGGTGATTGTTTCCTGTGACACAATATGGCGTAAACTACAGAGGAATGGCATGCATGGGTATTGTCCACGAAGGAAGCCTCTCCTATCCAGGCTCTAAAAGAGGTCGTTCTTGAAGAATTGAAAAAGATAGATGTTGCAATATGTCTCCAACTTGTTCATTCCATGCCTAGAAGACTTGGTACTGTCCTTACAAATCATGGAGGTCATGCAAAATACTACATGTAGTAGATTTTTTTGCGGGGTGTATTCATTTTTGCATCAACTAATTTGAGTAAAACGGAAGATTTTGTAATCTAAGTTATATTATTAACCTTACTTTCATGTAATGAGCTAAACAAATGTTCTATAAAGCTCAATTTTGTTAAAATTTTGGAAATTGTTCTTGTGTTCATTGAGATATTGATTAAAATCTTACTTTTCAAAAGGGGTGTGCTTATTTACACTGAGCACTGTATATCTCTTTCTGACAAAAATGATACATAGCTATTGCAACATTAAAGGACACATAAAAAGGAAAGCATGATTGCTATGGTTTATAATATTTTTAATTCTGACAGATGTGAAATGCAGCTGGTGCAAGGTATATGCCAATGCCCAGGTTCGATTTTGGCAAATAGATTTAGCAAAAAAATGCCTGATTCCACCATCTGTGAAATTTAGCCAAAGCAGGAAACGTGTCATGTACATACCTGTATGAGGAGCCCCAGATGAGGAGGGGGCCTCTTGCACAATTTCCATTCAAGCACCCCTGGAAGCTAAGACAGGGCGTGCAAAGGCCTTTGCTGGAAGGGCACAAGTGCCTAGGTACAGGAACTAGCCACTGGAACTCATGAGCCCTTGCATCAGATGTGCAGGATTATGGCTCGTAATACATCGAGAATGCACCAAACTCAGATACAAGTGGTGTCAGGTCACAGGTCTGGGTCAGTAACAGATGAATAGTGAAGCACCCAATCGTAAGCAAATTCAATTTCGGGAACAAGCAGAAGTCATTCATGTGTAGGCAGTGAGGTACAAAATCAGTGAGCGGAATCCTAGCCAGAGCTCCTGACTGAATTTGGTAATGCAGGTATTCAGCAACCACTGGCAGACAAAGGACATCCAACGGCAGATCATACAGCAGTTATGTCAGTAGAGAAGGTGGGACACAAAGTTTGAGATCAGAGATCAGGGGTCACAGGATTACAGTTTAAAGACCATTCAGTAATGAACCTATGCAGAACTCAGATTTAAATAGTTTGCTTTGGTAGGCCCACTTTTGCCATTCATATTGTAACTCAGTAGAAAATGCCCAACTTTGATGGGTGTTTGGAAATGTAGCTTTAATCTTTCCAATTCAAGCTTACCTCATCTATCCATCTATATGGTATACAGCCAATTAAAACTGGACTCCAGGCAAGTAGCTTGCTGTTTACCTGCCAAAGGATTTGCATTTCTCCCTACCCATTCCTAAGATTTATACAGTCATGCCAGATAGCATGGCCAGTCTTTTCTCTACTGTAGTTAGGCAATACTGCTAGGTCATCTTCTCACCCCAGCTGTGATTGGACAGTGAAGGTGCAGCAGCCATCTGACAAGTTAATTTCTCTGCTCACTACTCCTGTTAGAATTATCCCTGTCAGCACAATAGCATGCAGGACACCTCATTGTTCCCCAATGCTGTCCCTCCATTCCCAGTCTGATTGTTGCTGTACAGGTAATTACAAGAGGCTGAAAGTAATTACTGACCCCTCCCCCCATAAAGTGCTATTCATCTTGTCGGCATCTTTTGGCCAATACCTTCTCTCAATACATCCTGAGCCCATGACTCTGAACAATTGTTTAGATCCTATTTTACTTGCCTCAAACTTGTTACATGTTTGACTCAGAAAGTATCGAAGCTATTGAATTAGTATGACAACCAGACAGCTAGCATTTGTATGTTTTTAGGGGTTAAAATTGGCGGTGAGGAGGTGACATAAGGCCCTCTGAAGAACAATCCACCACTCTTCAGAGAGCATGCAAGTGTGAATTAACCCCAAAGCCAATAAAGTGACATTAAAAATTAATGGTATCTATTTTTTTTAAAGCCTTGAGGATCCCAGTTATGTGACCTTTCAAAGCCACATGACTAGATCAAGAAACTTTCTCTGCTAAGTAAATAGGATTCCATGGGACTTCTACACTCCGCTGCCTGGTTTTTATGAATGGATAGACCAAAAGTTGTGCAGTAAAGTATAATAAGTTTAATGGAGAGCTAATAGTAATATCTGCTCTCCTTATAAATGAGCTGCTAAATGAAAATTGACAGACCATGGTCTTTTTTATTCTTCAATACCAGTTTTTGGAACTTTGATAATGACATTGTATATTCCATCATTTACACATGACCTCTGTTAATTGGAGTGATGTTTTCAACAGCAGCTAAATTTACACTGACTGCAGTATCTTGTCTGCACCTCAGTTTAGCAGTCGGAAATAATCCTTCCCTTTGTATACAGGTGGAAGTAATGTAATTGCTTCTTGATAAGGGTAAATATCCTTTGTAATCCTATGATTGAAAATATCTTCTTAATCCATCCGGTACTGGAAGTAAGTTTCAAAGAGATGGGGAAATGTAATGTAAATACTATAGAGATAAGCAAAATTACATGAGCCTAGGAAAAGAAATGAAATAAAGTGACATTGCTCTATGCGGATTAAGGAATCTGATTGATCATTCATATGTGCAGAGGATTATTTGCACTGCAAATGTGCTGATATCTTTGAAATGAGACCTTGTCTCTTTGAAAGCCACATTTGAATATTGCTTTCTCCTATCCCTCATCTGATCGCTGTTTTGTCTTTTTACATCCATCTCTTTCTCATGTCACTGTAATTTGAATGTGTCTCAGAGTGTCGCTAGAAGTTCAATTATAGCTGATTAGCCATTGAGAAGCTGGAAGGGAAATTAATTATGAAACACTGAATTATGCGGTATAAATGGAAATATTATTATGAGTAGATATCACACTGCCTTTTCTGTGATATGTCTTTTGCCACCCCGATGGCCATTAAAGCATTAGAACTGACAGGGAACATGCACAGTCTTGTGCATAAAATTGCATGAGCACAAAGATAGAAATTCCATATCATTAAAGACTTTGGCCCCTACATCACTAACACTGAATTTTCTGTAGTATTTGTTTCCAAAGCATAGTAGCTAAGGCTGGCCATACAAGATTAGTTTTGTATTTCAATGGTTTTTATTAATTTTAAACAAATAAAAACTGAAGCAAAAGGCACGTCAGGGGCTGTCAATGGCACATAGGGTACAAAAGAAACAATGCTACAACAGCAGCAGTGCAAAAGGTACGCCTTCTCAGGGGAAGAAAATGTGAAAAATATAGTGTTATAACAGTGAAGTAAACTGAAGGCAGATCTCTACCGCCTCACAAAGGTCAGACAAAGGCAAAAAAAAAAAGAAAAGGAAGAAAGGAAAGAAGAAAAAAACAAGACCAACAGCAGAGATCCGGGAACGCCTAATACCAACCAATAACCTAGACCCAGACTAACCGGGAAGAGCATGGGAAAAGCATATGTCAACCACGACTCCCAGATTTTCAAAAATTTGCGTTGGGAGTCAGTACGGATACTCGACATCTGTTCATTCAGCATCAGAGAGGACATATGGTCCCGCACCCCCTGAAGAGGGACAAATTTCCTATTCCAGGCTTGAGCAATTGTTCTCGTTGAGCAAATAGGAGGCCAACTTCTGCTGGTGAGCCAAAAGGCCCAGTTTGGGGCAATGAAGCAAAGCATTCCGGGCTTCCCTGCATATGGAGAGATGAAACAGTGTGTAGAGAAGGCCAAATACACGAGGCCAAAATGAATCAATCTTGGGCATGGCCACCATATATATGTAACACATCTCCACGATGGCCACAACCCCAAAAGCAGCGATCACTATAGGTAGTGTTAGCCTGGGCTATACGAGCCGGGACCCAATACCAATGGAACAGTACTTTGTATGCCACCTCCAGTGTGTTTGTGTTGAATGAACTTTTAGCTATAAATGACCAGGCATTATTCCAGTCTTCTGGATCCACTACCAACCCCCGATTTGTTACAATCAGCCCAGAGCGCCAAGGCCAACGGCTCAAGCACCAAGACAAAGCGTGCTGGAGACAGGGGACATCCCTGTCTCGGCACGGGATGAGACAGAGGACATCCCTGTCTCATCCCTCGCCAAATAGGAAAGGGATCTGAGAAATACCCTGCATAATTAACTGAAGCTGAAGGGGAAGAATAAAAGGCCTGAATCCAAGAAAGGATAGAATCACCGAAGCCCCAGCAGGACAACACAAACCGCAGGTATTCCCAGGATAAGGAATCGAAAGCTTTATATATGTCCAAAGACAGTAAGAATCCTGGAATTTTCCGCTGTTGCAAAAGGTGTATAAGGTGAACCACTTTACGAACAATGTCACCCGCCTGCCTCCCAGGGACAAAACCCACTTGGTCCCTATGGACCAGGCTACACAAATATTTATTCATCCAAAGACTGAGAATCTTACCCAATATCTTCAAATCTTCATTAAGAAGCGAAATGAGCCAAAAGACTTGCGGTTCCTGCACATCCTCTGTTGTCTTAGGAATCATTGAAATATGAGTTCTGAGCGCATCCGGGGAGGGCAAAGAGCCCTATTGTAAGTCATTGAAGTAACTAGCCAAAAAGGGCACCAACAGGGTTGCAAATTTCTTGTAGTAGACGCCTGAAAAGCCATCTGGGCTCGGGGGCCACGGAGGATGTAAGGATTTGATAGCTTGAAGTACTTCTGATACAGATACACCTGCATTAAGGGCTATCTATGCTGCTTCAAGCAATCCAGGTAGCCGTAAATCCTGAAAGAACGCTTCCGCCGGAGCTACAGGAAAGGGATCTGGTTTGATGTACAAATGTGAAAGGAAGTCCGCAAAGCGCAAGACAATTTGCTGGGGATTGGAAGTACAACCGCTTGCAGGGTGCCGGAACTGGACCGGCTTATAGGGTTTCCCCACAGAATTCAGTTTCCCCGCCAGCATTGGACTCAGCTTATCAGCACAGGTATAAATTATGTTTGGTCCAACGTAGGGACCGTTCAGCCTCTGAAGAAGCAAGTAAGTCCAGTTCTGCGGCCAGGGTGTCTTGCGTACGTTTATGGGCCACAGACGGATTCGACTTCCAACGAGCATCCACCGAGGCCAGAAGACAATGAAGTTCTAAAAGGCGCCGCTCCTGCTTCCAAACTGCAGCCAGCTGTATAATGTGGCTCCCCACCGTAGCTTTATGTGCCTCACACAGGGGCATTGCCGAAGAAACAGATCCTGAGTTGTCCGCAAAATATGTCTGTATGAAGGATTCAATTTGCTGACAAGTGACCTGAGTGGTCAATAAAGACTCATTAATACGCCAATGAAAAGGGCGCCGTGCCATACCCAAGAATGCAAGAAGTAGGACCAGGGGATCATGGTCCGACCTGGGCGAGGAAGGGATAGATATCCACCTGACTAAAGGAAGCTGTTGCACCTGCATAAATACGTGGTCAATTCTACAAAAACTGTCATGAAGACTGGAGTAGAACTTGAAGTCACGCTCAGTAGGGTGAAGTTCCCTCCAAATGTCTACCAGCCCTGCAGACTGCAGGAGCGAGCGCATGTGTTCCTGCTGCACCAAGTAGTGAGAAGAGGTCACCCCCTGAGCAAAGCGTCTATCTAGAGCAGAATCCAAGGTAACATTTGAATCCCCCAAAAGGAGAAGAAAGCCCTTAGAGTGACAGGAAATGATAGAACAAAGATGCAAGAAAAATTTGTGCTGAAAGCGATTGGAAGCATAATAGGAGACAAAGATGACCTCCTGATTCCAAAGGGTGCCTTGCAAAAGAAGATACCTGCACGTGGGGTTCGCTATATTCCGGACACGGGTGAAGGGGAGATTGCATTTTGAAGGCTATCAGAACACCCCGTTTCTCAGGAGTCGAGGCCGTGTAAAAAGTGGGATAATGAGGCGAAAGATACCGTAGGGCGGAGGACTGGGAAAACCTGGTTTCCTGCAAGCATACCACGTCAATGTGCTGCGATTTAAGGTGATGGAAGACTTTAGACCACTTCTGAGGCGAATTAAAACCTTGTACATTTTGTGAATGTACTTTAAAAAGGGGCAAAGCCATGGCGGGATCGGTGTCTCAGAGCTTCGGTGACCCCCAACCAAGGATGAACTCATGGGAGACAGTCGAACGGGACCTAACCCTAAACCAGGGCCAAAATTGGGGAAGCCCAAGAGGCCAAACTCACGGTCTCATCAAAAGGATTCAACGATGAGGCACAATGGAGGAAGTCCTGGACACGGGTTCAGCCCAGTGAGGAGCATGTTGGACTGGAACAGTTGAGGGAGGGCCCTCGTCCGGTAGGATGTCTTCTCCCAGAGGCAACCCAGAGGAAGTGGATCCGCCTGGGATCCAGAAGAATGTGCCGGGCTCATCGCAGTGCCTCCCGGCAGGATAAGATAGAAGGATTCCAGAAGAGATTGAGTTTCCTCCAGCATGGCAACGGAGTGGCTATGGCCTTAGTGGTCGAAGGTGAGTCAGAATGGAAAACCCCATGTGTTTTTAATTCTACGATTCACCAGGACCGAAGTGAAGGGCTTCAACTGGCGATGCTTCTAATGAGTGATCTGGGAGAGATCCGAGAAAATCTGGTAGTGATGCCCCTGGAAACTGAGGTCTGGGTTATTCCTGGCTGCCAAGAGAATAGTTCCCTTTGTGCGATAATATGTGAACTTGATAATAATGTTTCTTGGGGGTTTCTTTGGCCGTTGGGAGCCCAATGCTCAATGCATGCAGTCAAATTCGAGTCGGTCGATGGGAATGGTGGGGGCCAGCTCCTGGAACAGGGCGGTGGCAGGGTAAGTGAGGTCCGTAACGGTTTCAGGAATACCCCACAGGCGTAGGTTACCACGATGGGAACGGTTCTCAAAATCTTCAGGCTGGAGCAGCGTGTCCCCCAATTCTTTCTTAAGGTCACTCAGATCCTGCTCATGATTTTCAGTCACCATGACCGCAGCATCCATTTTATCCTCAAGATCGTTTGTACAATTGCCCAGCTCCCTAATTTCTCTAGAGAGACTCTCTGGCAACCTGGAAGTAGCGGAAGATAATTCTGTCTGCAACATGGATTGAAAGCAATCCAGGAGCTTAGCATCTCGAAGGGCCGGTGCAGGGGGCTGCAGGGGTGCCTCTGATGCAGTGTCTGTGTCATAGGCCGACTCACCCATTGGTAGCAATCCGGACGGGTCCGAAATTTATGCCGGGGCTTCAGGAGGAACCGCCTTGAGTAGGCCGCAAGCTCCAGCGCGGATTGATTTTTTTCCCCATAGATGCAGATGTGCAGTAGCGATCCGGGGGGGGGGGGGGTAGCGGGCGAGCAGCTTATCCCCCTGGGATCCAGCAGATTGGCCTATATGTCCAGTGGGTGGGAGCATGCCAACTATGTACCCATCTTCAGTTGCTGCTCACGAGCGCCCCGCACAAAATTAGTTTTGTTTCTTTTTTTTTTTTAATAATCTGATTGGATTCCTCCATCCAAGGAAGCAAGTTGGATGGAAGACTCCTCCCCACTGCATGATTGTATTCTGACAGTTGGCACTCCTCTGCTGTCAGAATACACTGATCAGCACTGCTGATGCATTGAGTAGTGCTGATTAAAGATACATTTTCCGACAAACTGATTCAAAAGACATCAATCATTAGATGGACTTTTCTGGAACGGTCCCTTCTGGACCGGCCAAATTTTGATCCTTCAATGAATGGCTTGAAACCATGGAGCTCTACATTCTCACTTCAGGTGATACCCACTGAAAGATGAAAGACCAAATGCCACATATCTGGCAGAGTCTGTGGACCTTACTATTGGTATTCAACGGCAGAGTTTCTACTGCTCGCTAAATATCTGACAAGTGAATTACATTGGCAAGGTTTAGTGCCAGGATGCAACAGGGTTTACACTTCTCTTGTGCAGAAGTTGAGACTCCATTTAAAGCCTGGGCCTAAGGTCTAAGTGAGCTCCACTGGGACATAGGAATCAATCTGAAGACTAACAGGCACTTTAGCACTTAGAAAAAATGTAGGCCAGCTCAGGTTCACTTTAATGGTTAGAATATCCACTGTAAATAAAGATTGATTCTTGATGGATTCCCAGACTTGGCAGATTGTTTGCTTATTAATTGGTCCTTTAAACCAAGCTCCTAGATTTCCCCCCAGCCCGCGCCCCCCCTAACCTCTCCATCACGACCAACAACGCCACCATCAGTCCCACCCCGCAAGCCAAAGTTCTAGGTGTCACTCTAGACTCCAATCTGTCCTTCCAGTCCCATGTCCAACTGCTGGCAAATTCATGCAGGCACCACCTCCGCAACATCTCCAAAATACGTTCGTTCCTAACCCCAGAAACTACTAAACAACTCATTCACTCCCTTATTATCTCACGACTTGACTACTGTAACTCCCTCCTAACCAGCTTATCTCATCACAGGCTATCCCCGCTTCAGTTTATCCTGAACTCTGCGGCCAGACTCATCCACCTTACCAACCGCTCCGTATCCGCCACCCCCCTCTGTCATTCCCTCCACTGGCTTCCGAATGCCCAACGCATAAAATTCAAATTACTAACATTGACGTACAAAGCTATTCATAATACTGCCCCAAACTACCTCACCGACCTGATATCCAAATACCACCCAATACGTACTCTTCGCTCCTCACAAGACCTCCTACTCTCTAGCTCCCTGGTCTCCTCCTCCCATGCCCGACTCCAGGACTTCTCCAGGGCTTCCCCCATCCTCTGGAAATCTCTACCCCAATCCATCAGACTGTCACCTACCCTCCTCACCTTTAGGCGCACCCTGAAAACCCATCTCTTCAGGGAAGCCTACCCCGCCCTCACCTAACTGCCAATCTCCTCCACTCCTCCTACCACTCCATCCCCCACAGCCATTTCCTCCTGTACCACTTTCCCCTACCTCCTAGATTGTAAGCTCCAAGGAGCAGGGCCCTCGAACCCCTCGTGTATTGTATTGTATTGTTACTGTACTGTCTCATATACTGTCTCCCACTATAATGTACAGCGCTGAGCAAACTTTTTGGCGCTATATAAATACTGTATAATAATAATTTGTGGTTTATAGGAAAAATCAAAACGGCACTATTCATTAACATTACTTAAAGAAATTATAGCTAAGATTATTTACAAAGTCTTTCCTGACACAAAAATGAATTACTGATAAAAGTGAAGCATTATTTATTAGTAGCAAGCTAAAGTCACCAAGCTGGCGTAATTTACCTAGTACTGTCAGGCAGGAAGCTGCATACTCATCCTCTGCCTCACATTCAAATTACCACTCCTGCCAGATTTATTCCAGAACCTGTCATCTGAGTGACATTGACATCAGCCATCACAGAGTGGGGCATAAAATACATTTTTTGGTGCTAGAGTAAAGATGCTGATTGGTGCCCTATTCTCTATTATGTAGTAGTGGACAGAGTGCAACTCCCAAGAGGTCTTTAATTAAATTTACCTGTTTTCTCAAAGGGGTTTGGAGGATGATATTGAAGCTTCTATTATAAAAGCAAACTTACACTTTCATACCCAGAAAATCGCCAGTTCCCAAACCGAGGGGTAGAAAAAACAGCAAAGTAAAAATACTTTTTTTTTGTAAATAAAGGTATAGTGGAAAAGTCAGTAAAGTTATTACAGAAAAAGCCAACGCCTATCTATGTGAGTTATGTAAATCAAGCCACTGACAATCAATAATAATGCAAGAAATATGTATTTTAATTCATGATTGGCCAGCACTGGCATTTTCCAACCAGGTATGCCATTGTTCAACCATCCAACAAAATACTCGGGCACACACTTTCAGAAAGATTACATAACCTAGGGGACAAACTGGAATATTTTTTAAATATCTTTCTTGCAAGTCTTCACACAGTTTTAGGAAAGTATTTGCATTGCCTGGAATACAATTATTTATATTGTTTGAAGTGTAATAAGTGTAATAAATTGAGTGATAACAAAGATCTGCAGTCGGAAGAGGCCTCTTAGGAAAAATTGCCCAGTGGCACATAATTGAAATCCAGTCCTGCTTATCAAATTAACAACTTAAGGTCTATTAGTTATATTGCTTGTAGGAGTAGGTTAGTTGTTCTACACAAAATAGGGAGAAGAAATCAATACTATTTATTGGTATCCAAGCAGCTCTAATTGTAGTGAGTCCTTGTGATATACAAGTATAGGAAAGGAAAAGCACTGTATCTCTTGGGAAGATGAACAATGTAACAATCAAAACACAGCTCAGCTGAGGAATCACAAAGAATATCTTTAGTTTATACATATTAGCAAACATATCTATGATAGATTCAGCAAACACAGATACTCAAGTAATGTTGAATCAGGAATAATTATAATATTATGTGGATTCATGAATTGCAGTTATTCTAGTGACATTTTTGAAATGCACAATGGAGTTTACTGTGTTCTATATCAGGGAAGGTTCTATAAAGCAATGCATTATGTTGGTTGTTAAAGTGTATCAGTTTTTTTTTCTTTGTTGCTTGTGTACGGTTGAACATTTACCTTCAACTGCTGTTCCAAAGTTAAACAGAAAGTGAAAGGAAATCTCTCTAAAAGATTGGTGTTCCTGTTTTAAGATCTCCCCTCACTCATTTTTCCAGTGGCAAAAAAAGTTGGATTTCCTGTCACAATTTGTCCCAGTGATGGTCACTAAGACAACTAGCAAGGGTTCTGTGTCAACACAGACAGAAATGAAAACTTCAAATAAGAAGTCTAATGAGAACTCTAGACCCATTGTTCAGGTCCAAAACTATTTATTATTAGTATTATTATTATCTCATTAGCACCCACCCCTTCTTTATTAGGGTTTAGAATTTGCATGAACTTGAAATAAAGGGACTAATTCTAGCTAAGTTATTGGAAGAGGTAGAAGAGATGACAGTAGTCAGAAATTGTGATTTAACAGCTAATTTAAGCAGCATGATTAGAGATGAGCGAATCGAACTAGGCGAACCGGAATTCGAGTCGAATTTCAGGAAATATTCGATTCGTGTCGAAACCGAAATTTTGCCTACTTCGGGTGCGCGAATCGAACATTTCCCGATCAGCCGGCAAAAGTGTCCCTGCAGTGAGCTCCGCTATTTCTGACAGTTCTCTGACAGAAGGAACACATGTTTAGCGGTTGAAACATTGTATCTATTAGTTTACATTTAGGATACAGATGTTTCAACCACTGTACATGTGAAGAAGTTGTGAGAGAACTGTCAGAAATAGAGGAACTCTGCACATACACTTTTTGCCGGCTTGGAATTATTCTTCTTTTCATCCTACTTCTTCTTCTTCTTCATCCTCAGAAGAAGAGGATGAGGATGAGGATGAAGAAGAAGAAGAAGAAGAAGAAGAAGAAGAAGAAGAAGAAGAAGTAGGATGAAAAGAAGAATAATTCCAAGCCGGCAAAAAGTGTATGTGCAGAGTTCCTCTATTTCTGACAGTTCTCTCACAGCTTCTTCACATGTACAGCGGTTGAAACATCTGTATCCTAAATGGAAACTAATAGATACAATTTGTATCTATTAGTTTCCATTTAGGATACAGATATTTCAACCGCTGTACATGTGAAGAAGCTGTGAGAGAACTGTCAGAAATAGAGGAACTCTGCACATACACTTTTTGCCGGCTTGGAATTATTCTTCTTTTCATTCTTCTTCTTCTTCCTCATCCTCATCCTCATCCTCATCCTCTTCTTCTGAGGATGAGGATGAAGAAGAAGAAGAAGAAGAAGTAGGATGAAAAGAAGAATAATTCCAAGCCGGCAAAAAGTGTATGTGCAGAGTTCCTCTATTCTGCAGATACACTTAGAGGAGCTCTGCAGATACACTTAGAGGAGCTCTGCACATACACTTTTTGCCGGCTTGGAATTAATCTTATTTTCATCCTACTTCTTCTTCTTCTTCTTCTTCTTCTTCATCCTCATCCTCAGAAGAAGAAGAGGATGAGGATGAGGATGAAGAAGAAGAAGAAGAAGTAGGATGAAAATAAGAATAATTCCAAACCGGAAAAAAGTGTATGTGCAGAGCTCCTCTAAGTGTATCTGCAGAGCTCCTCTAAGTGTATCTGCAGAATAGAGGAACTCTGCACATACACTTTTTGCCGGAAACCGCTGTATGGAGTGAATGTCCCAGAACTGTCAGAAATAGACTATTTATGACAGTTCTGGGACATTCACTGCATACAGCTGTTTTAACCGCTGTATGGAGGGAATGTCATGGAACTGTCAGAAATAGACTATTAATGACAGTTCTGGGACTGTCCTTCAATGCAGCGGTTGAAACATTGTATGTATTTGTTTCCATAAATGGATCCATTTATGGAAACAAATACATACAATGTTTCAACCGCTGCATGGAAGGACAGTCCCAGAACTGTCATTAATAGTCTATTTCTGACAGTTCCATGACATTCCCTCCATACAGCGGTTAAAACAGCTGTATGGAGTGAATGTCCCAGATCTATCAGAAATAGACTATTTATGACAGTTCTGGGACATTCACTGCATACAGCTGTTTTAACCGCTGTATGGAGGGAATGTCATGGAACTGTCAGAAATAGACTATTAATGACAGTTCTGGGACTGTCCTTCCATGCAGCGGTTGAAACATTGTATGTATTTGTTTCCATAAATGGATCCATTTATGGAAACAAATACATACAATGTTTCAACCGCTGCATGGAAGGACAGTCCCAGAACTGTCATTAATAGTCTATTTCTGACAGTTCCATGACATTCCCTCCATACAGCGGTTAAAACAGCTGTATGGAGTGAATGTCCCAGATCTATCAGAAATAGACTATTTATGACAGTTCTGGGACATTCACTGCATACAGCTGTTTTAACCGCTGTATGGAGGGAATGTCATGGAACTGTCAGAAATAGACTATTAATGACAGTTCTGGGACTGTCCTTCCATGCAGCGGTTGAAACATTGTATGTATTTGTTTCCATAAATGGATCCATTTATGGAAACAAATACATACAATGTTTCAACCGCTGTATGGAAGGACAGTCCCACAACTGTCATTAATAGTCTATTTCTGACAGTTCCATGACATTCCCTCCATACAGCGGTTAAAACAGCTGTATGGAGTGAATGTCCCAGATCTATCAGAAATAGACTATTTATGACAGTTCTGGGACATTCACTGCATACAGCTGTTTTAACCGCTGTATGGAGGGAATGTCATGGAACTGTCAGAAATAGACTATTAATGACAGTTCTGGGACTGTCCTTCAATGCAGCGGTTGAAACATTGTATGTATTTGTTTCCATAAATGGATCCATTTATGGAAACAAATACATACAATGTTTCAACCGCTGCATGGAAGGACAGTCCCAGAACTGTCATTAATAGTCTATTTCTGACAGTTCCATGACATTCCCTCCATACAGCGGTTAAAACAGCTGTATGGAGTGAATGTCCCAGATCTATCAGAAATAGACTATTTATGACAGTTCTGGGACATTCACTGCATACAGCTGTTTTAACCGCTGTATGGAGGGAATGTCATGGAACTGTCAGAAATAGACTATTAATGACAGTTCTGGGACTGTCCTTCCATGCAGCGGTTGAAACATTGTATGTATTTGTTTCCATAAATGGATCCATTTATGGAAACAAATACATACAATGTTTCAACCGCTGCATGGAAGGACAGTCCCAGAACTGTCATTAATAGTCTATTTCTGACAGTTCTATGACATTCCCTCCATACAGCGGTTGAAACCGCTGTATGGAGTGAATGTCCCAGAACTGTCAGAAATAGACAGAAACTGTCACAGAACTGTCCTTCTTCTCATCCTTCTCCTTCTTCTCATCCTTCTTCTCATCCTTCTCTCTCTCTCTCTCTCCCTTCTTCTCATCCTTCTCCTTCTGCTCATCCTTCTTCTCATCCTTCTCCTTCTTCTCATCCTTCTCCTTCTCCTTCTTCTCATCCTTCTCCTTCTCCTTCTTCTCATCCTTCTCCTTCTCATCCTTCTCCTTCTCCTTTCTCATCCTTCTCCTTCTTCTCATCCTTCTCCTTCTTCTCATCCTTCTCCTTCTCCTTCTTCTCATCCTTCTCCTTCTCCTTCTCATCCTCTCCTTCTTCTCATCCTTCTCCTTCTCCTCATCCTTTTCTTCTCATCCTTCTCCTTCTCCTTCTTCTCATCCTTCTCCTTCTTCTCATCCTTCTCCTTCTTCTCATCCTTCTCCTTCTTCTCATCCTTCTCCTTCTTCTCCTTCTTCTCATCATTCTCCTTCTTCTCATCCTTCTCCTTCTTCTCATCCTTCTCATCCTTCTTCTCATCCTTCTTCTTCTCATCCTTCTCCTTCTTCTCATCCTTCTCCTTCTCCTTCTTCTCATCCTTCTCCTTCTTCTCATCCTTCTCCTTCTTCTCATCCTTCTCCTTCTCATCCTTCTCCTTCTCCTTCTTCTCATCCTTCTCCTTCTTCTCATCCTTCTCCTTCTTCTCATCCTTCTTCTTCTCATCCTTCTCCTCCTTCTTCTCATCCTTCTTCTCATCCTTCTTCTTCTCATCCTTCTCCTTCTTCTCATCCTTCTCCTTCTCCTTCTTCTCATCCTTCTCCTTCTTCTCATCCTTCTCCTTCTTCTCATCCTTCTCCTTCTTCTCATCCTTCTCCTTCTTCTCATCCTTCTCCTTCTCCTTCTTCTCTTCCTTCTCCTTCTTATCATCCTTCTCCTTCTTCTCATCATTCTCCTTCTTCTCATCCTTCTCCTTCTTCTCATCCTTCTTCTTCTCATCCTTTTCCTTCTTCTCATCCTTCTTCTTCTCATCCTTCTTCTTCTCATCCTTCTCCTTCTCATCCTTCTCTTTCTTCTCATCCTTCTCCTTCTCCTTCTTCTCATCCTTCTCCTTCTTCTCATCCTTCTCCTTCTCCTTCTTCTCATCCTTCTCCTTATTCTCAGCCTTCTTCTTCTCATCCTTCTCCTTCTCATCCTTCTCCTTCTCATCCTTCTCCTTCTTCTCATCCTTCTCCTTCTTCTCATCCTTCTCCTTCTCCTTCTTCTCATCCTTCTCCTTCTCCTTCTTCTCATCCTTCTCCTTCTCCTTCTTCTCATCCTTCTCCTTCTTCTCATCCTTCTCCTTCTTCTCATCCTTCTCCTTCTCCTTCTTCTCATCCTTCTCCTTCTCCTCATCCTTTTTCTTCTCATCCTTCTCCTTCTCCTTCTTCTCATCCTTCTCCTTCTTCTCATCCTTCTCCTTCTTCTCATCCTTCTCCTTCTTCTCATCCTTCTCCTTCTTCTCATCCTTCTCCTTCTCCTTCTTCTCTTCCTTCTCCTTCTTATCATCCTTCTCCTTCTTCTCATCATTCTCCTTCTTCTCATCCTTCTTCTTCTTCTCATCCTTCTTCTTCTCATCCTTTTCCTTCTTCTCATCCTTCTTCTTCTCATCCTTCTTCTTCTCATCCTTCTCCTTCTCATCCTTCTCTTTCTTCTCATCCTTCTCCTTCTCCTTCTCCTTCTTCTCATCCTTCTCCTTCTTCTCATCCTTCTCCTTCTTCTCATCCTTCTCCTTATTCTCAGCCTTCTTCTTCTCATCCTTCTCCTTCTCATCCTTCTCCTTCTCATCCTTCTCCTTCTTCTCATCCTTCTCCTTCTTCTCATCCTTCTCCTTCTCCTTCTTCTCATCCTTCTCCTTCTCCTTCTTCTCATCCTTCTCCTTCTCCTTCTTCTCATCCTTCTCCTTCTTCTCATCCTTCTCCTTCTTCTCATCCTTCTCCTTCTCCTTCTTCTCATCCTTCTCCTTCTCCTCATCCTTTTTCTTCTCATCCTTCTCCTTCTCCTTCTTCTCATCCTTCTCCTTCTTCTCATCCTTCTCCTTCTTCTCATCCTTCTCCTTCTTCTCATCCTTCTCCTTCTTCTCCTTCTTCTCATCATTCTCCTTCTTCTCATCCTTCTCCTTCTTCTCATCCTTCTCATCCTTCTTCTCATCCTTCTTCTTCTCATCCTTCTCCTTCTTCTCATCCTTCTCCTTCTCCTTCTTCTCATCCTTCTCCTTCTTCTCATCCTTCTCCTTCTCATCCTTCTCCTTCTCCTTCTTCTCTTCCTTCTCCTTCTTCTCATCCTTCTCCTTCTTCTCATCCTTCTTCTTCTCATCCTTCTCCTCCTTCTTCTCATCCTTCTTCTCATCCTTCTTCTTCTCATCCTTCTCCTTCTTCTCATCCTTCTCCTTCTCCTTCTTCTCATCCTTCTCCTTCTTCTCATCCTTCTCCTTCTTCTCATCCTTCTCCTTCTTCTCATCCTTCTCCTTCTTCTCATCCTTCTCCTTCTCCTTCTTCTCTTCCTTGTCCTTCTTATCATCCTTCTCCTTCTTCTCATCATTCTCCTTCTTCTCATCCTTCTCCTTCTTCTCATCCTTCTTCTTCTCATCCTTTTCCTTCTTCTCATCCTTCTTCTTCTCATCCTTCTTCTTCTCATCCTTCTCCTTCTCATCCTTCTCTTTCTTCTCATCCTTCTCCTTCTCCTTCTTCTCATCCTTCTCCTTCTTCTCATCCTTCTCCTTCTCCTTCTTCTCATCCTTCTCCTTATTCTCAGCCTTCTTCTTATCATCCTTCTCCTTCTTCTCATCATTCTCCTTCTTCTCATCCTTCTCCTTCTTCTCATCCTTCTCCTTCTTCTCATCCTTCTCCTTCTCCTTCTTCTCATCCTTCTCCTTCTCCTTCTTCTCATCCTTCTCCTTCTCCTTCTTCTCATCCTTCTCCTTCTTCTCATCCTTCTCCTTCTTCTCACCCTTCTCCTTCTCCTTCTTCTCATCCTTCTCCTTCTCCTTCTTCTCATCCTTCTCCTTCTCCTTCTCCTTCCTCATCTCCAAGGGCATTTAAATTAAAGGTACAGTGTTCTGCACTAATTTAAAGGCTCTCTGAAGCCTAGAAACCCTTTAAATAAGTCATCTTCGTAGCGGAGAAATTCGCATCGAATCGAATTTCACACTGGAATTCGCCGAATCAGCCGAATCGAATTTTTCATTTCTTCGCTCATCTCTAAGCATGATGATGATCAGATCTGAAAATTAAAGTCACGCGACAACCTTATTATGTGATAGCCCATGTAATAGTTCTTTGTGAACTGTTGTTTACATGGAAATAAAATCCTCAAAACTTTACAAAATAAAATTGATGTGGTAAAGTCACCAGATTCATGTAATAAAGCTACCAAATCACTGTTTCCAACTACTAGCTAATGCAAATTCTAAGCTCAGATGAAGTTCCCCTATTGCCCGGGTGCCCCATGAGTTGTCAGTCCGCCCCTGGTGCATAGTAATCCAATGGCTTTGAAGCAATATGAAAAAAATGTCAGTAAGGGAAACCCATCTCATGACATGTCAAATCAGAGTTAAAGCCAACCTTCACTCCAAGCAGGTGAAGTTGGAGGTTTAATTTTTTTGGGTGGAAACAGGTACCTAGTTTAGGTGGGTACCCACTCCCACTTCTTCTGGAATCACCAAGGCGATTTCACTGGAAGTTATATGCACCCATACCTGCAACATTTTGGGACATATCACAAGTCCCAAGAGGCTGTGGGTCCATGCAGAAATTCAGAGCAACTTGCGAGCACACAGTAAGAAGCCAGCTATGAGGCCTCAAGCAGTCACAGCGGATGTACCACACCGAAGATGACGGTGTTGAGGATCTAAAGACCGGCAAAGGACTGACCCGGTTGAGGACAGCGCTAGATCCTTGGACAGGTAAGTGTATTTGTAGCTGCTGACTTTTAATTATTTTTTTTTTAGAGACTGACTCTGAGATATACTGAAGGCTCCACACCACAACCTGCGTTTTATTAATGGGCCATAAAACGCAGGCTGCAGTGTGAAATACTACTGCAATGTATGGCAAATAACATTAATTGCTCTCAATTATAAATCAGCCCTTGTAGCTTCAGATAAAGAGTAGCCTTTACAATACCGTTAACTTTTTCACAGTCAATAATATGTAACTAGTGTCAAGCACTAACCACGCCAGTCCAAAAAGTGCCAAGAGAAACTGGAAGAAACATTATGCATGTCTCATTGCTAGTCAGACAAGGTCTGAAAGAGGTGATCCCTAATGGACACCTTTAGGACATTAGAAATGGGAGCACAGAGTATCAAGAAGAATGCCTCCTGATTCTCACCTTACCTGCCCTACAAATGTCCAGGTGTGAGTGACAGGCACACAATCAACTAATATAGCGTAAATGGCACCTTAACTCCCAGAGGGCCCTTGTGTAGTTGAACAGTCTGCAAAACTATATATATATATATATATATAGATATATAGATATATATACAGTTGTGTTCAAAATAATAGCAGTCAGACATCACTAACCTGATCAATCACTGTTTTTGGCATGGCAAATAATTTACTAGCAGGTGTAGTAGAGTAATAGAAATCCAACAGACCCTACAGTAATGACATGCATGCTGCTGATTCTGTGTAATTGAATCACTAATTGAAAGGGGCATGTTCAAAATAATAGCAGTGTGGAGTTCTATTAGTGAGGTCATTCATTCTTTGAAAAACAGGTGGCAATTATTGCCCTTATTTAAGGAAGGAAGGCAGCAAATGTTGTACATGCTGGTTCCACTCCATTTCTCTCTGAAATTCTGAGGAAAATGGGTCGTTCCAGACATTGTTCAGAAGAACAGCGTACCTTGATTAAAAAGTTGATTGGAGAGGGGAAAACATATACAGAAGTGCAGAAAATGATAGGCTGCTCAGCTAAAATGATCGCAAATGCTTTAAAATGGCAACCAAAACCTGAAAGACGTGGAAGAAAGCGAAAAACTACCATTCGAATGGATAGAAGAATAGCCAAAATGGCAAGGACTCAGCCAACAATCAGCTCCAGGAAGATCAAAGAAGGTCTAAAGTTACCTGTGAGTACTGTTACAATTAGAAGACGCCTATGTGAAGCCAAGCTATCTGCAAGAAGCCCCGCAAAGTCCCACTGTTGAAAAAAAGATGTGCTGAAGAGGTTACAATTTGCCAAAGAGCACATTGACTGGCCTAAAGAGAAATGGCGCAACATTTTGTGGACTGATGAAAGTAAGATTGTTCTTTTTGGGTCTAGTGGCCGGAGACAGTTTGTCAGACGACCCCCAAACACTGAATTCAAGCCACAGTACACTGTGAAGACGGTGAAGCATGGTTGCGCAAGCATCATGATATGGGGATGTTTCTCATACTACGGTGTTGGGCCTATTTATCGCATACCAGGGATCATGGATCAGTTTGAATACATCAGAATACTTGAAGAGGTCATGCTGCCTTATGCTGAAGAGGAAATGCCCTTGAAATGGGTGTTCCAACAAGACAACGACCCCAAACACACCAGTAAACGTGCAACATCTTGGTTCCAGACCAACAAGATTGACGTTATGGAGTGGCCAGCCCAATCCCCGGATCGTAATCCAATAGAAAACTTGTTGGGTGACATCAAAAATGCAGTTTCTGAGGCTAAACCAAGAAATAGAGAAGAACTGTGGAATGTAGTCCAATCATCCTGGGCTGGAATACCTGTTCACAGGTGCCAGAAGTTGGTTGACTCCATGCAGCACAGATGTACAGCAGTTCTCAGAAACAGTGCTTATACAACGAAATATTAATTAAGTGATTCAAAGGAAAGCAAAATCTTCAAACATTTTTCAGTTTATATAGTGAATGTTTGTAAAGAAGAATACAAACACTGCTATTTTTTTGAACAGTCTAATATTCACTTTTCTTAATTTTTTATAGAGGAACAACACAAATTTGATATATTTTTCTTCATGTTTTGATCTGGAATAGAATGTGTAGTGTTCCCAATGCATTTGCGTGTATGGAAATAAAAGCTATTCGAAGGATTTTGAGCTTTATTCACTTTTTTCAACACACTGCTATTATTTTGAACACAACTGTGTATATATATATATATATATATATATATATATATATATATATATATACATACACTATATTGCCAAAAATATTGGGACACCTGCCTTTACATGCACATGAACTTTAATGGCATCCCAGTCTTAGTCCGCAGGGTTCAATGTTGAGTTGGCCCACCCTTTGCAGCTATAACAGCTTCAACTCTTCTGGGAAGGTTGTCCACAAGGTCTAGAAGTGTGTCTATGGGAATATATGACCATTCTTCCAGAAGTGAATTTGTGAAGTCAGGCACTGATGATGGACGAGAAGGCCTGGCTCGCACTCTCCACTCTAATTCATCCCAAAGGTCTTCTGTTGGGTTGAGGTCAGGTCTCTCTACAGGCCAGTCAAGTTCCTCCACCCCAAACATGCTCATACATGTCTTTATGGACCTTGCTTTGTGCACTGGTGCGTCGTAATGTTGGAACAGGATGGGGCCATCCCCAAACTGTTCCAACAAAGTTGGGAGCATGAAATTGTCCAAAATGTCTTGGTATGCTGATGCCTTAAGAGCTCCCTTCATTGGAACTAAGGGGCCAACTCCAACCCCTGAAAAATAACACCACATCATTATCCCCCCTCCACCAAACTTTACACTTGGCAAAATGCAGTCAAGCAAGTACCATTCTCCTGGCAACCACCAAAACCAGACACCTCCATTTGATTGCCAGAAGGAGAAGTGTGATTCGTCACTCCAGAGAACACGTCTCCACTGTTCTAGAATCCAGTAGCTGTGTGCTTTACATCACTGTATCCGACGCTCTGCATTGCACTTGGTAATGTAGGGCTTGGATGCAGTTGCTCGGCCATAGAAACCCATTCCATGAAGCTCTCTATGCACTGTTGTCGTGCTAAACTGAAGGCCACACAAAGCTTGGAGGTCTCTAGCTATTGACTCTGCAGACAGTTGGCAACTTCTGCACACTGTGTGCTTCAGCATGAGCTGACCCCGCTCTGTCATTTTAAATGGCCTACCACTTCGTGGCTGAGTTGCTGTTGTTTCCAGTTGCTTCCACTTTGTTATAACACCACTAACAGTTGACCGTGAAATATTTAGTAGCAAGGAAATTTCACGGATGAACTTATTGGACAGGTGGCAACCTATCACAGAACCACGCTTTGATTTCACTGAGTTCTTGAGAGCGACCCATTCTTTCACAAATGATTGTAGGAGTCTGCATGCCTAGGCGCTTGATTTTATACACCTGTGGCCATGGAGGTGATTGGAACACCTGAATCCAATGATTTGGATTCCCAATAATTTTGGCAATATAGTGTATCAAAATATATCTGTATATACCTGTAAACATTGAGATTCATATCTTAACCAAGCTTGCATACATCTACTCATAATTCAAAGTACAATGTTGTATAATTTTTTGTTCTTGTGAATACAGGACTTTGTATATTAGTAGAATTTATTATGTGATAATATGCAAAAATGAGATAACCATTTAAAAATGTATGAGAACTCCTGAAAACCGGCTGCAGATCTATCATGGGCTGAGTAAGTATAATGACAGTGCAGTGATAACTTCTGTTATCTGTCAAAGCAATACACAATATCCTGTACATCTGTCCTCCCTGGCAATCACCAGTCCAATGCTGACTGTTTAATTAGGCATTTTATCTCTACATTTATCTGAGGACATCTGAAGGCTTCGAACACTGCCTGTCACTAATTAGTTGACTAATTAAGTAGTTAGTGCTTAGTTGCTGATCACAGACCAAAGAGGTAATAATTGGTTTTGGGGGTCTTTATTGTACAGTGCTATCTGTGGCCTCCATTGCAGAGTGATAAAGCATTTCTCTGTAGCCTGATTGTATTGTCCTAAGCAGGGAAGCTGGACAGAAAATGACATTATTATGGTGGAGCACTTGTTCCATGTTGTCGTTAACCTCTCATCACTCTGAAGTTATTTGCATCCTTTGACACAAGTGAATAGAGCCCACATCGTGTGTGAAAATTGATTGGAGGAATTCTGTGTTGTTACTGGGGATAGATATCATAGACTGCAAATGGGACTGGTCTAAATAACCATGTTGTATTAGTTTAGTCTCTTTTCATTGATCTAGAAGAGGGGTCTCCAAACTTTATGAACAAAGGGCCAGTTTATCGTCCTTTAGATTTTCAGGCCAAAATTGTATCATGCAACAGAAAGACTCTCCATATAACACTTTATTGTATCCTCCACTAAAATAACACTTACAGATATAAAAGCATAAAAAGCATAAAATGTGTATCCACATCCAGCTCACCGCACCGCTAGGAAGATAGTGGCGGCTCCTTCTTCCTTTCACCCCCTCTCAGGGCTTCCTCAGTAGGTCACTACTACTCTGATGTCAGAGTGAGTGGAAGGCAAGAGGAGATAAGATATGTCACTGTGACTGAGGAGTTGAGTACACCCAGATGAGCGCATATTTTTTTTTCTTGAGGTGAGCAGGTTTTTTTACCTGGTGTGGTGGAGGATCACTGAATATTACTAAAGAAGAAATATTCACGGAATTGATACACGTCACTGAGGGGTATTGTTTATGGGCTTTTCAGGCTATCACTTGTATATGTTTTTCACAGGAGTATTTATGTTTTCTAATAATTAATAATTTAGAGAGTTGCGTTGCACTAGTAATTTGTGAATATATTTAGAGTGAGGTGGGATCCACTGTTTTTGTGTTCAGCAAGCAACAAAGGGGTATTTATTTGTATTTTGGATTTAGGTGGGGAGAGTAATTCTGCTGCTTGATCACAGTTGGTTATGCTTGGTTTTGTGTCCACAATGATTCTTTTATGGCTTTGTATTTTGACAATTTCCAAATATTTGTTTTTGTTTTTTGTTGCATAGTTTTGGCAGTGTCTAGAGGATTGTATCATTTTTAGACAGGGTGATGCATTCGTCTATGGGTGGTGGCAGCAAGGGTTAATATGGTAACAGTTGCTACTGATAATTGGTCTATACTTCCCTATGTATAGACATTTGCATCATTCCTGTTGTGGGTTATGATTAAGCGCTGAGGTTAACCTTTTTTTCCCCAACTAGCATACAGTGTGGTGTTTTTAAGCTGCTTTTCTATACAATAAAGCGGATATGTGCTTTAGTGCGGCCTCCTGGACTTTCCTTTGATCTACAGCACAGGTGTGCGAACTGGGCCAGCACACACGCTGAAGAGTTGTGGAGAGTGGAAATCTTGAGCCTACCTGGAGCAGCTCTACCTTCTCTATCACCACGTTTGATATTAAGAATTGTCCCCCATCGTTGGTATCATTGGGAGGAATAGAGCCCCATCAGGGGTGGACTGACAAGTCATGGGGCCCCCGGGCAATAGGGGATCATGGGGCCCCTGTGTCCTTGTCCAAACTCAAAAAAGCCTATGAAAAAGGTACTAGGGGCATCGCATGGGGCCCCCTACCGACCCCGGGCCCTTGGGCAGTGCCCGAGTTTCCAAATGGTCAGTCTGCCCCTGAGCCCCATCATTAGTATCACTGGGAGGACTAGAGCCCAACTTTTGGTGTCAGTGGGAGAAATGGCACTCCATTGTTGATGTCAGTTGGCAGAATAGTATCTCGTATCAGTGGGAGGAATAGTGCACCAAGGGCCGGATAAAGTCAAACAAATGGCTGCAGTTTGTTGACCACTGATCTATAACATAGGTGAACACAAAGCTGTCCATTTTTACTGTTCTTTTCCCAGAGGTAAGCTATTTATTTTGCTTCATACCAGCTTTATTTCCTATATGACAACCTAATTTTTATACCCCGGTACTCCATTACATAAACATACAGTCAGGTCCATAAATATTGGGACATCGACACAATTCTAACATTTTTGGCTCTATACACCACCACAATGGATTTGAAATGAAACAAACAAGATGTGCTTTAACTGCAGACTGTCAGCTTTAATTTGAGGGTATTTACATCCAAATCAGGTGAACGGTGTAGGAATTACAACAGTTTGCATATGTGCCTCCCACTTGGTAAGGGACCAAAAGTAATGGGACAGAATAATAATCATAAATCAAACTTTCACTTTTTAATACTTGGTTGCAAATCCTTTGCAGTCAATTACAGCCTGAAGTCTGGAACGCATAGACATCACCAGACACTGGGTTTCATCCCTGGTGATGCTCTGCCAGGCCTCTACTGCAACTGTCTTCAGTTCCTGCTTGTTCTTGGGGCATTTTCCCTTCAGTTTTGTCTTCAGCAAGTGAAATGCATGCTCAATCGGATTCAGGTCAGGTGATTGACTTGGCCATTGCATAACATTCCACTTCTTTCCCTTAAAAAACTCTTTGGTTGCTTTTGCAGTATGCTTTGGGTCATTGTCCATCTGCACTGTGAAGCGGCGTCCAATGAGTTCTGAAGCATTTGGCTGAATATGAGCAGATAATATTGTCCGAAACACTTCACAATTCATCCGGCTGCTTTTGTCAGCAGTCACATCATCAATAAATACAAGAGAACCAGTTCCACTGGCAGCCATACATGCCCACGCCATGACACTACCACCACCATGCTTCACTGATGAGGTGGTATGCTTAGGATCATGAGCAGTTCCTTTCCTTCTCCATACTCTTCTCTTCCCATCACTCAGGTACAAGTTGATCTTGGTCTCATCTGTCCATAGGATGTTGTTCCAGAACTGTGAAGGGTTTTTTAGATGTCGTTTGGCAAACTCTAATCTGGCCTTCCTGTTTTTGAGGCTCACCAATGGTTTACATCTTGTGGTGAACCCTCTGTATTCAGTCTGGTGAAGTCTTCTCTTGATTGTTGACTTTGACACACATACATCTACCTCCTGGAGAGTGTTCTTGATCTGGCCAACTGTTGTGAAGGGTGTTTTCTTCACCAGGGAAAGAATTCTTCGGTCATCCACCACAGTTGTTTTCTGTGGTCTTCCAGGTCTTTTGGTGTTGCTGAGCTCACCGGTGCGTTCCTTCTTTTTAGGAATTTTCCAAACAGTTGTTTTGGCCACACCTAATGTTTTTGCTATCTCTCTGATGGGTTTGTTTTGTTTTTTCAGCCTAATGATGGCTTGCTTCACTGATAGTGATAGCTCTTTGGATCTCATCTTGAGAGTTGACAGCAACAGATTCCAAATGCATATAGCACACTTGAAATTAACTCTGGACCTTTTATCTGCTCATTGTAATTGGGATAATGAGGGAATAACATACACCTGGCCATAGAACAGCTGAGAAGCCAATTGTCCCATTACTTTTGGTCCCTTACCAAGTGGGAGGCACATATGCAAACTGTTGTAATTCCTACACCGTTCACCTGATTTGGATGTAAATACCCTCAAATTAAAGCTGACAGTCTGCAGTTAAAGCACATCTTGTTTGTTTCATTTCAAATCCATTGTGGTGGTGTATAGAGCCAAAAATGTTAGAATTGTGTCGATGTCCCAATATTTATGGACCTGACTGTATATAAAACTACCTATGTGTAAGCCAAATATTGTTTTATAAAGTTGTTGAAAATAGTGTTCCAGTGTTTTGACCCCAAGGGACTCACCATCTTGTTATGTGCCCAAATATACAATAAAATGAAAGGACCATTCTCTATGTTTCCAGAAAGCCCCAGCAAGTGCCTGACATGCCTCATATTTCAAAACATTAGGCACTTATATTTCTTTACATGTTGCTTCAAACATAAGCCATAGGGAGCCCATCACAGTGATGGGTCAGTTGAAGTTGGAGGTCATGGGGAGTGAGAATGCCCTGACACTACCTGACAGTGTTGGAGCTTTGCCTGTTGAGAACCACATGGCATTTGGGTATTGCAGAGAACAATGAAATCAGATATACAGTTGCAAGAAAAAGTATGTGAACCCCTTGGGATTACGCGGAGTTTTGCATGAATTGGGCATAAAATGTGATCTGAACGTCATCTAAGTCACAACAATAGAAGAACACAGTCTGCTGAACATAATACTACGCAAACATTAGATGTTGCCATGGTTTAATTGCACATAACATGTAAACATTCACAGTGCAGGGAGGAAAAAGTATGTGAGGCCCTAGCTTAATGACTTCTTCCAGAGCTAATTGGAGCCAGGAGTGAGCCAACCTTGACTCCAATCAGTGTGATGATATTGGATGTGTTGCTGACAGCTGTCCTGCCCTTAAAAAACACACACCTGTTTTGGGTTTACTGGTTTCAAGAAGCACTGTCTGATGTGAACCATGCTTCGCAGAAAAGAGCTCTCAGAAGACCTATGATCAAGACTTATTGACTTGCATGAAGCTGGAAAGGGTTACAAAAGTATCTCCAAAAGCCTTGATATTCATGTGTCCACGGTAAGACAGACTGTCTACAAATGGAGAAAGTTTAGCACTGTTGCTACTCTCCCTAGGTTGTCCTGTAAAAATGACTGCAAGAGCACAGCGCAGAATGCTGCATG
The DNA here is from genome assembly GCF_062004578.1 of Staurois parvus. NCBI lineage: Eukaryota > Metazoa > Chordata > Amphibia > Anura > Ranidae > Staurois > Staurois parvus. Next base: position 3,908,985 of record NW_028318197.1, read on the forward strand.
AGGTAAAGAAGAATCCCAGAGTGTCAGCTGAAGACCTACAGAAATCTCTGGCACATGCTAACATTTTTGTTGACACATCTACAATGAGGAAAACATTAAACAAGAATGGAGTACATGGGAGGACACCACGGAGGAAGCCATTGCTGTCCAAAAAGAATATTGCAGCACGTTTGAAGTTTGCAAAAGAGCACCTGGATGTTCCACAGCACTACTGGCAAAATATACTGTGGACAGATGAAACCAAGATTGAGTTGTTTGGGAAGAACACACAACACTATGTGTGGAGAAAAAAAGGCACAGCACACCAACATCAAAACCTCATCCCCATTGTAAAACATGGCGGAGGGAGTATCATGGTTTGGGGCTGCTTTGCTGCGTCAGGGCCTGGACGGATTGTTGTCATTGATGGGAAAATGAATTCCAGAGTTTATCAAGACATTTTGCAGGAAAACGTACGACCATCTGTCCGCCAACTGAAGCTCCGCAGAGGATGGGTGATGCAACAGGACAATGACCCAAAGCATACAAGTAATTCAACAAAACAATGGCTGCAACAGCACAGAATACGCCTTCTGGAGTGGCCCAGTCAGAGTCCTGACCTCAATCCGATTAAAATGCTGTGGCATGACCTTAAGAGAGCGATTCACACCAGACATCCCAAGAATATTGCTACACTGAAACAGTTTTGAGGAGTGGTCCAAAATTACTCCAGATCGTTGTGCAGGTCTGATCTGCAACTACAGGAAACGTTTGGTTGAGGTTATTGCTGCCAAAGGAGGGTCAACCAGTTATTAAGTCCAAAGGTTCACATACATTTTCCTCCCTGCACTGTGAATGTTTACATGTTATGTGCAATTAAACCATGGCAACATCTAATGTTTGTGTAGTATTATGTTCAGCAGACTGTGTTCTTCTATTTTTGTGACTTAGATGACGTTCAGAGCACATTTTATTCCCAATTCATGCAAAACCCCACGTAATCCCAAGGGGTTCACATACTTTTTCTTGCAACTGTATACAGCCATCTCTAGATGCCTACACTTTATAACTGGTAGCAAAATTCTTTTTTTTAATTTTTGGTGTCCCTCTAACCGTGCAGCATACACAAATGCTTCCAACGTTCTTCCTGTCTTATATTCAACTGTCCCCAATCCAGCAAAATATCCCTGCCTTGATAGCCCATTCCAGCCGAGCATGTGCATGCGCTCTGCAGTTCTCTTGACTGCTGAGTACAAACAAAGGTGCAGTTACACCAGCTGTAACAGCTGTCTGTTATAGTCAGAAGGCATACAGAAGTCACTTGGATGACGCAAGGGAATAGATTTACTAAAACTGGAGATTGCAAAATCAGGTGTAGCTGTGCTTCTAACATTAGCTTATTCAATTAAGCTTTGGCAAAAAAAAACCTGAAAACTGATTGGTTTCTATGCAGATCCGCACCAGATTTTGCACTCTAGTTTTAGTAAATCAACCCCATGCTGTCATATTTAGAAAGCTAATATACTGTATAGTAAGCTGCAAAGATAGTCTTGTTTGAGTGCATAAATGATAAAATTCTGGCTGAGGGGTTGAGAAGTACAGATGCACAAGGAAACTTTTGAAGGTGTTTTAGGTGGTGGAACATTCCTTTATCTACTAGAAAAATGAGCAAAAACAACAACAGAAAAAAATTTACCCCCATACCACCCACAATCTTTTGACTGGCCAGTGAAAGAGCAGCAGCAGACTGATGAAGTCATATCGCTGCTCACATTACTCTCTCCTCCTAGCCATGTCCCCTCCCACTCCTGTAATTACTACACCTGTCTGTGCTGCTGTATAGGCAGATTGCAAGAGGCTGATGCCAAGTCAAAATCCTTTCATTATTTACACCAGTTGCATTGAAAAATTACATTCTATGATTTATTTTTTAATACCTTGCTACAATAGACTATATCTTTTATAGCTCTCTTGAGTTCATCTTTCAGTAGAATTCTCTGTTAGTATTGAGTTATGCTGCAAACTGCTCTGATCACACAATAGAAAAAACATTGACCACACCAGCATTTTAATATTTATTTGATGACCTCTTGCATTAGCTTGTTAATTACACGTGGAGTATACATTGATTTAATTCTGCTACTGACATAAGATCAGTGACCTTTTATGATTATTCTGTAGGCATGGCACTCATGGCCCTTTTAAGAAACTGTGGAATTACTATGGAGAAAAATTATTGGGTTTTAATTTACTTGGAATATAATCAATATGCAAATAAAATTTTATGTAATGTGTTATCAGTCGAAATTAATTTCTAAGGACAGTTTGCTGTCAAGCGGTAAAAATATTACAGCGGTATACTAGAAACATGTGAAGGAGACTGCATGTAACAGTCTGTTCATTCCTAAGGTTTTATTGGTACCACGTCATTGACTTACAGACGCTGAAAAATATTTTGCATCCCTATACAAAAAACGAATAGAACTTTAAAGGTATCGCACCAAAAAGTTAAAATAGACCTTTTTATTATACAAACGCTAAAAAAGATGAAAATACAAAACCTAAGGTCTGGTTCACACCAATGCAGTCTGCGTTTTGTCAGTTTTGCAGTGCGTTTTGTGTTTTTCATGCATGTTTTTTATGCATTTTGTGCTTTGTGCAACACAAAGGCACAGCAAGGTAGATCGCTGCACTAACATTGCTTATGTTAATATGACGATCTCTCCATTTTTTTCCCGTTCAGCCCGCTGGGTTGAACAAAAAAAAAAACTCCTAGTGTGTACCCAGCCTTAGTACAGCGAACTCCCGTCTTTTAATTTTTTTTTTCTTTCAGCCCGCTGGGCTGAATGAACAAAAGCCTCATCATTTATTTATTTATATATTGTGTACCCAGCTTTAGGCTTGCATGGCTTGATATCTGATCTTGTTAGTGTAGTGCCTAATGCAGGCCATAGATGGGTCGAAAATTGGCTGATTTTTCAGCTGAAAAAAAATCGGCCAATTTTTGCACCATTAATGGGTTAATTGGTCGGCCATTTTTCTGGATTTTGGCACATTTTTTTTATCGGTAAAGTTGGAAAAAAAATGGCTGATTTTTGTGGCAATGATGGACAAATCGGCTGATCTTTTTACCGATAAAAAATCTGCACATGAGCCATGGCCTGCAAGAAAAAGAAGAAGAAAAATTCCAGTCCACTATTATATTTGACATGAAAAAGTATTGCGGTTGCAACAATGTATCTATTTGTATCCGAATAAAAACATATGTATCCGAAAAGGATACAAATAGATACAGTGTTGCAACCGCTATACTTTTTAATGTCAAATATAATAGCGGAGCTCTCTGCAGGGACAGAAGTAATTAAATGCCAGCCGTAGACAGGACGAAAATCGGCCGATTTTTTTTTATCGTTGGTGGTAACGTCGACCTATTGAACGACCGATTTTTCGGTTTTTTAAAAAAAAATCGGACAGTTTTCAACCCATCTATGGCCTGCATAAGTGTCTAAGTCTATCCAATTGATTGGTTTGGAATGGTGGTCATACAGGACAATTATCCTGGAATGGAGGAGGTGGGGTGAGACCAGTAGTATAAATCTGGTCTTTAGTAACACTAAGGTAAGGTAAAATCTGGTACAGTAGGTTGACCATGTGATAAAACAAAGCTTGTATAAGCTCTTCCTACCGGACTGGGCTGGACAGTCAGTAGGGAATAATTTCCTTATTTTGACTTGGACAACCACTTTAATTACCGAACAAGAGTTCAAATATATGATATTAGACTGGCCAGGATAAACAGTCCTATTAACTATAATACATAAATAACTCCAGATAATTGGTGTGGTTATATGATTTTTGCATAAATAATAATAAGTAGGTCAAATGATGAGTTCTATCTATTTATTTTCTGACATTAATGAATGTTCCATTGCCATCTGTATTTGTCCGCTTTATGGCAACAGTTTTATTGTCCTGGAAAATGTGCAGCAGTAATTCAGGTGGGGAATTCATTGACATTCACCATATGAAACCGACAAAATGTTGTTGCTGTGTAATGAGCAATCAGTGAATGGCCAGGACTGGTGCTTCCTCTGTTCGCATTTATGAATAACTTAAACCAGAAATCCAGGCTGAACATAAAATTTAGTTATAAAAATACAGCCATTATTTACCTGAGACTACTGTTTTTTTGTTTTATGTGAGCCAATAGCAAAAAAGTATTTTCCCAGACATAGTCTTGCTACTGTGGGTTCTAAAAAAGCAACTGTTACCTACATACTTATTAATTTTGGGTGTTTTTTACAGTTGTATTTAAACCCCAGGGGACCAAGTGTATATAGCACTAGTCTCATTCTGATCAGCAGAGGAAAAGCCCCCTTTAATTTATGTTAATGCTGGCTTTATCTCCACCCCAGCTTAAAGCTCAGTTTATGTGTGTTCCTGTAAAGGGAGGTACAGCCAACACTGAGCCCCTGCACCTTCTCTAAGCTGACTGTTGTGTTACTATTATGAATAAACAACCAGTAGTGCCCTGATAGTACTGACTGTTTAATCTATCTGTAGTCTGTTTGTATGTGTCATGGATATTTAAAAGCACCCACAAATAAATCACACAGATGATCTTATTGTTCATTCATAATAGTGAAACATAACTTAGCGCTGCACAACTGTGTGATCTATCTATGACTGCTCGTAAATATACACAATCCCAGCAGAGAGATCATTACAGCTCCACAATGCTGAGTGATCCTTCATGTTAATTAATAAATAATCAGCATTATTCTGGCCCGTAGCATGTATGACACAGTCCTGCAGCACTGATCATTCTTTCAGAAATTTGAAAGGTCACTCAGCATTGCGGGGCTCTGTGATCTATCTTCTTAGGGCCTCAGGATGTGTCACCATAGATAGCTCTTCTTTTGTGAATAGGAGTGCTGGTATCCAGAGCGGCCCCTGCTGCCAGTGACTAGTGCTGTCACTCAGAAAGCCATCTCCTTGCTTGCAGCTTTGTCAGATAGCTGGGGCAAACTGTATGACCAGGCTGCTAAACAAAGGTAGGACGGAATTTAATGGCATTAAGTGCTGCACTTGGTCCTCTGAAAGCGTTAAAAAGAGTTTTAAAAATTCAGTGAGACTTCTTCTATGAGCAATCTCCTACTCACCCCTCCTTCTCAAAATCCAATGTTTCCTTTACTGTGGCATCTCGGAAGCCTTCATAGACTCAGGAGCAGCTGGCAACTTGTTTCAGCATTCCTTGTCAAAAAGTTTGATTGGTCCAAATCCCTTTGAATCTCTGCAGTAGGTGGAAATATCCTTTCTTGTGGATCCATTCACTCTCGAACCACACCTGTCAAAATGTCTGTTGGTGTGTCCCACCATGAGGCCACCTCCTTTTTCTAACCACTTGGGCCTTTCCTGACATGACACTCTCCAGTGTTGGATTGGCCCGCCTTCCAGTTACTCCAGGGTCCTCTTGTCACTCCATGTGCCTCACCAAGGTCATATAAGCCAAGGCCTCTCCCTTTGGCAGTTTCAGAGGTCACTTCCTCCATTTCATACCTCTGCATGGATTACCAAATTGTCTTCTCCAAATACAGGTCAGTTAAAATCACAATGTACCTATGATTGCAGCATCAACCTAATTCTCAGTCTCCCAAAGACTAAAGCCATGTTGTAAAACATCTCAGACAAACTCCAAAAAGGCTTTATCTGCAATTCTTCTTTACATGGGGCAGGATTTTTCTTTGTAGAAAATAAAAGATGGTTCTCCAACTAGCTCCTTCCAAGTGGTCCCAAAGCTACACAGCTACACTGTTTGAATTCACTAACTACTACTGGCAGTACATAAACAAGTACTTCATTCTTGTTCTCCCATTACCACTCTCACCCAGAAAGATGCCAACCCTAAGTAGTGGCCTTCGGATGTAGTTGAAGCCTTCCGTGCCTTGAAGGGAGCCTTCCTTTCCAGCCTTGCTCTAACAAGACTGGCCATCACTTAAACCTTTTGCACTGAGGTCGATGCATCATGGGAGTTGAAGCCAATGTATTCCAGACCCCCTAAGGGGGTCTTCTGCTCTAAAAAAATTCTCTCCAGCAGAGAAAGAAAATGATTCTGTTAGGGACTAAGAACTGCTCAACATTAAACTGGATTATATTTCTGAGAGTTCCTGCCCATCTTATCAAAACTGCCTTCCTGCCTTGGGCAGAATTTGCTCACAATAACCATATTAGTGCAAACACCAAGGTATCCCCATTCTACCTTGTCCACTGCAAGCATCCATGTCTTCCCTAGCCACCTTTAAGGGATTTCCAGCAAGATAAATCGTGACCAGAAATGCTCGATCACACACGTGCACACGCACGGCGAAGATTGGCACCAGACGGCCTATTTAAGGAGTGTCTCTGCTCATGTTCAGTGCTGACTGGTCTTCAGCTTCCCCATGTCCTGCTTGTTCCTGTATGATTCCTTTGTTGCTGACCTGGCTTGTTCCTCACCTGACTCTGATTGCTCTCCTGATACTGGTTCCTAACTTCGGCTCTGCTTCTGACCTTGGCTTTTCCTTCTGATTCTGTACCATGCTGCCCGACTGTTGATGACCCTGGCTATTCCATGACATTGCTCCTGTTTCTTGTCCTCACTACCTGACTTGCTCTGGTGCACACCTGGCAATCTGCAAAACCTGCTCTGCCTACTACTACTGTGCCAAAATTGGAGGACCATCAACCTTCCAAGGTCTTTCATCAGCAAGAGCTGCAAACAACAACTACTGGCACTCTTGTTCCCCTGGGTCCTAGACTCCCTCTGTTCCTACTCCAGCTGGGTCAGGACTGGTGACACAAGTGAGGCCGACCTCATCATTTCAGTCTCCCATCAGGTACGTGACACCACCCTTCCCTTCTCTAAAGTTTGGCTTGCCACCAAGAGCATTCGTGTAATGGTTCCCTCCAAGGGGTTTGCCATGTACTTTATCAGACCTTATGTAATCACTGCTAAGATTAACTCAGTCTGCTACAAACTTTATCTGCCTCCATACCTCAGTCTACTGATTTCTTTCCTTGTCTCCTTACTTAAACCTTTTGATTTAAATACGTTTTCTCGTCCTTTGTTTCTTGCTATGTCTGCAAATCCATCTTAAGTATACAAGTTAATTTCTTTGCCCTTCAAGACTAACCTGCTCCCTCAGTTTTGGATACCTATGTGCACCCCAAATTCCATTGTCCCTTCATGTCCCATGCCTCCATTGTGCACTTTAGCTGCATCCCTGTGCCTCTAGACTCCTGTGTCTCCATTGAATCCAGCAACTCCAGTGACTCCTGCGCTCCTGTGTCTTTAAAAACTCCTTTGTCTCCTGTGACCCAATTATCTTTAGTGACTTCTGTTTCTGTGTCTCCTCTGTAGTGGCCCTGGCATCTGCATTGACCCAACACTTCAGTATCTTTAGTGATTCCTGTGTTTCCAGTAACCCTAGAACATCCTGTGTCACTCAGTAACCTGACTACACCCTGTGAATTCCAGTGACTCCAGGCCATCCTATTACTACAGTGACCCGTGAGCACCTCTGTGACACCTATGCCTCTCTGCAGCCTCTGATATGCTCCTGTATTTCTGAGACGGTCTCTCTTTTTCTCAGTGAGTACAGACCAATGTACATGTCAGAAATGTCCCTGTACATTGCATGTGAAAAAGTCCCTTTACATTGCTAGTCAATGGAGAAGGGTTCCCTTAAATTGGTAATCCATAGGAGAAGGGCACACTTACATTGATAGTCAGTGTAGTGCCCACATCTATTGGTAATCAGTTGAGAAGGACTCCCCTACATTAGTGGTCAATATAGCAGTGCTCTCTTACATTGATGGCCAGTGGAAAAGGGTCACCCTACATGGGTGATCAGTATAGTGCCCCCTTACATTGGTGATCTGTAGGAAAATGGACCACTTGCATTTGTGGTTAGTGGAAGAAGAACCCCCCCCCCCCCAAATTGATGGTTATTGGGAGAAAAACCACCGCACACTAGTGGTCAGTGAGGAGAATGCCCTTTTAAATCTGTGGTTGGTACAGTGCTCCCTTACACTGAAATCAGTGGTCCTGTGCCTAGCTTTGCTGATCTTTGTAAGAACCAACGGCAGGATATCTGTCAAGGAACCTCTATCAACCTCTGGAAAAATACAGCTAACACTAATCTGATTGGTTGCTCTAGGATACTGCACTTTTCCTATCACCATGGTTCTTGGCAGTACTTTACTTAATAAACTCATATAAAGGTGTTTATATTATCTGTCTTCTTTTTTAGAAAAGGTTATAGCAGAAGACTGAGTTGTCTAAGTGATATTTTGATGGCAATGGTTAGAAAGTAGGCCGCTTTGTGATTAGTATGTTTTCTAAGTGTGTGCATGAGTTTCACTGGGTTCTCCAGCTTTATTCTGCTGTCTAAAAACATACAGGTGGGATTCCTGATCTATTTGGCCCTAATGGTGTGGGTGTGCTAGATACACTAGATTGTAAGCTCCTCTAGCACAGGGACTGTGTGAATGACTGTATACTTTAAAGCAATGTAGAATGTAAAGGGAAAAAATGGTAAGAAATCATCCCCAGTTACGCTTTGCTCACTGCATTAAAGTGTTACTAAACGCAGGACTCTGCATTCACTATATCTGGTCTCCCACAATACACACTACATGGAAATGTAATTATTTTAGCAAATATAAACTGCTAAATTCCTTTTCCCATCAGCAGTTGGAGAAGTCGTGTGACTTCTATCAGTGTTCAGCAGAGCACTGGTTAAAGCTTGTAGGAGGAGTTTTATTTCTGGTGTAGGAGGATGCAAAACCCCTGACCTCTGTCTGGATAGTGCTGATTGGCCCTGTGCTGATTACTTGCACTCTCCCAAGAAAAAAACAAAACCTCTAGCAATACACACTAAACTAAGCATGTGCAGAGTGTCTCCACATGATCTGTCTTATCAGGAGATAAGAGGGGGACACTGGAAGAAGGGGAGGATCAGAGAAGTTAGGATCAAACAGCATTTTTGCACAATGCAGAGGATTAACCCCTTAGGTTCCACAGTGAGCATAACAAGCATGCTCTACTGCATATACAGACTGATTTTACTATTGTGGGTTTAATAACACTTTAAGATGTACTAACATCATATTGAAAGATATGATACATTCATCAATAAGAAACCTTCGTATGACAATCAATCCTGGAAATGGTATGTTCTGTTTCATTTGACTTAAAAGCGTTTCGCTTCTGTGACCTTTTGTATTTCAAGGACACTGGCATTTAGCTCTCATACCATGTACATCCCCTTCAGTAGCACCAAGCAATGAAATTCAATAACGTTTTCACTTATTTCCCTGGATACCCTAATACCTTCCTGTGGTAGAAGAATCTTTTGTGCAGCTCTCTGTCTTTTTTGTATCCGCAGCAAGATAAAATCCCTGCTGGAATTAGCCACTGCTGCTAAAATGCAGGTGCACTAGCTAAATGTTTTAGCAGCATTGTGCTCCTGCCTTGAACCCTTCCTCTAAAAGCAACACATATATACGAAACACGAGAGCAGTTATAACTACAGGAGCAATCAGATGTACTTGACTCCTTTCCCTTTCATTACTATCAACTGTTAGCTAATTCATTTAATTAGTTAATCCAGGCTTTGCAGTTTTCTGCATTATAGATTGATTTACATTATACTCAATTAACATGATATGCTTTTTTCTGACATAGTTCAATAAAATCACTAGCCAGTGGGGTCCTTTGTAAAACAAAGAATGTAAAAGCTACATTATATACATTGACAATTATTTCAATTATTATTAGAAAGGATTTATATAGCACCAACAGTTTGCATAGCGTTTTAAAATATAAAGGGAGACAGTACAATTACATTACAGTTCAATACATAAGAAATAGGAGGGCTTACAATCTAAAGGGAGGGGTAGTGGTACAAAAGGTGATAGCTGCAGGGGATGATCTGGTGGAGGTGACTCAAGTACAGTTTTTAGGTGGAGGTGGGGTAAACTTCCCTGAATAAATGAGTTTTCAAGGATTGCCTTAAGGCAGACAGGGTAGGAGCTGACCTGACATACTGGGGTAAGGAGTTCTAGAGGATGGGAGAGGTTCTGGAGCAGTCTTGGAGGTGAGTATGGGAGGAGGTGACAAGGAAGCTAGAGAGTAAGGTGTCTTGGGAGCAGTGGTGAGGACAATTTGGGCAATATCTGCAGATGAGGTCAGTAATGTAGCTGGAGGCAGGGGTGGACTGACCATTTGGAAACTCGGGCACTGCCCGAGGGCCCGGGGTCAGTAGGGGGCCCCATGAGATTCCCCTGGTACCTTTTCATAGGCTTTTTTGAGTTTGGGCAAGGACACAGGGGCCCATGGTCCCCTATTGCCCTTGGGCCCCATGAGTTGTCAGTCCGCCCCTGGCTGGGGGACAGTGTTGTGGATGGCTTTATTCATTGTGGTTAGTATTTTGAAATCCTTAGACTGGATTCATGAGCCAGGGCAGCTAAAATGCAGCATATATACATAATATATGCATAATGGCACATTTGAAAATTGAGCAAATGCAGGACATGGGGTGAAGGGGAAATGCAATAATTGTCACCAGTGATGAACAGATTAACTAAAAGACCCCTGTGCAAGACCATTTTTTTCATCCCTCATACAGTTACTGATCAAGGAAAATGTATTCAATGTGTATCTATTTTCAGGTAGATAGAGATGAGCCATGTTCTGGTTTATGTGACAGTGATTGAAATCCCAGCACCTGTCTGACTCACATCTATTAAAAAGGGGCCTCTAAGTCCCAGAGGGCCCATGTGCACCCACACATTCGGTACACTGTGTCTTCTCCTAATTGTTACTAGGGATGAGCTTAGGTGTGGTAAGATCCTAGTCTGAACTACCCTGAGCGATGCCAGTGGGAATCTGTCACTGTACTTGGCCAATCACACCAATGCTTTGGATTCTTATGATTGACACAGTACAGGTGACAGCTTTCTGGTGAGATTACTCATGGTTTGAACCAGGATCTGAATGCACTTGAGCTTATCCCTGATTGTGACTAAAACTGGAAGTGGGGGAACCATACAATGCTTGATCCTTTCACAACAAAACAAGACAGTACCACTCAACATGCCCCAGTGTGCCACTCTGATCAGCTCAACCCCTGGCTGCCAGGTGCTGGTTTGGCTTGATAAGGCTTGTCAAGCTCACTCTCCCGTCTCCAACAAAATGTCACCTCAATGCATGCCACCAGTCGCAAGTATATTAAAATAGCATCAGCCTGGGCTCCGCTCATGGGAGAACCCTCTTTAACACGTTTCATTTGATTTGGAACTTACATAGTTAGCCTGGCTGAAAAAATACAAAAGTCTATCCTGTTCAACCATTAAAAAAAAAAGTTATAATCCTATACCCACAGTTGATCCAGAGGAAGGCAAAAAAAAACAGCAAAGCATGATCCAATTTGCTCCTGCAGGGAAAAAAATTCCTTCCTGATCCCCCGAGAGGCAATCGGATATTCCCTGGATCCACTTTACCTATAAATGTTAGTATCCAGTTATATTCTGTGTATATAAGAAAGAATCCAGGCCTTTTTTAAAGCAATCCACTGAGCTGGCCAGAACCAACTCTTGAGGGAGTTTATTCCACATTTTCACAGCTCTTTCTGTGAAGAAACCTTTCCGTGTTTGGAGATTAAATTTCTTTTCCTCCAGACGTAAAGAGTGCCCCCTTGTCCTCTGTGATGACCTCAGGGTGAATAACTCTACACCGAATTCACTATATGAACCACTGATGTATTTATACATGTTGATCATATCGCCCCTTAATCTCCTCTTCTCAATAGAGAATAACTTCAGTTCCTCTAATCTTTCCTCATAGCTGAGCTCCTCCATGCCTCCTATTAATCCCACTTAATTGATTAAGCCCCAGATCTGCACAGGAACATGCAGAGCTGCACCAGGTTTTGCACTATTCTGTTTTAGTAAATCAACCCCTATGATTTATAAAACTAAATATTATGTTTACACTTTACGGAAACCTGTCAAACACATAGGCTGCCAGTGTTGATCTCTCCTTTTAGAATGGTAGTAACCAGGGGCGGACTGACAACTCATGGTGCCCCGGGCAATAGGGGATCATGGGGCCCCTGTATCCTTGCCCAAACTCAAAAAAGCCTATGAAAAAGGTACCAGGGGCATCTCATGGGGCCCCCTACTGACCCCGGGCCCTCGGGCAGTGCCCCAGTTTCCAAATGGTCAGTCCACCCCTGGTAGTAACCCAGCTGCTATGCTTATACGTTTGGCTTTTATACTAACCTGACCTGGAAATAGAAATAAGAAATTTTGACTTTTTTCTACATCTTACTTACTCCATGCTTCATCAGTGACTAAAGAGAATTAGGATCAAACATCGTCAAGGAACTATCATTTTCTGAAGGAGGCCAGAAATGGTAGCTGTGCTGTATTTGGGTATAAATGTATAATTTCCACAAAGGTATCTTGGTGTGCTTACACACTTTTTCAAATGCGATAACTCTCAGAAAGCTATAGAAATTATGATTCAAAATACTTATAATATTATATCTAATAAATTATTATTAGTAGTAAAAAAAACATTACACAGAAATTAAAAAATAAATAAGTAGAATTCAAACCCTGTAGATTGCTAGTGGATGTGACATTAATTTGTAATCTGTATATAGTGTGTGTATGTATGTATATGCTATATATATACACACCTGTGTTGTACTACTTGAACCTGTATTGCACTACTTGCATCTCACTCTAACACTGACTAGTGTATATGCATTGTGATAGTTTCTTGATGATGTTTTATCCTAATTCTCTTTAGTCACTGATCCAAAACAATCATGAAGCAGGTGAGATGTAGCAAAAAGTCAAAATTTCTTCTATTTTCAGGGTTAGTATTAAAGCCAAAAGTATCAGCACAGCAGCCAAGTTACTGCCATCCTAAAAGGAGAGGTCAACACTGGCAGCCTATGTGTTTGACAGGTTTCCCTGAAGTGTATGTAATCCCAATATTTTATTTTTTCTATGTGTTTGTTCACATATATGTATTTTATAAATCATATGGGTTGATTTACTAAAACTGAGTAGTGCAAAACCTGGTGCAGCTCTATATGATCCTGTGCAGATTTGGTGCTTAATCAAGTAAGTACCAACTCAAGTGAAACACTTTAAAGGGGGATATTGTGTGTCTCCTGCATGTTTTTCAATGGCACCTGGCAATGTTACAGGTCTGGATCTGTATAGTTGTACACCACTTTAATCATTCTTTACTGGGTTATTTAGCTCTTAAAAATCCTTGATCAACATGCTTTGCATATAGGGGAGGATCATAGGGAAATATGGTCTCCATTGTAGGGTCTCTAAATATCATAAAAACCCAGGTGGTGACAGCTACCAGTTGTGGGTAGAATTTATCTTTGAAAGAAAGGTCAAATGGGGTCAAGTGTCACTTCTTTCTAATATTGAACCAAAGCATCATACTACCCTTGATTTCTCAGATTTTCATGAGGATGTAATACGATGTCCTTTTCTGTTTACTTCACTTGTTGCATTGTTTATGTCCCTGTTTTTCTGTACTAAACCTTGTGGACAGCCTTCCCAGAAGAGCTGCAGCTGTTATTGGTGTCCCAATACTTTTGGCAATATAGTGTGTGTGTTTATATATATATATATTTATATGTATTGTGATAGGCAGCCAGAAAAACTATGGGTTTTATCCAGGATGGAAGATATATTTGCCCCAGGTTTAAGCAATACAGACATTTTTTTCCTTTTTGTGCCTTGTGGTGAGCCTGTTTGTAAATATTGTAATTTTCTTTGTAAAAGCCAAGTGTCTGGGCTACAGTAGGCTATTTCAGGACAAATAGTTGGATTCCTGTGTTTGCAGTTAGATGCCCAATGTGACAAGAGTTTATTTTCTGTTTTTGTTTATTTGGCTGTTTTGATACCTGCACTCCACAATTGTAGTTCACCAAGATCCTGCTGTCTTGCTATGCCTTTTTCACCGTGCCAAGACTCCTCCAGGGAGTCAAGCACAACCCGCCACTGAGCTAATGCCTCAGAAAAGAAAAAAAAATATATATATATATGTGTGTGTGTACATTATATTGCCAAAAGTATTGGTACACCCCTCCAAATTATTGGATTCATTGATCACCTCCGTGGCCACAGGTGTATAAAATCAAGCACCTAGGCATGCAGACTGCTTCTACAAACATTTGTGAAATAATGGAGCTCTCAGGAGCTCAGTGAATTCAAGCATGGTACTGTGATAGGTTGCCACCTGTGCAATAAGTCCATCTGTGAAATGTCCCTGCTGCTACATATTCCACGGTCAAGTGTTAGTGGTATTATAACAAATTGGAAGCAACTGGGAACAGCAACACAGCCACGTAAAATGACAGAGCAGGGTCAGCGCATGCTGAAGCCTACAGTGCGCAGAAGTGGCCAACTGTCTGCAGAGTCAATAGCTAAACACTTCTAAACTTCATGTGGTCTTCAGATTAGCACAACAACAGTGCATAGAGAGTTTCTTGGAATGGGTTTCTATGGCCGAGCAGCTGCAGCCTTATACCACCAAGTGCAATGCAAAGCGGTGGATACAGTGGTGTAAAGCACGCCGCCACTGGATTCAGATGTTTTCTCTGGAGTGACGAATCATGCTTCTCTGTCTGGCAATCTGATGGACGTGTCTGGGTTTGGTGGTTGCCAGGAGAATGGTACTTGCCTGACTGCATTGCACCAAGTGTGCAGTTTGGTGGAAGGGGGGATTATGATGTGGGGTTGTTTTTCATGTGTTGAGATTGGCCCCTTAGTTCCAGTGAATGGAACTCTTAAGGAGTCCTGACCTCAACCCGATAGAACATCTTTGGGATGAATTAGTGTGGAGATTGTAAGCCAGGCCTTGTTGTCTGACATCAGTCCCTGACCTCACAAATGCGCTTTTGGAAAAATGGTCAAACATTCCCATAGACACTCCTAAACCTTGTGGACAGCCTTCCCAGAAGAGTTGAAGCTGTTATAGCTGCAAAGGGTGGGCCAACTCAATATTGAACCCTACGGACTAAGACGGGGATGCCATTAAAGTTCATGTGCGTTTAAAGGCAGATGTCCCAAAGGCAATATAGTGTGTGTGTATATATATATATATATATATATATATATATATATATATATATATATATACATAAACAATTAATGTATGGTGATTACTGTTAATGATTATAGAACTGTTACAATAATGGCCAGTTAAATCTAAGCATGAATAAATGCAGAAGCAAAGGCTGTCATTGAAAACTGTGTATTAAAATGATCAGTAGATCTAAAGATAAGAGTAGCTGGAGTTATATGCATATATAAGTATTGACTTTTCATGTAAAATTCAAACTTGACCCAACCCCCGCTCTGAACATCCCTAAACTTCAAGATTTCATTATCACTTTAATCACTTTAGCTGCCCATATGAATTTACTAATCATTTTGATATGCAGTTTGTACTAAAGGTAACCTGTAATTGCATATTTTTTTCATCATATATATTTTAAATTGCTTAGGTTTGTTTATTTTTTTTTTTTTTTTTCTTTTAAACATTTTTTTTGCCATACAAGAATGTATCAGATTACGTACATGGCACATATCAGAGCTATACATTGGATATAACAAGGGTCCATAGTTAAATGTGAATCACAGAAATGACCAGTGTAGAGATTCAAATAATAAACTGTGGAGCTAAAACAGCTATCAGTATTTAACTCAAGTCTAGAAACAGGTTCACTTTCAATGGTATTACCATTTGCTAATGATATTAGTTAATTAATTGCAAGTTTTGTTTTTTTAGCCCACATCTCAAGTTCAACAATATCACCCTGATTTCCACCCATGGCCTTCCTGGAAACAACTCCTCTGGCACTTATACCAACACAGAATTTTTATCCAGCAGGTAAGTATGAAATTAAGTAGACCAGGGACTCATTACAAATGGAGAGGTGTCTGGTTTTACATAAAATCCAGGGATTCTTATATTGCAATAGATATTCAAGCTAGTCAACAGTGTCAAAGTGATCCCTCTCTGACTAGTCCCTACTCTACTGTGTAAAATATCAAATACTTACTTGGTGATAGCATATTTTAATGGACATATCCAAGCAAAAATCAAAAAAGTGAGCACTGAAATAAAAGCAGCTAGCACCAGAGAAAGTGACAATGAATCTCAATAGGCAAACTATGAACATGAAGTGCAGTGCATAAAACAAATATAGTGAATATGTAATAAATATGAAAATGAATATATATCAGTGCAATCGGTATAATATAATATGTAAAGTCCTTCCAATATCAATCGGGGTGTAAAAAAAAAAACAAATAAAATGCTGAAAAAAATTCAAAACGCGTCAAAAACACGAAATGCACAAAGCACTGCAAAAATGGATCAAAAGTAAACTGCACTGGTGTAAACCCCGGCCTAACGGGTACATGGACAGCAATAAAAACCTGACAGGTGTCTTAATCTCTCTTCACTTGAGGAGCTCATCATAGGCTACAGGAGAAAGTACACGCTGTGACCTTAACTGATTCCAGAATCCCATGGACACTATCCCTAAAATAGTTTATGGGAAGCCATTGAGATTAGGCCAAACTAATTTCTTAGCAGAACAAAATTTGTGCACTTGTCAGCATTTGTGTAAAATCAGTGATAGAATGTAACAGCTAAAGGGTTTTCTGTTTCTATGAAAGCCATCAGAAATCAGTAGGAATAGGAACAATTTCTGCATGTGTGCTTATTTGAGATATTGACTGGTTTATTTCATGGCTGTCAGTTATTCCACACAGAGTGGAATTATGAACAAGCTCTTGCTATAGGCTTTTGGAACACTCAGTGAAGACAACAGGCTTAAGCCACTAGAGGCCCTTCACTATATCAGCAGATGTCTAATTAATGCCTGCTGTCAGCTGCTAAAATGTCATTTACGGCTTTTCTCTCTTCCCAGCCACTGTTATAATGATAAAGATTACGCACTGATGTCACTTCGATCCTGGGTTAATGTTGTGGTTGGTAAAATGACTGGCATAGACAGAGCTGCCAAGTTTGTGATTGTTTCCAATGACAGAAAAGTGCCTTATGACCATCTCATTCTTTGTACTGGGCAACAATACCAGGTAAGACACAGCTTTCGATCATGGAACTGTATGTATTTCACTGTGCTCTGACATTTGGCCTAACGCTATATTATAGCCAATAAAAGCCTTTCTTTTTTAATCCAGAGCTTGAGTTTGAACTTCGCTGTGTGGCATTCACTGCTCCATAACCACTATTTTACTTTTCAATGGTTTTTATTGAATAGTTTTACAAAGGAAAAAAAAACATAAGTAAAACAAGCAATATCAATGAACAATGTTCCATCATATGTACTGAAAGAAATACAAAAACAACAAATTCTGGCGCAACAATTGGCAGTTAAGACAAGACATAAATCGTGACCAATTCAAGGTCAAGTATATCTCACCTTGCCAGCACAGAATATACAAAGTAGAGCAATACAAAAATAGTAAAAAGAACAAATGAAAGAGTTGAAAGGAAAATCCAGATGAGGGTCGTTAAGGCACAGAGAGGTAGTGGATCCACGGGTTCCATGTGTTATCGAATTTCTTCGAGTTATTGTGTAGGATACAGGTGAGTTTGTCATTAATCATGATCCAATTAAGTTTCTTTTTAACATAATCAAGTGGAGTGACCGATTGCCTCCAGTGTCTAGTTATAGTAATTCTCGCTGCCAGAAACATATAGGAAATCAATTTATGTGATTTCTTGGGAAGATTATCTGGAAATTTGTGAAAGAGCACTGTCTCCGGGGATCTGGGAATATTTATACCCGTCACTGAGTTTACCAAGTTGAACATTCAAATCCAAAATCTAGTTACAAGTGGGCACTGCCACCCAGTGTGAAACATTGACCCAACCTGGCCACAACGCCAAAAACACATCGCAGAGGTAGATGGATGCATCTTTGCAATCTGGGTGGGTGCCAGATACCATCTCAACAAAGTTTTATAATTAGCTTCAATTAAAGTAGTATTGATAGAAATTTTGGACAATGTCAAGGTGATATCTTGCCAATCTGATAATTCATAATTGACAGTTAAATCTTTTTCCCAGTGTTCCATGTAAGGGAGTTCACAATTTGGGTCAGTTAGGAGAGCATATATTGCAGAGACCCAGCCTCTTGGGGTATCCCTATTCCTACAAGAGAGTTCAAAGGTGATGAGCAAAAGTGACTCGTCCAATAAAGCGAGCTTTGAGCAGAGAAATTAGACAATCTGGTTGTATTGAAAGATTTCAGTAGTAGGCATATGTAACTTGTCTTAAAGGTTTGCGGAGAATGTATACAAGCACCATTACGATAATCTCCTATCCACAACAAGCCCTTATTGATCCACTACTGAAAAGGGGCCGGTGTTAATCCAGGCACAAATTCAGGGTTGCAAAAAATTGGATCAATATGCGTATGTGGTGAAGCTAGTGATTTACAGTAACGTACCCTATCCCAAACTGCCAAGGAGAGCGACAAAGTGGGGCACAATATAGAATGACTTAATGGACTTGCAAGCCAAAGTAATGTCCCAATAGCCAATGGGTGACAGAAAAGAGCTTCTACAGAAACCCAATGGGGAGTATGTCCCCCAACCGTGGCTAGTTGGGCGATCTGTGCAGCTTGGAAGTACACATGGAGATTAGGAAGGCCAATACCACCCCGCGAACTAGAAGCATATAGCGTCTTCTGGTTCATCCGAGGCCGTCTGTTATTCCAAATAAAACAAAGAACCTCAGCTTGTAGAAAGCGTAAGTCTTGTTGCGGAATCACTATCGGTAAGGTCCGGAAGTAATATAGTAATCGAGGCAGAAAAATCATTTTGATGGAGTTGACTCTATCAAACCAGGACAAGGAATAGTCAGCTCAACGATGGAGATCGTCCCTAAGTGTTTTAAAGAGGGGAGGGTAATTAGCCTGATAAAGTGTCTCGATAGAATTGGTAAGCTGTACTATTAAGTAGTGTAAAGATTTATTCACCCACTGAAAATCGTAGGAAGTTGTTCATCAGATATGGGTAAAGAAACATTAATGGCAGATGTTTTTCGGGGATTAAGGGAAAGCCCGGTAAGAGTGGAGATTTGGCGTAATGATTATAATAAATTTGGAATAGTTGTCAAAGGAGAAGTAATATACATAAGAACGTCATCAGCAAATAGGGCACATTTATGTTCCTGTTGGCCGCAACAGATGCCATGGATTTGGGGATGAGACCGAATTGCTATTGCCAAGGGTTCAATTGCTAACACAAAAAGCAGAGGGGAAAGTGGACAGCCCTGTCTAGCCCCTCTGCGGATAGGGAACACTGAGGATTTGTAACCTTTGATGGAGACCTGGGCCAAGGGATTAGCATATAGCGAATGTAACAGAGCAAGAGACTTCGGGCCAAAGCCAAATGCCTGCAGGGTAGTAAATAAATATTCCCAGGTCAGACTATCAAAGGCCTTATGAAGGTCCAGAGAAAGAAGTAAGAGAGCCCTAGAGAGAGGAGCATCCCAATTGGAACGGGCAGCTGATATCAGGGTAATAGATCTACGAATCTGGTCCAACATTTGATGACCCGATATAAATCCTGACTGATCTTTATGTATATATTGTGCCAGAAAGGAATTAAGGCGCACAGCTAGGAGTCTCATTACAATTTTCAGGTCGCAATTAATTAATGAAATAGGACGATAATTATGAACATCAGTGGAATCTTTATTGGGTTTAGGAATGACATTAATATATGCCTTATCATCTAAACGGACCACATCTTCCTCTCGCAATGAATTAAAGTACAGTGTCATACGAGGAAGTAAATGTTCACAAAACGTTTTGTAGTACTGGTTGGGAGGCCGTCAGGGCCCGGGGATTTATGTAACAGTAGTAATTATGTCCCACGTGAGCTTGTGGCTTTGTTTAGAAGGCGATTTAAGTTTAATTACATGGGATTTATCGAGTATATGGTCTAAAGCCAAATTGGAGTCCCCTGCCAAAATCACATCCCCCTCTAGTTCTTTAAACAGAGACTTGAAAAGAGAACGGAAAAAGGTCACCTGGTTCATATTGGGGGCATAGTAAATAAGAAAAGACACCATATTACCCCCTAAATGACCCTTCACCAGGATGTATCGTTGCTTCCTATCCCTTAAAACTTTAGTTTTTGTAAAGGATAGCCGTTTAGAAAAGTAGAACGCCTCCCATCTATTTTTTTTTGGAGGCATTAGCGAAAAAACAAGTCGGAAAATCTCTATGAATATATCTGGGAGTAAAGGAAGAGGAAAAATGCGTTTCCTGCAAGGCCACTATATCGACTCCCAGAGACATATAATGGGAGAAACTTATGAGTTGCTTAGAAAGGGAGCCCAACCCTTGGACATTATGAGAGAGCAATCAGATAATGGCAGAGCATTGTTTTTGGGTAGACATGGGAAGCAAGTGGCGAGGTCACTATCAGACAAACCCACCCATCCATATAGAATGTCAAGTATCCCAAGATAGGACAAAATTCCCAGATTGACCCTCAGACAAGAAAAATATAAAAAGCTAGGAAAAGGAAAAAAGATAAAGGAGAGGAACCAAGGACGCCAAGGCCGAAGGAAGGCCCGCATCCAAGAACAGATTGATTACCAATATGTAACGTAATATAACAAAATACCAATATCAGTCAAGGACTGAAAGAGTCTTCACAAAGTCAAACAATGGGGAGAATCTTTTAAATAGGGAGTATGTATAGACTTTTCCTTGTGCCCCAGGGTCCACATGTAACATCCGTAAAATCTTTAAAGCGACCAGAGCATTTCACTAAAATACATCAACCAGAATCATAAACCAGTTGCGCACACACAGGGGCCAATGCCCCACAACGGGGCCACTGAGAGGCCTCCGTTAGAATTTAACAAACATTAATAAACCAAAACTTCAAGGCAACCGATCTGGTGTTGCAGCAGTGGATTTCTTCCTGGAGGCCGGAGACCACAGAGGTGATGGGGGGGGTCCATTAGTTTTAGACACAATCCGGGAGGAGGGACTAAGGGAGATAAAACCCAAATTCAACAGAAGTCTTTCCACCTCACAGAACGTAGAGAAGGAGTAGGATTTGCCATGATAAAGAAATTGCAGACAAAACGGATAGTTCCATCGATAGTAAATATCCCGCTGGATCTTTTGGATGGTAGCCTGAGAGATGTCTGCGAAGACTTGAATCTGGTGTCACTCAACTTCTAGATCTGGATGTTTTCTAGCATAACGCATCACTGACTCTTTGACCCTGAAAAAATGAGGCTTCACTATTATGTCCCGAGGAGGGCCGTCCGGCTGCAAAGGGACCGAGGCCATGTGGATTTGATCTATTTCCAAATGAATGTCATCAATTGTTGGAAGCGCTGCATGGATGAGAGAGCGGGCAATGGGTTCAATATCCTTTACCGTTTCAGGGAGCCCTCTAATTCTGAAATTACCTCACCTGACACCATTCTCAAGATCATCTATTTTATTGTAATCTTCATCTAAGCGATCCTGTAAGTCGACAATCAAGCTAGAGTTTTGAGCCACTCTGTGGACTGTATCGTTGACTTTAGATTCAATTTTCTTGAGGCTATCACCCAATTCCCGAAAGTCTTGTTGCAGGTCGGAGGCCAGTTTAGTGGTAGCTTTGTCCAATTCCCGCTGCAATAAATCAGCAAAACGTGCAATAAGTATGGAATCCCCCGAAAATATATAATTTTTTGGAGGTTTTAAGTAATTTTCTAGCATAAAAATGCAGATCTTAACATGTGTGTGTGAAAGATTAAACATTTGCCTGGACTTTAGGTGGTTAAGTATTTCCTGGTAACAAGTAACTGAAACTCAACCATTGAACTGCCAAATCTACCATGAAAACAGTGTAATTTTCTTTAAGTGAAACTGGTCTTTATAACTCCCTTACCCTAACCACAAGTATGAAATACTTTCCTTTAGCTCTAGGGTCTTCATCCAATTTGAATGATTGTCCATCTTCTGCTCCATGGTATGAATAAAGCAGAACTTTTGGTGTAATGCAAAACAGCACAGTGCTTTTTTGGCTTTCCATTGATTAGATTTGAGACATCAAGCCACAATTTGGAGTTTGTGGAAGAAAATGAACTCTCTTGCGCTCTGTGACCCAACCCGGGTAGGTAGATGGAACCAGGACTAGAAAGTTTCTACCACCAGTGCATATGGGGTTGTGCAGCTTCAAACAAGGCTGGGGAAGCCCGACCAATACTGTGAAGCGAAAACAAACAAAGAGCGCACCAACCTTGCGCATTACCTCAGTAAGCCAAAATTTATTAGTTACAGAATAATACTCACAAACAATGAAGTATATCAAGCATGTAAGTCTTCAAAGGGACTAGGGATAAAAGCAACCTGTGCGAGTCAAATCATAGGAGTGGACACTCAGGGTACAGCTATCTGTAAGAAGAATGTAGATGATAGCTGTACCCTGAGTGTCCCTTTGAGGACTTATATGCTTGATATACTTCATTGTTTGTGAGTATTATTCTGTAACTAATAAATTTTGGCTTACTGAGGTAATGCGCAAGGTTGGTGCGCTTTTTGTTTGTTTTCGCTTCACAATTAGGAGTTTGTTTCAGGTACTTATATAGTGCCATAATTTTACTTATATATTGTACATTCACATCAGCCCCTAAAGGAGCATACAATCTAAAGTCCCTAACTCACATTCATACATATACTAGGGCCAATTTAGACAGGAGCCAATTAACCTACCAGCATGTCTTTGGAAAGTGGGAGGAAAACAGAGTACCCAGAGGAAACCCATGCAGGCACAGGGAGAACATGTAAACTCCAGGCAGGTGGTGCCATGGCTGGGATTTGAACCAATGACCCTAGTGCTGCAAGGTGGAAGTGCTAACCACTTAGCCACTGAGCTGCCCATAATGAATTAAGAAAACATTGGTGTTTATTTACTAAAGCTGGTTCACTCAGAATCTCAGGCACTTCTGCATAGAAACCAACCAGCTTACAGGTTTTATTTCTAAAGCTTGATTGAAATAGCTGAAATTAGAAGCTGAATGACTATCATGCACTGGTGCACAAGATTCTGAGTGAACCTGTATAGTAAATAAACCCCATTGTTTGGCCTTAGGCAGACCCAACTTTGCCAGTAATGTCGGTTCAAGTGTATCTAAATGCCAGTACAAATAATTTAATATATTGCAACTTAGATTTGGTGGCTACATTGGGCAGCACAGTGGCTAAATGGTTAGCACTTCCACCTGGCAGTACTAGGGTCGTTGGTTCGAACCCCAACCATGGCACCACCTGCCTGGAGTTTGCATGTTCTCCCTGTCCCTGCATGGGTTTCCTCAGGGTACTCCAGTTTCCACCCACACTCCAAAGACATGCTGGTAGGTGAATTGATTCCTGTCCAAATTGGCCCTAGTATGCATGAATGTAAGTTAGGGAGCTTAGATTGTACGCCTGTTGAGGGTTAGGGACTGATGTGAATGTACAATATATATGTAAAGCGCTGTGTAAAATTGACGGCGCTATATAAGTAACTGAAATAATAATACATTAATTTTCTTTTATGCAGTCAAGAATGTTTTAGCAAGTACAGAAAATACCCGTTGATCTTTCCAGAAATGCCACGTACATGCCAGTTGCTGTAAGCTGAAAAGACTACTAATCCCATCAGACACCATGTAATAGATGTGAAAGAAATCATGTTTGAAATCCAGCCTGTGTGACAACAATGATTGCCTTCATGCATTCAGTGAAAAAGGGAGTGTAACTGAACAGAAACTATGTAATTCGCAAGTTCGCCAGGTGAAAATAAAGGGAAAAAGGTCTAACAAAAGAAATCTAATTCTGCCACCAGGACTGGTAAACTACAATATATTACATTTGTGTATTGTGAACCATAGTCCAATATCTTTGTATAACAGGATAGGATTACAATTTGTAGGCAAGTACTTCAGGGAATCCAAAATTGTGCCAGGAGAGATGAGTTATTTGAAAACAGGCACAAACCTTTGATGGTGTATAGTACCATTTGATCAAAATTCTGTTAAACCATATTAAAGTGGTTGTACAGACAGAAGGTTTTTTTTTTATCTTACTGCATTCTATACATACATTCTGCATGCAGCTTCACCCACAGCCCCCACTAAATACATACAGTACCTAGGTCCTATCCTGATCCAGCAATGTGCACGAGAGCCAAGCCTCTCTCAGCTCTCCTGCTCTTTATTGACTCTGCTACAGCAGCCACAGCCATTGGCTCCCACTGCTGCAATCAGAGCTAGTGAGGAGGGAGTGGGGGGTGGGGCAGAGCCCTGCTCTGTGTGTCTTATGGACACACAGAGCAGGGCTTGGGAGCCAGCATGCACAAGTGCAAGTGGCTTGCTGTCGGGGCGCTCGGTGGGTGGGGAGGAGCCAGGACCTCCGACGGGGGATCTGAGAAAGGGGAAGGATCAGCGTTGTTCTGTGCAAAACCATTGCACAAAGCAGGGAAGTATTACATGCTTGTTGTTTTAAGACAAATACATCAGAAGCTTTAATATTACTTTGAGGACATTCTTTGGCCTTAAAATCAACTTCTTGCATCGCAAGCCTCTGTAATGTAAGCAGGCAGCTAGCAGGAAAGAAGACCCTGTCAATCATTCCTGCCAGAGCCTTCCTGCAATCTCATGCCAATTGTCACGTGGGGTCGAAAAAAGGGGGAGTGGCTTCAGTTAATGTGCTGAAGCCTCCCCATAAGTCCATTAAAACAGCCACATGGGGTGGCTTCCAGAGCAAAAAGGAGGATATGTGAACTGCTTTCTGACAGGGATCTGCCAGAGCATGTGGCAATGTGGCATGTGTGTGGCAATGGAAGGTACAGAGGATCTGTTGCTAATGAGCTGCGACTGAGAATAAGAAAGTCAAGTGAAACAGCAGGATCAGCCACTAAGATTTCAAATATGCAGGATGGAAAGGTTATGAAGCAGGGAGACACCATACTCCCATTGCCCTCCTGAAGATTTACCCTCCTTCCTGACCAGGCCATTTTTTGCGTTTCGGCGCTGCGTTACTTTAGCTGACAATTGCACGGTCATGCAATGCTGCACCCAAATTAAATGTATGTCCTTTTTCCCCACAAATTGAGCTTTCTTTTGGTGGTGGTATTTGATTGTCTGTGCATTTTTAATTGTTTGTGCTATAAAAAAAAAAGACTGACAATTTTGAGAAAAAAACAATATTAACTTTTTGCTATTAAACATGTCCAGTAAAAAAATTAAAAAAATTTAATTTCGTCATAAATTTGGGCCAAAATGTATTCTGCTACAAGTCTTTGCTAAAAAAAAAATCCTAATATGTGTAAATTAATTGGTTTACGTGAAAGTTATAGCAGCGGTATAGATACTGGAATTTTTTTTTTACTAGTAAAGGCGGTGATCAGCGACTTATAATGGGGCTGCGGCAGGCATTCTGACACTGGGGGAACTGACTTGGTGTCACTGACATCCCCAGTGACACCAATACAGTGATGAGTGCTAAAAAAAAAAGCACTGACACTGTAGGAAGGGGTTAACATGAGGGGCGCTCAAAGGGTTAACTGTGTGCAGGGAGTGTTTTACATAGGGGGCTGTGTCAGTGTGCTTCACTGTAAGCACACTGCTTTGGATGGCTGTGCTGTGCACAGCCATCCAAAGCAGTGTGCCCGAACTGACATGGAGGAGAACTGTTAGTAAAAAAAACAGTTTTCCTCACCGTCGGAGATCGTTGGAAATCACCGGGCACCGGCGAGTAATCACCAGTGGAGACCCGGTGATTGACGGCCGCAAATGACGTGATTTTGCACACTCGTGCCACCCTGTAGGAGTATTTCTGCTATAGGGTGGACGGGAAGCGGTTAATGATATGACACTGAAAAATATTTGGGTTTACTGGCACTATAACAATAGACAGCTGGGCAGTTGCAGCCTACAAAAAGGCACAAGTTGTCATTCTATAATAGGAAATAAAGGGCTGTGTGTATTTCTTACAGATCAATGGGTATATTTCCATACTTGTAAGGTCATTCATTTTGAATAGCACCCCAATGCACTGTTACAGAAACTAGCATATCACATCTGCTTCCTTATTCAGTGTGGCATACTCAATACAGTGGGCTAGCACATGTGCATTCATTCAACAGATACTTTACCTGGGCCCACTAAAAAATAAAAATGGGATTTGGAGAGACAGAAATTAGCAAGTCAGCAACATTTTCACAGGTTTGTGATATTTAAAAATGCAGTAAATGCAATTGTAATTCAGAACATCAAACATGTTTATTGTGACCCTATGCTAATGGAGATAGAGTTTGACTTAATTTATTATCAAACTCACCTTGCGCTTAGGAAAAAAAATGTCAATAATACATATACACTACTACATAAATACATAAATACTTCTATACATAATTTCATTATAATGCTTAGTTTGAATCCACAAATCCATGAGAGCACTAGTACATCACTCTTTCAAACCTTGGCTTGCCTGAATGGCTCAATATACATGTTCTGGAATTTCTATCCATAGGCAACTCCTATATTGATTAGTGGTTCCAAATTAAAAACTACTGCAGTAGGGAACAGGCACAAAAAGATACACTCACCATCTTTCCAAATAACTTTTCTGTTTATTTGGAACATTTGAAGTTTTTTATACACATGATTACAAATGTACCCGTATGGTAACAAGGCAGGTTATTTCTAATCATGACTTGAAGGACTGCAAACATGCAATGAAAACATTATTAAAGCCTTGTGCACAATGAGTGCAGTGTACAATACATAGGCAAAGCATACAAAATAGAATACAATTTTATACAGAATTTACAAATTTCCTTTGCAGTCTGTAAAAGAAAAGAACATCCGCCAATGGTATAGTATGCTAAAAACACTTCTCTATTCAATTCAAATAACACTCACAATGCAAGAAGACAAAACACTCATCTCATCTTTAGTGACATCAAATGTATAGGGCAGAGTGCTACCATCCTCCTCTCACCCTCTCTGGGCCTCACCAACCCTCCAGTTTGCCACTTCTGGTTGCTGCGTAGCCATGCCCCAACGCATTTTATCCTTCTGACTTCAACTTATGGTTTCACTACCTGTGATGAAGTCGGAAGGACAAAACGCATTAGTTTGTGGCTGTGCGAAGTGACATCAAAGCCAGAACTGGCGCTCAGTGCTATACATGTGATGTCACTATTGATGAGTCTTTTTTCTTCTTCGTTTTGCATTGTGAGTGGTATTTAAATTGAATAAAGAAATGTTTTTAGCATACAATATCATTGGGGTCTATTCTTTTCCTTTACATGTATATTGAGCCATTCAGACAAGCTAAGGTTTGAAGGAGTGATGTATCAATATCTCCATGGATTTGTGGATTCACATTTAGCCACATTTATGCCAATCATGTACATGAGAGGTATAGAGATCTGGTGATTGTCTATCAAGGTGGAGAGGTTCTTCACAGTAACAAATGGTGATCCCAAAAGATATTTAAGAAGACATTTGGTTGCTTTTGCACTTTGTTTGGACTTTCTTGGACTTTTTGGGCTTCACTTTTGTCATGCTGCTTGAAAATTTCAAGGCTTTGCACTTTCATTTTTTATATATTTTCTGGCATACATTTTATTAATATTCTTATTTATTTTACATTTTTTTCTTCATTGGTGGGAGTGTTTAGGTCTGATCAATGGAGACCTAATCCTGCCACCCCATGCAGCTCTGTAGTAGCAGATCACCTCTAATAGTGTTGTTTTGCTGCCTGCAATCAGCCAGCAATAACTCACTATAGCAGTGATCTATTGCTGCAGAGGGAGGTAAAACAGAGTTGCTTCAGCTCTGCTGTGATATTACCTCTGGTGTAAACACAATGTGGAAGCCCTGTTTCGCATTGTGTTTACAATGCTGAAAACTGGTGGTTCCAGCATTATAGCCTGTTGGAGTCGCTGCCACTCAGCCTTCTGTCCACTGTGCCCCAGACCTGATTAGGTGTCTTGAGCACAGCAAGCTGTCTGCACCCATGGGCTGCATTTTTGATACCAGGGCCATAGCAAACTATTTTTTAAAAATCTGCAGCATTGCTATTCAAGAAGAAAACCTACAGCGTGTGTTACAATGGTTGGTGGTTGCACTGTGTTATCAGGGGTGACAGTGAAAAAATATGCAGGTCAGATGTTAAAACAATACAATGAGCAAAGTCCACAGGCAAATGGTCTGAGCAGCCAGCACACAACAACATAATAAAGGCAGATGGGTTCAACGGTTACAAAACAGAGCTGCAGTACAGTCCAAATAACGGGAGTGATTCTGAGTAATGCAGACAGAGAGAAGCCAAAAAGAACCTGTTGAAACTTTGGCTGGCCCCTGTCCATCCGAACTCTGTGTTGTAGAGTAATGACACCCTGCTTGACACCTCACGTTTGTGGGGACCTGTATTGCTCCTGCATACCCTTTTGGTGGCGTTGCTCTACCCCCTTACCTCTGAGGCTTCATTAGCAACTTCCTTTCTATTTATAATGTCCCGGACAGTTCAACCTCACAGATGTCTAATTTTTGGATGGAAAGGGCTTTGTTTCATTTTGGCCAGTTGGTGGATGTCAGGCCTAGAATACTGCAGACCTTTCAGGATTTACAGGATGCTTACACCCCTCCCAGGCAGGACTTCTTTAGTTATCTATAAATATGACATTATGTGTAATCTTTTACAACTAACCTCCACTTTTCTAATCAGTCGGAGTTTGAGAGAATTTGTTTAGAAGGCTCATCCTCTAAGGGCATGATTTCCTGCATTTACAAACTTCTCATTATTGACCATACATCGCCCGCGTCTCAGCATGCCTATATGCGAAATCAGGAGCAGGCCTTGGGGGAAGAGCTGCTTCTGTAAATGTGGCAACTTATTTGGTCACAGGCATCCAAGAGCTCTTTTGTACCTTGTACAAGGAAAATCGGTATACAATTTTTCTTTCACTGGTACCAAACCCCAGACCTGTTCCACTCCATATATCCCTCTGCTGACTGCTGTTGCTGGCGATGCAAAAAATACCCAGGCACACTGTACCTTATTTATTGGTCCTGCCATTAATTGTCCCTTATTGGCAGATGGTCCACTGCCTACTCTACTCCATCTTTTGATCCTGGGTTTATTTCAATCCCAAAACCTTCCTCCTTGTTCTCCCACCTCATTCCTTTTCCCAGTTTTCTAAAAAATTTCTTGCGTAGGTGCTGACTGCAACACAATGCATGGTTGCTCTAAAATAGAAGAAACAGGAGCCCTTCTCTTTGTTTGAATTGCACTCTAAGATCTGAGATGTGAAACACATGGAATACCAGACTACCTCGTTATCTGACTCACTGCATACCAATGACTGGGTTTGGGAATTGTGGGACCTTATAGAAGCTCCTCCAGATTGACATATTCCGGGCCATGTTACAGCGTGCATGGATGGTGGCTTCTAATTTGGGTAGGGCTCTGACAAAGGTAGATTCTCTACTTTAGCCTCCCCTTCTTTTTCTTTTTTCCCTCTCTCTTGCCCTCTTGCACTTCTCTATCCTTTCTTTGTGCTTAGTACAATGCCTTTTGATATGATTTTCTGTACTGTAGTATGGATAGGATCTAGTTAAGCTAATGTAATCCATTTTTTTTCTTCTACTGGAAGTCAGTTTGTTATGCCACCACAGCATTAGGTGATCATATACACTATATTGCCAAAAATATTGGGACACCTGCCTTTACACGTACCTGAACTTTAATGGAATCTCAGTCTTAGTCTGTAGGGTTCAGTATTGAGTTGGCCCAACCTTTGCAGCTATAACAGCTTTAAATCTTCTGGGAAGGCTTTCCACAAGGTTAGGAGTGTGTCTGTGGGAATATTTGACCATTCTTCCAGAAGTGCATTTGTGAGGTCAGGCACTGATGTCGGGTGAGAAGGCCTGGCTTGCAGTCTCCGCGCTAATTCATCCCAAAGGTGCTCTAATGGGTTGAGGTCAGGACCAGTCAAGTTGAACTTGACTGTGCAGGCCAGTCAAGTTCCTCCACCCCAAACTTGCTCATCCATGTCTTTATGGATCTTGCTTTGTGCACTGGTGTGCAGTAATGTCGGAACAGGAAGGGGCCATCTCCAAACTGTTCCAACAAAGTTGAGAATATGAAATTGTCCAAAATGTCTTGGTATGCTGACACCTTAAGAGTTCCCTTCATTGGAAGAGGCCAATCCCAACTCCAGAAAAACAACCCCACACCATAACCCCCCCTCCACCAAACTTGGCACAATGCAGTCTGGCAACTGCCAAACCCGGACACATCCATCAGATTGCCAAACAGAAAAGCGTGATTCGTCACTCCAGAGAACACATCTCCATTGCTGTAGAGTCCAGTGGCGGCATGGAAATCTATTCCATGAAGCTGTCTACTCACTGTTGTGCTAATCTGAAGGCAGACAGTTGTCAACTTCTGTGCGCTTCAGCATGCACTGACCCCATCATTTTACGTGACCTACCACTTCGTGGCTGAGTTGCTGTTTCCAGTTGCTTTCATTTTGCTACCACTAACAGTTGACGATGGAATATTTAGCAGCAAGAAAATTTCATGAATGGACTTATTGCACAGGTGGCAACCTATCACGGTACCACGCTTGAATTCACTGAGCTCCTGAGAGTGACCCATTCTTTCACAAATGTTTGTAGAAGTAGTCTACATGCCTAGGTGCTTGATTTTATACACCTGTGGCCATGGAGGTGATATCACCTGAATCCAATGATTTGAAGGGGTGTCCCAATACTTTTGCCAATATATTGTATTTTGTATCCTGTATTGAGGCCTAATTATTTTATCCCTGCTTCTTCATTTTATTATCTGTGTGCTGATACTTTTTGTCTTTTGCCAATCTGAATGCCTTGTACTTTCTTTATTTTATATTAAAAATCTAATAAAAATTGTCAGTTCTCCAAAAAAAAGGACCTGTTGATCAGGTGCAGACTGAATGTCAAGCAATCTATTCCCCTTTTGAAGAGGCCAGCAGCTTGCAAATACTCAAGCCTGATTGTTATACTGTATTCATGCAATACACAAATATGGCTGCCCATATGTACATAAATAACTATATGCAGAGACATGACTTGTAAACCCTTAACACCGGGTAAGAAAATTTACAAGAAGCCGATCTCTTTTATATGTTTAAAATATAAAGTCAATTTTTTTCTCTATAAGTCTGCATTTTGTAGCATATCTACCCTTGCTGGTTTGATCTCAGCCAGTGGAGGGATGGATAGGTGACATTAAGGCTTTGTACTGAATTACGGCACAACATTTAGAGGAGAAAAACACCATTATTAAACATGCTGTATGTTGTATGACTGAAAAATATTACCAATATATCTTATGTGTCAGTGCAGATTGAATAAACATAGATATGGTTTGCTAGCAACCAAAGTTGCTTAAACAATGTTTTTGATAGCACGTATCATGCTTATTGACCCATTATGTTTGTTTACAGTAGGCTTTTACAGCCTCCAGACATCTGGACTTTTGTGCAAAAGGAACGGCAAGCATGTTTTTCACATAATATAACACAAATAATTATGGAGCATCATGTACAGCCACAAAGCTATTTGTGTGCTTTAGGGTTGTTTTTTTACTGCTGCCTTTGTTATGCTGCCACTGAGCTGACTTAATGCATAACTATGAATGCAAGTGCTGTATCTGCTTCTAACACATTAGATGCCCCAGACGTTGAATTCCCGGAGAAGTAGATGGTTATACAACAACATTCATTAACGGGAACCTGAGACAAACATAGTCTTTACTTCCTACATGCTTTCTTAATGTAGGTTTAAATTTAAACTAGAGCTTCAGATTCGTTTCAGTTGTTCGTATTTTATACATTTTTTACTCCTATTTTTTGTTTAGTTGTGTCCCTATGACAGATTGCTGTTGTGATCCCAGTTCAGGAACATAAATAGCTCCCCTTTTGTACTGCAAAGACAGCAGTTGTTAGCAATGCTGTCAAAATTAATTGAGAACAACCTTTAACGTTGCATGTCTTACCACTTGGTAACAACTACAATGATGTCGCACTGTAGTTGGTCTTCTTCAAAAACACTTCTACAAATTGATGTCCCCTCCTTCAGTCCAATCCTAACATTCTGCCCTCTAAGTCCCCATTCACTCCTGAGCACTTTGTAACTTGAAGCGCCTAAATACTTAGCATCCCAAATTGCATGTGCCTGTTCACACCTGAGCGTGTTGCCTGAAAGGTTGTAGCTCAAAAAATACATGTGCTTCTTTCTAGCATTATGTGATTTTAGCCCCAATGGGGGCACTTGGAAAATGTGCAAACATGCAAACAACATGCAAAACTGCACATGTATTTCCTTAGTAATGGCTTTCCATTGGCTGAAAAGAATTTTTAAAAACTGTTCAAGCCTGAGACACTTGCAAAAATGAGCAAAAACTCATGTACAAAAAAAAATAAAGCCTGCAAATTGACCAAAGATGCTCAGCTCAAGCATAAATGCAATGTAAGGGCTAGTCTACATTTGCATTACCTTTTGCAACTTGGGGAGGGGGGCACTGCGATAAAAACATGGTTCAACTGCCTATTTTACTGCCCCCCCCCCAAACCACAAGTGTAAATTTAGAGTACCTGTGCGCAGTCTGTCTCTCCTAAACTGTCCAGAAAAGAAAGAAGGAATGTATACTATTATTCTCCATATTTCTGAAAAATGAATATAATATTAAATTGATAGTCTGCAGCCAGCTAAAACGGCACAAAAAAAAGCCTTTGCAACCATGATAACAACGCTCTAAGTACAGAACTGGCCAGGCGCAGCATCCTCTGCTCACTTGATTAGCTCACTACCTTTCACAAATCTCTTTACAAGCCTTATTGTCATATTACAGATAACCCCTGGAATAGGAGTCTTGTCTTTGGTGAGATATTTTCAAAGACTCTTCCATACATCAAAGGACTGTAAATTGCAGATTTGTGGTTTGTGACTAAAATTAGATCTGGTGATTGTTGAAAACACAAACCACTAGCGCATTTCATGAAGCGCATAGGAAAGCCTTTGTCAGTATCTCCAGCAAGAAAGCAAATAGGAATCCACAGTAGAGTTTGTTTAAAAAAAAAAAAAACTTTTTAATGTATGTAGTGCACTTGGACGGAATTGATTTTTTTCTCAAAAAACCTAAGACCATATTGAAAGTGTAAAGATTGCACTTCAAATTAAACCCATGTAATGCATATTTGTCTGTAATTAAAGAGATTGGCAAGCTCTAATTTTCCAGGGTTTTCACTGTAAATTGTAGTACATGATTAACCGCTTGCCCTCCTGAGGATTTACCTCCCTTCCTGATCAGGCCATTTTTTGCATTACGGCGCTGCATTACTTTAACTGACAATTGCGCGGTCATGCAACGCTGCACTCAAATGAAATTTATGTCCTTTTTTCCCACAAATTGAGCTTTCTTTCAGTGTTATCTGATCGCCCGTGCGCTTTTTATTTTTTGCGCTATAAAAAAAAATACAATATTTTTGACTTTTTGCTATTAAATATGCCCAGTAAAATAATTTTAAAAATCAAATTTCATCATAAATTTAGGCCAAAATGTATTCTGCTACATGTCTTTGCTAAAAAAAATCCCAATATGCGTAAATGAAATGGTTTACGTGAAGGTTTTAGCGTTTACAAATGGCGGTATAGATAATGGGTTTTTTAATTTCTTTTTACTTGTAATGGTGGCGATCAGCGACTTATAGCGGGACTAGGGCAGTCATTCTGACACCGGGGGAAACTGACCTGGTGTCACTGACATCCCCAGTGACACCAATACAGTGATCAGTGCTTAAAAAAAGTACTAACACTGTACTAATGGCACTGGGCAGGAAGGGGTTAACATGAGGGGCGATCAAAGGGTTAACTGTGTGCAGGTAGAGTTTTACTAGGGGGCTGTGTCAGTGTGCTTGGTGTGCCCGAGCTGACAGGGAGGAGAACTGTTAGCAAACAAAACTGTTCTGCTCCCCATCAAAGATCATCAGAAATCACCAGCACCGGTGAGTAATCTCCGGGCGGGACCCAGTTGACAGCCACGGCTGCGAATGGCGGTGCAGGTAGGGCATGTGCACGGCTCGCACGTGCACTTTATCTGGAAATGCAAAATCACATGTGTATGTATATATATATATATATATATATATATAGATATATAGATATTAGAGATGAGCGAATTATTCAAAAATTCGATTCGGCTGATTCGCCGAATTTGCGGGAGAAATTTGATTCGATGCGAATTTATTCGCCGCGAATTTAACTTATTAAAAGGGTTTCTAGGCTTCAGAGAGCCTTTATATTAGTGCAGAACACTGTACCTTTAATTTAAATGCCCTTGGAGTCTGCTGGGGAAGAGAAATAATACTGTCAGTCAGTATGACATGCAGATGAGTGCCGTCGATCTTAGAATCACCGCACACTTCACTCATTTGGGCAGTCACGGGGCACGACGAAGAAGAAGAAGAAGAATGAAAAGAAGAATGAAAAGAAGAAGAAGAAGAATGAAAAGAAGAAGAAGAAGAATGAAAAGAAGAATGAAAAGAAGAAGAAGAAGAATGAAAAGAAGAAGAAGAAGAATGAAAAGAAGAATGAGAAGAAGAATGAAAAGAAGAAGAAGAAGAATGAAAAGAAGAATGAGAAGAAGAATGAAAAGAAGAATGAAAAGAAGAATGAAAAGAAGAAGAAGAAGAATGAAAAGAAGAATGAAAAGAAGAAGAAGAAGAATGAAAAGAAGAAGAAGAATGAAAAGAAGAAGAAGAAGAATGAAAAGAAGAAGAATGAAAAGAAGAATGAAAAGAAGAAGAAGAAGAATGAAAAGAAGAAGAAGAAGAATGAAAAGAAGAAAAAGAAGAAGAAGAAGAATGAGAAGAAGAAGAATGAAAAGAAGAAGAAGAAGAATGAAAAGAAGAATGAAAAGAAGAAGAAGAAGAATGAAAAGAAGAAGAAGAAGAATGAAAAGAAGAAGAATGAAAAGAAGAAGAAGAAGAATGAAAAGAAGAAGAAGAAGAATGAAAAGAAGAATGAAAAGAAGAAGAAGAAGAATGAAAAGAAGAAGAAGAAGAATGAAAAGAAGAAGAATGAGAAGAAGAAGAATGAAAAGAAGAAGAAGAAGAATGAAAAGAAGAATGAAAAGAAGAAGAAGAAGAATGAAAAGAAGAAGAAGAATGAAAAGAAGAATGAAAAGAAGAAGAAGAAGAATGAAAAGAAGAAGAAGAATGAAAAGAAGAAGAAGAATGAAAAGAAGAAGAATGAAAAGAAGAATGAGAAGAAGAATGAAAAGAAGAATGAAAAGAAGAATGAAAAGAAGAAGAAGAAGAATGAAAAGAAGAAGAAGAAGAATGAAAAGAAGAATGAAAAGAAGAATGAAAAGAAGAAGAAGAATGAAAAGAAGAAGAAGAAGAATGAAAAGAAGAAGCATGAAAAGAAGAAGAAGAATGAAAAGAAGAAGAAGAAGAATGAAAAGAAGAATGAGAAGAAGAATGAAAAGAACAATGAAAAGAAGAATGAAAAGAAGAAGAAGAATGAAAAGAAGAATGAAAAGAAGAAGAAGAAGAATGAAAAGAAGAAGAAGAAGAATGAAAAGAAGAAGAAGAAGAATGAAAAGAAGAATGAAAAGAAGAAGAAGAAGAATGAAAAGAAGAAGAAGAATGAAAAGAAGAATGAAAAGAAGAAGAAGAAGAATGAAAAGAAGAAGAAGAAGAATGAAAAGAAGAATGAAAAGAAGAAGAATGAAAAGAAGAAGAAGAAGAATGAAAAGAAGAAGAATGAAAAGAAGAATGAAAAGAAGAAGAAGAAGAATGAAAAGAAAAAGAAGAAGAATGAAAAGAAGAAGAATGAAAAGAAGAAGAAGAAGAATGAAAAGAAGAAGAAGAAGAATGAAAAGAAGAAGAAGAATGAAAAGAAGAAGTATTCCAGTACAGCAAAAAGTGTATCTGCAGAGAGCTCCGCTATTTCTGACAGTTCTCTGACAGTTCCTTCACATTTACAGCGGTTGAAACATTGTATCTATTTATTTCCGAATAAAAACATCTGTATCCTAAATGGAAACAAATAGATACAATGTTTCAACCGCTGTAAATGAACTGTCAGAACTGTCAGAAATAGCGGAGCTCTCTGCAGTGACACTTTTGCCGGCTGATCGGGAAAAATTTGATTCGTGCACCCGAAGTTTGCTAAAATTCGGATTCGATGCGAATCGAATTTTTCCTGATATTCAAAATGAATTCCACTTCGCCAGGTTCGATTCGCTCATCTCTAATAGATATATATAAAAATGTATATGTGATTTTGCGCAGGAAGCTGTTAAATTATAATATTCCGAATTTTGCCTAAATCAAACCTCTTTCATTTTATACTTATATATTAATGAACAAACCGCCTAACAGTTTTACGTTTGTCAGCCACAAGATCCACTTCCTTTTTTGCCTCCAATGGTCATTTTTTTCACTTTATTTCTATGGACTCTACTGACCCTGTCCTCCAACCATCCATTGAGAGCACCCTTTTTGGCCACAAAGATGCTTTCATTGGATAGCGAAAGGGGAGCAGGCTAACCAAGGTAACACCAGGCACTTTTTGTTTTTGGTTTCTTCTCTTTGTTTTATTTTTTAAAATGTAAACTGTCTGACAGGTTCACTTTACAAAAGCCTTTCTACTTACAGTCACCTATACACTTTTAGAGGGACTTGGTGTCCTCAAATAGGAAGATGTATGTAATCTATATATATTATGGCTGATAAAAACTGCAGTTACAGTAGTATGATATAGCGCATGTATAGTGGCCTTGGAACACAGTTGTTCTTTTTATTAGCACATTGTACTTGCTGTCATGGAATGATCAAAGAAAAAGTACATGATTCAGGAAAGCATCCATTTTATGTGAAGAAACTGAGCAGAGATGTGCACAACGGAAAAATTTGTTTAATTTTGTTTGTTAAGGTAATAATTTAGTTTCATCATATTCGTTATGTTAGAATGATTTGTTTTCGGAATTACTTTTTCTAATTTTTGTATATATATATTCAGATTTTTTTCATATATTGGTTATTTTTTAATTGATTCAAAATTAGAATTTTGGAAGACAGCTACATTCTTTCTGTTTTATTCAAATTTCAGAAGACAGATGCAGTATATACTTTTTATTTTATTTTATTCTATTCTATTCAAAATTTGAATTTCAGAAGATGGCTATATTTTCATTTTATTCTCTGCTATTCTATTTGAAATTTCAATTTCGAAATTCAAATTATGGAAGATGGCTACAATATTTCTATGGTATTCTATTCGAATTTCAAAATTCTAGTTTCAGAAGACGACTATATTCTTTCTATTTTATTCCATTCTATTCGAAATTCAAATTTCAGAAGACGGCTATATTTTTTCTAGTTTATTTTATTCTATTCAAAATTTGAAATTCAGATTTCAAAAGACAGCTCTGTTCTTTCTGTTTTATTCTATTCTATTCTGTTCGAATTTTGAAATTCAAATTTAGGAAGACGGCTATAATCATTCTAGTTTATTCTATTCTGTTTGAAATTCAAATTTCAAAAGACGGCTATATTCTTTCTGTTTTATTCTATTCTATTTTTTTTCTATTCTATTGTATTTATACTATTCTTTTATATTCTATTGTTTTATTCTATTATATCTTTTTCTATTCTATTTTTTATTTTCTATTTTACTGTATTCTATATAGTGGCCTAAGTAGGAATCATCTTATTTCACTTTTATACCTTACTGTATTTATTGCTATATGTTACCTTTTCAAATTCACTTTTCAATTTGAATTCACTTTTGAATTTAGATAATTAGTTTCTTTATAATTTATTTCAGATTTGCTAACATTTGTTACTATTGGGATTCAGAAATTCGGATAAATCTGATTCCCTGAATAACGAAAATTTTGTCTAAATTCTGATTTGTAACTAAACAAAGTGCATTTGTCTAATACTGAGCTCTTCAAGAATCTTGGAATGGAGAAGGGTTTACTTAAACCTAGGGCTTCCCAGGTCTGGATTAAATCAAATATGATTGAACATTCTTATATATGTTTACTTATTGCTTGAAAGACAACATTTTTAGTTTTAGTTTTACTACTTATACATTTTAGGTTTAACTAAACCCAATTTTCCACTGTGGTCTTTTAATATATTTTTTGAATTGGTGTTTGGCAGGTTTGGTGGGCCCATAGTGTATTTATTTTTTAGGGTGTTTTTTTTTAAAGCTTTAAACATCTGTGGAGAACAGAATATTGAGTAAGAAGCTAAACAGTTGTCTTTCTGTTGATCACATTTGTGATCAATCATACTTTATTTAATTTGCTTTAGATTGTTTTCCTAATTATATTTCTCTTTTTTTGCTTTTGATTATACAGTATGTCTGCATAATGTTAATTAGTTGTGTTGGCACTTTGGTTCATGAATTGGCTATTTTTTAGCAATAATAAATAATCCTCCTATATGTTTACTGTTTTATATTGATGTATTATATACCCCAGTACAGTAACAGTGTTGTGTCCTGATCCCTAAGTAAAATTTAAAGTTACCATTTCTATCCAATTGGGGAGAATTCCTTTCATGTCCTATTCTGTAGGCCCAGAAGTGAGTGAAATAAATGTCTCCAAACTGTGGGAAATCTCTTTTTAGACAGTTGTCTGCAGTCCCCTTTATTGCTGTTCTGGTGACAACTCAAAATTTGGACATTCCATTACTTTCAGTTCTGGTAATAAGAGAATATCCCTAGTGTCAACACGGCAACAGAAATCTGACAAATGTTCTAACCTTTTACCACACAAAAAAAACTAAAAAAAAAGTTTTGGCTTAATTTGCATTTGGATGAACGTTGTTTGGACAAGGCTGATATGAAAAAATAAATATCCTTGACATCACTTGGAGCAAAATTTGAGAACTATGAACATAAACCAGAGCAAAAAGCAATATGTAGAAGCAGTCAGTAAGCGACCACCTGCTAAACCTGTATAAAAAGCAACTGTGCTTAAATGGAACCCCATGTAAAAAAAAAGAAAAAAAAGAAAGCTAATTCTGTAGTATATTGGGGGCAGGGTGGTGTAAGCAGTTTATTCTTTACCACTTAACCTCTGGAAGGTTTTACTCATTTCATGACCAGGGCATTTTTTTTTTTGCTCTGCAGCACTGTGCTACTTTATCCGACAACTGCTCGGTCATTCAACACAGTGCCCAAATGAAATTGATATTGTTTTTTTCACACTAATAGAACTTTCCTTGGTGGTATTTAAAGTGTTACTAAACCCACAACTGTAAAATGAGTCTGTATATGCAGTAAAGCAGTATACAGTTATAGATATATGCAGTTATACTCATTGTGGAACCTAATTGGTTAATCCTCTACATTGTGTAAAAAGGCTGTTTGATCCTTTTTTCTCTGTCCCTCCTCTTGTTGAAATGTCCACCTGACACAGACTGAACCCGTGGGCACATGCACATGCTCAGTTTGGTGTTTATTGCTAGAGGTTTTTTTTTCTTGGAGAGGGTGCATGTGATCAGCACAGGGCCAATCAGCACTGTCCAGTAAGAGGGTCAGAGGTTTTACATCCTCCTAGAGCAGAAATAAACCTCCTCCTACAAGCTCTAACCAGAGCTCTGCTGAAGTCACAAGACTGATCTAACTGTTGGTGAGAAAAAGTATTTAGCAGTTTATATTTACTAAAATAATTGCATTTCCATGTTGCGTGTACTGTGGGAGACCAGGTATAGTGAATACAGGGTCCTGGGTTTAGTATCACTTTAATCCTCTGCATTATGTACAAAGGCTGTTTGATCATGACTTCTCTGATCTTCCCCTTCTTCCAGTGTCCCCCTTTTATCTCCTGATAAGTCATATCTGATAAGTCACTCTGCAAATGCTCAGTTTAGTGAATATTGCTAGAGAGTTTTTTTTTTTCTTGGGAGAATGCATGTGATCAGCACAGAGCCAATCACCACCGTCCAGACAGAGGTCAGGGGTTCTGCATCCTCCTAGAGCAGAATGAAAACTCCTCCTACAAACTTTAACATGTGCTCTGCTTAACATTGATAGAAGTCACAATACTGCTCTAACTGTTGATGAGAAAAGGCATTTAGCAGTTTATATTTAATAAAATAATTGCACTTCCATGTTCTGTGTACTGTGGGAGACCAGACAGAGTGAATGCAGGGTCCAGGATTTAGTAACATTTACATTTTTTTTTTGCTATATAAAATGAAAAATACCAAAACATTTGATAAAAATGTCTTTCTTAGTC
Source organism: Staurois parvus (assembly GCF_062004578.1). Lineage (NCBI taxonomy): Eukaryota > Metazoa > Chordata > Amphibia > Anura > Ranidae > Staurois > Staurois parvus. The sequence goes on from NW_028318197.1 coordinate 3,949,406, forward strand.
TCTGTTAAAAAAATAAATTGCAAACAATTAATCTTTCTTCATACATTTACGCCAGTATGTAGTTTGCTACACTTCTTTGGTAAGATATAACCCAAATCAGTGTACATTATTTAGTCTGTGCAAAAGTTATGGTGTCTACAAACTATGGTGTATATATATGTGTATGTATATGTATGTATATGTGTGTGTGTGTGTATATATATATATATATATATATGAAAATTGATCAGTACTGATGGCCTGTTTATTGAGGCCTTAAAATGCCAGGACAGTACAAATACCCTTCAAATGACCCCTTTTTGGAAAGTAGACAGTCCAAGGTATTTAGTAAGAGGCATGGAAAGTTTTTTTGAATTTGTAATTTTTTGTCACAATTTTTGGGAAAATGAAGAAATTATATACAATTTTGTTTTTTTTTACAATTTATTTTACATACTGTCACTAGTGCAGTATGGTGTATGACTGGTGTGGCGGTGATCAGGGATACTGACTGGTGACAGTATGTAAAAATAAATATTTTTTTAAATACAATTTTTTTTTAAACTTTATGATTTCTTCCTTTTTTTACAATGTTTTTTTTTACACACTGTGATCAGAGTAGTTCAGTGTCACAATAGTCACTGTACTACTCTGGAGGGTGTGAGCAGGGATTTTTTTTCTTTTATGTTATTATTGCTTATTACAGTAAGGATCACTGTTATAAGCAATAGTTTTAACTGACATGAATAGCTCTCATTCATGACAGCTTGCTTACTATTGTGATGATGTGATTGGCTACAGCTAATCACATGGTACAGGAATGCATTACGGTAAAAATTGTCTCACCTTTAAAACCACTTTAAGTAGGAGTATTGGAAAGCAGCTAGGTTCAAGGCACTATTTTTTTCACCATTTTTATTAATGCCTCCAACTTTAGGTGTCAGTGTTTTAAAAGCAAAAATGGAAGTAACATATTGTAATAACATTATAATTCTGTTCAGTCATTTGATACAGGCAAAAATACACCACATTGGATAACATTTAGAGTCTGAGATCTCCTGATATTGGTAATTTGAAAGGATTTAGAAATAGATGAAGCTTTGAAAAACCAAACAAAGACAGCACAGAAGCACAAATGTTCAAACTAAGGGGCACCTTAGTTCTGACAATTGCTGCCATCTAAACTACTTCATCTCATGCTGATAGCTAGGTCTTCGAACTTCTGGGTGCTTGTAGCTGTATCACATAACACTTTATTTTTGTACATTTCTCTAAAAGCTGAACAGTCAGCTTACAAAAAATACATGTAACTCTCTCTACCGTCCCCTTATATATTAAGTATCTAAATTCCATTAATCTAGAGGGATGTAATAGGGAGGAATACTTATCTTATTATTTGATCAATCTGGTACTCAGACAGACGGTGTTCCCAGAATGTGGGAAGGTCTTCAACATCATCATGTACATTGCAGAACCAGTGATGTCTCCTATTCTTGCATTGTATGTGCTGAAAGTAAGGAGGTGGCCATATGACTGAAGTAGCATAGTGGTTTTGTCAAACCAGTTTCCAATACCAGAATCTATGTGGAGGAAGCCTACAGGATCAAGGAATAAGGTAAGTAATTTTCTGTAAATAAAATTTGACCTAGACTAAGCAAGCAGTAGATCCTTATGGGGCTGTCTTATTTGATACTGTTAACGTACACTTTTTCTGACATACACTGTACATACAGCTAGCTGGCAGGTTGGCAACTCGGGACTTTTCTACTCGAGTCAGGTTATTTTACTGTATAGAAATGTTTTGGGGGAGAAGATGTATATACAGTCTACATTGAACTGTCCTCTTTCCTAGATACCTTCTCCCAGCAGAGGAAATATAACCAAGCTTTTGACAAACAACGAAGTGCCTGATTGCTCCAAACTAAGGTACATCGGCAAAATTCCATCAAACCTTTTTACTCTGCAAGATGAGAAGGACTGTTTGAAGGCAATACATTGGTTGAAAGACAATGTAGTTAAGCAAAATGGTAAGAAAAACACTCCAGTATCTCTTTTTTGTTTGCAGAACTCTGCATTTCCGTTGAATACCATTCTTCCTCTCCTCCTCAGCATATAATTAGTGTCTAATTAACCACTGCAAAATGTTGTATTTGCCATGTCTTGTTTTCTTACTTCATTGAAAGCATGTTGATTTTTTTTAAAGGGGGGGGGGGGGAGGATAATAATAATCAGCATACGTACTAGAAGAAAAAAAAAGCCCAGATGCAGTTTAATTATATATAATTACTATACAACAAGAATTGAAAGTTCTGAAAGCAATGTATGGCTAAAATCATTAGCTAACTAATTAAAGAATAATTTAATTAACAAGTGTGCTTTGCAATTATGTGAAAAAATATGTATCATTATGAACTCTAAAAAGCTGTGTGGGGGAAAAGATACGTAATTTAAAAATAATTTCCAAAGTATTTAAAATCATTTTTATAATGTCTTTTTTGGCTGGGAGTCATTTACACTAATAAAGGGACAAATAGTAAATGTGAGTCATTTAGGATTCATTGTTTACCTAAATTGGCCTTGAAGCTACTCTGGCTTGCGCAATCACCTGCTTCCTTACAATTCACATCCTTTTAGGGCAACTGAATTTTTAAACGACTGTTCTAATTAAAGGGAACTGGGGAGGATAGAACTATTGGAACTGCTTTTAAAAGTGTAAACTGTATAATTCTATTGCTTGTATGCTTAGGGGCCTATTTATAAAGCAGTCGCCAAACAATCACTACAGGTGAAACACTCAGGTATATATGCTTTAAATGACTGTAATTGGTTCACCATCAGTGAATGTTTGGTGAAAGCCACATCCGTTGCTTTATAGAGTGTTAGGGTTAGGTTTTTATCACTGTCTGATCGGCCTGACGAAGGAGCGAGCATGCTCTGAATGCACGCCATCTTGGAAACCTGGTCCATGCAGTGACATCATCCTTGCAAGCCTCCCTGTGCCCTTCTGCTACTCCCCGAGCCCTGGACACCACCGGAGCGGTGGGAAAACATCCAGAGCATGGCCAAAGGACCTGATGCTCCTATTGGACCTCCATCACTTTACATGCCTACCTGTTACCTACCTATGTGAGTGCAATTTTACCATTAAATCTGCCTGATTTTAACCTTCTACACTTAGAGTGGCGCTGCTATCTCTCTTCTCTATCCCTATACACATACAGCCATACACGCATGCACGCACAACTTAGAATCCAGCCATGTACAGATATTGTATATTTCAGCCTGTCTTTGTTGACAGATTGATGGCAGCGGGTTGTATGCTGAACCTGTTCCTCCCTTGTGTCAAAAAATGCCAAACCGCTCATGTCCATGAGCCCTTAATGTCTTTCCTATTTAACCTGTTATCCTTACCTAGCTCTAATTATCACCTCCTGCTCCCAGCTCTTCTTAGAAGGTTTTTGCTGACTTTTCTGTAAAATTTTTTAAACTATTCCTACAGAAATAATTTTGTGTATTCATTTAATTGGATTTTTTTTTTCAGTTTGTATGTGTTTGTTGTAGCATAAGCATCAAGGCCTACTTAAAATTAGGCTTAAGTATAAATTTTAGTATCATAATAAATGGGACAAGTCATAGAATATAATTAGACCTTTATATCTGTAGGGGTGGGGGTGTTAGAGTGTAAGCTCCTGTGGAGCATAGACTGATGTAAAAGGATTAGTGCTCTGTGTATAGCACTATTGAATATGCAAGTACTAAATAATGAATTCATAGAAACATAGAAAAGTGACAGCAAAAAAAAGGCCAAGTGGTCCATCAAGTCTACCCGTTTTTTTTTTTCTTTGCTTTTTTTTGGAGTGGGGGGGGGGGGTGAGTCTTTTGTTTTGTTTTTTTGTGAACGTTTTTTGTCTGAGTATAGATCTATGCTTGTCCCATATTCAAATTGACATTGTAAATGTGGCTGAAAAATATACTGGGATGTGCACTTTACTAAGGCTGGACATACATTATACAATTTTCTTGAACAATTTTCCTTTAGATTTACCAAAGCCATATAATATGGTCAAGCCTAAACACTTTCAATGTGTATGCAATTAGGCAGGCCCTTGCACTACACAGTTGAAGGTAAATCTAAAGGAAATTGAATAAGAAATTTGTATAATGTATGGTCAGCTTTATTTTGTAAAATTAGACAATACTGTACAGAAAATCTATAATGCTCAGAAATATCAAACTGCATGATTTCTATGTAATTTAAATATCTTCTTGCATAATCCAAAGCTTAGTATTTGTGCATTATACAGAAATTCTCAGTGTAGCATTATATTATTCATCTTGTCCTCTTATACGTATATCAACTGACCGACTTTCCTTGCTACCAATATAATGACACCTTGTTTTGAGCTTCGAGTCATGTAAGTGCTGACTTCTGTCTCTGTGGTTCCAGCAGGTGGGGCTGGCTTCCTCCAGGTGACCTCAGAACGGGTTCTGGGCTTGTACTTGAAGTGCTGTGTCAGAGATTGTGGCTTAGTCTTTATATTGATAAACCTAACCTGGGGTGCAGAAGGATCCATGAAAACGCACATTATAATAAATCCCGATCAAACCAAGAATGTAGTATGTAAAAGTATGTTACAACTCATCTTCAAGGAGCTCCAAGATCACAGGGGCCCATGTACAGCTACATAAGTCACACTTTACATGTCTTAATAAATTACAAATCAGTAGTAATCAGCTCTTATCTGCAGAATTGTTAAAAATTTTAGACACACTGTAGGGCTAATGAACAGTAGTATCCAGGGCTTTACCTATATGCAAATATGTGTGATTTTTTTTTTTATCTGGTTGTAAAAATCTTTGCAAAATTTGGTTATGCATTGCCAAATCCCCTAATCATAGCAGGTGAAAACAAGGGGAAGAACTCGCTGAATTACATGCAATAATGCACTTCTAATGTCACATTATTAATCACAAATGTCTTACTGAATGTCTTTTTTGCCAATTTACGTGGCGAAAAACATGTCAGTTGTATTTTAAAGTTGTTTTTTTTGTAGGCTTGACTTTTTTGTTATAATTTTGACCTGTATCCTTGTCAATGGACTAAATCCCCTAAAGCTGTATAACCTGTAGTTAAAGTACTGTATACTTTACTGTGTATTTGTGTAACATTTAAAATAAGGAAAACCATTGTTTAACAATGGCTAGCCATATCTCTGAGGACTCAACACAAACACATATTTCTTATTCTTCAAATACTGCAGATAAACCTCTTTTTATTGAACATTTATTGATCAAATGCAAGACCTTTACTATTTTCATTTTCTCTTCATTCTCTTAACTATTATTTTGCACCCACCAAGCAAAAACAAAGTTAAGGAATGTGTTATTGCATACATCAACACAGAGTTGTGGTCTTTGTTCAGTCATTTGTGGCGAACAGGTGGGTGAGGATTGAGAGCTAAAACAGTAAAGTTGCTCTTGTACTTACATACATTGTACATGTAAGTATAGAAAGGACAAATACAATATTGGAATACTCTGTAAGACGTGGTAAAGGCTTGTGGCTGTTGGTGCAATAAAATGCATGTTGAATTATGTATCTGACAAAGAGTAGTCATTAATCATTTGTTGCAATAAAAGAGGTAGTCAAAAGTCCTTAGTTGCAATACAAATTCTTCTGTACTTCCATACTTAATTTAATTTTCTCAGTTGAGCTGCTTCTCCAGTTTTCTAATTTGTCAGCAATGTACCTTAGCAGATGCAGACTATGTAAAGTCATGGAAAAGATGTCAGGAATATGCTCTTCTGGGTTTTGTGTTCAACTAAAAACTGCAGAGCTGTTTTCAAGTTCATTTTGGTGCTTTTGACATGCTTGATACTTCCAGTGGCTTTAAACATATATAAAGTATATCTTTCCATTTCCCAAGCAAAACACAGGATAGTATTTTTTTTTCTCCATTTTCTATATTTTCTCTTCTTTTTTATTTTATAAAAGACTTGACTCAAGGGATGCTCTGCTATGCACAAACCCCTGACCCAGATTCAGCTTGTCTACGAATGATTTAGCACCGGGTTCCCAACGAACATGCAATGCGCTCCAGGAGAAAGGTGTCCCTCTTCTGTCTGCACTTCAGTCCAGAGAAGAGCAGCAGTACACGCTGCCCCCCGCCTCAGCAAAAGGGTGGGGGGGGGGCGGCTATCCCAGACCAACCAGGGCTCTGCAGCACTGCAGTATTGTCACCTTTAGGGCGCATTCTGACTTAGAGGCCTTCAGTCATAATTCCACAGATGGTAGCTTTACCCCATTAGTGCCTCAATCAAGCACATACACCAAATGTCTGAACCTGTGCTTCCTCTCATACTGAGCAGGATTACTATCATGGCAATGCATCATCAGTAGGGTAAAACTAACCTGTCTCACAACAGTCTAATTCCAGTTCGCATAGTGTTTAATCATTATTCTACCCTAGCCACAGCTAAATGATGGCATCCTTGTGTACATCCTCATCCTCGTTTATTATGGAATAATTTTAATATATATTTAAACTAGTGCTAGAATGAAATATTGGTGGCAACATGTGATTTTCTTTATATGTACCGCTATCCTTCAATGGTATAGAACACCAGAGAAGACTAAGGAGAGGTTTTGTCTTGTTTCTTGAACTATAAAGAACCTGCTGACTCCTCTAAACATCCCCTGCAGCCATTACCCTAACTTAGCAACAACTGTCCAGATGTGGCCAGTGATTGAAGACATTGGAACAGTATGACTAACAGTTGTCATTCACATGTTGATCACACTGTGTGCCACTGAGAGTACTCTGTCAACAGACAGCCTTTAGGTAGATGCAGACAGTAAGCTCAGAACACTTAGCAACCCTTGGGTACGTTCCAGTCTTCAATTTAAAAAAAAATCACATTTCAATTATTCCATCTCAGATTACTCAAAAAGTGCTCCTAAGGACCCCCATATTGGAGCTTGAAGTGAACATCTTCTTTGTCCTTTGTGAGAGGCAAGACAGAAATGCCCAAAAGGGTCTGGAAGAGACCTAGGACAAACTGGTTCTTGGGACAGACCTGAGCAGATTTTTTGCTCACTGTTTTTTTTTTATAGGTGAGTTTATAATGTGAAAGGTAGAAAAAGAAAATCGTGCTTTGAGCAGCACTGTAAATATTGAAAAAAAAGCCATTTTGGTATTGCCTTCCAATATTCTTTTTTGTGGAGTTTTTTAACTACCTAGCTTTTCTCCTTTTGCAGTCACGTTTGATAAAACCCCACTATATGTCTGTTAAGGTATGTGTTCCTATTCACATAGAATACCTAAATAATTACAAAAAATATATTTCTTACCTTTTGGGTGTTAGTTTGAATCTCCTTCTTTGAAAGACTTGAAACCTACCACACAGACTGGGGACACACTGGGGTTTATTTACTAAAGCCGGAGAGTCCAAAATCAGACTCCCTTCTGCATAGAAACCAATCAGCTTCCAGGTTTCATTGCCAAAGCTTCATTGAACAAACTGAGGTTAGAAGCTGATTGGTTTCTATGCAGAAGGGAGTCTGATTTTGGACTCTCCAGCTTTAGTAAATAAACCCCACTGAGTTTCTACTATTAACATAAAATGTAAAAGCCAGCTTCTAGATCTTTAACCCTTTGTTAGGACAGTGTTCATTTGTAGTTTACAACTGATAATAGGATGTGCCAGCACAGATGACGTTAATTATGGTAAATGTTAACTCTCCAGTCCCTTCCTTAAAGTGGAACATTAGGTAAAAAATTAAAAATAGGCAGGCATGCAGGATTTTTAATGCAGAAGAGACATGCTTTGTCTCTTCTGCATTAAAACTACCTACCTGCCTGTCTACCACTGTATAGTAAACCACGCAGATTCAGCTCACTGTACAAATTCGTCAATGCCGTATTTGACAAACTCCCAGTGTGAGGGTGTGATGTCATCCCCGCCCGGTCCATGACAGCAGCTAACATTTGGGACTGGGAAGCTGGCCGTCCGAAAATGTCAGCGGCCAGACGGGAAGCTCAGGGACAGCGCATCACAGGATCGGAAGTGAGTATTATTCCACTTTAATTAGACAGAGAAAGAGACGCTAAAATTAATTTTTAAGTCTTGGAGTTTTCAGAAAAATTAATTTAAAAAGGAAAGTGGCATTTTTTTATTATTTAAAGTTATACTATGTTAAAAAGTAAAGTGTCATTCTTTTTTTTTTTTTTGGAATATTCAAAGTTATTAAACCACAAAAAACTTCAACACAGTCACTGAAAAGAAGAATCTAGTGCTACCACTTATTTCACTTTAATAAAAGAGCTATATGATCGCAAACATGACTACTATGAATAATCTAATGCCCAAAAGTCAAAGTGCATGTGTGCTTATATACTAAATAATAAATAAGTAATAATAAAAAAAAACATGTACTGTAAATAGACTAGTGTCCTTACTGCTGCTGACACATCTTGTGTTCCCACAAGTAAAAAATATATAAATAAATAAACCTCTGTGACAGTGTCACGCAGTATAAAGTGCATTAATTCCTCCAAAATATAAAGTGTGATTGTTCTAGCAAACGTACCAATGTAATATATGTCACATATATCTAAATAAATGTGATCTAATAAATATCCAAATGTAATCAAATAAAGTTCCAAATGCCCATACGAAATAAAATGTCCACAATAGTTCTTATAGATGTGCAAAAAACCTTGATTCCTTAGTGCTTTTACATATTCTCCACTTTTAACTTCTTATCACCATGTGCATCTCTCCCATCATTCCATACAGTTGCAAGAAAAAGTATGTGAACTCCTTGGGATTACGTGGAGTTTTGCATGAATTGGGCATAAAATGTTTTCTGAATGTCATCTAACTCACAACAATAGAAGAACACAGTCTGTTGAATATAATACTACACAAACATTAGATGTTGCCATGGTTTAATTGCTCATAACATGTAAACGTTCACAGTGCAGGGAGGAAAAAGTATGTGAGGCCCTAGCTTAATGACTTCTCGCAGAGCTAATTGGAGCCAGGAGTGAGCCAACCTTGACTCCAATCAGTGTGATGATATTGGATGTGTTGCTGATAGCTGTCCTGCCCTTAAAAAACACACACCTGTTTTGGGTTTACTAGTTTCAAGAAGCAATGTCTGATGTGAACCATGCCTCACAGAAAAGAGCTCTCAGAAGACCTACGATCAAGAATTGTTGACTTGCATAAGCTGGAAAGGGTTACAAAAGTATCTCCAAAAGCCTTGATGTTCATGTGTCCACGGTAAGACAGACTGTCTACAAATGGAGAAAGTTTAGCACTGTTGCTACTCTCCCTAGGTGCGGTCATCCTGTAAAAATGACTGCAAGAGCACAGCGCAGAATGCTGCATGAGGTAAAGAAGAATCCCAGTGTGTCAGCTAAAGACCTACAGAAATCTCTGGCACATGCTAACATTTTTGTTGACACATCTACAATAAGGAAAACATTAAACAAGAATGGAGTACATGGGAGGACACCACCGAGGAAGCCATTGCTGTCCAAAAAGAATATTGCAGCATGTTTGAAGTTTACAAAAGAGCACCTGGATGTTCCACAGCACTACTGGCAAAATATACTGTGGACAGATGAAACCAAGATTGATTTATTTGGGAAGAACACACAACACTATGTGTGGAGAAAAAAAGGCACAACACACCAACATCAAAACCTCATCCCCACTGTAAAACATGGCGGAGGGAGCATCATGGTTTGGGGCTGCTTTGCTGCCTCAGGGCCTGGACGGATTGTTGTCATTGATGGGAAAATGAATTCCAGAGTTTATCAAGACATTTTGCAGGAAAACGTACGACCATCTGTCTGCCAACTGAAGCTTCGCAGAGGATGGGTGATGCAACAGGACAATGACCCAAAGCATAAAAGTAATTCAATAAAATAATGGCTGCAACAGCACAGAATACGCCTTCTGGAGTGGCCCAGTCAGAGTCCTGACCTCAACCCGATTGAAATGCTGTGGCATGACCTTAAGAGAGTGATTCACACCAGACATCCCAAGAATATTGCTACACTGAAACAGTTTTGTGAAGAGGAGTGGTCCAAAATTACTCCAGATCGTTGTGCAGGTCTGATCTGCAACTACAGGAAACGTTTGGTTGAGGTTATTGCTGCCAAAGGAGGGTCAACCAGTTATTAAGTCCAAAGGTTCACATACTTTTTCCTCCCTGCACAGTGAATGTTTACATGTTATGTGCAATTAAACCATGGCAACATCTAATGTTTGTGTAGTATTATGTTCAGCAGACTGTGTTCTTCTATTGTTGTGACTTAGATGACGTTCAGAGCACATTTTATGCCCAATTCATGCAAAACTCCACGTAATCCCAAGGGGTTCACATACTTTTTCTTGCAACTGTATGCCCTCACCTTGATGCTTTGACCAAAAATTAGGTCTCATGTGCCTTTCCTTTATAGTGGGGTCTCCTTTATCATGGTTGCTCACTCATTCTCCTCTCCACTGGTGATTTCAATCCACCTCCATCCTCCACAATCCCGCGATATACACATGAGATTCTCTCCAAAAATAATAAGATATATATATATATATATATATATATATATATATGCAGTATACAGTATACTGCATATATATATATATATATATATATTTAGTGCTCTCCGTGCAGGTACCAATATTTTATTAAAGGAATAAAATATATTCAACTTATAAAGTATGTTATATCTGGTGTACTTCAGTATCCAGGCTCATAATATGGATAACCTCCAAGAAAATGGTTATTACATTGTTGCTGTTACAGTGTTATATACACTGTATGTTCCATATAATTAATAATTGTAGGCGTTATGACTCTTTTATTTTCTCAGAGAACCATCTTTGTGCTCAAGTAGCATACACATTCCAGGTATGAATGTCAGTAGCATTGAATGTATGTTCTTTGCATTAGTTCAAGGCTCTACTGACATTTCCAGTGTTGGTATGCCATAGTCATGCCAGTTGAAGATATTTAATTAGTTAATACATATATTGATGTTGTTTGAAATCATTAGTTACATATTCTGTTCATACACTGCATACATATGTTATGGCAAATATTTCATCCTCCATAGATGTGCAAAGTATCCCTTTGTAATCCCATCTGTCAATGCTTTTGTTTCTTTTTTTTCCTCTCAAAGTTCATTTATTTATTACAGGTACTTATATAGCGCCATCAATTTACGCAGCACTTTACATATATATTGTGCATTCACATCAGTCCCTAACCCTCAAGGGGCATACAATTGAAGGTCCCTAACTTACATTCACACATGCACATACTAGGGCCAATTTAGACAGGATCCAATTAACCTACCAGCATGTCTTTGGAGTGTGGGAGGAAACCGGAGTACCCTGAGAAAACCCACGCAGGTACAGGGAGAACATGCAAAGTCCATGTAGGTGGTGCCATGGCTGGGATTCAAACCAATGACCCTAGTACTGCCAGGTGGAAGTGCTAACCATTTAGCCACTGTGCTGCCCCCAATGCTTTTGTTTCTATTCATTTAGTAGATATCCAGTCCATCATTTCCTTTTATTTAAAATAGAATTCCAGGTTTCAATGCACTTTAAATAGTTTGTTTGGGCCAAGCATGCCCACACAAACTGTTTCCATTACTAAACAAAGCATCACTGTGTTCAAGCGACTTCCTGCCTGCTGCCGGAATTAAAGAGTCAGGTATAGTGCTTCTCTTCCAATCAGGAGGAGCCTTGTTTTTTTTATCAGCAAGCACAAGGTTGCCTTTGAATGGCTGACATGGAGGGACCAACAGATGACATTGAAATCTCCACCTTGGCCAATCAGAAGAAGCTTTGTATTCACTGACAGAAATACAAGGCTTCTTCTGAAAGTGTTAAAACCGCTGTCAAGTTTTTCTTTGGTTTTCTTTGGCCATCTGTGTCTCTCTGGGAACATTTCCATTCACTTCTTATCCTGTAGGCTCAGCAGAAAGTGTGAGTCTTTCAACTGCATCTGTATGATCTCAATTTCTCTTCACTTCTTGTCCTCTGGAGTTGTTTCCCTTCAGATAGTTCAGTTGGGAACCTGGGACACACAGCAGCAGACCAGCTGTCATGGTCTGGTGACACCAATGCCGGTTGCACAGCAGTAGAAATGGGGATTCTTTGCTAGCTCTAGATACTATCAGTCACCTTCCTGGTGCTTCCCCTGTGTATGCTGTGCTGGCTCTTCCGCTGAAGGTGTTTTATGAATCCTGTGCATTTTGTGACACCTGTAATTTTTAACTAGATGTTGAGATTGCAAATGATAATTATTTTGTCCACAGCTGTCAGGAAGGCTGCCAATATTAGAGTGAAAGCTCTTTTATATAATGCATAGTACTTTTATAATATTAAATCCTATTTAGTATTCATTTCCCAGATGCCTAATTATACTGTGCACATAGTATTAATTATAGCATTTGTTCATCTGTGATTTTATTATTTGTAATTCCTACTAAATGTGGTATTTGCATTGATGTAATTAATACATTTTTTCCTTTATCATAGAAAAAGGTAAAAAATTAAATTTTCAGTGAAAAAAATTATGAAAATGTTTGGTGGAATGTCAGCAGTTGAAATATATACAGGCTCTATCATTACATGCCAAAGAAGACACAGAATATGATCAGAAATTAGCAAATAATGGAATATTTACTTTACCTGGTTTTAAAGTTAACTAGTTAAATAGAAATCCTAGTACTAGTTAGCAGTTTATCAATAAATGTACAATAGGCTTCCCAACTGTAAATTTGTAGCCCCCTGTAAATGTGTAACCCCCTATGTGTCAGGTTCCCTGATCACCTGATACATAGGGGGTTCCACATTTACAGCTGCAGAAATGTATTGGGTGAGAAGTCTTGCAATCTGTGATGTCAGCAAAATCATAAGGATATAGTATACCTACTTATTAGTTTCTATGTGCCATCTCCTCTATCAAACAGCATAGTACTTATTTGACAGGACAGCAGGGCAGCAGCTTTAATATTTAAGGGACTTACCTTCAGGCTAAAGGGTCAAACATGGACAGAGAAGTAAAGTTAAAAAAGGGAATTTAACATTTTAAAAATATATGCTTGCATAATTATTTTAATTTACGACTGAATATTATGATTTTTAAGCCTTTCTTAAACTTTTTACCCCAAGGCAACCCTTGAAATATTTTTTAGTTCTCTGGGAACCACTGCTGAAATACATTCACCAGGGGTCAGTGGGAGGAGTATCTGTCGCATTGATGGTCAGTGGGAAGAATGTCTCCTTACAGTGATGGTCAGAATGCCACACTTACAGATAGCTACAAAGATCATTGGTGTCATGCCACTGGCTCTACTAAGTGGCATTGGACCTGGAACAATGCAGGCACCATCAGATGGAAGGTCAATCAGCCACAGCTCAAGGAACCCCTAACAACAGTGTATGGCCTTTCTTAACCTTTTCAAATTGGAGAAACCTTTCAAATAACTGTGGCTGTGCTTTACCGCCGTTTAGCAGTTCATAACAGGAGGTGACTGCATATTTGCCTAGTAGCTCAGAAAACAAATCACTGTATGCAGATATAAAGGAAAAGTAATTAAATGCTCCGCTGGACAGACTGGGCCCAGTGGGAGTCAAACGTGTTGACTGATATCTCTCGAGATACCTGCACAGAAGAGCAGATTTGATGGGAAGTGACAACACTAGCTCCAGATCAGTGTTCACAGTGGACATGAAAACAATTCTGATCTGATGTACAAGTTTGAACATACCCACCAATACAGGGAAGGGAGACTCTCTGACTGTATAATGCAATTGGGTAAGATTCTGCTTTAAATCATCCAGAAAAAGGATAGATCCATGGAATGCTGACATGGTCCAAGTGGACCTCATTCTATAGGAAGCCTGCCCAAATTATCCCATTATCCTAAAATGTCTTCTGAGAGGATTCAGACACACTCCCACGTATCCAAAGTTGGTAAAGGAGGTTAGGGAGGAAGAAAAAGCAAGATTCAAACACCAGGACAAAGGAAACGCTTAAGAGAGAAGGTCCTCATGTGTCCTGCTCAGGTGGGAGAGTGCTTCTCAGATGATGATGGCAAGTCAGTCAATGAGTCAGGTGCTGAGCTGTTGAGCTCCCAAGTGCCATCTGATCTGAAAATGCAGGATCTACTGGCTCAGGTCATGCAGACTCATCTGGAGATGCATAAGACAGTTACTGAATGCAAGTATGCAGGAATCTCTCACTGATGTGAAACTGGCAGTGGTTGCTTTGACCTCAGAGGGGAAGACATCCAAGGGGGCCATGCCAAGTGCCATGCTGCCCCCTTCTGGATGGAAATGTTACAGCTGTGAGGAAGCTGGTCATTTGAGGGCACAATGACCAGAGGGAGGGACTTTGCCTGAAATAACAGAAGACATTTTGGAGTTGAGATTCATGGCAAAGGAGCGATAGGAGCTGAAGCTTTTGGAATCTCTTCTGCAGGTGTGCAGAAGCTCTACTGTAACCTAACCCAAATAAAAGAGGGAGGCCTGCCTAAGCTTTCTAGGAAAGACTTAAGACCAGAAGAGACCAGATGGAAGTGGCACTCTGCAGTGTGGCTCTGAAAGCTCTGAAAAGTGGGCTTTCAATCATGCTACTAGGTAATTAGTTAAAGGAAGCATGCCTGGTCCATAAAGAATGGAATTGATTACAGTTACATGACAGGGTGGTCTACCAAAGGGGCCCCCTGGACAGTCTCAAAGACAAGTTACAACTGCTTCTGCTGGAAAAACATAGAGCAACTGTGCTGACTGTCCTACATGACAACCATAGTACTTAGGATGGTGAGAGACTGATTCTACTGGCCTTGTATGCTACCTGAGAATGAAATCTACTGTCACTCCTGCCTACGTTGCATACAGAGAATGGCCTCCAGAGCTGCTCCAGTGGGCCACCTACAAAGTCAAGTGCTGCTGGAGTTAGTGTACATTGCTTAGAACCTGACTCAAGTGGACAGGGAGATGTCCTGGTGGTGACAGATCATTTCACCCATAATGCCCTGGCGTTCCTGGCACCAGCAAGCATTGACAGTAGCCAACCTCTTGGTGGAAAAGTTATATTTTCATTGTGGACTGCCTCAAGGAATCCATTCTGATCAAGGAAGAGACATTGAAAGCAGACTAATAAAGAAGCTGCTAGAACTGTTTGGTGTTCAAAAGTCCGGAATTATCCTCTACCATCCACAAGGGGATCCACAGCCTGAAAGATTCAGCTACACCCTTCTTGACATGCATGGGACCTTCACCATGGAGAAGAAACAACACTGGAGCAGGCACATCTCAGCATACTTACAACAGCCTCAAAAATGGTGCCACAGAGTACTCCCCATATACAGTATGCTCATGTTTGAAAAGCCCAGTTGGAAGCTCACTTAGCATTTGACATGTCCTTTGATCAGACATCTGTGACATAGATGATATGTGGATCACCTGAAAAAGAGCTTTAAAGAGGCATATGAAAAATCTCAAGCGGCCTTGAGATGCTCAAGGTCAATGAAATAATGTCCCCTTCTAAGTCCCCTTCCGCCAGGAGTCAATAAAGTGCACCTCCTACATAGACAGTTTCATCGAGGCAGCAACCAGTGACTAGGTCACTGGTTGCTGAAGACTGAGGAAAGTAAAGACCGTGAGGAGAAAGATGTCTACATGGGCTGGTTGTAGCCATCTGCGTCCATGGATGCCGCCCAACCAATGCGGGGATCCTCAGGCCTGAAGCCCCTGAACTCATACCACAGACTTACTAACCAGAAAGTCAGGAGGACTTTCCGATCCCACTGTGTGCTGAAAGTACAGAAACCTTTCAGCCACTATTGGAGCTAGATTAGGAGCTACAGCAGAAAGGCTATCAGAAGCAAAATAACAAATACCAAAAAGGGTTATTTTCCCTCCAAAAAGACTGACTTGCAATTCATTGGGCAAAAGTTCAGAGGAGACGATACCCTCTACCATCCACAATTCATTGGGCAAAAGTTCAGAGGAGACTATACCCTCTACTATCTTGAATCCTTCACCTTATGAAGGACTCAAGAAATGCCAATTCTTCCCACTTCAGCTTCAGTGAAGGGTAATTTTGGCTCACACCCTGACCTAGGTGGTATGGCCATACCAAAATTAGTGGCCTATGGTCAAGGCAGCCCCTCTCCCTCTTATAAATGGTGGGTGGCTCCCTTGCCAAATCGTTGTTTGAATAAGAATCATTTGGTTTTGTGTAACTGTAAACCTAATATTGTTTACCATTGTTTGCCCAATTTATTTAACGATTTATGGATATTTATTTGTTGCTGGACTCTCATAGTCCCTTCTGTAGTGGAGGGAATGTGTAGTATGTATATCTATTTCTTTATGAGCGAGGCATCAGTAAAAACTGTAAGTCAAGATCATCAGATGCAAAGATCGTCATTGGTAAACGTCTTGCAAAAGGTTAGGTTAAGTCTGCCCATTTACAACTCCCTAGCTTTTTCATTCTTTAATGTGAATATTGCCTCTTTGACTGATAGAGAGCATCAAGAGGAAAGAGACACACATATATAAAACAGGTAAAAGAAAAATGTTGATGTGTTCAATACTTCTAGGTAAATATATTTCTATAAAGTGCTATTAACATGAGATTTTCACCACATTTCGGTAACAACCCATGCAACCCATACATACAAAGAAACCAAAACAAATACGTTCAGAAATTAAGTTATGTGTAATTATTCAATTTATAAAATAATCAATTATCTGTTTCATTTTATAAAACAGAAAATTGAATGCGCTTGGCGAACTGAAAAATTTCAGCACTATATACTGTATATCCGGATACAGGTATATTATTGGCTGTACTCCTGTTGATCACAGGAATGCAGTTCTTCTGCAGCCCTGTGACCCATTATCTGCTGACAGCAGGCTGGAGCCTGCTGTCGGCTGATGTCACTCAGCTGGTCCAGGCTGGGGAAAGATCCAGATCTTCAAAGTCGGGATCCATCCCAGAATGTGGAGCGGCACCTGGCTCAGCCTCACAGCGATCTTCTGAGAGCCCGAGCTACCTTCACCCTCCCCCTTCACAGTGAGCTGTACCTGACAGTCCCGCTCTCTCCTCAGAGCAGCTTTGAGAACTCAGCAATCGTGATCGCAGAGTTCTCACCCTTAGAGCCAGCAGGGGACATATGCAGCATAGTGCCAATGCTGCATCCATCTAGGTAAGTATGATTGGGCAAAACAAAAATATCCAACACTTCTGTTTTAACTATAAAACCAAAACAGTGCACAAAACCACATGAAAACTAGTCAGAGACTGTATCTATGCAGAATAAAATATATTTCTGCTATGTTTACATCAATAAAAATAAATTTACTGATTACACAAATATAAGGTACTCACAAATATCACATGTGAAAAACGTCAAACACCACACTGTTGTACACCAGTGGGCAAACTGTAGTCACTGGCCACAAGCCCTGCTCGTATACACGTTTCATTTACAAAACAACTTTCAGGAGCAGCCCTTTGGGCTATTTGTGGACACAGGGTGTGGACTTTATTTTTCAAATAGGTTTTATGAATAATTTAATGAATTAACTTTTGATTGTACTTTATTTGTTTAATTCATTGTTTTTTTTTCATTCTTAAATTATTTTTATTGATGTAAACACAGCAGAAATACAGTTGTGTTCCAAATAATAGCAGTGTGTTGAAAAAAGTGAATATAGCTCAAAATCCTTCTAATAGCTTTTTTTTCCATACACACAAATGTATTGGGAACACTACACATTCTATTCCAAATCAAAACATGAAGAAAAATATATCAATTGTGTGTTGTTCCTCTAAAAAAATTGAAGAAAAGTGAATATTAGACTGTTCAAAAAAATAGCAGTGTTTGTATTCTTCTTTACAAACTCAAACATTCACTATATAAACTGAAAAATGTTTGAAGATTTTGCTTTCCTTTAAATCACTTAATATTTAGTTGTATAAACACTGTTTCTGAGAACTGCTGTACATCTGTGTTGCATGGAGTCAACCAACTTCTGGCACCTGTGAACAGGTATTCCAGCCCAAGATGATTGGACTACATTCCACAGTTCTTCTCTATTTCTTGGTTTTGCCTCAGAAACTGCATTTTTGATGTCACCCCACAAGTTTTCTATTGGATTAAGATCTGGGGATTGGGCTGGCCACTCCATAACGTCAATCTTGTTGGTCTGGAACCAAGATGTTGCACGTTTACTGGTGTGTTTGGGGTCGTTGTCTTGCTGGAACACCCATTTCAAAGGCATTTCCTCTTCAGCATAAGGCAGCATGACCTCTTCAAGTATTCTGATGTATTCAAACTGATCCATGATCCCTGGTATGCAATAAATAGGCCCAACACCGTAGTATGAGAAACATCCCCATATCATGATGCTTGCGCAACCATGCTTCACTGTCTTCACAGTGTACTGTGGCTTGAATTCAGTGTTTGGGGGTCATCTGACAAACTGTCTCCGGCCACTAGACCCACAAAGAACAATCTTACTTTCATCAGTCCACCAAAATGTTGCGCCATTTCTCTTTAGGCCAGTCAATGTGCTCTTTGGCAAATTGTAACCTCTTCAGCACGTCTTTTTTTCAACAGTGGGACTTTGCGGGGGCTTCTTGCAGATAGCTTGGCTTCACATAGGCATCTTCTAATTGTAACAGTACTCACAGATAACTTTAGACCTTCTTTGATGTTCCTGGAGCTGATTGTTGGCTGAGTCCTTGCCATTTTGGCTATTCTTCTATCCATTCGAATGGTAGTTTTTTACTTTCTTCCACGTCTTTCAGGTTTTGATTGCCTTTTTAAAGCATTTGCGATCATTTTAGCTGAGCAGAATATCATTTTCTGCACTTCTTTATATGTTTTCCCCTCTCCAATCAACTTTTTAATCAAGGTATGCTGTTCTTCTGAACAATGTCTGGAACAACCCATTTTCCTCAGAATTTCAGAGAGAAATGCACTGTAACCAGCATGTACAACATTTGCTGCCTTCCTTCCTTAAATAAGGGCAATAATTGCCACCTGTTTTTCAAAGAATGAATGACCTCACTAATAGAACTCCACACTGCTATTATTTTGAACATGCCCCTTTCAATTAGTGATTCAATTACACAGAATCAGCAGCATGCATGTCATGACTGTTGGGTCTGTTGGATTTCTATTACTCTACTACACTTGCTAGTAAATTATTTGCCATGTAGAAATATAATTTCTACCAAAAACAGTGATTGATCAGGTTAGTGATGTCTGACTGCTATTATTTTGAACACAACTGTATATTTTATTCTGCTTAGGTATATTCGTACATTAATTGATTTTCACTTGGTTTGTTGTGGTTTTTCAAGATGAAAGATCCTTTTACATGGGTATCCCACACCCCCCTATTCTATCCCAGCAGAGGATCCTAAATGTTCCATATGGAACATCTGTTTCTGTTCCGATTTTTCTGTCAGGATCTATGTAATCCCTGTGGGTGGCCAAATGTAAGCGGGCATGTGTCCACCCATATCCACTCAAATTAGTTTAGGTCTGTAAAAGCAGACCTGGATGCAAATTCTGTTCCTATTGTTCTGGTGAAACTGAATGGACCTGTATGTGGGCAGCTATAGGCAGGCACATGCCCACTTTCAACCAGCAACCCATAGCTTGCAATCCGTTTTTGACCATGTAAGCATCGTTTAAGAGCACATTAATGGGATGTCTGTGTGAAAGGGTCCCTAAAGCATCTGGAGAGGTCAGGGATGGTTTGTTTTAAAGCTCATTTACTGCTTGGTATCAATATGTAAGAGTATGTGCATAGGTGTGTTGAAGTAGCAATGTGCAAAATGATAAACGTTACTTTCTTCTACAGAGGACCATGATCACCGTGTACTGTTCTGCAGGCAGTATATGCTCACTGCCTGTTACGGTGTCAATCGAGCTGCGATGTAATGAATGTACACTAGTTGAGCTGCACCCTTTCTATAGATCCAAATGCATCTATTAAATGGTCTGTTCTTTAGTACAATCTATGGAAATTTGTACTCTTGTTGAAAAGGATATTTCTTTTTATTTTGGAAATTACCAAATGCTATTCATCTAGGCTAAGCACACTCTACTTTTGTGGGATGTTTTGTTCAGATTCTCCTTTAGATTTTCTAGTTTGGAGTTGCTAGGCAACACTGTTTGCTTCCAACGTCAGATAAATAATAGGGTCACTTAGAGCAAACCTGTATCATAAAAATTCTGTTATACCAATATGGTTCATCTCTGCCTTTTAATTATTTTTTTCTCTATATTTTTATGTATTTTCCAGGTAATGTGATTGTATATGGGAACACACTTGATGCATACACAACAGTTTCCACACTTTTATCAATAGGAATTAGTGGTGTTCACATCCATTTGGTACAGCCTCCACTAACATCGAACATCACTTGCTTTAATAACTACACGATAGAAGAAAATGTACAGAAAGCTTTGATGGCAGCCGGTGTTACTACCTATTACAACTGTAAGCTGGCACAGTGGAATGATGGGGCCGATCCTGACCCTATAAATTGTGCTTCATTTACTACTGACACAAAGCCACTGAGGCTACAGTGTTCTGTAAGTATAAAGCTAAAATTTATATTTATTGTTCAGCATCTCGAAATTGGATGAATTTATACAATGTGCCGGTTCCATCATGTTAGCGTTTTGTTTCAAATGTCAGTTTATGCAAGAAGCATATCTCCTGAGACAAATTTTGTGCAGACTGTATAGCAACTTATTGACTTAATATATTAAACTATGCAAAAAAAATGTTGTAAACGGGTCCCCTGCAGATTTATACTACAATGTGCTAGTATGACCTTGTTACCTGTTAAAGGATGCCCCACCAGTGATGCTCTATCAGTGCTTCAGTGTGTCCGTCTTCTCCCGGTCTTCGTTCCTGGTTTACTCTCTTTGGCTGCTTGAAAGGCTGGGATGCGATGATGCCACTGCCATATACGAGAATCGTTTCATCATGGTACAGAATAGTGCCATAAATGTAATCAGAGCTGCGCATGTGCAGCTCAGTATACATTGCCACTGACAAGCAGGGGGGAGCATTTATGACAGAAATGCTTCTGTTATAAAAACCCTGCCTGTCAGCGTTTTATAAAATTTTCAGTATAATACCGCTTTAACAAGATCCACTACCAGTGTCAACTCACCAAGAAGTGAAGTTTATTCAAGACTGGCAAGTTAAAAAGAGTTTGGAAAAAGCATTCAAGTTGAAATGTATTCCAGGATGGAAAAATGACCTATATGCTCAATGAGGGTAAAAATGAAATTAACTTTGAGCATGGGGGGCTGAGAGTGTTTAATTGGGGACTGTAATAACACACAAAACAGAGAGAGCCACAAGGGAACATACCAAGTACGAGCATTAAATAATAAATCAGGCATCTTTAGCAATGCAGAGATCTTACCTTAGGGGGTCTCCTTAGGGGGCACATCTGAGTCTTGGGGCAGCACTGAGATGAAGAGGCATTGAATGAGTTGATGGGAAGGAGAGAGCTGAGATGCTGCTCACCCATACTGCATACTCGGGCACTGGAGGTGCTCTGTGGGGGGACGTAAAGAGGGACTAGTCATTTTAGGCTGAAGATAATGGAAAGGGGTCTATTACTTTCTTACACCAACTTTTAAAGCATATTTTCTCCCACTGACCTGAAAAAAGTTGTCCCTGAAATTTTCTTTATTCGAAATTTGGGCAACTTTGCTGTCAGATATACAGTCAGGTCCATAACTATTGGGACATCAACACAATTCTAACATTTTTGGCTCTATACACCACCACAATGGATTTGAAATGAAACAAACAAGATGTGCTTTAATTGCAGACTGTCAGCTTTAATTTGAGGGTATTTACATCCAAATCAGGTGAACGGTGTAGGAATTACAACAGTTTGCATATCTGCCTCCCACTTGTTAAGGGACCAAAAGTAATGGGACAGAATAATAACCATAAATCAAACTTTCACTTTTTAATACTTGGTTGCAAATCCTTTGCAGTCAATTACAGCCTGAAGTCTGGAACGCATAGACATCACCAGACGCTGGGTTTCATCCCTGGTGATGCTCTGCCAGGCCTCTACTGCAACTGTCTTCAGTTCCTGCTTGTTCTTGGGGCATTTTCCCTTCAGTTTTGTCTTCAGCAAGTGAAATGCATGCTCAATCGGATTCAGGTCAGGTGATTGACTTGGCCATTGCATAACATTCCACTTCTTTCCCTTAAAAAACTCTTTGCTTGCTTTTGCAGTATGCTTTGGGTCATTGTCCATCTGCACTGTGAAGCGGCGTCCAATGAGTTCTGAAGCATTTGGCTGAATATGAGCAGATAATATTGCCCGAAACACTTCAGAATTCATCCTGCTGCTTTTGTCCGCAGTCACATCATCAATAAATACAAGAGAACCAGTTCCATTGGCAGCCATACATGCCCATGCCATGACACTACCATCACCATGCTTCACTGATGAGGTGGTATGCTTAGGTTCATGTGCAGTTCCTTTCCTTCTCCATACTCTTCTCTTCCCATCACTCTGGTACAAGTTGATCTTGGTCTCATCTGTCCATAGGATGTTGTTCCAGAACTGTGAAGGCTTTTTTAGATGTCGTTTGGCAAACTCTAATCTGGCCTTCCTGTTTTTGAGGCTCACCAATGGTTTACATCTTGTGGTGAACCCTCTGTATTCATTCTGGTGAAGTCTTCTCTTGATTGTTGACTTTGACACACATACACCTACCTCCCGGAGAGTTTTCTTGATCTGGCCAACTGTTGTGAAGGGTGTTTTCTTCACCAGGGAAAGAATTCTTCGGTCATCCACCACAGTTGTTTTCCGTGGTCTTCCGGGGCTTTTGGTGTTGCTGAGCTCACCGATGCGTTCCTTCTTTTTAAGAATGTCCCAAACAGTTGTTTTGGCCACGCCTAATGTTTTTGCTATCTCTCTGGTGGGTTTGTTTTGTTTTTTCAGCCTAATGATGGCTTGCTTCACTGATAGTGACAGCTCTTTGGATCTCATCTTGAGAGTTGACAGCAACAGATTCCAAATGCAAATAGCACACTTGAAATGAACTCTGGACCTTTTATCTGCTTATTGTAATTGGGATAATGAGGAAATAACACACACCTGGCCATGGAACAGCTGAGAAGCCAATTGTCCCATTACTTTTGGTCCCTTAACAAGTGGGAGGCACATATGCAAACTGTTGTAAATCCTACACTGTTCACCTGATTTGGATGTAAATATCCTCAAATTAAAGCTGACAGTCTGCAGTTAAAGCGCATCTTGTTCGTTTCATTTCAAATCCATTGTGGTGGTGTATAGAGCCAAAAATGTTAGAATTGTGTCGATGTCCCAATATTTATGGACTTGACTGTATATATAAATTAATTATGGAGAGACTTCAGCTGGTAATTATTTACTGCAAAATCTAGTTCTGGGTTGTGTGCCCTTAGTACCATCAAGTTAAGATTGTACATAGCAGAAACTAGAAAGAAAATGAAAGTAAAATACTTGGAAAGTAGGTTGTGTTCTTTGTTTATACTGTTTACACACACACTATATTGCCAAAAGTATTGTGACGTTTGCCTTTACACGCCTGTGAACTTTAATGGTTACCCAGTCTTAGTCCGTGGGGTTCAATATTGAGTTGTCCCACCAGCTCCAGTTAGGTCCATATATTATACATATACATATATTTGGATACAGGCACAATTTTCATACTTTTGACTCTGTGTGCCACTAGAATAAATTAAAACGAAACAATCCAAATTAATTTGAAGTGCAGACTTTCAGCTTTAATTCAGGGGGTGAACATAAATATCAAGTACAAATTTTAGGAACTGCAACCATTTTTATACACAGTCCCTCAATTTTCAGGGGCTCAAATGTATTTGGACAAATGAATATAATCATAAATAAAATGTTCATTTTTAATAGTTTGTTGAGAATCCTTTACTGGCAATGACTGCCTGAAGTCTAGAACCCATGGACGTTATCAAAGACTGGGTTTCCTCCCAAATTGACTTGCCCATTGCAGAATATTCCACTTCTTTTCCTTGAAAAGCTCCTGGGTTGCTTTTGCAGTGTGTTTTCAATCATTGTCCATCTGTACTGTGAAGAGCCGTCCAATAAATTTTGCTGCATTTGGCTGAATCTGGGCTGACAGTATATCTCTAAACACTGCAGAATTCATCCGGCTGCTTCTGTCTTCTGTCACATCATCAATAAACACCAATGACCCAGTGGCACTGGAAGCCATGCATGCCCATGCCATCACACTGCCTCCACCATGTTTTACAGATGAGGTTGTGTGCTTTGGATCATGAGCTGTTCCAAGCTTTCTACACACTTTTTTCTTCTCGTCATTCTGGTAAAGATTAATATTAGTTTCATCCATCCAAAGAATGCTTTTCTAGAACTGGTCTGGCATTTTTAGATGTTTTTTGGCAATGTCTAATCTGGCTTTTCTATTCTTCAGGCTTATGAATGGTTTGCACCTTGTAGTGAACCCTCTGTATTTGCTCTTGAGAAGCCTTCTCTTGATTGTAGACTTTGACAATGATACGCCCACCTCCTGGAGAGTGCCCTTCACTTGTCTGGATGTTGTGAATGGGCTTTTCTTTACCATAGAGAGGATCCTGCGATCATCCACCACTGTTGTTTTCTGTGGACGTCCATGCCTTTTTATGTTGCTGAGCTCACCAGTGCGTTCTTCTTTCCTCAGAATGTACCAAACTGTTGATTTGGCTGCTCCTAATGTTGCTGCTATCTATCTGATAGATTTGTTTAGTTTTTGAAGCCTTACAATGGCCTGTTTCACTTGCATGGACTGCTCCTTTGAACACATGAGGTTCACAGCAATAGATTCCAAAATGCAAATACCACACTTAGAATCAACTCCAGACCTTTTACCTGCTTAACTAGTTGCCGACCGCAGATAGCCGAATGACGGCTAAACTGCGGCCGGCCAGTTCTTAGTGGACGTCATATGACATCCTCCCAGAACGCGCTCTCCTGCGCGCCCCAGGGGGCGCGCACCCGGCGATCTCCGTGATCGCTGTGTCCTACGGACACAGCTGATCACGCGATGTGGTAAAAGGCCAATCATACCGGCCTTTTACCACGTGATCAGCGGTGTCCAATGACACGCTGATCACAGGGAAATGCAAGTGCCGGTTCTCGGCTGCACTTTCCTCACGCTGTCAGATCGTGAGGAAAGTACTGCCGAGAACCGGCAGTTGTCAGAGCGGGGATCGGCACCGATCATCAGGGCACTGATGATCAGTGCCCTGATGATCGGTGCCCAGCAATGCCACCCGCAAGTTCCGCCCACCTGTGCCCAGCAGTGCGCCCACTAGCTCCGCCCACCTGTGCCCAGCAGATCACCCACCTGTGCCCAGCAGTGCACCCACCTGTGCCCAGCAGTGCACCCACCTGTGCCACTCTGCAGTGTCACACACCTGTGCCCAGAAGTGCCACCTACCTGTGCCCAGCAGTGCCACCCACCTGTGCCCACCCACCTGTGCCCACCAGTGCCACCCACCTGTGCCCACCCACCAGTGCTCCCCACCAGTGCCACCCACCAGTGCAGCCCAGCAGTGCTGCCAGTCAGTGCCACCAGTCAGTGCCCAGGGGTTGTGCCAGTCAGTGCCGCCAGTCAGTGCCCAGCAGTGATGCCAGTCAGTGCCGTCTATCAGTACCCATCATCAGTGTCACCTATCAGTGCCGCCTATCAGTGCTGCATATTAGTGCCGCCTATCCGTGAGACCTCATTAGTGCTGTCTATCAGTGCCGCCTATCCGTGCCACCTCATTAGTACTGCCTATCAGTGCCCTTTAGTGATGCCTATCAGTGCCCATCAGTGCCACCTATCAGTGGCCATCAGTGCTGCCTCATCAACGCACATCAGTGAAGGAGAAAAAATACCTGTTTGAAAAATTTTATAATAGAAACAAAGAAACTTTTTTTTTTTTTTCAAATTTTTTGCACTTTTTTAATTTATAGCACAAAAAGTAAAGCGCCCAGTGGCGATTAAATACCACCAAAAGAAAGCTCTATTTGTGAGAAAAAAATGATCAAATTTTCATATGGGTACAATGTTGCATGACCGCGCAATTGTCAATCAAAGTGCGGCAGCGCTGAAAGCTGAAAATTGGCCTGGTAAATAAGGGGGTATAAGTGCCTGGTAGGCAAGTGGTTAATTGATGAAGAAATAATGGAGTAGCCCCCACCTGACCATTAAACAGCTTTTAATTCAATTGTCCAATTACTTTTGGTCCCATAAAAAAGGGGGGATGTCTACTCTTAAGAGCTGTAATTCCTAAACCTTTCCTCCAGTTTGGATGTACATACCCTCAAATGAAACCTGAGAGTGTGCACTTTCAGACCATATCCATTATATAAATATAGCTTGAATATGTTTTGGTACATACCTGAAAAAACTAAAACTGCCTGTGTCCAAATACTGTATATATGGACCTAACTGTATAATATCTTCAACTCTTCTGGGAAGGCTGTCTATAAGTTTTAGGAGTGTGCCTATGGGAATGTTTGACCATTCTTCCACAAGCTCATTTATGAGGTCGGATGAGAAGGCCTGGCTCGCAGATTCCCCTCTAAATCATTCCAAAGGTGAAAAACAACCCACACCATAATCACCCCTCCACCAAACTTTACACTTGGCACAATGCAGTCAGGCAAGTACCATTCTCCTGGCAACCACCAAACCCAGGCATGTCCACCGGATTGCCAGAAAAAGAAGCTTGATTCATCACTCCAAGGAACATGTCTCCACTGCTCTAGGGCCCACTGGTGGAGTGCTTTACAACCCTGCATCCAACACTTTGCATTGCACTTGGCGTTGTAAGGCTTAGATGCAGCTGCTTGGCCATGGAAACCCATTCTGTGAAACTCTCTACGCACTGTTGTGCTAATCTGAAGGTCACATGAAGTTTGGAGGTCTTTAGCTATTGACTCTGCAAACAGTTGGTGACTTCTGCGCACTGTGCGCTTCAGCATGCCTTGACCCCGTTCTGTCATTTTACGTGGCCTACCGCTTCATGGCTGAGTTGCTGTTGTTCCCAGGTGATTCCACTTTGTTATAATACCACTAACAGTTGACCATGGAATATTTAGTAGCAAGGAAACTTCACGTATGGATTTATTGCACATGTGGCAAACTATCATGGTACCACGCTTGAACTCCTTAGAGTGACCCCTCACAATTGTCTGTAGAAGCACTCTGCATGCCTAGGTTTTTCATTTCATACACCTGTGGCCATGGAGGTGATTGGAACACCTGAATCCAATGAATTGGAGAGATGTCCCAATACTTTTGGCATTATAGTGTGTGTATGTATATATATATATATATATATATACATATATATATATATACACATATATATGGTACATGTTTTGAGTTTGTATATGTTTTGATTGTATGTAACTTTAAAATTAGTGCTGAAACTTATTGATTAATATTTTAATCCTTTTTTTCCTGTAGGTGGTATTTAACTTTTTCCAGAAGGGAGTAGACTATCAGGCCTTCAAAGCAATAAATGATGCATGTCTAGTATATGACAGGAGGCTGGTCATTGACACCACATTTCACACAAATGACACATCTATAAGAGCAGCAGGGCCACTGACCAAGTACTCTAATAGATATTATGCAAACGAATGGTCTCATAGTTACTTCAGCTCAAAGGAAATTGGCTCTCATCTTGCTGCTTGTATGCTACCTCTCTTTGATCCAACACTGGAACCAATGAGTGAGCCCCCACAAGAACAAGACAGGCTCATTCCAATTTACAAAGGTCCTGTCATTCAAGGTATGAACTAAGGAATAAATATAAGCACTGTGTTCCTAACTAACAGTACAGGACCTGACTTACTTCTGCTTACAAACATCTAATCATGGTCAGGGAATACAAATGATTGGGAACATCAGTGATTGGGAAAAGTCTAAACCAGGGGATTCCAACCTTTTGATTTTCCCAGGCTTCATTTGAAGAAGAGGAATTGTTTTGGGACACACATAAAATACACTGTCAATAAGGATAGCTGATGAATGGAAAAAGTCAGACAGAGCAATGAGTTAATGATTACTGCTATAGATAACGTACCTAATAATAGTAGTAATAGAACTTAATTTTTTTGTTTTTTTTTTATTATGAAAGTAATAGAAGGCAACATAAAACTAGTGCAATATTTGATACTGTTTTTGATAAACCAATGCATCAATATCTGTTTCGATGGATGTAGTAGCAATTCCTAGTGAATTCGCAAGGTGCTCATCAGATAATTTTGGTTCTAATTTTGCCCTCCATGTGCTTCGTCCTTGAAAATAGTTGCTCACCAATGTACAGTAGGTGCCATCGAAAACTGGTGACACGAATAAGGCATAATTGTGAAGAGTGGGATATTTTTCTTTGGAAAAATAGAATAGAAAAATTATAAAAGTCCAGTAAAGAGTCAAATTTTTCTTTGGCTGCATATGTTTGCTAAGTATAAATTCATTTAAAAAAAAATTATTAAAAAAATTAACATTTTTTGTATGTTTTCAATTTTGGCCTGCATTCATAGTCGTCTTGGGCCACATGCCAGCTGTGACACACAGGTTGGACACTCCTGGTTTAAACATAGGTCATTGTGATTTTTTTTACCTAGCACTGCATTGTATCTGCTTCACCTTCAATCGTTTATGAGATTGAAACAATTCTTTGAATGAATGTTGTCATTGTCATATTGATCCTATTGAGGCCAGCCAACAAAACAATCAAGAACAAGAAAATGTTCTGTGTAAAAGAGGATCCTAGCAGAAAATTGCTGCTAACACCAACCCTAAATTTCAAAATAAGTTTATTGCATCAGTGAAAATGTTATAGTATCGTGAAGAATATTTCCATGATTATGCGTCATGATACCATCTCATCTGAAATTTAATGCAATTAAATTTCTGGGGCCAATTTTTACTGTGCCAAACTAGTGATGCTGAAAAACCTGTACCAAATTCAGCTAAGCAAGGGTTCTTAAATAAATAGGAGAAAAGGCACTTGTCCTGGGTCAACCAGCTGATACACACAAATTTAAACACCCTAATAAACTAGCTCATATTTAGTTCACCTTACTGGGTAGTACAAGTTCTGCTTTTCTTTCTTCCCTTACTGACATCAGTGAGGCTGCTATGGCTGACAGTAGTGCTGGTGTCATGTCTAAGCCCACTCTGTATGCTCTGCCATTTACTAAGCTCAAAGTGGCACATCAAACTCAAAGGATTTCCAGGATTAAAATCAGCATATTCTTGTTGGCCTTTTAAGGTGCAGGACTGTTTTGCAGTCAAGTTTGCGAAAACCTCACTATATATTTGTTTTGTGTTCCCATTCACAAAGCAAGCCTAAGCAAATTAAAAAATATATTTATTACATTTGGATTTTTATTATAAGGTGTCATGGCTGACTTCAAGTCCAGTGTCAGTCTGTCCCAGCAGAAAGACTAAGAACTGGCTGAGCTCTCTCTCAATAACATACCATGGAGTAGCCCATCTGCTAAATCATTACAGCTACAATCATAGGCATAGGTACGGGGTGTACAGGATGTGCCTGGGAACACCCTAATCACCCTGTGCGGTGCAGGTTCTCCCTGCTACTGACACCATCCATTGCTCTGACACCAATCTCTGTTGTACTGACACCATCCATGGCTCTACTGACACTGTTCTCTGCCCTACTGACACATCCACTGTTCTACTGACTGAAACCATCCACTGTCATACTGAAACCATCCACTGCCCTACTGACACCATACACTGCTCTACTTACACCATACGCTGCTTTACTAACACCATCCAAGTTTTAATGCATTTTAAAATGCTTGTTTACATTTTTTTTAAAGAGTGTGTGTTTGTATTTATATGTGTGTTTGAGCTTTTGAGTGCACACCGTAATACAATACTATGCGTACACCTATGGCTACAATTAATAACCTGTATTTAAATATCTTGCTGAAATGAGTAAATCAATGACTTCCTGGTGCCCCATACTTGGCTTGTGGACTCCAGCAGCTAATAGGAAATCTAAACCAATCTATCTCTGCATTTAAGCCATGGATACATTTAAGATTACCTTTCTAACATTCATGACCTATACTTCCCCAGGTTCAGTAAATCACTCCAGCTAACTAGAAAAACATACTTATCATTGCAATAAATACAATTTAATAGTTTTCGAAATAGTTACTCTACAATAATGTTCAGAGCAGGGATAGTGCATTACATAGATAGCATTCCTCATTTCAAAGATGATTATATTCTCTATTTTAGTGCCATGCTATTCATCATATAGTTAATGTTAATATTGATCCTAATGAAATAAGAACCACTTTCAGGTAAAATTCTCTGGGGAACATTTTGTTCTATGTTGAACTCAATACTTCTACATGTTTATAACAACCAACCAGTAATTCTTTTTGGGGTCACAAGTAAAAGTAAAATGCTATACTGTTTGTCATTTGATAGTAATATATTGTGTAGAATCTGTATTTATTTTGCCTATCTGCTCTGTTACCTTCCTGTTTTGTTTTTTTTTAAATTTATTTTCCCCTTCCCCCTCCCTCTTTTCCAATATGCAGTCTTGTGGGTCTTGCAGGATGGTATCTCTGCAATGTGTTTTCAATAGCAAATAGGTGTTTACTGAGCAATATTGCATAGTTATAGTATTGTTCTTTCTTATAATGTAAAGGAATTGGCATAAACTACTACAGGAGCTATCCCAACTTAAAGGGAATCTAGTGTGTTTACAGGAAACCCGTTTTCAAAAGGCAGCCTCACCTACACTCTATTCAGCAAGATTTCCACAGTGGTTTCAGCTAGTGTAGAAATGAGATTTACAAGTCTGAATCACTATAGAATAATTGTGATAGTAATAGTTTTATATATATATATATATATATATATATATATATATATCTTTAATATATTTATTTAAAATATATTTATATATATATATTTTTTTTTTATTTTATATCATTTGTTATAAATAGTGTAAATGCTTGCTAGAATTCCTTGGTGA
This sequence comes from Staurois parvus, assembly GCF_062004578.1. Taxonomy (NCBI): domain Eukaryota; kingdom Metazoa; phylum Chordata; class Amphibia; order Anura; family Ranidae; genus Staurois; species Staurois parvus. Next base: position 3,980,540 of record NW_028318197.1, read on the forward strand.
TATTCAGACTCTTACATAAATACAGACTCTTACATTCATAGATTTTCTTTTACGTGTTGGCTATACCTACATTTTGTGATAATTATAGTATTGTTTAAGTCTAAGAAGGTTACAGTATTTGTGTAATGATCTCTGCTCTTATAGGTGGAATTGTACCTGGAGGGTATCACTATTTACATGTGAACAAGCCTGCACTCCCTTGTCCATTACAAGCTCAGATCCAGCAGCCCAACTATGTAAGTATCTGTATCTGCTGGATTGCATGTATAAAATTGTTACTGACTGTAAGATTATTACAGTGTTACAAGAGTCAATTATATTTTTTATTAAAATGCTAAACATGTTATACTCACCTGCTCTGTTCAATGGTTTTGCACAGACACGGCCCCAAACCACTGCTTTTGGGTAAATCTTGGCTCCTCCTTTTCTCCAGGTGCCCCACATAGCAAGCAACTTGCTATGGAGATACACAGTGCATGCTCTCTCCCAAGTTGTGTGTGTCTATGGAGCCACACTCCATAGGCACACACTGTGTGGCTTAGCCCCGCCCCCACTTCTTTCTCACAGCATTTGATTGACAGCAGCAGTAGCTGTCCGAGTCCCTATGTGAAGAGACAGAGAGGCGAGAGAAGAAATGCAGCCATGCACAGTGCTGGATCGATTGAGGTAGGTGGGTGAGGACAGAAAGCTCTAAATAATTTTTTACGTTAATGCAGGGAATGCATAAAAGTAAAAACGTTACTTTAACGCCACTTTAAGTATAACAGAAGTATGTTGCACGGACTTTAATGCTACACTGTTTAATCCAAAATCACAGGTAGTAACTCTATGCCTCTATATATATTCTATGTTCTGTATGTAAGGAGACCATTCATCGTTGCTTCAGGAATTAGCATTGTATTCCTGTTTTCTAGTGGAAAACACTTTACCCAGGAAAGACAGAAGAGGAACTATTCTTTCTTTCCTCAGTGTCATGCGTGCCTATGATGTGGGCCAGCCACCAGCACCATAACAACCATTGAGGCTCTAGTGGCAGGCACTTAATATAGAAGCCACACCACTTCCCAGCATTAAAGCCCACTTATAGGGTTGCCAGGAGTAGGTGTGAAGGGATTATTCCATGTTAACTCCTGTGCTTTTTTACACTCACCAATGTAAGTGGACCCTCACTATATAATCTCCGTGCTCAGTTGCATTTTTTAAATTTATGTTCACATTAATCTCACTCTGGATGACATCAGACATACTGCCTATTCCACCGGTTTCTGACCAATGACAGAAAGATCTGTTCTTTGCACAGTACATAGTTACTCCAATAATTTCATACATCTGAGATTTATTATGTTCTCTTTCTCTGGTAACTATATTGTGTTTTGTTCTCAAAGCTGATTGTTGTTGAACCAACTCTGCAGTATTTTCAGGTCTAAATGTTCTATGGTTAGAAAAGAGCCGTTAATATTATTGTATTACATCACAGGAATAAAAGCTAGTTGTGTAAACAAGAAGATAACAAACCTTGCTAATTTCAATATTAGCTGAACATCAACTGTCTCTATCATTCAATGCCCATTCAAATGGACTTCTTGTTATATAACATTGTACCAAAAACTATTTTGGCTAATAAATGGGAAAAGTTTTATAATTATTTACTGATGGATTTTTGAGTGTTATTCATACTCAAACACATGTAAAAGGAATTTATGGATTATAGGTAGAGCCTGATGGCTGAATCAGCCACTGAATTTTTATATGAATTTGATACTATAACAGTGCTATCACCTTACTAGATTTTCTGTTTCTCCTAATTATTTGTCATATCTGGGAACTTTTAAAACATATACAATACAAGAACATACATACAACACATATAGAACATACATACACACTGCATACTGTGGTATGGCAAGGGGTGTTGCTAAAGTATCCCTCATCTCATCCAGTGCCCCCCCCATCACCTCCAGCAGCCCCCTCCTTCATCTCCTCCAGTGGCCCCCTCTTTCATGTCCTCCCCTCCTTCATGTCCTCCAGCGGCCCCTCCTTCATCTTCTCCAGCGTCCCCCTCCCTTATCTTCTCCAGCACCCCTCCCCCTATCTCCTCCAGGAGCCCCCTCCCTCATCTTCTCCAGCGGCCCCCTCCTTTATCTCCTCCAGCAGCCCCCTCCCTCATCTCCTTCAGCGGCTCCTTCCTTCATCTCCTCCAGCGGCCCCCTCCCTCATCTCCTCCAGCTGCCCCCTCCTTTCTCTTTCTTTCTTTCTTTCCCTCTTTTTTTCTCTTTCTTTATTTCCCTCTTTTCTTCTCTTTCTTTCTTTCCCTCTTTTTTGCTCTTTCTTTCTTTCCCTTTTTTTCTCTTTCTTTCTTTCCCTCTTTTTTGCTCTTTCTTTCTGTCCCTCTTTTTTTCTCTTTCTTTCCCTCCTTCTATACATTTCTTTTTCTTTCTTTCTCTGTCTCCCATTTCCTTTCTTTCTTTTCTTTCTTTCTTTCTTTCTTTCTTTCTTTCTTTCTTTCTTTCTTTCTTTCTTTCTTGCTTTCCCTCTCCTGTTTCTCTCCTTTTCCTCTTTCCTTTTCTTTCCCTCTTTCTATACGCCTCTCTTTCTTTCTCACTCTCTGTCTCTCCTTTCCCTTTCCCTTTTTCCTTTCTTTTCCTTTCCTTTCCCTCTCTCTTTTCTTTCTCCCCTTCCCTCTCTCTTTTCTTTCTCCCCTTCCCTCTCTCTTTTCTTTCTCCCCTTCCCTCTCTCTTTTCTTTCTCCCCTTCCCTCTCTCTTTTCTTTCTCCCCTTCCCTCTCTCTTTTCTTTCTCCCCTTCCCTCTCTTTTCTTTCTCCCCTTCCCTCTCTCTTTTCTTTATCCCCTTCTCTCTCTCTTAGTTTTCTCTCTTTCCCTCTCTCTTTGTTCTCTCTCTCTCTTTTCTCTCTCTCTTTTCCCTCTCTCTTTTCTCTCTCTCTTTTCCCTCTCTCTCTCTCTCTCTCTCTCTTTTCCCTCTCTCTTTTCTCTCTCTCTTTTCCCTCTTCCTCTCTCTTTTTCCCTCTTTCTCTCTCTCTTTCCCTCTTTCTCTCTCTCTCTTTCCCTCTTTCTCTGTGTCTCCCTCCTTTCTTCCTTCTTTCTTTCCCTCTTTCTTTCTGGCCTACAAAAAAATGTTAAAAAATAATAAAATATAAGATTGTAAAAAATTAAATAAAAATAAAAACCTACTGACATTAGTGGCGGAATTAGTAAGGCCACAGTATTTATCTCCCGTTCGATATTTTACTATTAATTGACTTTTATTATTTCATGAGAAATTTCTGAAAAATGGGTCACGTGACCTTCATATCACATGCAAAATTCTTTAGTGGATTGACCCTAATGTCCCTTGTCCTGCCAGGGGCAACTCACCTCCACAGCTCTTCCTCCTCTCCCTCTCTCCTCCTAAACCGGTAGTGGTACCTTCTAGTAGAGGAGGACTGAATTCAATTTCTTTGGCCTTTCATTGAGCCTGTTTGCTCTTAGAATCACAGTTCTAATGCGCTTTTTCTGGTAGGAGCTATTTTTTTTTTTGTTTTAGCAAATGGAAAGCTGGTTAGTAAAAAGAGCAGATGGTTGTTAAGGCTTGAAAATGCTCATTTTCAGGCATTTTCAGGTGCTCCCATTGAAATCTATGGTGCCAAAAATGCTCCATTCTTCTTCAAATGTACCTTTGAGTTTTAGGCCTAAGTGCTCTTTTGTAAACAAGCACAATTTATAGGGTTAGTTCACCTTTACCAAAAAAACTGCCTATGTAGGTAAGGGATGTCTGTAGATAAAAACAAACTGTGCAGCTCTGATTAAAGGGGAATAATGCTCTTGCAATAGGTGTGGACCATATATGTACCTCCCAAAGCCTTACTGGAATACTTCTAGGATGCTGCTATGAGAGGCCTAGTCATTACTGCTCACCTTCACCATCACAAGAGTGAGCTCTCAAACACTGAGCTCAGAGACACTGCATCATGGGAAAGAAAACATGTGAGTGGGTTTGAATTAGAGAAAGAGCGCACTCCTGTGATGGTGGAGGTGAGCCTTAATGACTAGGCCTCTCTTAGCTACATCCTAGGAAAGTCCTGCGAGTATTACAGTCAGGCTTCAGGAGGCACGTAAATTGCCTAAACCTATAGCAAGGCATCATTGAACTGAAGTCAGAGCTGCACAGTTTGATTTTATCTACAGGCACCCCTTATCTTGCATAGACTTTTTTTTATTTTTTGGTAAAGGTGAACGAATGCTTTAAAATCATGGAATTCTGGTTATTGAGCATGCTTGAAAAATCTGACTGAAGGCATCTAGAGGAACAAATCTCAGAAATGAAGGTGATATTTGCAACAAAACTTTTAATGAGATATTCATTTTATCTTTTTATTTTTGGCTAGAGTTCTGCTTTAAGTGTGCATTAGCCCTAATTCACACCTGAGCACTTTGTATCTTGAAGTTCAATGCTTCAAAATGCTCAATAACCAAACCAAACCATTTATTTTACCAAAAAAGAAAAAAACACCTCTGCAAGATAAGGGGAGCCTGGCGAGAAAATCAAACTGCAGCTCTTAGTAAAATTCAATAATGCTGTTGCTATAGGTGTAGGCAAGGCTGCTGATAGAGATCATGGGGCCCCATACAGACAACCTGACAGGGCCCCCCCCATTCCTGACAGAAAATATCAAAGCGAAATTTCACTAAAAATACACTAAAATCATTATTAGTTGACACAAACACAAAATAGCGGCACAGTTCTTGTTTTAATCTACAGACACCCCTTACATGTACAGGCAGTTTTTGTGGTAAAGGAGAATTAATCCTATCAATTGTGCCTGTTTACAAATGAGCACTCAGGTGCTTGTAGATGCCTAAAGCTACTTTTGAAGCAGGATAGGGTATTTTTTGGCACCATATACATCAATGGGAGCACTTGAAAATGCCTGAAAATTTGCATTTTCAAGTCTTAACAACCATCTGCTCTTCCTAGTAACTAGCTTTCCATTGGCTAAAACAAAAAAAAGCTCCTACCAGAATATGCATGAAAAGTCACCCAAAAATGCACAGAAAAACGCACCACAAAATTGTTTGTAAACACTCATGCTCAGGTGCTTCAGTGGCAACATATTCTCTTTCCTTTTAGACAATAATATAGAATATTTGTATGTTTCTTTTTAGCTTTGTAAGGTGTAATAGGGTAGTGAAGCAAAAAAAAAAAATCCACTGAATATGGTATTAACAACATATCATTAAAGTTTGTTTACAATGTGTAATGGGGATATGAATTTGTCAATGACATTGCCCATTGGAATTGAGCACTTAAAATGCTAAGTATGAGTCTCTTCCACATTAAAACTGTAATACTAAGAGCAGGCAGGTTCATTGAAATGCAGAAGAAAATTCATTCAGTCCCTCTGCTAGAATTGTTAGATTTGTTTAAAAGTAGCAGTACTTGATTTTATATATTGATAGGTCAAGGTCAAGCAGCAAGATCAAGGTCAAGCAGCAAGGTCTAGAATAGGTAGTGATGCATTTTTTGTGGAATTATACCCAGACATTTTGGAAGAGTCTGAAGTTGCAGATAATAGCTTGCTTGGCTTCCAGAGCACTTAATTTCAAAGTAAATCTCCTTCAGGGCCAGAGTACTGCCAATTCTGATGGTACTTTTATAGACCTTAGAATGGTTAGAAATGTTATGGAATACAACAGACCACATCAGACACACTCACATTTCTCTCTGGAGGTAAATAACATTTCCAGTGTAGAATACCTTCTGCCTTTGCTACATTGCTGCCCTTAGATAAGAACTAAGCTGAGTTTATCTGGTGAACAACACATAGATGTTGATTTACTTAAATTGGAGAGTGCAAAATTTGGTGAAATTTGTATAGAAATCAATCTTCTTCCAGTTTTTATTTTTTTTTTTTGTCGAAGCTTAATTGAACAAGCTAAAGTTAGCAGCTGATTGGCTACGATACAGAGCAGCACCAAATTATGTACTCTCCAGTTTTAGTAAATCAACCCCATAGGATACAACCATACATTTCTATGATCAGACCACCACCTCAAGTCTATATTTCCCAAATTAGATTTATACCATGGCTTCAGCTTTTTGATAGTAGAGATATCATCTTCTGAAACTTTTAAAATGTATTGCCAATACATTCTATGACTTTTTTCAGGGACAGGAAATAATAACAGGAAAGGCAGAGAATGGTGATTACTTCCGGGTGCACATCAATCAGTACAATATGGTAGAAACCATAACATGTCTGTCTTTGAAACCTTTTCCTGCATCCAATATTATATGCTTGTATGGACAGCACGAACGACTGTTGAACAATCTGTGTTCTAGATTTGAAGAAGGACTCATCAAAGACTTCTATAGGTAAGGCTTAAAAATAGTAATACATAAACATACAGCTACTATACATATTTGCATGCATGCGATTGGAGGCACCTTTCCTTACTTTGTTTTTCCACAGGTAAGGCCTCAAAATGGTCATATATATGAACATATGTAATGTCTTATGCATGTACATGAGATTACAAGCACCTTTGCCTTACATATTCCAAACAGCAGAGAGAGATTTAAAGGTTCATTCAACTTTTTCAGAGTGGAATAAACTATTTAAAGGTACAACATTTTTTTATTTTGCAAGGCATACATGAGGGTTATAACCCCTGTCAATTTGTTTTCACCATTTGTATCCCATTGGGGGGATTTCCCTTTTATGCATCCCATAGCCAAAACAGGTCATTCCTTCAAAGGAATCCCTGGTTATTACAAAGGTCACCAGAACTAGTGTCTCATTGGCAGGGGCGGACTGACAACTCATGGGGCCCCCGGGCAATAAGGGATCATGGGGCCCCTGTGTCCTTGCCCAAACTCAAAAAAGCCTATGAAAAAGATACCCGGGCATCTCATGGGGCCCCCTACTGACCCCGGGCTCTCGGGCAGTGCCCGAATTTCCAAATGGTCAGTCTGCCCCTGCTCTTTGGGGAGATTTCCCCTTTATTTCTGTTCTGGTGACAATCCAAAATTTGGGATTTTCTTTCACTCTCGGTCATAACTATAAACAGGACAAATAGAGAAAATAAATCTCAGCACAGACAGCAATAAAAAGCTGACAGGGGCTCTAATTCATCTCCACTCTATCCAAAACTAAAAAAAAGTTTTACCTTTAGTTATACTTTAATCCACACAAAACCGTTCTTTAATTTTTTAAGGAGTTTATTTTAATTTTCCTTCTGTTTTGTAATGATTACATGGATACAACTGCAGACACTGCAACTGTTGTGTCAAGGCTACCCAGACATACACACCCAGACATGCTCAATATACATACACTCACACTTCTCTTTCCCTTCAGCAAACAGTATGGTTTATATAGTACTTTAAGTTTGTACTAGAGTGGAAGTCAGTTGTACAGCATATCTATTGATGCACCCTTAAGAACTACACTAAAGCTCCATGCACACGGGGTGTTTTGATAATGTTGGTAACATTAGCTGTGTAAAGTCACGTTAAAAATGTGTTTTCAGCTTTTTTTAGCATTTTTGCATTAGCGTTTAGCTGCGTTTTCCTGTGTTTTTCGCATTTGCATTTTTTAGTGTTTTTTTACCACAAAAATAAATCTTTTTTGGTCAAAAAAAGTCCAGGAACGCCGGTTTGCGGTGCTTTACCACCATTCTCCGTGTTTCACCACGCTTTGCCGCGTTTTTCAGCATTAGAGCGTTTTTACAGCTAAAAAACTCCTCTAGAAACCCATTAGTCCTGGGTTTTTTTCCAGCCACAAAAACGTTCCTGCCAAACGTTGATTACAGTCTATGTGTGCATGGACACATGGGATAACATGCTGGGGGGGTTTACTAGCTGTAGAAAAAACGTAAAAAAAATGTCAAAAGCCAAAAACAGCAGCTGTAAAAAACGTCCAGTGTGCATGAGGACTCACAGTCATAATAGTGAAAAGTCAAACAGTTGGACTGTAGATGTATCCATCCAAGACTGCCATATCTTAGAATTTGTTGTGACACAGGCCCTACCTGTATAGATTATTTTATATTTTGGAAGCGCTGAATTCACTTGATGATACATTTGTTGTAGAGTTGGGGGGGGGGGGGTATTTTTCCAATTGAGAAAAATGAAGTTTTAGCCTGAATAAAAATTATCTTGAATAAGAATGAATCTACGCAGACCTCAGGGGTCTTTGGGGCCTGAAGGCCCAAATGAGATTCCAGTACATTGAACATAGAAAACAAAGAAGGAGCTTCTAGGTGCAGAGTTCTAGAATTCTAAAGAACTAGAGTTCCGCTTCTCTCTTCTTGAAGTGCTGCTGAAGTGCATACTAGGCTTCCCCCACCTGCAGGGCCAAAAAACAAATCAGGATACCCAAAAGGCCTTTTCAATCCAAGAGCTCCCTATGTATCCCCTTCTTCAACGTACATTGAAAAAACTGTTTCAGAAGATAGTGATTTGTGAACAAGTCCTGAACATGTGTAACATATCTGCTGGGTTAACACCACACCTGGGGCATTTGGCATCAGTTCCCACATGGAATAACTCAGATGGTGTATAATGCAAGTGATGAATGAATTTGAACTGTGTGATCATGTTCACAGTACTGATATCAGAAATTCAGGTACCAGTAACTTCTCCCCATCCACCCTCCATAGAATCAAGTATACATTGGAGCCATTTCAGGTGAGTGTTCTCAAATGGACCAGATCCTGTGGCTGGCCATCATTCATATAAGGTTGGGGTGAGTTTGGTGTGATCAGAACCAAATAATAAATGTCCTAAAGGAGACAAGGACAATTTCACCTTCAATGCCCCAAACTGAGTCTTAATAATGTGATGTATTAGAAGGTGTTTGAAGGAACTTTTGTTATGAATTTGGTTTTGTTCCTTGAGTACCTCGAAGGGTATACAAAAAGCCTTTATCAAAAGTCTGAGCTAGATAGATAATACCTCTACTTTTAGTTTTACTTTAGTCAACAAGGAGAATGACTGGTTTATTATCAACACTTATGGACTAATAATTACAACAGTGTAGTTGCCTACCACTCCTCTTATATCCTCCAATGGATATATAGATACCAAAAGCTCCAAGCGTTTTAGTGTGGTGCTACTAAATAGTTACAACGTACTAGATATTGTGCTAAAAAAACTAGCAGTGCTTCAAACACTCCCCTCCCTTATGAGTGCATCACTAGCATGCGTATATGTGCATCCTCCTCAAATAAATCCAATATTATGATGATTTTGAAATTACAGTGTCAAATCCTAAAGAAATTTCCAGCTTATGTATGATGTACTACAAAACACCTCCCTCCACAGAAACATGCTCGTGTGGTGATTTATGCAACAGTGATTATTTGTGACATCCTCAAATTACAATATACAAGACCTTAAAAAATTGCTTTAATAGTGCAAGCAATGTACTACAAAACACATTCCCCCCATCCCCACTGAAAAACGAATCTGTTTCTGTGCAGAGTCTATGCAATGACAAACATTTGTGACATCCACAACATACAGTTCCTTAGACAAAGTGCTTTTGTGCAGTCCACTTTAAAGTGCTCTTGAGATTAATGCAGTGCTACGTTCCTTCATGTGACACTCGTATCATAAACAATCACTGTTGCATAACTCAACACAGGAGCATATTTATATTTCTGTGGAGGGAGGTGTTTGTAGTACATCATAAGTAAGTTGGAAATTTCTTTAGGATTTGACACTGTAATTTCAAAATCATCATATTATTGGATTTATTTGAGGAGGATGCACATATACGCATGCTAGTCATGCACTCATAAGGGAGAGAGGTATTCACAGCACCTCTAGTTTTTTAGCACAATATCTAGTATGTTTTAACTATTTAGTAGCGTCACACTAAAAAGTTTGGAACAGGGAGAATGAGCTTTTCAAATTGCAGAACTAAAGGTCTGACTCAGCAGTTAGGCCATTGCTTCCACACAGAGAACGTGCTGGCAGGGGATAGGCTTTTTTACTCACTGTTCCTTCTTTTTAAAGAAAACCATTTGAAATCCATTGTGTTTTCTGTTGTGATGGAATGTACTTAGCTGATATAAACTGAAAGCTCAGTTGGGCTTTAACACTTGGTTTTACTTTTGGATACAATTAGTCTGTAATTCCAGAAATTGAGCGTTCCAGTAATGTCTATATGGGACATTTAGTTGAAGCTACTCTGGAGTAGTCCTAGACAATGCTCTACTATTTTTCTGAGACCCTTCCATGCTGCATTCGAACTGGTGGCTATCCAAAATAATTGACTCTGTTGCATTCTGCTTGTGTGTCTGTACATTCTCTATAGACCACACACAATTTCTGCTACTATGAAACATTTCTCTAGAAAATTGATTTGTTGTTCATGTCTAAATGAAAAGTGGAAATTATTTTTGGGGAAAAAGTTGTGCTCAATGTATTTTCCTTTCTATTCTGTTGTGAATGCATCAGGGCTAAAAGCATCTAAAATACAGCAAAGAAGAGCAAAAACAGCTCTCAGCACTCAAAAACATGTTCATTCTAGAGCACTTGAGAACTAAAGCTGCCCAAGAGGACATATCCCGTGTATATAATAAAGCCATATAATCATTTTACTCTGCATGCATAAGAGGAAAAAAATGACCCTAAGCCACAATCTCTACTAAACAGTGGGAAGGATACAGTTCACATTCTGGCAGAAATAAGCATTCAGAACTAAAGCAAAACTCCAGACAGCCAGTCTTGTGATTTTCACACTTCCAATGCACGGTATGGCCAGGAAGGTGGTATCACTATTTCCATTTTCAGTTTTGCTACTCATGTCAGCTGCCTGATACTGGACAAAGAATTAGTAGACAGGTGACAAAAGAAGCTGCAAAGCTGAAATAGGAAATAGTGATGTAATCTGTTTACAAGCATAAGGGTGCAAACTGCATGACTAGCTAAACAGAATTGCATATAATTTGGCAGATAGACCCATTCACATACTGTACATATATTTATCTATTCTGCTTTAGCCCTGGTTCACATATGTGTGTTTTGCACAGGCACGAGAGTCCATTCATTTGAAAGAACTCCAGTGCCCTGTGACACACAAGTCCCTGTACTTCTTCTGAAAACGCAGCCCACATGGGAACCTCGGTTCCCAGTGTGGTTGCGATTTCCAGTGCAGGCGGTGTGCTATTAGAATTAATGGCACCTGCCCGCGGGTCTGCATTCTTCTGTGCGGGTGGCGCGGCTGCACGGCTTTTTGTGCGGATCCGCAGCGGAACCACCCGCACATATGTGAACCTAGCCTAAAAGCAGACTCATAATGCAGAACATAATTATGTGCAGGCTAAACCCAGGATCTGTTTTTGCAGTCACAATATGTAGCATTGTACTAGCAAAATAAACAGGCTGTTTGCTAGTTATTGAGTACATTATCCCATATGTTATATCTATGGGGACATAATTACAGGTCATAGGGCCTTGAAACAATATTTTTATGGGACTTCCCAGAAACCTATCTTGGCAGCACCTGGGGTGACAGTACTGCCACTGATCTTATTAGAACTGTAGTCTCCTGTTAAAGGAGTGCTGCAGCACTTAAAGCGGAGCTCCACCCAGAAGGGAAAGTTCCGCTTTAAGGACTGCTCCCCCGCTCCCCATTAAGGATTGGCAGCTTTGGGGGGTTACCCGAATTTGACAGGTACCCGCTCCCACTTCCGGTTCAATCGCCTAGGAAACAGAAGGTGTCCTCCCTCCCTTCTTGTAGTCTTTTGGTACATGTGACAGGCTCCAGAAGACTACGGGACCATTCACGTCACGCATGCGCAGTGGGTACCCGGCTGTGAAGCCGCAAGCTATCACAGCCAGGTGCCCACACTGAAGATACCGGCCTCCTGGAATACAGAACGGCCGGTGAAATGGGCTGTGGGGGACACACTGCGGGACCGAGGGACAGGTAAGTGGCTGTTTTTTAAAAGTCAGCAGCTACAGTTTTTGTAGCTGCTGACTTTTAGTTTTTTGACAGGGTGAATGAAACTCCTCTTTAAAGGGGAACTAATTGTTTCATGTACAGGAATGCAGACAACACAAGCTGCTGGTGTGAGGAATCATGTTGTACAACAGAACTACATCCAGGTCAGCATAGAACAGGAAACAGGAGGTATAAGGCAATGCAATATTATCATATGCAAGTAGGGTCACAGTATTTGCAAAATAACTCTATAACATCTCCTTTTTTACATTCAATTCAAACCTTGTAAACAATTAAACTAAAACAGATCCTGAACAGTCTTGAACATGGCATACTGTGTTACTGGTAGATACGCTACAGATTCAGTCTATCTGGTGGTCTTGAAACTCAACCACTACGCAAGACCACAGGGATTTTGCCTGGGGAAATCCGTTCAGCTCCAGAAGGTGTTGATAAGGAGCTACCTTCTTTCCTGGCTGGTGTGTTTGGCAAAGAAGAACTTGATGGGATATGTGGCTGCATTATGTCATCCTCATTGTATCCCGATATGACAGCAGAGTTCTCTCTGCTTTGAGTATATGGTCCAGTAGGACTTGGGGCATTGAGCACCTCAGGAGTATCATGTGCAGGATGCTCATAGGCTTGTGTGGTGAATCGTTCTGCCCTTCGCAGGTCCACTCGATTGCGGTGGTAAAGACTGCCTTCTACATCCACAATATATGATCGAGGAGCAACCCTCTGAACACAGGAACCCAGTCTCTAGAGACCGGTCCTGTCACCTGGAAGCACCTGGAAGCAGCTCCCCAATGCTTAGTTCAGGTAAGTCTTTAGCAGACACATTGTATGACAGTTTGGCAATCTGTTTCCTCCGCTGCAGTTTCGCCGGGACACCTGTAACCACACAAGGATCAAGTAATTTGTTGGCAACAGGCAATGAAGTCTTCAGTCTCCTAGACATCAAGCGCTGTGCAGGACTACTGTCCATGCCTTCAGATGGGGTGTTCCTCCAATGTAGAATGGCCATCCATGGATCAGTACCATCAAACTTGGCCTTCTTACAAAGATTCTTCACTATCTTGACAGCCAATTCCGCTTTGCCATTGGCTTGCGGGTGCCTCGGGGATGAGGTAACATGCTGAAATCCCCAATCTGTAGAGAACCGTCTGAATTGCTCACATGCAAATTAAGGTCCATTATCCGAGATTACTCTATCCAGCTGGCCATAACGTGCAAACTGTGCTTTACAACGCTTGATGGTAGTATCAGCAGACAGGTCAGGAAGTAGCTCAATCTCCCAAAAGTCGGAATAGTGATCAACAATTAGTAGAAAATCCTGCCCAGCATAATTCAGTAAGTCCATGCTTACAATTTGCCAAGGCCAGGTGGGCAGCATATGCGACATCATAGGTTCTTTCTGTTGTGCCTGCGCATATTCATTGCATGCCGATCAAGAGCTAACAAAGTCTCTAATCTCGTTCTGCATGTTGGGCCAGTATTGGGTATCACGTGCTTGCCTATAGCATGCTTCTCTGCCAATGTGACTGGCATGAATACGAGTCAGCATCTCCGATCTTAAAGATTTAGGAATGATGACCCTTGGCCCCTTGTACAGTATACCATCTTGAATGGTGATTTCATCTCTGAAAGTCCAATATTCTCTCACAAGTAATGGCACTTCCAACTTGGAATCAGGCCAACCATTCAGAACAACATATTTAAGAGCCTGCAAACTCTCATCGGTTTCAGTGTGCTGTTTTATCTGAAGCAATCGTTGGTCCGTGACGTTTAAATAGTCTGAATGATTAATCTGTGACAGAACATCCAGGTCCCATTGAACATTGCAAACTGTGTGTTGTGCATACTCAGGTGTACCTCCTGCTGCTGTAGCTCTGCTAAGGGTGTCACTAATGTACATTTCAGGACCAGGTTTATAGACCACATTTAGGCAATAGTTTTGTAACGTGAGCAACATGCTCTGTAGACATTTGGGTGCACACAAAAGTGGTTTCTTGAAAATAAAATCAGAGGTTTATGGTCAGTTTCTGCTGTGATCTCGTCGCGCCCATAGAGGTAGTGGTGAAAGCGCTGGCAGGCAAACACTATACTCAGACATTCCTTTTCTATTTGTGCGTAGTTTTGTTCGGTAAGAGTCAGTGCCCTTGAAGCAAAAGCGATAGGCTGGCCAGCTTGCAATAGGCAACACCCAAGTCCAGTTTTACTTGCATCACTTTGAATAGTTACAGGTTTTGTAACGTCATAGTACTTCAGGCCAGCTGTGTCTGTGACCAAGCGTTTGATGTCCTGCACTGCATTATCATGCTTAGGAAGCCAATGCCAAACAGCATCCTTGTCCAGAAGCCTTCTCAATGGCTCGCAGACCTCTGAGAGGTGTGGTAGGAATTTTGCTAGGTAGGTAACAAATCCAATGAAGCGCTGCAGGGATTTCACATTTGCTGGCTGCGGCATATCCAGTATGGCTCTGATTTTTTCTGGATCAGCCTTCAAACCCTCTCAGGTTAGAATGTGTCCATCAAAGCAGACCTCTTTGACCTTGAATGGCAGTTTTTTCATGCCAAGTCTCAATTTTTTCCTGCCTACAATGATTCATCAGTTCCAGCAGTTTGCCATCATGATCTTGCTCTGCTTCCTCATCTGTGTCCCCACAGCCAACCGCAAGGATGTCATCAGCTATTGGTTCAATACCACTGAGTCAAGCCAATAGTTTGTTGTTTACGTTGATACACCTCTGGTGCTACTGATACTCCAAAAGGCAGTTTGAGCCATCTTTTCCTGCCCCACGGAGTCCAGAAGGTTGTCATGTAACTACTTGCATCATCCAACTTACACTGTAAAAATGCATCCCGGGCATCAACAAGCGTGAACAGACGTGCCTTAGGCAGCTTGTACAAAACATCCTCGAGAGTGGGCATGATGTAGTGAGATCGTCTCAGTGCCATATTTAAGAATTTGGGATCTATGCATATTTGTAGCTTATTTGGCTTCCTTACAATCACCATATTACTTATCCAGTCAGTTGGGTCTGTCGCTGGTGCCAAGTGTCCATTGGCCTCATACTGGTCAAGCTGTGCCTTAACTGCCTGTTTTAATGCCACCGGCACATTGCGTGGTGCACATTGGACTGGAGGGACACTCACATCAAGGTCGAAATGAACTTCCCCTGGTACAGATTCTACTGGCCCAGTAAACACATCACTAAATTCCTTTAGCAGCAGTTGTTTTGTCAAGGGCCCCTTGGAGAGATTGTCCATCACATTAAGCTCCACAGGGATGGAGAAACGTATCAACCCTAGACGCTCGCAGGTTGCGCCAGACAACAGTGGCTTTTGACAGGTTTCCACAATTTCAAACTCCAGCTTGTGTGTTAGTCCACGTATGGCACATTCTGTCTTGAAGAGCCCTAGAGATTTCATAATCGCACCGGAGTATAACTTTAATCTGGTGTCACTTGGCAGTAGACGTGCTTCTGGTGCTAACACCATTTTGTCTCTTAAGCACATTACATCACAAATTGCTCCTGAATCGAGCTGACAGGATTGGGGCTTATTATTTAAATGTAAAGTGACAAACCATTTCTTTCCTCTGGATTGCACAGCGCCGATCAATTCACTGCTGTATATAACTTCAGTGGTGTGTGTCTCTTCCTCATATGCGGATGTGTTCTCCACATTGTGTAATTTGCCTATTGACGGCCGTCGTTTATTTGACAAACAAACGTTAGCAAAATGGTTTGTTCTTCCACAAGACTTACAAGACTTCCCATAAGCTGGACACTGCTCTTTAACCATTTCAATACCAGGCAATTTTACACCTTCCTGCCCAGGTCATTTTTCAGGTTTCAGCGCTCTCACACTTTGAATGACAATTGCGCGGTCATACAACATTGTACCCAAACTAAAATTTTATCATTTTCTTCACACAACTAGAGCTTTCTTTTGGTGGTATTTAATCACTGCTGGGGTTTTTATTTTTTGCTAAATTAACAAAAAAAGACCAAACATTTTGAAAAAAAAACACGTTTTTCTTCGTTTCTGTTATAAAAGTTTACAAATAAATAATTGTTCTTCATAAATTTAGGCCGAGATGTATTCTGCTACATGTCTTTGGTGAAAATAACCCAAATTAGGATGTATTATTTAGTTTGTAGGAAAGTTATGGAGTTCACAAACTATGGTATAGATCTGAATATTGATCAATCCTGAAGTACTGACAGCCAATCTAATTTCTTGAGGTCCAAGAATGTCAGAATAGTACAGATATCCCCCAAATGACCCCTTTTTGCAGAGTAGACAGTCCGACATACTTCATAAGAGGCATGGTGAGTTTTTTGAACTTGTATTTTTTTTGTCATAATTTTTCGGAAAATGAAAAAATTAAACAAATTATTTTCACTATTTTTTTTTTACATACTGTCACCAGTGCAGTACAGCATCATCATATAACTGGCATGGCGGTGAACAGGGACACTGACTGGTGACAGTATGAAAAAAAAAATATATATATATTTTTTTTATTTTTTTTTATTTTTTTATTATTTTTAATTTTTTATTACATTTTTTTAATTTTTTTTAAAGATTTTTTTTCATATTTTACTATGACCAAAGTAGTACAATGTTACCATAGTAACATTGTACTACTTTGGGGAAGTGATCGGTTTTTTTTTTTTGTTTTTTTTACACAATTTGCTTATAGCAAAGAATTACTTTGCTATCAGCAAGCATTTACCTGAATGAAATAGATTCATTCAGGTTTTTTTTTTTTTTTTTTGTGCTTAGCTGTGATTTGGTCACAGCTAATCACATGACATGTGCATGTGATTAGCTGTGACCATTCACAGCTAGGCACTAGTATACAATGGATGGCATGATTGAAGCCATCCATTGTATACAACTGTCATGTGACCTGCTGTGATTGGTCACAGCAGGTCACATGGTACCAGCAACAGGGGCCTTTACTCAGATCTGTCATCGGCCGTGTCCGAGATACACGGCCGGTGAAAGATCGCGCCGCTGCGTGGCACTGCATTAGCGCAAACACCCGGAATGCCAAAGCACTTTTGAAGCCGCCAAACGGCCATTGGCCGGGCGGCTAATGGTTAATTCTTTGATGCACAGTCCCACAGTATTTGCAAGCTGTAGTGTTGGCAGTATTTGTGCTAATCAGGCGGCGTTGCTGAAGTTTGTTCATGTTGCCATGTTGCATTGCAATGTTTATGCTGTCGGTCTGCTGTCTGTCCTGTTCCATAACCTTCAGACGTCTGTCAGTGAGCTCTGCTGTACGGTACGTCTCAATGGCTGTGTTTAGAGTTAACTCATGTTCTCTTAGGAGGCGCCTGCGTGTGCTCCAACACAACAAACACTTTACTCCTGCGCTAGGAAAGGACTCAGTAGACCCAATAGGAATGTTCTTGAATTTTCTGGAATATGCACTGCTTGCTGCCCTCAACAGACCGGGGTGGTCCGAATACACTGGATACAAATGGAGAAACAGAAAAAGGGCGCACCGACCTAGTGCATTATCGTTTAAAATAATTTATTAAAGAGACAAAAATAGGTATCATACTCACAATGGACATAATAACAGAGGCATGTCAAACTGAACAAGATGTATGATCCAAACAACATCTGAGTCCATACGATGGAACCCTGGATGACCAACTGCCTAACGCGTTTCGAGGACACAACCTCTTCCTCAGAGCCAACCCGTGTGCTCTCGCTAGCTATACCAAGAACTATTTTGTCCCTTATCAGTTCGTCTCTGAGTGTACCATATTCACAAGTTGCTGCCTTTTCTCTCAAGCGTGTAACAAAGTTATCAAAAGATTGTCCCTCTTCTTGCTTGCAGCATCCAAACACATACCTTTCATAAATGACATTTTTAGCAGGTTTGAAATAAGCTTCCAGTGCATTTAGAATGGCTGTAACATTGTGTTGCTGATCTGCTGTGAGGGTCGGATTGTGTTCATACACATGCCTGCATTCACTGCCCATGACTCTTCTCAGAGTTGCTGCCTGCACTGCTGCACATTTCTCATTCAAGCCTGTAGCCAGAGAATAATCTTCAAATTCAGCTCTGAAAGATTCCCAATTGCTGCTCCAATCCCCACTCATTGTCATCCCCTCTGGGGGAGGTATACAATTCATGGCGGCCATATTGTCAGTAAGCCTCTGAGCTATCAAATATCAGAAAATCCTCAGTCTCAGGCTGTAGTTCACAAACCTGTGTTTCCCAAATCTGCTGTGCTCCAAACAAGAGGCTCAGTCCTGATTCAAGTCACTTCTGACACCATGTTTCATGTACAGGAATGCAGACAACACAAGCTGCTGGTGTGAGGAATCATGTTGTACAACAGAACTACATCCAGGTCAGCATAGAACAGGAAGCAGGAAGTAGAAGGCAATGCAATATTACCATATACAAGTAGGGTCACAGTATTTGTATATATATAATAACTCTATAACACTAACCCTTTAATGATACAATATTGGATCTGTCTTATCTTCACATACACATGGATATAATTTGATTCCACAGAGTTCCAACTGAAGCACGCCTATCTTCCTCAGGCCTCATAGCACTATTATGGCCCTAGTTACATCATTGTATATCTAAGATCTTGCCTCAGTGGTAAAATAATATACTCCAAGCCCTAGTCACCTTGGCCAGTCTCACTGTTTGTCTGATCTCAGCACTCCTAACTAGTGTAATACTCATGGTGCCCTGCTCAAATTCAGCAGGCCTTTAGATGTTGACCTTTTGTCATCTACAGAAAACATGTTGCTTGTATTTTCTGTCATATTTTCATAGTAAACTGAAGAAATAAGATCAGCTTGCAGAATTATATTCAGTCTACAAACAGGAGGACAGAGCGGGTTCATGCATGTCATATTGAAAAGTTCATGAATAAAGCCTATTAATGCTGAAAAAGAACTGTCTCTTTAAAGTACTACGGATAGCATTGCAAGCCATGTTGGCTCTAAAAAGACATTAAAAAATAAAACAGGGTCTGGAGCTAAGTGGCATAAGGCAGGAGAAAACACTTTGAAATCATTTTATGTTTCTAAGAAATCTTTTAACAAAGAGCTGAAAAAGAAAGAGGACTTTTTGTGTCTAAGTCTCTTTTGTGGTCACCAGTGTCATCAGCCTGAACCTCCCTAGGACAAGGATTGTAAGTGCTACTTACAAGTCAATAGCTAGACGTGATAACATGCATTACCCAGCTACTCATGTGCTTGTCTCTCCTGGCAGTCAAGCACGCTGACCTCGTGGAAAGCAGTAATGCTTCAAAGCATCTTGAAACAAACACTGTCATGAGCAGCAGAAGAAAGATAAAAGGAACGACAGAGATGTTCATTTGAAATATTAATAAATAGGTGACATTGTTCTACTGTTATGCTACTCTGTAGTGCTTTTCTATATGGGGTGAATGCTTTGTGATATAGGTTTCAGCAGATATTAGCTATTATAAGATTCGAAATGACCGTGAATGGTTAGAGAAGCACTCACAAAAATTAAAAGCTGAAATGGTACGTAGAACAAGAATGATGAAAATGCCTGTTCAAAGCTAGCATCTGAATTAAGAGAGGCAGAGATATATTATGTTCAGTGCAGAAATGTCATCTACATTTAGAATGCCACTATGTAAAGTGATAAAGAGTATAGTGCATATATGAGAGGAAAACAAAAGTTCTTTATAATTGGTGAGTTTTACAGCTGCTTGCATTTTTCCCTTTGAACACTTTCATATTGTTAACAAAAACAGGAATATGATCGTTCAGATGTTAGCACTACCCCCTCTATATCTGATATGCACTTTCACTATTTGATGTACAGTTGCAAGAAAAAGTATGTGAACCCCTTGGGATTACGTGGAGTTTTGCATGAATTGGGCATAAAATGTGCTCTGAACGTCATCTAAGTCACAACAATAGAAGAACACAGTCTGATGAACATAATACTACACAAACATTAGATGTTGCCATGGTTTAATTGCACATAACATGTAAACATTCACAGTGCAGCGAGGAAAAAGTATGTGAGGCCCTAGCTTAATGACTTCTCCCAGAGCTAATTGGAGCCAGGAGTGAGCCAAGCTTGACTCCAATCAGTGTGATGATATTGGATATGTTGCTGACAGCTGTCCTGCCCTTAAAAAACACACACCTGTTTTGGGTTTACTGGTTTCAAGAAGCACTGTCTGATGTGAACCATGCCTCGCAGAAAAGAGCTCTCAGAAGACCTACGATCAAGAATTGTTGACTTGCATGAAGATGGAAAGGGTTACAAAAGTATCTCCAAAAGCCTTGATGTTCATGTGTCCACGGTAAGACAGACTATCTACAAATGGAGAAAGTTTAGCACTGTTGCTACTCTCCGTAGGCATGGTCGTCCTGTAAAAATGACTGCAAGAGCACAGCGCAGAATGCTGCATGAGGTAAAGAAGAATCCCAGAGTGTCAGCTAAAGACCTACAGAAATCTCTGGCACATGCTAACATTTTTGTTGACACATTTACAATAAGGAAAACATTAAACAAGAATGGAGTACATGGGAGGACATCACGGAGGAAGCCATTGCTGTCCAAAAAGAATATTGCAGCACGTTTGAAGTTTGCAAAAGAGCACCTGGATGTTCCACAGCACTACTGGCAAAATATACTGTGGATAGATGAAACCAAGATTGAGTTGTTTGGGAAGAACACACAACATTATGTGTGGAGAAAAAAAAGGCACAGCACACCAACATCAAAACCTCATCCCCACTGTAAACCATGGCGGAGGGAGCATCATGGTTTGGGGCTGCTTTGCTGCCTCAGGGCCTGGACGGATTGTTGTCATTGATGAGAAAATGAATTCCAGAGTTTATCAAGACATTTTTCAGGAAAACCTATGACCATCTGTCCGCCAACTGAAGCTCCGCAGAGGATGGGTGATGCAACAGGACAATGACCCAAAGCATACAAGAAATTCAACAAAACAATGGCTGCAACAGCACAGAATACGCCTTCTGGAGTGGCCCAGTCAGAGTCCTGACCTCAACCCGATTGAAATGCTGTGGCATGACCTTAAGAGAGTGATTCACACCAGACATCCCAAGAATATTGCTACTCTGAAACAGTTTTGTGAAGAGGAGTGGTCCAAAATTACTCCAGATCGTTGTGCAGGTCTGATCTGCAACTATAGGAAATGTTTGGTTGAGGTTATTGCTGCCAAAGGAGGGTCAACCAGTTAAGTCCAAAGGTTCACATACTTTTTCCTCCCTGCACTGTGAATGTTTACATGTTATGTGCAATTAAACCATGGCAACATCTAATGTTTGTATAGTATTATGTTCAGCAGACTGTGTTCTTCTATTGTTGTGATTTAGATGACGTTTAGAGAACATTTTATACCCAATTCATGCAAAACTCCACGTAATCCCAAGGGATTCACATACTTTTTCTTGCAACTGTATGTCAGATCTCCCTATTAATGTCTAAGGCACAGCAGTGGTAAACAAGCAGTTGGACACAACATTTTGTGACCCACTGGCCCACAGGTACCAGTGAAATAATTTTTGCACCAGACATGTTTTGGCGCCTTTGTTAGCATCATAGAATCATCTTAAAGTGCCAGTAAACTCAAACATTTTTTTTTGTACTATTGTTTTTTTTCAACTTATGTACATTCTCCTTTGACACCACCAACTGTGAAAAGAAGTTCCACATCCTCACCGCTCCAAAAGTAAAGAACCCTTTACGCAGTTTAAGATCAACAGTTTCTTGTCCACGTGTCCAAATTGTATGGCCGGATGTCTTCTTTAGAGACCTACAAGGTGTGTCCAGAAAGTAATGAGAATGATATTTTTTTTTTTTTTTTAAATTATTGAATAATTTTACAATTGAACATTGTCTCCTTTAAAGTATGCACTTTGTGAGCGTACACAATGCTTCCAGCGAATTTTTCCATTCTTCACAGCATCCCTGGAAGTCTTCAAGTGGGATGGCATTCAGAGCCTGCCTAGTGGCACTTTGGACATCATCCACATCACCAAACCCTTCTTTATCTTTGGGAATATAAGTTGCAAGGAGCCAAGTTGGGGCTGTAGGGTGAATGGGGAAGCACCGTGATGTGTTTTTCAGCCAAAAACTCTGACAGCCAAAGTACTGTGTCTGATGATTTCATGAACAATTGACTTGGTAATTCCCATTTCCTCTGCAATCATTCTGATAATGAGCCGTTGGTCATGGTTGAGAACAGACCTGCACTGCATCCACATTCTGTTCCATTTTTGATGAAAAAGGGCGTCCTGATTCTTGTTCGTCTTCAAAACCGTCTCATCTTTCCTTAAAGGCCTTGTGCCATCAGTACACTTGTGCAGATGATAGCGCAGCTTCTCCATAAGCTTTCCTTACCATTTCCAAAGTTTCTGATGCGCTTATACTTCACACAAACTTTTATCGCGTGCCACTGTTCCAAACTCGCTTGTATTTGTCTTAATATGAGGCACTTGAACAGAGTGTTACAAAAAAGAATGTCTCGACTCTGACAGGGCTGGAATGCAACTGATCAGTGTTCTAACATATACCTGGCACCCCACCCCAAGTGACCTTGGCCAGCTTCTCCCTTCAGAGCCCTTCTCGAGTGTAGGGACTTCATTCTCATTATATTCCGGACACATCTCATATATTAAAAAGTTTCCTCCCAATGCTAGAGTCACCATTCAAGGATTTGCATATCGCTATCATATCCCCTCTTAACTGAGGTCATCCAGCCCGCTTATTAGATGTGTTGCCCTTCTCTGCACTAACTCCAGTTCAAGCACATTCTTCCTGAAGATTGGTGACCAGAACTGGATAGCATTTTCAAGTCGTGGCCGAACCAGAGTTTTGTAAAGTAGTAGAATTATAGCTTTTTTTCTTGAGTAAATACCCTTTTAATGCATGCCAGTAGTCTTCTAGCCTTGCTTGCTGCAGCTTGGCAATGCATGCTATTGCCGAGTCTTGTCTACTAGGACCTGCAGATTCTTTTCCATCCTTGATTCCCCCAAAGGTTTTCACCTTAACTTGTAATTGACATGCCTTTTTTTCAGCTCCCTGTCTGCCATAAGGGTGCATTCAATGTAATGTTATTAAAATTACTGTCTTGTTTATCATACCCCTCTTTTTCATTCATACAAAATGAGGAGAAGAATGTATTTAATACATTTGTCGTCTCCCTGTCACTAGTGACCAACATCCCCAATCATCTTTTATGGGGCTAATATGTTTCGCGCTAGCCTTTTTACTAATAATATATTTGAAATAATGTGAGGGATTGTTTTATTCTCCTCAGCAATGTTTACTTCATAATCTATTTTATCTGCCCTGATTGTGCTCTTGCAGTTCTTCGGCCTTATATTTATGAAACAACTGTTTTTTTCCCATTAATATGCCTTTTTACATTAGTGTTTAGACACCCAGATTTAACTTTTGTTTTTATATACACTGCTCAAATAAATGAAAGGAACACTTTTTAATCAGAGTATAGCATCAAGTCAATTAAACTCCTAGGATATTGATCTGGTCAGTTAAGAAGCAGAGGGGGTTGTTAATCAGTTTCAGCTGATTTGGTGGTAATTAAATTAACAATGGGTGCACTAGATGGGCAACAATGAGACGACCCCCAAAACAGAAATGGTTTTACAGGTGAGGCCACTGACATTTTTTCCCTACTCATCGTTTCTGACTGTTTTTCACTAGTTTTGCATTTGGCTAGGGTCATTGTCACTACTGGCAGCATGAGGCGATACCTGGACCCTAAAGAGGTTGCACAGGCAGCTCAACTTCTGCAGGATGGCACATCAATGTGTCATTGCCAGAAGGTTTGCTGTGTCTTCCAGCACAGTCTCAAGAGCATGGAGGAGATTCCAGGAGACAGGCAGTTGCTCTAAGAGAGCTAGACATTGCCTTAGAAGGTCCTTAACCCATCAGCAGGACCGGTATCCGCTCCTTTGTGCAAGGAGCAAGGGGATGAGCACTGCCAGAGCCCTTCAAAATTACCTGCAGCAGGCTACTGGTGTGAATGTCTCTGGCCAAACAATCAGAAACAGACTTCATGAGGGTGGCCTGAGGGCCCGACATCCTCTAGTGGGCCCTGTGCTCACTACCCGGAACCATAGAGCTCAATTGGCATTTGCCATTGAACACCAGAATTGGCAGGTCTGCCACTGGTGCCCTGTGCTTTTCACAGATGAGAGCAGGTTCACCCTGAGCACATGTGACAGACGTGAAATGTTACTGCCTGTAACATCGTTCAGCATGATCGTTTTGGTGGTGGGTCAGTGATGGTCTGAGGAGACATATCCATGGAGGGATGCACAGACCTCTACAGGTTAAACAATGGCAACCTGACTGCCATTAGGTATTGGGATGAAATCCTTGGATCCATTGTCAGACCCTACGCTGGTGCAGTGGGTCCTGGGTTCCTCCTGGTGCACGACTATGCTCGGCCTCATGTGGCGAGAATATGCAGGCAGTTCCTGGGGGATGAAGGAATTGATACAATTGAATGGCCCCCACGCTTGCCTGACCAAAATCCAATAGAACACCTCTGGCATATCATGTTTGATCCATCCGACGCCACTGAGTTGCACCTCAGACTGTTCAGTGATGCCCTGGTCCAGATCTGGGAAGAAATACCCCAGGATACCATCCGTCGTCTAATTAGGAGCATGCCCCAACATTGTCAGGCATGCATACAAGCAATGCATACAAACTACTGAGTACCATTCTGAGTTGCGGCAATGAAATTTCAGCAAAATGGACTAGCCTGCTGCATAATTTTTTCACTTTGATTTTTGGGGTGTCTTTGAATTCAGTTCTCTGTAGGTTGATAATTTTCATTTCCATCAAATGATGGGGCATCCTTACATTCATAACACATTACCCAGTCCATATCAGTATAGATATCCAGTATGATATTTTTCCCCATTGAGATCTGATGTGTTTTCAAAGTGTTCCTTTAATTTTTTTGAGCCGTGTATTTATTGCCCAGTGGAATGCACTGATGAATGCCATTGTATAATATGCCCTTAAAGCATTCCCACTTCTCTTCAGTGTTCTTTGTTGCAAGATTTTCATCACATTTTGTGTCATGTAGTATGGATTGCAGCCTATTAAAGTTGGATGTTTTAAAATGAAGTGTTCTTGTCTTACCTCAATTACTCAGTGATCACTATTTTCTAAAATATCCCTTCCACATCTGCAATCAGGTGCATGTTATTGGTAACTAGTTGGTCCAGCAGAGCATTGTCTCTAGTTGGGGCTTTCACCATTTGACTCAAGAAATTGTCCTGCATTACATGCAATAAATTACATCTGTTAGTTGAGTTAGTTCCACCTGCCTATCATTATCAGGTTAGTTGACGTCCCCCACGATTGTAACATTGCCCTACCTCACCACCATTTCTAACTGTAAAAGTAGATGGGTCTCCTCCTCCACATTAATGTTAGGAGGCCTATAACATACAC
Source organism: Staurois parvus (assembly GCF_062004578.1). Lineage (NCBI taxonomy): Eukaryota > Metazoa > Chordata > Amphibia > Anura > Ranidae > Staurois > Staurois parvus. Next base: position 4,005,996 of record NW_028318197.1, read on the forward strand.
CCACAATTCATTTACTGTTTGTTTTGCCCCTTTGAAGCTCCAGCCAAAAAGACTCCACCTCTTCACCAGCCTCAGTAGCAATGTCATCCCTGATATTCACTATCAAATCGCTCTTCACATAAAAGCACACCCCTTCCTCTCTTCTACTCACCACCCTGTCCCTCCGATGCAGAGAATACACCTGGATAGTCGCAACCAGTCATGTGAGTTGTCAAATCAAGTTTTTGATATCCCCATGAAGTCAAAATACTCCTCATGTATCAGAATTTCTAATTCTTCAATTTTATTAACCAGACTTCTAGTATTTGTGTTCATGCCTTTTAATTTTGTACATGCACACATTTTATCCTTGCATACCTTTTGATTCCATTTAGGTTCAGCAAGCCTGCTAGCCTTGGAAACTTTAATATCTCTATTATCTGGTTAGGGGCCCCCTTCCCCCCTGACTTTTGCTCCCATCTGTACACTCTGACCCTTACAGTATACCTTCTTCTGATCCCTCCCCTGATATCCTAGTTTAAAGTTTCTCGAACCTTCTGGCCATCTTTTGCCCCAACAGAGCTACACTCTCCCCATTTAGGTACAATCTGTCCCTTCTGTAGAGCTGGTAACTGACCACAAAATCAGCCCAGTTCTCCATGAACCCAAAACCCTTCTTCATACAACAGTTCCTCAGCCACTTGCTTACCTATCTAAACTCCTGCTGCCTCTCTGGTGTGGCTTGAGTTACAGGCAGTATTTCTTAGAACACTACCTTGGAGTTCTTTTTCTTTAAAGTGGTCCTAAAGGTAGAATGTTTTTTACTTTAATGCATTCTCTGTGTTCAGCTCTCCTTGCAGGGAACAGTTCCAGCTAAAGGGCTTTTGATTGGTCAACACTGTCACATGGATGGTGTTGACCAATTAGAAGCTGTCTAGCCTGTACTGTAATCCCTGCAAGGAGAGGGGAGAAAGATGCTTCACAGGTCTGGGGATTTGAAATCCCTGCAGCTTTCTCTCCTCTCCTTGCAGGGATGAGAGTTTGGGCTAGAGGGCTTTTGATTGGTCAGCACCGTCCATGTGACAGTGCTGACCAATCAAAAGCCCCCTAGCCCTGCAAGGAGAGGAGAGAAAGCTGCAGGGGTTTAAAATCCTCACCGCTTTCTCTCCTCTCCTACAGCTGAGAACCTGCAGCATCTGCCTCCATAGTATACATCCCCACATTCCCACTCTCCACTCAGCTATGACAAGCCTGGGTTCACACAGGAGCAGTAGGAAATCACATGCAATTTTGATAGAAATTGCATTCCTGTTCAAATTGCATTCTTTGCGGTGCAATTTGATTTTGTACTAACACAATTCGCACTGCAAAATATCGGTTTCCGGTATGGGGATCATTTCACGGGTACTCGTACTCAATATCGGTATCAGTGGATCCCTAATGTATATACCATAGTTTGTGGACGCTATGACTTTCCTATAGACTAAATAATGTACACTGATTTGGGTTAATTTTACCAAATAAATGTAGCAGTGCACATTTTGGCCTAAATTTATCAAGAAAGATTATTTATTTGCACAATTATATAACAAAAAAAAAGAAAAAAACTTTTTTTCATATGGGAACAGTGTTCAGTGACTGTGGATTTGTCATTCAAAGTGTCACAGCACTGAAAGCTGACAATTGGCAAGGGCAGGAAGGGGGTGAAAGTGTCCAGTATTGAGGTGGTTAAGGACTCTCCATTTTCATCTCACTGTCATTTGTACTAATGTGTAGCATGACTATTCCTTCCTAGTAAATACCTGGTTTATCCTATTGTGGCTCAAAGAAAGCAGCCCTGCCCCAAGCCCTGTCTGCAATCCTCCATAAAGCACAGTAAACACACAGAAAGGCCACACACTGATGATGTCACAGCATGTAGTTTATTGAACTGCAGTTGAATAAACTACATGGTGTTACACCATCAGTGTACGCCTTGTTCTTTGTGTTTGCTGACCTGGTTTATCCTGCCATGTCCCTGGACATCCTTATTCTGAGAGCTTTTTCCCCTTTGTGAAAATATTGCACTTCCTTATTTGTTCACTGGAAGCTTCCCCACATGAAACATTAACTTGAGGGGTGGCTCCAGAAGGATGGTTGACAGCTGCCCGTTCTCTCCAACTAGCCGCGTCACAAATTGCCTACATTTTGTCAAGTCATCTCTATTTACAGGACCATTTTACTGTAGCTTAGTCCCATGCAGGCCTGTTGCTATTATAACATTCCACTATTATCCTCATGTTTTTTCACAACACTCTACGTGCGCCACGATAATTTAACTATGTGTGCCACTATTAAAACATTGAATTTTTTTCTCAGAAAATAGGTACAGAAACTTAACCATGACCCCACCACACACACACCCACCAAACTGCATAAAATAGTGAGTGTGCTCAAATTTCACTAACAGTGAGAGGGTCTTAAAGGGACACTAAATACCAGGAGTGCAATACATAGAGTTCAGGGGGGAGCTACATACAGAGTGCAGAGTTCAGCCTTCTCCCTACAGCTGCTTCTCTTTGCATCCCCCATCCACATCTCACTTTCACCCCTCTTCATCTCAGACCTCTGCGTGAGCCCCCCCCCCCCCCCCCCCACAAACACACACACTGCCCTCATATCCCCTCCCCCCACTTTTAAAATCTCCACCTTCTTTCATATGTCTTACTTTTGTTGCTTTGTTAAGCTGAAGCACCCAGATGGCTCTAGTACCTTCCCGCACACTGTAGGTGGCTCTGCTTCTCACACTTGCAGGGAAATCATCCAGAGGGGGTGTCAGCACCTGTAGTACACCCCCAGCACCTGTATCTTCCTTCCTCCATCCTGCACTCAGTGGGAGCTGCTTAGGAGTTCAGATCTGTGGGAGCCGTTGGGAGACAAGCTATCACTTGTAAACACAGAAGCTGGACTTCTGTGTTTACAAGTGATACTGGTGAGCAGGTAGGTGGTGGAACTGAGTTCCACCAAATTGCAGCTGAAAAAAAGCACAGATTTTATTAAAGACCAACATAATTATATATACAGCATTCAGATAAAGAAAACCTTCAATTTCTCTGTGTTGTTTTGTTCCATTATTAGTATTAATTTAATTTAATTATTATTGCTGAAAATGCTGAAAATAATTTGATGTATAGAGGTGTGTTGGCAAGGGGAAGTGTGGTAATGCCCCACATGTCAAATATTAATGGTACACCACTGAAGCTTCCATAATTAATCTCCTTTTGAAAATGCTAGTTGCCTAACAGGAATGCAGATCTTCCTAATTTAAAGCTGAACTCTGGAACAGGGGCAGACTGACCATTTGGAAACTCGGGCACTGCCCGAGGGCCTGGGGTCAGTAGGGGGCCCCATGAGATGCCCCTGGTACCTTTTTCATAGGCTTTTTTGAGTTTGGGCAAGGACACAGGGGCCCCATGATCCCCTATTGCCTGGGGGCCCCATGAGTTGTCAGTCCGCCCCTGCTCTGAAATTTAACAAAATCTACCCTTGTAGTTCACCTCCCTCACCCACACTGCAAATGTTTGATGCTCATTTAGTCTAGGGGTACCGGGATACTCACCTTACTCCTGGCTCCAGCAGGCTTCTTCCATCCATTTGATCAGTCCAGCACTGCTGGACCATGGTTGCATGCTTGCCTCATTCATATGCAATGCATAATTAGCCGTCAGCCGTTCATTCTGGCTCAATCCCTCCATAATACTTATTTAATGCTTGAGATGGTTGAGTGACGCCCAGATGATTGAACAAGGAGAGAGCCCAGATTCGGGTTTTTACTGAGTAAAATCAGGTCTCCTGCCCTGCCATATGGGTCTGTATTGTGTGGCAGAGCTTTGTAAATCTCTGCACAGGATGGAGAGAAATATAAACCCTTTGGCAGGTAAAATAGCTCCCATACTATTTATGAATTTCATCTGTGTACTTATCTGATAGTCTGGAGTCAAGCTTTAAAAAGTGGCATTAGCAGTTTCAGTGTAAGTGAGAACCTTATGTTAAATCAGAGGGGATTACAGAGTCAGCAGAGCCATAGTTTTCACCATTCAGACACAGAGCCTGATTTACTAAAGGAAAAAATGAGCATACATTGATATGGAAAGCTTGCATGCAGATGTACATGTGCATAGTTAACCTGGTACTCTAAGGCTAGCCATACATATTAAAGTAGAACTATAGGCAACATTTTTATTTTCATTTTGGATAGAGCAAGGAAGGGTTATATCCCCTGTCAGATTTATTATATTTTTTTGCCATCTGTGTCCCATTGCAGAAATTTCCCATCAATTCCTGTCCCATAGCCAAACAGGAAGTAAGAGGAAATCCCTGCAAATTAAGGGAATTTCTTAGGGACCCCAGGTCACCAGAACTAGTGTCCATATTGGAAGATTTCCCCTCCTACTTTTCTGGGGACAACCAAAAATTTGGGATTTTCTTTTACTTTCACTTTCAATGATAACGGTAAACAGGACAAATAGAGAGGGTGAATCTCCTTAACCTCCCTAGCGGTCTGATTATGTCAGTATTTCTGTGCTCAAAGAGGTAAATTTTTTTGCATGGAAATATGTATTTTTTTATTGTAGGCCTGTAATTTTTAGGAATAACTCTGTGAAATCTGTCCGAACAAGAGTCTAGTAAGTCTAGTTTAAAATTTGAAACACAAAATCATAAATTCTAATTTAATAAATAATCATAAAAAATAATAATATAATAATAATAAATTTAATTCAATAATATAATCAAACCAAAAACACTGAAATTTGAAATATAGCGCCAAGTTCGCACATCACTGAGCAAAGACGCAAAATCGTTTTCAGTGTCTGATGACAAATTTTCCCACGAATCATCACTTAATTCTGCTAGTAGTTCTAATTTACTATCGCTGTTTTCTAGCTGGTCTAAAACCACTTTTGACCTAAAGGGACGCTTTTTGGACATCATGGACATTTCTCAGTTTCCAGGCAGAAAGAACAGTAAAAATGCAGGCAGGGCACAGGATAAAGCACTAGGGACAAAATATTACTTTGATACAGGATAAAGCACAGGATAAACCACTAGGGAAAAAATATTACTTTGATACAGTAATGTTTTACTATGTGATTTTAGTGTATTTAGTGAATGTCACTTTTTCACATTTTTAAATTTCCTGCCGTTCCGTCCCCGTATGTTCTGACGTCGCAGGGGACGAAACCCAGAAGACGGATGCTGGCATTGGCCGGAGGACATTGCTGGGGACACTGCAGGACAAGTTAAGTGAAGAAGAGATCCCGGAGCAGTGCTGCAAGGTATTCCCGAGTGTAGGTCCGGGTTACCGCTTGTGGTGCTGAAATTTTACCCAGAGCTACACTCGGGAATACCTTCAGGGAGGATAACGGAGGTACAGACAACAATAAAATGTCAGGTGTTCTAATGTCTCCCCACTCTATCCAAAACTAGTTTTGCCTTTGCCTTTAGTTATACTTTAAGATTTCTCTTGTTCAGCTCTGTGGTCCTTCCAAATGGCACCTACATTGCTACAGGGCACAATACTGTTGTTCTTATTTTTGCAACATATTTTGCTTGCCATTGATAGCCCCCCCCCCCCATGACATCACCCCCAGTACCCCCTTGGAATCTCAGGCTCACTGATGTCTAAAAGTTAACAGCTATAAGAACCTGTTGCTGATACATACTGTATTAATCGTTTTATATTTGTGGACTAGGAAGAACCAGTGCCAATGCTCGATTACTGTAAACTGATAAGCTTTATCATTGTACAATGTATTACTGCAGTGTTAAAAAACACTCATGAAAGCTTTTCATGACATCTTTTTGTACAGAATTGTTGGAAAAAAATCCGTCCAGTTCACTTTTGTTAGACCTACTATTTTGCTGCTCAGCCCTCAGCATATGAAAAAATATATTCTTAAACCGTTTGTATATACAACCAATACACCAGACAGCGCAAGCAAAGGTATAAAGTAAGGTACTTGACTCATGACAAGATGTGTACATAGTATGTTAAACAAAGAGTGTGGCTTGGGGGTTGACTGATTTTTCTTTTAAGCTCTAATGGAGAAATCTTCTTAAGGCTCATTCACACTGGAATAGAGGCCTGTACAGTGTGTATTTTGCATGTTTCTAGTTTCTCGTTCATGGGGCCCCATACAGACTACCTGAAAGGGCCCCCCATTCCTGAAAGAAAATATCAAAGCAAAATTTCACCAAAAATATACTAAAATCATTACTAGCTGACACAAACACAAAATAACTTACAAAATTCCTGCTAAATTTAAACTATAAAACTGTATTGAGGTAATAAATAAAGCTCTGTGTGTGAATGAGGTTTTGGGGCTCATTTATATGGACGCTGTGGCCTGTACAGAGTGAATAAACAGTTTCTTTATGTGTCTGGAGCCACCTGGAGCTGTATGCAGGAAGCCTATGTTACGCTACAGGAATGCATCGACTGCACAAACACAGCTGCAGGTCCTAGTTTGAAAGGTGTTTTGGGGGCAGGTGTATGACCCCTGAACACAGACAGTGAGCATTTTGGGCCACTCACCAACCCCTGTCAAATTAGAGGCTGTGACTGCGTTTGTACAGCCTCTGTGTCCTCACAGAGTAACAGATGGCTCCCGCTGCATGAACAAACAACTTATTCACATGGCCAGAGTACCTGTGTGAATGACCCCTTTTTTGTTTTGTTTATTTTTTACAATTTTATTTTTATTTTATTTTTTTTATTTTTTTTAACAACACTGTTGGGAAGGCAGGGGCGGGCTTTGGTGAAATATCAGGGGTCTGAACAGACCCCTGATGTCTTACTTTTGGGACAGAGAAAGAGATTAAGGACATAGATCACCAATCCTTTTTCTGCAGTCTCAGCTGCACTGCAGATATATGAACAGGAGGTGCACAATACACAGGCTTCTGTTCAGTTTACTATGCTTTAGTTATGAATGAACACAGTGAGTGATTGGTACCGATCACTCACTCTGTTCATTCCGGAAAGGAAGGGGTTGGTAAATATGACATATTTGCCAGCCCCCTCTCTCTATCCTGAAATGATCCCTGTTGTGCCTGCAGCTGATGACAGCCAGTGGGGGAGGGAGAGGAGGAAAACCTGGCAGCTGTGGGAAGCGAGAGTGGATGGGGAAGTTGGATCCTGGACAGGGAGGTTGATCCATGCAGTGAAGGAGGCAATTTCTGGAACTGGTCCCCTTGTGTTCCCCCCACAGCTGCTGAAAGCTGGAGAGAAGAGGCCAGCTATGCTGCGTGGGGAGCCACAGGGGGATCTATTTCAGGGATTGCCCCCCCACCAATTAATGATTTCAAATCATATTCATACTTTCTATGGAAATGAAAAAAATATAATGAAAAAATAATTTAAAAATATAAATATATTGAAATAATTTAAATGTTATTGTAGGTAAGGGAATAGGACTGACCTGGAGTTGTTCATGCATTTGGACTATTGGACTAGTGGTGAGATTCAATAAGAAACCTTATCTTGATTTCAGATGTAAGCTATAGAAGTGATAGAAAATGGGACAAAGTATTAACCAGATCAGTTAGTAAATGGTTAAATAAAAGAAGGAGTTGATGGATTTGCAGAGGGAGCTGAGCCTAATAGGTGATGATAGTGCTGGGGGAAAAGAAGCAAAGTTGCATACGATAGAGCAGGGATCTCTAAACTTTCTAATCAGAGGGCCAGATTACTGTCCTTCAAACTTTAGGGAGGCAGGACTATGGTCAGTGTGAAAACAAAATGTCCTGGCATCAATTGAGGTAAACAATGCCCCGTCATTGGTATTAGGGGGAGTAAAAGTGCTCCTTCATTGTTATCAATGGGAGAAATATTGCCCCATCATTGGTATTAGGGGGAGTAATAGTGCCCCATCATTGGTATCAATGGGAGGAATAGTGCCCCATCACTGGTGTCAGTGGGAGTGGGAGGAATAGTGCCCCATCATTGGTACAGTTGCAAGAAAAAGTATGTGAACCCCTTGGGATTACATGGAGTTTAGCATGAATTGGGCATAAAATGTGCTCTGAATGTCATCTAAGTCACAACAATAGAAGAACACAGTCTGCTGAACATAATACTACACAAACATTAGATGTTGCCATGGTTTAATTGCACATAACATGTAAACATTCACAGTGCAGGGAGGAAAAAGTATGTGAAGCCCTAGCTTAATGACTTCTCCCAGAGCTAATTGGAGCCAGGAGTGAGCCAACCTTGACTCCAATCAGTGTGATGATATTGGATGTGTTGCTGACAGCTGTCCTGCCCTTAAAAAACACACACCTGTTTTGGGTTTACTGGTTTCAAGAAGCACTGTCTGATGTGGACCATGCCTCGCAGAAAAGAGCTATCAGAAGACCTACGATCAAGAATTGTTGACTTGCATGAAGCTGGAAAGGGTTACAAAAGTATCTCCAAAAGCCTTGATGTTCATGTGTCCACGGTAAGACAGACTGTCTACAAATGGAGAAAGTTTAGCACTGTTGCTACTCTCCCTAGGCATGGTCGTCCTGTAAAAATGACTGCAAGAGCACAGCGCAGAATGCTGCATGAGGCAAAGAAGAATCCCAGAGTCTCAGCTAAAGACCTACAGAAATCTCTGGTACATGCTAACATTTTTGTTGACACATCTACAATAAGGAAAACATTAAACAAGAATGGAGTACATGGGAGGACACCACGGAGGAAGCCATTGCTGTCCAAAAAGAATATTGCAGCACGTTTGAAGTTTGCAAAAGAGCACCTGGATGTTCCACAGCACTACTAGCAAAATATACTGTGGACAGATGAAACCAAGATTGAGTTGTTTGGGAAGAACACACAACACTATGTGTGGAGAAAAAAAGGCACAGCACACCAACATCAAAACCTCATCCACACTGTAAAACATGGCGGAGGGAGCATCATGGTTTGGGGCTGCTTTGCTGCCTCAGGGCCTGGATGGATTGTTGTCATTGATGGGAAAATGAATTCCAGAGTGTATCAAGACATTTTGCAGGAAAACGTACGACCATCTGTCCGCCAACTGAAGCTCTGCAGAGGATGGGTGATGCAACAGGACAATGACCCAAAGCATACAAGTAATTCAACAAAACAATGGCTGCAACAGCACAGAATACGCCTTCTGGAGTGGCCCAGTCAGAGTCCTGACCTCAACCCGATTGAAATGCTGTGGCATGACCTAAAGAGAGCGATTCACACCAGACATCCCAAGAATATTGCTACACTGAAACAGTTTTGTGAAGAGGAGTGGTCCAAAATTACTCCAGATCGTTGTGCAGGTCTGATCTGCAACTACAGGAAACGTTTAGTTGAGGTTATTGCTGCCGAAGGAGGGTCAACCAGTTATTAAGTCCAAAGGTTCACATACTTTTTCCTCCCTGCACTGTGAATGTTTACATGTTATGTGCAATTAAACCATGGCAACATCTAATGTTTGTGTAGTATTATGTTCAGCAGACTGTGTTCTTCTATTGTTGTGACTTAGATGACGTTCAGAGCACATTTTATGCCCAATTCATGCAAAACTCCACGTAATCCAAAGGGGTTCACATACTTTTTCTTGCAACTGTATTTGGGGGAGTAATAGTGCCCCTTCATTGGTATCAATGGAAGGAATAGTGCCCCATCACTGGTGTCAGTGGGAGGAATAGTGGCCGTCATTGGTGTCAGTGGCAGGAACTATGCCCCATTGTTGCTGACAGTGGGAGGGGATAATGCCCCAAGGGCCAGACAAAAACAAGGAAAGGACTGCATCTGACCCCCGGGCCGCAGTTTGGAGACCACTAGGATAGTGGAATGAGAGGTTTGTAGCAGAGGACTGAAGGGAACCAGTCTGGGGGAGAGGAGTGGGAATCCCAGATACATAAAGCACACACTGGGACAAGATAAAAGACAGCTATGGTTACACAATCAGAACTGATGTAGGGCACCCTGCCTATCCCTCTTCCCAGCAGCTGATGTCACAGGGTGTAATTTAAAGCAGTTTCACATCCCACACACAAGGTAAAAGAAATATGTAGTACTGTAGAGGGGGAGAGGGGGAAGTTTGTGGGTAAATTTTGGTCATGCCTTAAAGGCTATATCTAAACATGTTTTTCACTTGCAAATTTAAGTGTGTCTGCTCTTCTTCAACACCAATACAGGCCAGCTAAAACCTGACTTTTTCTTTGCCACATGCAGTGTGATGCTGTTATAGTGATCATTCATAGGGCATAGGGATTTGCAGAGTATACATTTGACACTTGTTAAACTGTTAATCCATGTGTTATAATGGGATCTAAGGTGTCCAGTGCACCCCTCACCAGTATATCAAAAGTACACAAAAATGGCAGCTGCCCCAATCTATAACTGGCCATCGCAGTAAGGAGCACATGGAAGGGGGACGTATGTCAGACAACAATGAAGAAAAATTCCCAGCTCAACATACCAGCCAGCCTGCTATCAATCGAATTATCCTGTCTAACAGTTCATGTTAAAAACAGGGGTTTAGTTTGTACACATTTACAAATACATGCGTAAGCTGCAGAGCTGGAGGCTTTCAAAATTTATAGTTAGGACTGTAGAAAATACCGGGGTGCCGTGAAGAGGCTCTGCAGCTTACGCATATAGCTGCATATGTGTGCAAACTAAACCCCTGTTTTTACCGTGAACTGTTAGACAGGATAATTAATTTGGTTGCAGTCTGGCTGGTAAGTTCTATATGCTCCTTACTGCGAAAGCCAGTTATAGATTGGGGCAGCTGCCATTTTTTTTGTATTGCAATCCATGTGTTATGCAATTATCAAAAGTCTATTATTAAATCGATTAGATATCTTTAGTAATGTATGGGCATCCTAAAACCAAGCAATGCTGAGGGTTTAGTTGTTGCATGAATATTTGACAAAGCAGTAAACATAATTGCTTAGTTATGTACAAAACACAAGCCGTTAGACCTCGTTAGTTAGCCTTTATATATGGCCATTTTTGTGGTGTTTACATGAGAGTCAAAATCCACTCCTAATATTATTGCTTTAAAGATAGAGAAGGAAAAAAATTATAATACCAAGGAAAAAAATCAATCGTTCTACAGTCTTGCATATCTATGTGTATGATTGACTCTACCAGGACATCCCTTCTCATAAGAGCCTAGCAGGCTATGGATAAAAACTAGCCCAAAACCAACCAAGAGATTTTGCTATGGGATCCTCTATTTAAAGTGGAACTTCACTCTCTCAATCAATATTGACTATGTTTAATCCTTGTGCTGCTAGCTTTAGTAAATAGAAAGTATATCTTATTTACTTGTTTTACACTTTTTTTACATGTAGTTAGTTACTTCTTGGTTTCCAGGCCTAGGCAAATGATGTCATAGGAGTTTTCAGGAGGGGTCTTCTCAGCTAAGCACACCCTCGTGTCTGCATGCCTGAACTAAGAGCAGATGGATTCAAAGAAATAAATGCTACATTCACCTGCCCTTACTCAAAATGGCTACAGCCAGAAATGCTAGGTGGTGTTTTATAAAATGATTTCTCTGCAAAATAAAGGAGACATGGATGGATGGGTGTTTTTTCTTGGGATATTAAAAATGGATAAAATAGTGTTTTTGGTTTGTGGGGCTCAGATGCACTATAGTTCCGCTTTAAAGTATTTTTTGAAGTCTGTGAGGCACATCTTGGCATGAGTCATCGATAAACTGCAGGATTGGTTGATAATCATCTAATATCTGTATAAGGTCTGGGGTGTGGTGGTAGATCTTGGACCGAAGGATCCTGAGGAACTGCCCAGGGGTTTTGGTAAAGCTCAGAGTTTCCACCAAAAAAGAAAAGAGGGAGGCAGGAGAACCCTTTTATATTTCAATGGTTTTTATTAATTTTAATCAGTATAAAACAGAGGCAACAAAACACTCCCACGCAGGGGCTATCAATTTCACCGATAAAAAAAAGCATAATAGAGAAAACAGTGTTCTAACTCCAACATGCAAAAGGCATGCCCACGCAGGGGCTATCAATGGCACATAAGTTGCAATAACATTAATGTAACTCTGACTATAACAACTAAAGGCAGCTGTCCACTGTCACACCAAAAACAAACAGAAAAAGAGAGAAAGGAAAAAAAAAAAAAAAAAAAAAGAGCAGGGGTCCAAGAGCGCCAATACCGAACGCCAATACCAAATGCCATTACATCCCCATACTAGCCGGGGGGAGCGTGGGAAAGGCATATTGCAACCACGGCTGCCATATTTTTGAAAAGTTATGTTGGGAGTCGTTGCATATACTCGACATCTGTTCGTTCAGCATCCTAGTGGTCATACGATCTCGCATCCCCTGAAGAAGGACAAACGGACTCTTCCAGGACTGAGCAATTGTTCTAGTGGCCTATAAAAACAAATAGGAAGCTAACTTCTGCTGATGAGCCAAGAGGCCCAGTATGGGGCAATGAAGCAAAGCGTACCGAGCATCCTGGCATATGGAGAGATGGAACAAAGTGAAAAGGAGGCCAAACACACGAGACCACAAACGAACCAGTCTCAGGCATGACCACCAGATATGCAATACATCGCCACGATGGCCACAACCCTGAAAACATCGATCACTACAGGCAGGGTTAGCCTGGGCCAAACGAGCCGGAACCCAATACCAACAAAACAATACCTTATAGACTGCCTCCAGCGTGGTCGTATTGAATGAGCATTTAGCTATGAGTGACCAGGTGTTATTCCAGTCCTCCGGATCCACAGCCACTCCCAGATCGCGCTCCCACTGAACAACATATGAAAGAGAAGTATGCGACGAGCGTCTGTTTAGAGCTGCATAAAGAAGGGGAAAAAAAAGGCCCGGTGCGCCCGGACGCTGCTGGCAAAGCTGTTCAAAGGCAGATTTCTGGTATGGGAAAGGAGAGACCTTTTAATGTAGTAGATTAATTGAGAAAGGATAGAGTATTTCCATAATAATAGGTAAAAAGGTCAAAATGGACTTACAACTTCAGGGGCTGCGGTCACCCAACTAGAGGGGAACACTCGGACTTCCTAATGCACGGGGTGAAGGATTGTTGCACATTGGTGATGGATTTCTTCACATTGAATTATTTGAATTGAAAGACATCAGATACATTTTTTTGTATCACATTTATTTATGATATTGACATATAATTATATTATTTAATTATTTTGTCACTTTCACAAATAAGGGTTGATTTATTTATTATATGATTAATATTGATTTAATTAGCGCTACCTTTTTTAATTTACACGGGTTGAGAAAACCTGTCTCTGCACAGAGTAAGTAGGGTCACTCTCTATGCCTGGTCATTCCCATCTTGGATGCTCTGTGTGGGTTCTCTAGTGGGTGAATGGAGTGGTAGAAAAGGTCAGCGCAAAAAGGGCCTTTGGGTAGTTTGTGGCAGTGATGTCATCTAGGTGGATCACATGTAGCTGCACCTAAATTACATCACTTCCACAAATTCTATATTCCACTTAGGGGCCAATAAAGATTATTTCTCAAAGGGAGCTACCAGCTGTTACTAAACACCAATTTTATCACCTTGAACTGAGGAAGTGGCAATTTAAAGCAATGAAAAGCATTTTGTTCAGTGAAATAAAGTAATTGGATGTATTACCAAAGCAGACGACTCATGCCTATCCTTTGATCAACCACATTGGGCACCTCTGCCAGTCGAACTACCCAAGGGCCCTTTGTGCGCTGACTCTTTCTACCATCTAATTTCTGTGTAAGCATGCTGTTTGTACATACATAGTTGCAAAAACCATTCTCATATATTATACTGTAATTAGTCTCCCTGTATAATATATTGTTCTCCCTTGTGGAGCTACATGGTTATGATGTGTTTCCAGTCTCTGTGTTCCTGTTGTTTTCCAATAAAATCGAGAAGGGCTCAGTCAGTGTTCACCATAATCTTGACCTGTAAGTGTCATATCTGTAGCAGCTTTGCAACAGTCTGTGGATGCTTTTAAATTTGTTATAGTACCTTCTTGAAAATAAGCTCTTATGTGTCATCCTAAAATAAAGATATCAATCTGAATATTATATTGGAATATCATTTTTATTATCTTTTTTGTGCATAGTCTTTGTTACTCATGAACTCATGCCTTCAGATAGCTAAGATGACATCACTTATACTCAACATGCCGCCAGCCAATTATACAACCATTATTATTATATTATGAGATATTCGTTAGTCTAGTTTGTAGTTCCTATAGCGAAATAGATAATTGTGCCATGAAATAACATGCCATTTGTACTGAAGAGAACATTGCCTAGCAAAAGAATGGGACTTGCATTTAGGGGAAGTAATTGAGGTAGATTCAGACATGAAATGGACCCATCTGTATTTTTTAGTCCTTGCCTCTTGTGTTCACATTAACTGCTTATAATCTTGTAGCGGCACTCACCCAAGCAGGCAGCGCTCCGAAGATGATATTTACAGCCAAGTAACAGCACGGCTAATGTTTTGACCCCACTGGCCTTTTCACTTAGACCCAATTTATATGGGCCATTGTTTGCATCCGGCAAAAAGTGATTAAATAATTATGGCAATTTTAATGAGATGCCAAGATAAAATTGCATGTGTAATGAGATAATTATAATAAATGTTAAACCAATAATGGGTAATAGAGACATTAGGACAGAAGAATAGCTACAGATCCTGTATAATACGAGTAGTACCTTTTTTAACAGGATTGGGGAAAAAAGAAATGAATGTGTTTGACAAAAGATTTTACACAATAATAATTACTAATCAGATAATGCTTAGATGTGGGATGCATATGTTATGTGCACATTAAGAAAAGCACATCATTTGTTAAAAAAAAAAAAATCTACCTGCCTTTGGAATGTACCCAGGATAAATAGATCCACAATTACATAAAAGATGTATCATCTTGTTCTTATTGTTCGCCCCTTCAAATAGTGGGAGAGTTTTTTTTTTTTTCAGCCAAACACTGGAAAATGGGAATGACTATGGTATTGACTGAGCAGCTGAGTGGGACTAATGCAACACAGTACACTTTGCAGTCTAATTAGAGGTAAATAGGTGTGCTTTTTATGAAGCCAGCAACAGAATAGCAGAGGAGGAATATATGAACGCAAGCAAGAGATCGAGCATGTTTCTTTTGTACTGGAATTAAATAGCAGCCAGGCTTCAAACTACTAATTCTGTCTCGTGGAACTAAATCAATAAAAATCGCTTGACAACTTAAGATGATTTCAGATATTTCATGTTATTTATTTCATTTCCTCTCTCGTTTTGCTGCTCCTGCGTGTAGACTAGACGGCTAATTTAGACGCTGGAACAAATTTGCCAAGGGAAGCTTGAATTGTGGTGGAAATAGATTGTTCTTCATCAGGATAAAAATATAGGAAGAATTTTTTATGAAATAAAAAGGTGGGAGCTTACAGGAGGATAAAATAACTGTGCTATGTGAAAGCAGAAATCATTTGCTATCAGTATTGCATGACCTGGATATTTTATAGCTTTTTTACCAGGCCAATGCTGGAAAATCCAGTTCAGCTTAAACGCTGGGTATTCATTTAAAATAAGGAGCTGTTATTATCAGCAAACACAGCTAAAACCTTACTGAGGTATCTTGGAAAAAATAGTCTAGTGTCTAATGTGCAACACCTTAGATCAAAGGTCTACAAATGTTTCGGTACGAGGGCCACATTATATATTGTAAAATATTTGTGAGCCAAAAATAAATAGTTTTATAATTGAATTAAATGTAAAATTATTAATAAGCATGCGCCACTTTCACATAAGAGCCCCTTTCACATTAGAGTTTTTCCATCACATCAGAGCCCACCTCTTAAGTCTCAGAGAGACCTCTTACTTTAGGGTCCCCATCAGAGCCTCCCTTACATCAGGGTCCCCATCAGACTCCCCCATTACATCAATGTTTCCATCAGAGCCCTTCTTACATCAGGATCCTCATCAGATTTCCCCCTTACATCAGGGTCCCCATCAGATTCAAACCCCCCCCACACACACATCTGGGACCTTGTCAGAGTCCCCGCTTACATCGCCCTACTTACATCAGGGTCCCCATCAGAGTCCCCCCTTACATCAGGGTCTCCATCAGAGCCCTCCTTTCATAAGGGTCCTCATCAGAGTTCCCCTTTACATATCAGGGTCCCCATCCCAGTCCCCCCCCCGAATCAGGGACCCCATAGGAGTCCCACCTTATATCAGGGTCTCCATCAGAGCCCTCCTTACGTCAGGGTCTTCATCAAAGTCCCTCTCTTTCACATCAGGGACCCCATCAGAGTGCCCCCTTACATCACGTTCTGTGCACTGTCTGAGCATATGCCACTGTCTCTGATGCGCCCTGGATAACAAATCACAATGTATCACAACAAGCTGAAGTTGTAAAGACCCCTGCCCTAGATAATTCTAACAGCATTGCTCAAACCGAGCAAAACATTCAGATTTTCTGTTCCATCATGGGAGCTAAGTTTTGTTTCTGGTTCAGAACTACTCAGATGTAACAGGACTAACAAATATTAGGATTTAATCAAATCTACATTGTGCCCACAGTAAGGGGAGGGGGGCATCATGAGAACATCATAATATTATTATAATACCATTGTCTTCTGTGGTTCTTTCAAAAGGTCCTTTTTTCTGTTTATTTCAGCAGTCATGTAACCTCTCTCTTTCACTTTTTTGTTGAGGGCTGCAGCTGTGATCAAGCAGAAGCGGGGTAGGAACACCACTAACAGTGATGTTAGCTAATGTTATCTAAAAATTGTAGTGTTAATCTGAAAATGGCAATGCTGTGGACATTTCAACAGGCACCTTACAGCATTGTCACCCTTTTTCAGAAAATGACCTAGAAGCAATTTTACTAGGAGGATTCCCAAGTATAAATAAAGTGAAAGAAAAGGAAACAGGACATAGTATTATAGTATATGGCATTTTTCCAGGCATTGTATGGTTTCAAAATGTGCTATTTTTTTTAAATAAGAAATGCAGTACACAGATACAATAAACAAGGAAAACTGAACATGAAATGGAAAGTTATGCTTTCACATAAAGTCACAATTGTCAAGAAAGTTGCCACTGTGTAAATTGTATTTAGTAAAAAGCAATCAATATACACTAAACAATAAATCATAAAAAAATAATTAATGCATATCTACAACCAAAAGGTTTTAAAGTTTTGGATAGAGTAGGAAAGTGTTGAAATCACTGTTTGGTATCTTTTGCTGTCTATGTCCGCATTGGGGAGATTCCCTCTCCTTTTTACTGGTGATCATTGTCAGGAAGTGAAAGGTAGTGTCTGCAAAAGTACGCAGGCAGCCATAAAAATAAGGCTGAATCCACACTATGTATGGTGACTAGCATTATACTCCATAGAATAAAAAAAAGGAAAATAAAAACCAGACTAAGGCTCAATTGAGGTTGAGCCTTAGTCTGGTTTTTATTTTCCCTCGTGGTTAATAAGAATTTGTTTTCTAATTTTATTTAATCTTGGGTCTTGAGGACACATTTTATCTTAACTTAGTTTTCATTATACTCCATTGCAATGTAGCCCGGAGCTGCAATAAAATGCAGACTTGCTGCATTTTATCGCAGCACACCGTACAGGATCGCATGTCACTGTATATCAGAGCAGCGCATAGTGTATCTATTTTGCTTCACCATTTCCATCTCTTTCATGGTATATGCTATGAGCCCGTAAGTAAGATATAAAATATATATATATATATATATACAGTGAGGAACAGAAGTATTTGAACACCCTGCAATTTTGCACGTTATCCCACTTAGAAATCATGGAGGGGTCTGAAATTCACATTGCAGGTGCATTCCCACTCTGAGAGACAGAATTAAAAAAAAAATTCAGGAAATCACATTGTATGATTTTTAAGAATTTACAGTCAGGTCCATAAATATTGGGACATCGACACAATTCTAACATTTTTGGCTCTATACACCACCACAATGGATTTGAAATGAAACAAACAAGATGTGCTTTAACTGCAGACTGCCAGATTTAATTTGAGGGTATTTACATCCAAATCAGGTGAACGGTGTAGGAATTACAACAGTTTACATATGTGCCTCCCACTTGTTAAGGGACCAAAAATAATGGGACAATTGGCTTCTCAGCTGTTCCATGGCCAGGTGTGTGTTATTTCCTCATTATCCCAATTACAATAAGCAGATAAAAGGTCCAGAGTTCATTTCAAGTGTGCTATTTGCATTTGGAATCTGTTTCTGTCAACTCTCAAGATGAGATCCAAAGAGCTGTCACTATCAGTGAAGCAAGCCATCATTAGGCTGAAAAAACAAAACAAACCCATCAGAGAGATAGCAAAAACATTAGGTGTGGCCAAAACAACTGTTTGGAACATTCTTAAAAAGAAGGAATGCACCGGTGAGCTCAGCAACACCAAAAGACCCGGAAGACCACGGAAAACAACTGTGGTGGATGACCGAATAATTCTTTCCCTGGTGAAGAAAACACCCTTCACAACAGTTGGCCAGATCAAGAACACTCTCCAGGAGGTAGGTGTATGTGTGTCAAAGTCAACAATCAAGAGAAGACTTCACCAGAGTGAATACAGAGGGTTCACCACAAGATGGAAACTATTGGTGAGCCTCAAAAAACAGTAAGGCCAGATTAGAGTTTGCCAAACGACATCTAAAAAATCCTTCACAGTTCTGGAACAACATCCTATGGACAGATGAGACCAAGATCAACTTGTACCAGAGTGATGGGAAGAGAAGAGTATGGAGAAGGAAAGGAACTGCTCATGATCCTAAGCATACCACCTCATCAGTGAAGCATGGTGGTGGTAGTGTCATGGCGTGGGCATGTATGGCTGCCAATGGAACTGGTTCTCTTGTATTTATTGATGATGTGACTGCTGACAAAAGCAGCAGGATGAATTCTGAAGTGTTTCGGGCAATATTATCTGCTCATATTCAGCCAAATGCTTCAGAACTCATTGGACGCCGCTTCACAGTGCAGATGGACAATGACCCAAAGCATACTCCAAAAGCAACCAAAGAGTTTTTTAAGGGAAAGAAGTGGAATGTTATGCAATGGCCAAGTCAATCACCTGACCTGAATCCGATTGAGCATGCATTTCACTTGCTGAAGACAAAACTGAAGGGAAAATGCCCCAAGAACAAGCAGGAACTGAAGACAGTTGCAGTAGAGGCCTGGCAGAGCATCACCAGGGATGAAACCCAGCGTCTGGTGATGTCTATGCGTTCCAGACTTCAGGCTGTAATTGACTGCAAAGGATTTGCAACCAAGTATTAAAAAGTGAAAGTTTTATTTATGATTATTATTCTGTCCCATTACTTTTGGTCCCTTAACAAGTGGGAGGCACATATGCAAACTGTTGTAATTCCTACACCGTTCACCTGATTTGAATGTAAATACCCTCAAATATAAGCTGACAGTCTGCAGTTAAAGCACATCTTGTTCGTTTCATTTCAAATCCATTGTGGTGGTGTATAGAGCCAAAAATGTTAGAATTGTGTCAATGTCCCAATATTTATGGACCGAACTGTATTTGTCTTGCACTGCTGAACATAAGTATTTGAACACCTAAGAAACAGCAAGATTTCTGGCTCTCAAGGACCTGTTACTGTGCCTTTAAAAAGTCCACCTCTACTCCACTCATTAATCTAACTTAGTAGCATCTGTATGAGCTCTTTAAAGACACCTGTCCACCCCACAGTCAGTCAGACGCCAACTACTACCATGGGCAAGACCAAAGAGCTGTCAAAAGACACCAGAGACAAAATTGTGGACCTCCACAAGGCTGGAAAGGGCTACCGGGGAATTGCCAAGCAGCTTGGTGAAAATCGATCAACTGTTGGAGCATTGTTAGAAAATGGAAGAGGCTAAAGATGACTGTCAGTCTCCCTGGGACTGGGGCTCCATGCAAGATCTCACCTCATGGGGTATCACTGATGATAACAAAGGTGAGGAATCAGCCCAAAACTACAAGGGAGGAGCTGGTCAATGACATGAAGAGAGCTGGGACCACAGTTTCAAAGGTCACTGTCAGTAGAACACTCCGCCGTCATGGTTTCAAATCATGCATTGCATGGAAGGTTCCCCTGCTCAAGTCATCACATGTCCAGGCCCGTCTGAAGTTTGCCAATGACCATCTGGACCTAACTGTATATATATATATATATACAGTTGTGTTCAAAATAATAGCAGTGTGTTGAAAAAAGTGAATAAAGCTCAAAATCCTTCTAATAGCTTTTATTTCCATACACACAAATGCATTGGGAACACTACACATTCTATTCCAAATCAAAACATGAGGAAAAATATATTAAATTTGTGTTGTTCCTCTAAAAAAATTGAAAAAAAGTGAATATTAAACTGTTCAAAAAAATAGCAGTGTTTGTATTCTTCTTTACAAACTCAAACATTCACTATATAAACTGAAAAATGTTTGAAGATTTTGCTTTCCTTTGAATCACTTAATTAATATTTCGTTGTATAAGCACTGTTTCTGAGAACTGCTGTACATCTGTGTTGGATGGATTCAACCAACTTCTGGCACTTGTGAACAGGTATTCCAGCTCAGGATGATTGGACTACATTTCACAGTTCTTCTCTATTTGTTGGTTTTGATTCAGAAACTGCATTTTTGATGTCACCCCACAAGTTTTCTATTGGATTAAGATCCGGGGATTGGGCTGGCCACTCCATAACATCAATCTTGTTGGTCTGGAACCAAGATGTTGCACGTTTACTGGTGTGTTTGGGGTCGTTGTCTTGTTGGAACACCCATTTCAAGGGCATTTCCTCTTCAGCATAAGGCAGCATGACCTCTTCAAGTATTTTGATGTATTCAAACTGATCCATGATCCCAGGTATGCGATAAATAGGCCCAACACCGTAGTATGAGAAACATCCCCATATCATGATGCTTGCGCAACCATGCTTCACTGTCTTCACAGTGTACTGTGGCTTGAATTCAGTGTTTGGGGGTCGTCTGACAAACTGTCTCCGGCCACTAGACCCAAAAAGAACAATCTTACTTTCATCAGTCCACAAAATGTTGCGCCATTTCTCTTTAGGGCAGTCAGTGTGCTCTTTGGCAAATTGTAACCACTTCAGCACATGTCTTTTTTTAACCTCCTTAGCGGTTTTCCAGAGTGTAGCTCGGGGTAAAATTTCAATACCAAGAGCGGTAACCCCGAGCTGCACTCGGGCTTACCATGCGGCGTTGCTCAGGGGGTCCCTGCAGCACTTACCTTGTCCTTCGCTCCCGTGATGTGTCCCCTGCAGCATCCCCGGCCATCTCCTCCGGCCGATGCCAGCATCCGGCTTCCGTGTTCCGGTCCCTGTGATGTCGGGACGTACGGGCGCCGGAACTGGCGGGAAATTTGAAATTTTTAAAAAATGTCATTTTTGCTGTCATTGCTGTTTCAATGCATTTCACATATATTTTGTCCCTACTGCTTTGTCCTGTGCCCTGCCTGCATTTTGAATGTTCTTTCTGCCTGGAAACTTAGAAAAGTCCATGGCGTCCAAAAAGCGTCCCTTTACGTCAAAAGCGGTTTTAGACCAGCTAGAAAACAGCGATAGTAAATCAGAACCACTTGCAGAATTGAGTGATAATGATTCGTGGGGAAATTTGTCATCAGACACTGAAAACGATTTTGCGACTTTGCTCAGCGATGTGCGAATTTGCCTCTGTATTTCAAATTTCAGTGTTTTTAGTTTGATTATATTATTGAATTAAATGTATTATTATTATATTATTATTTTTTTCTGATTATTTATTAAATTATAATTTATGATTTCGTGTTTCAAGTTTTATCTTATCCGGGATGTTTAATAGACTCTTGTTCGGACAGATTTCAGTGAGTTATTCCTAAAAATTACAGCCTACAATAAAAAACTACATATTTCCATGCAAAAAAATGGTACCGCTTTCAGCACAAAAAATCGGAAAGAATCATACCGCCAAGGAGGTTAAACAGTGGGACTTTGCGGGGGCTTCTTGCAGATAGCTTGGCTTCACATAGGTGTCTTCTAATTGTAACAGTACTCACAGGTAACTTTAGACCTTCTTTGATCTTCCTGGAGCTGATTGTTGGCTGGAGCTGAGTCCTTGCCATTTTGGCTGTTCTTCTATCCATTCGAATGGTAGTTTTTCGCTTTCTTCCATGTCTTTCAGGTTTTGGTTGCCATTTTAAAGCATTTGCGATCATTTTAGCTGAGCAGCCTATCATTTTCTGTACTTCTTTATATGTTTTCCCCTCTCCAATCAACTTTTTAATCAAGGTACGTTGTTCTTCTGAACAATGTCTGGAACGACCCATTTTCCTCAGAATTTCAGAGAGAAATGCACTGTAACCAGCATGTACAACATTTGCTGCCTTCCTTCCTTAAATAAGGGCAATAATTGCCACCTGTTTTTCAAAGAATGAATGACCTCACTAATAGAACTCCACACTGCTATTACTATTACTCTACTATACCTGCTAGTAAATTAAACAAAAACAGTGATTGATCAGGTTAGTGATGTCTGACTGCTATTATTTTGAACACAACTGTATATATATTGATTACTTAAAAGAGGAGCGTGGGATATTAAAAAAAACCAAACCCACATACTCACCTAGGTGGATGCAGCATTGATCCTATGCTGCATCTGTCCCCGCCACCTCTACACCAAGAACTGAGCGATCAAAGACCGCTGAATGCTCAGTTCCTGATCTTCAGTGAGCAGCGAGTGGCAACTATCAGCCACTGACTCTCTGCTCTGCCCCTCCAGCGCTCACTGAAGACCCAGGCAGTGGAGGGGGTGGAAGTGATTGGCTCAGGCTCTCAGCAGTGTGTTGAGAGGCTGACCCAGCTGCTGGTCAGTCATCTGGGTGGATCCAGGCATTAAAGTCAAGATCTCTCCAGAGTCTGGTCCGGCTGAGTGACATCAGCCAACAGCTGGCTTTAGCAGAATGAAGTGCACTCCTGTGATCCCCCGGAGAAGTAGGGCCAAAAGAGCTTTGGCCCTACTTCTCCTTTAATACGTAACTGCATCTATTCAGATTCTGGCCTTTATTCAATTTAAAAAAATAATAATTACACCATACCTAAGCCCATTCACTAAAATATCATATAATATTTAACATGTTCTTTAATTTAATTTTTACTAATTTTTTTTCTGTAAATTCTTACATTACAATCTTGGGGATTTGTTACTGTTTATGGCATCCTGAACAGAATGGAAATGAGTATAGCTCAGTGTTATACCTACAAATGCAATCTCTTTAAGTTAAATTATAGAAAGAATTTTACTACCAACAGTAACCACCTTTAACCTTTTTTTCCTGTGTTATCTGCTCAGTCCATCCCAATAAATTTTATTGCAGCCCAGGACAAATTGTGACATATGGCAGTGTGTTTCCTGCTTCTATCTCCTCACTGCTGGTGGTCTTTTAAAAGCATTGTCTGAGACTTTGCAAGCCGCTGATGTTATCCCTAAATCTTAAATAAGTCTCTCTCATAACAGTATTTTTTTTTAAATCTACAATGTGTTAGCCTGTTAGGAAGCATTTTTAATGTGCAAAGGAAAATAGTCTGTAAGGAGTGGAAAATTACCACCGTGATACCAAGACATTGTAGAGAAAATGAGCAGTTAGTACAGTGCAAGCCCTAATGGTCTTTAGATAATTACTGAAGTAAACTGAATTATCCTGCTCTGATCTATGGAATATAAATTAAAGAGCAAGTATTAATCACAAGATCAAGGGTTTATGATGACACCCATTAGCCACAAGATTTAAACGACTTTTGGCTCTGGGATTTGTAAATGGCAATAAAAGTCACATCATTTAATAACCGGAGTATATTATGATAGCACTAAAAAGAAATTATTTGCTGTATTCTGGCTAAGGTACAGTATTAGTCAGTGTCACTAGCCACACTGCACCAAGGTGTTTCCTGGATACAATAATGTAGGAAGTGACTGACACCAGTGTATTTATATGCTGGTAGATGTTTTAGTATTCCTACAGTTATTACCTTTAAACTTTTCCCATGCAGAACACATTCCTTACTGCTGACCGGTGAGCCCATACACTGTAGGACCAAAGGTTTGTGGGTACCTTACCATCAAACTTTGATGGGCAACCCATTCTAAAATTATGGCCAATAATTGGAACTGTCCTTACTGTTTTATGACTATAACAGTGTCCTCTCTTTTGAGAAGGCTTTTCACAAGATTTTGGAATGTGCCTTTTGGGAGGTTTTGCCCATTCAGCCAAAAAGCATTTCATCATCATTTTCTGATGATGAACAAAAGACCTGGCTTCATGTTTTAATTTACCCAAATATGTTCACTTGATATACATCCAGTATGCTTGTTCCTGGTCAGTGAAACAAGGAAAAGGATGACAAACCCTAAAGCAATATACAAACCCTAAACAAGGAATCAGCAATGGCAGTTTGTATATTACTATTTTAACAGGTTCCATTTAAAGAACATTTGCATGTAAACCCCACAATAAAACAGTGAATACACAAGAACACAGAAGCATTGTGAGCAACTTATAGCTGCAAATTTTGATTATTTTGATTTATTTGCATGTCCGTCGAGTGAAGGGTAGAATTTCATTTTGGCTTTATCTGCAAGCTGCCATCAGCATAGAGTGGTCAGAATTACCTCACCCTTACTTGGTACACTGATACTGAATTACAGCACCTTTAAATTTGAACTCTTGTCACTAGTAAGGGCTGTTATGGAGAGATTTGCCAAACAAAAATCTCTGGGGCTCTTTTTGACATCATCATCATTGACCACAACCCTATGAACTATCTGCTAACTTCAAAGCAGGGAGTACTGGAGAAAAGTTTGTTTGCTATATGTCCTGGCAAGTCTAATGCTAAAACTGAAGGCCCATCATTCTAACCTCAAAAAACTGGACCACCAGACAATCCAACTCATGCTCACGATGATGGGGCCTAGAAATTGTTCAGCTGAGCCCTTATTCAACTGATAGGACTCTACGTACAAGTTCTTGTATGGATATATAATCACATCATTCGATCCGCCACAGTGTATTGGCCCTGTTATCTTTTGTTTGGAATTAAGACGGGAACCCTCTGGAATTTTATTTATTCGCCATCTTCAAACCAGAACTGAACTCCTTGTCCTTGGATCTATGAACATAAGAGGCCGCTGCATGAAATACAACATCTAAATAAAAAAAAAATAGAATGGATAATGTTGAGTCAGTCGAAAATGTCAGTGGAAATACAGAACTGTATAAGATACAAAAGAAAATCTTGCAAGGGCACTTTTTGCTTTACTGACTGTTTTTTATTTACAGTAATCCTAATTAAAAAACAGCATATTTTAAAAACAGCTTAAATCCATCCAGCACCTGCTTTTAGGGCACCAGCCTCTGTTTTCCCACGCAGAGTGAACTTTTTTTGTTGCACAAATACAGAACTGGCTATTGACGAACAAGTTCTCATTCCCGTAAATAGGTCTTCTCAAAGGAAAGTTTCAGGAACCTTGGAATCCCAAACCCAGGATAGTTTTCAAAGGTCCAACAGGGAATACTACAGTGTATGAACTTAAAACCATAGATGAATGTGGGCCACCAGAATCTTTTTAAGAAATATCTCATACATGTCTGGACAACTGAAGAAAAAGGAACTGACCAGATGGACACTGTATTTGAAGACTCTGAATATGTTTGAGCCAGGGGACTGATAGGGGTTTATTTACTAAAGCTGGAGAGTCCAAAATCAGACTCCCTTCTGCATAGAAACCAATCAGCTTCTAACCTCAGCTTGTTCAATGAAGCTTTGGCAATGAAACCTGGAAGCTGATTGGTTTCTATGCAGAAGGGAGTCTGATTTTGGACTCTCCAGTTTTAGTAAATAAACCCCATAGTGTCTACCTTCAAAGACTGAAGAAAGCAATTTGGTAGGTGATACAAAGGTAGAGAAGAAAGGGGGGCATTGCCTCTGAGACTGCCTCAGTTGTGACTGGGAGACAGAGGTGTAGCTGGAGAGGCTCCAGTAATTGCTACAGCTTAAAATAATTTTTAATGAAATAAGCATGCTCAGTACTTTTAAGACCGTAACACAGAACTCATGAAAAGAAAGGTCTTTTTTTTTATACATCTGTAGGGCGTTTTAAGCAGATCAGTGAGACAGGTGTTCCTTCTACCTAGCCTGTTTTTTTTGAGAAGTCAACAAGCCCTGATCTTGTGATGGGTTGGCTCCAATTCTTGTAAGTTTTAGGACTTTTAATTACACTTTACAGTAATTACACTATTTCTGGAAATTACAGTTTTAATGTTCCTGTGGGAATAGAGAAAGTTCCAACCCTCAATAAAGTTATATTAAAAGCAGTTTACAAAAAAAAAATAACAAACATGTCATACTTACCTGCTCTGTGCAGTGGTTTTGCACAGAACAGACCCAATACTCCTCTTCTCAGGTCCCCTGCTGGCACTCCTGAAACCTCCCTCCTGCTGAGTGCCCCCAAAGCAAGCAGGTTCCTATGGGTGCACCCAAGCAGGCTCGCTTCCAAGCTGCTGCTCTGCGTGTCCATTCACACACAGAGCATGGTTTGGCCTCACCCCCGCTCTCCCCATTGGCTCACTGGGGTGGAAAAGTCCCAGGAGAGCCGTTGTTCTCATGCACATTGCTGGATTGAGAGGTGCCTCAGGTAAATTTTAGGGAGGCTGCTGAATACAGAAGTTTTTTTACCTTCATGCATACAATGCATAAAGGTTAAAAACCTCGAGCCTTTACAACCACTTTAAAGTTCTGTGAAAAAAATATAACTTGTGCTGGTAAGGGAAATTGTCAGTACAATAATAAAGCCAGTATTACAAAAGAATATATTCTCTGCAAAAGAATAGAATACATTTAAATGCATACACACACACACAGTAAAAAGAAGAGACTGGGAGACTCAGTCACCTTTGGTTTTTGGGTCCACAAGATTGTTTTTTTTCCAAACCAAATCTTTGAACATTTGGGTTAGCTGTACAGAGAAAAGAGCTGTGACATCATTAATGTTTTGTGAAATCTCTGCAAAGGTCAAAGACTGTAATTGGTACATCACTGCACATTAGTCTATGTGGAAATGCTATCTTAAAATAAATGTCCTAAACACCTCTAGTTCTAAGATTACAAGAGGCAAAAATCTCTTCACTATGGGCTGCACATAAATGATCTCTTATGAGGAGATGCTGAACTAAAAAGTATCCAAAGGCTGCACCAGATAGTATTAAGGTCCATCATCCTAAACACCAGAGGAACACACATAGATGGCAACTTGGGAGGTAAAAAATTGCAGGCATTTTCAAGATAACATAATGCAATCAAAATGACTCTAATCAAAGAGGAGGACATTACAGAACTACACAGTGTAAAATAACGTTTTGAATCTTCTAGTATGAAGATTGATAGAGGACAAGAGTCTTAAAGGACATTTCATATGGAATATACATAATGGTAGAAACTAGCAGGCAGTCACGTAGAGGCATGTGGTGTATGACCTATTTTTTAAC
Organism: Staurois parvus; assembly: GCF_062004578.1. Classification (NCBI taxonomy): domain Eukaryota; kingdom Metazoa; phylum Chordata; class Amphibia; order Anura; family Ranidae; genus Staurois; species Staurois parvus. The sequence continues at coordinate 4,033,534 of NW_028318197.1, forward strand.
AGGTCATGTCCTCATAAGAAAGTTTTATGCCTCTTAGCCACAATGCTTTAAAGACCAGTAACCCAAATAAGAAAAACATGTGCAGTGTTATGTATTTATGTTTAATACACAATTGCTTACTAATGTATATATGATATAGGTCCTATATGATTATAAAATGATATGATTTGACTTAAAACTGTACTCTAGGCAAATGTAAAATACAGAAACTAATGTACATGTAAATGTACATGTGTAGCACTACGCCCTTAGGAGTTGCTGAAGATTTGGGTCCCCTTATATTCCCGTACAGCCAGACAACACGCATTTTCTCAGACTTGCATTCCAGAGACAGTAAACAGTCCATGAGCATGGTTTTTTACGTTTTATTAGGGGAAATGAACTTGGATGGGGTAAGGGGTGTATGGGATGCCCAAGGGAACTGCAAACTGAGGACAACTTCCTGGCAACCATTTACAAGTCCACAGACAGAACTTACTTCTCTTCTTGGAGAGCTCTCCATTCTCTAGTATACCACCCCAGACCCCAGATAAACCCTCTTCTTTACCCTGCTGTCTGGAGGAATCCCTGAGCAAGGGTATCCAGTACCTGCCACTTTAAGATGTACAGTCCCGGGTATGGAGTTAATCAGGTTTCCCACAACAATGCTCTTTTCCCCTTTTAGCTGGCCCAGGGGGTGTAGGATCACTCATTCTCTTTCCTGTGAGTTGGTATAGGTAGGTGGCTGCCTTCAGGCCTTCTGCTGTGCTGGCTCCTTTCCTGGCTCCACAAGTAGTCCTCCCTCCGGGGACTGGTGAGGCTGAATAATCCTCCTTTCCAAGCCCTAGCCTGCAGGTAGGCCCCTTACCACTGGGCCCCCTCCCATCCTCCTGCAACTCAGCTTTCTTCACATCTTTCACCCTAATTCTCTTGTTACTGAGCATTACCAGTCAGTCTTACGGGCTTTCATGACCCCATGCCAAGCCTCCTACTTGGGGATTGGCCAGGATCCCTTAAGAGTGCAGACCAGTTCCTCCTCACTCCCACTCACTGAGTTCTAAAGTCTCTAGATCAGGCGGAGGTGTCAGAACTGATTTGCAGAGCCTCTCAGCCCTGATCCAAATTTGACTTTCCCGGCTGCTACTCAGATTCCTACTGAAACAAAAAAATCAGGGCTTGAGTGTGAGACTAAAAAGCTGCACAAGGCCATTCAATACATGCACTGGCAAGAAGCTTGCTGATAAGACTAGAAAGCAGAGTGTCAGAGAGATGATCTCATTACTGTGCTGCCGCTTCTTCTTCTACTATCCAGACACAGCCTGGGGCAGGTCCAAGACTATCTGGGCTCAGAGGAAGGGGGTTAAATGATGCTGGCTAGAAAAAGCAAGTTTGTCATTTTATCTCAATAATGTGTTCTCAAAGTGTAAATGCATTTTTACAAAAAAATCCCCCCCCCCCAAAAAAAATTAAATTTTTAAGTACGCTTATGATTTTGTGTTGGACTGCATTCATAGCTTCATGCTGCCCATGGGCGGCAAGTTGGACACCCCTGCATAGCATGTGAAAAAAGGCCTAGAGCTCCCTGTGCTAGCTAGATAATATTCAGCTGTTATATTTCATGTTTTTCATTTATATTTTTTCATCTAAGCAGTAACAATTACCTTTGAAGAACACCTGCTGGAAGAAACTTGTAAATTTGTAATTTTATATTACAGAATATTCTACTGCACTACTTAGTATTTCCTTGATCTGATTGATGATATATTCATTAGTTCATTTATGACATATTTTCTTTTCAAATCGTTTTTTTTAGAAAAAAAAAAACAAATATAACAATGCAGGTTCAAAGTAGAAAAAAAAATGCCACATTTGCATATCACCTTGACATACATACATTCGTAAAATTGCGGAGAAAGACCAAAGTGACACATCGATGATAACCAATATATCCATAAATAAGCGAGTAAAGCAAGTGAAGTCAATTATGCCATCAATCCAAATGATCACAGATAAATCATACCGTGTTTGCATAATACTCTGATTAGTATATTCACATTAGGCCCAAATAAACGGGTCTACCTCAACCTGATTGCCAAAATATATACTTAGTGGTAACATAAGAAAGGAAGAAGTAAACAAAACTAAGATGAGGCGGAAAATAGAGGAGGAGAAGATGAATTGAAGAAAAAGTAATGAAGAAAACAGAGCTTTCATATTGTTCGTTATGATTAACTCATATTCAATGCTATATTATGACACATTTTCAAGAAAGATAATATATTAAAAGACTATATAGTCCCCTTAAAAGAAGCTACTGGTAATACTGCCATAACCTTAATGACATATAGATGGTACAGCTGCATTTACAAGCTTTTAACTGTTTAGCAGAGGTCTGTCAAGGAAGATGACATTAATGTTGATTATTTATCCTTGGAGGTGATGGATATTAGGTTATAGTTTATGATTTCAGTTGGACGTTTCAGATCCATCTTTACCCGTGCAGGAGGCACAAGTCTCTTTGTGTTCTCATCTGTACATCAGTCCCGCACAGATGTAGATTCGGGATGCACTTGTAGATCCATGCAGATCCATGCAGCTGTCCGCCTGTCGTTGATTTTAACAGACTGCTTGCATCTGGCATAGAACACTTGTGCCTCCTGTGCTAATAAATACGGACCTAATAAATACGGAGGTACAGAACAGTATGCCCTTGTTATGGGGCACTATTCTCCGTTTTATTTCTTGAAACACTAAAGAGGCTTGAGCAATAGTTAAAAGAGGAGTATGGCCAAAGCTTTTTTGGCCGAACCTCTCATTTGGGTAACAAGCGTACACTTACTTTCCTTCTCCTGTGACCCAAAGTTAGCAGAGATTGGTCTATTGCCGCTCTCAGCTGATGGGGCAGAGACGAGCCAGACTCTGGAAGGATTCCAACAATATTGTCGTGATCCACCCCACTGCATGACTGACAACTGGTTCCACCTTTGAGCACATGCGTAAGAGCCAGAGCCAACCACTCCCACCCTTTCCCCAACCTGGGCGCTTCAATGAGAGATGGAGGAAAAGAGCAGAGAGCGGTGACTGACAGTCACTGCTCTCCACTTGGAGTAGACCAAGAAATGAGCAGTCAACAGTGATGTCATCACTCAGTTCTTAGATTTAGAGCTGATGTGGGGCAGCTGTATTTCAACACTGATGCTGCATTGTGGAAGTATAAGGGTTTGTTGTTTACTTATCCCATACATGCCCACTCCTTTAAAGAAATAGAATGCAATGTTTAAAAGATAAAAAAATTGGGTAGTTCAGTTGTGATAGTAGATTACTTTGAAGACACCTTTTTATCATTTTTACCATTCATAGCATATATAATCAAAGAAGAAAATGACCCTTCTGCAAAATCTGTTCAACAAGCTGGCAAAACTACCATCTACCGCAGTTGAATAAATGATAAAAAGGATAACAAAGATAAAATACCTTTCTTCAAGAAAATACTTCTCCAAGCCCTCTCCAGTGCTGCTTATGTGACCAAAAGTTTAGACATTTGATCACATGATCTCTGCTAAAAAGGAGGATCATCCAGTCTGAACTCTGACCCTCTATTTCCACAGATAGCATTAATAAATGCATAGGTGATGTTAGCAGCATTAAAGGGAGAATGGATCAGCGTTTCCTCCAGGACAGCTAATTATATTACCCCTTCTATCACTCTTCATTTATCCATCCAAGCAAGACTGTTGATATAGCTTAAGACGTGTTAAGTGTACAGTAATTGCTTCCAAAACAACTAAAGAAGTAAGAAAATTTTTGGATAGAGTAGAGAGGGTTTAAAACATCAGATAGTTTAGTTTTTGCTGTCAGTTTCCCAATGGGGAGATTCTCCTTCACTTCCTGTCCTGGCGATGAAAGAGAAAGTAAAAAAAATTTCTCCAAAGTAAGGGGAAATCCGCTCTTAGATAGTTGTCACCAGATGTCCAAAGGAAGGAGGATTTCCTCTCACCTCAACAAAAGTAACATGGACAACTGTAAAATTTTTGGATCTCATCATTTACTGTTTCTGCAACAATGACCACCAGGACAAACCTAATGCATCGTCCCAGCAGGGCAATAGTCAGCAATAACAACTGAAGTTCTAAACCTTTCTTTCTCTATCCAAAATGGAAAAACATTTTCTTTTTTTACACTTTAAATTGCCATATGTGTATATGCATCTGTGGGTGCAGTCCAGATTCAATAAATAGAATTGATGGCAAAGTTATACAGTGTAGGCACCTGACTGGGAACACTCACAGGTTTCAACAGCAATGCGGAGCGGAGCAGGTCTCAGAGGTGCTGACAGTGTCTATCTCAGAGAGTGGAATGCAGCCTGGCCGGTCTGTGCCCAAAATGGAAGGGTTCTAGGAAGGATGGCGTGTCCCTATCCTGTCCCTACTTGCCTGAAACCTTTCCCTGTCAAACAGCAGACCTGACATTACGCTGGGCAGCACAGTGACTAAATGGTTAGCACTTCCGCCTGGCAGTACTAGGGTCGTTGGTTCAAATCCCAGCCACGGCACCTCCTGCCTGGAGTTTGCATGTTCTCCCTGTGCCTGCGTGGGTTTCCTCTGGGTCCTCCAGTTTCCTCCCACACTCCAAAGACATGCTGGTAGGTTAATTGGATCCTGTCTAAATTGGTCCTTGTATATGAATGTAAGTTAGGGACCTTAGATTGTACGCCCCTTGAGGGCAGGGACTGATGTGAATGTACAATATATATGTAAAGCACTGCGTAAATTGACGGCGCTATATAAGTACCTGAAATAAATAAATAAATAAATTATGCTGTCCACTTGCAAAATGTGCACCAAGCCCGGGTCTCAAATAGACTCTACCTGACCCAAGATAGCTGCCGGAGTCATATGGGATGGCAGCATCTAAAGGGATTGCTTCCCCAGTAACCCAAAAAACCATAGAGGTATATGTTCCTTCTGACTCCCTCTCCCTCTGCAATGCTGCTGTGGTTGAGTGCCACCTGCAGTGGAAAAAAGAGACTGCACCTGCCTACAAGTCAGCTAGCTTCACTGTTCTGTACTGTGAGAGCACTCACTTAACCCTGACAAAACCGTGACTGAGCTGTCACAGACAATCCCTGCTTACAATGAGGAGCTGGTGGGCAGTTCTGATCACGTTACTGCTTCAGCAGCCAATGACAATGATCAATTGATCAGGAACTCTGCCTTTCTGAGCTCCTTAAAGAGCAAGCGAGATGCATGCCCTGCTGGCTCTTGTGAGGATGCTGCTCATGTTGACATGCTCAGGCAGTCCAAAGGACAACTAAAACAAGACATGCCTATGTTCCTCAGTGACAGCGCTGCTTCAGGAGCCGCTGTCAATCATTTCCCTTGAAGGAGAAACAGACGCACGCCTTCTGTTTAGTGTCCTTTAATCTTGGCACAAGCTGTAGTCTTCTTGGGAGCATGCATGTAAGGGTGGCTCCGGTGGGACTCTGCAAGCCATAGAGCCACCCTTACAGTGAAAATCAGAGCTAGTGATCAGGGATCAGATCAGCAGAAACATCAGAAGAAGCAAGCAGCACACGAAGTCAGACCAAGCATCATTAAATACAGTAGTATATAAATAGGGTTTACTATCACTTTAAGTGTAATTGAACAGTGTAGAAGTAGAAATCAAGAAGGGGTGACCCTTGACTTTCTATTTCAAAGTAATCACACATTGTGAAGTTGGCCACGAGTGTTAATACAAAGACAAAGAATCTTATTACATTCTACAGTAATATGGATACTCTTCCCTATCTAGGAGTGATCACATCTTTCTTTGTCCTATTTAGAGCGGTTAATGCCATTATAATTTGTGGACCATTTGAGTTAGATGACGCATAGATTTACTGCTGGGTGACTCTGTCAAACAAATTAACTTGATTTTCTTTTATACTGAATGGACAATAAATCTAGCTAGAGCCATGCTAGATTTTATCAGTGTGTTTCATACCGCTTCCTTCAATAAATTCTGTCAATGGGTTTATGATATGGACAGTGCTATGAGCAGTAACCCACAGCAATTTATCTGATTTCACTTTACATAAATGTCTGGTTATCATTCCTTCACTTTACATATTAGTAATGTTCTTCATACAGTTTCATCAAATAAGCCAGGATGCTGTGCATATTTTCATATTCAGTTCTAATCTGGGATTATGGTTGAGGCCATGGTAGAAGTGGATGACTTAAAAAGGCACAAAAGTCTAATGTCAATACTAAGTTAATGTGCTTGAGTGGCTGCTTTCAGTAAAGTGAACCAAAGGTGTAGTCATGGCAGAACACAGACTTGTGGCAGAAAACGGAGCCCAATACATAATGATTTCTCCAGGCAGCAATAGAATTTTGGAAATGGTATACTTGCGCACTTATCAAATTGCTATCAATACTAGGTCTGTATAAACATTTTGCTGCTGGTTTCTGTTATATACTGTTATATACAGTTTCTGAACTGTGGCTGACAATACCAAGGCCGAAACCAGAACACAGGATTCAATATTGGGTGTATTTATAAAACATTTGTGGAGCTTATTGTTCTGTGAACCTGCATGTTAGGTCTGTGTGAATAAGGGCAAAATTCAATATTCTTTCCAGGTCAAGTGTTATTCATTCATTCAGAATAAAGTGAGTCAGGAAAATACAGCATAATGACCACTAGATGGAGCTGATGATCATAGGAAATAAAAATGATCACAATATGTTTTTTCCTGAACTGCTCTATTTTTTTATGAATGAATGACATGATTTGACCTTAAGAGAAAATAGCCTAAAACATTTGATATATGCAGTTTCACAAGACAAATAGTGTAATGATTTTTTTTTTTAATAAATACACCCCATATGTTAGAATACAAGCAGTCCTGGGGTTACGAACAAGATAGGTTCTCTTGGTTTGTTCTTAACCAATGGCCTATCGGGCACTTTTAAGTTGAATTTGTAGGTAAGTTGGAACAGATAAATTTTTTAAGCGTAACTTTTGGATAGCATAGGAAAGGGTTAACTGGCAATGCAGTGATGTGGGATTGCTGACAGGTCCACCAGACAGTAGGTGGCAGCAATATGTCTGCTCGGCAGTTGCCGGGGCAGCGTAACATCACATTGCCTTCGTTCTTAAGTATGAGTCTTATGTAAGTCAGATATTTGCAACTCGGGGACTGCCTGTAAAATGTGTACCTAATATCTTGGCCTTCCACGTCAGCATAGGAGATAAAACTGGATTATAAAATAAAATAGAAACAGCGCTTGGGGCTCATCCTTGTAGCACATGGTGGTACCTCCACCTCACACTGCACCTTGTTGGCCAACAGTGGGATAACCATTTCATTTTTGCTTTTAATACTTGGAAGATAGGATCTGATCATGTGACCAGTGGATTGTAGCGGTTTCCACAGAAAACTTCATTTTATATACAGTATATAGTGCAACACCAGATTTCAGCAGATGGTGATATCCATTGTAAATCAGTAATCGAGTTATCTGTCCCAATAATCATACAAGCAACTACATGGAGGAGTCCCAAACAAATGGGATGTTAATGGATTTACTGGAAATTTCTTTCATACTTTCCTTTGTGCCTAAATGATGTAACAGTTGGAATGTATGTGTCTGATTCAGGGGCGGACTGACAACTCATGGGGCCCCCGGGCAATAGGGGATCATGGGGCCCCTGTGTCCTTGCCCAAACTCAAAAAAGCCTATGGAAAAGGTACCAGGGGCATCTCATGGGGCCCCCTACTGACCCCGGGCCCTCGGGCAGTGCCCGAGTTTCCAAATGGTCAGTCCGCCCCTGGTCTGATTGCAGATCAAGCCTATTCAAAGCCTCCCATATCTGATGATCAGTCTTTTAAAAAAAACATTGATTTGGTAAGAAAAAGATTGTCTATAAACATTTGCTATAAGATGTTAAAGCATCATATGAACGTAATCAAGCGTTCAATTGATTTCCTAACCTGTACTAAAAATGCAGAAATCTGTTTGCTCCATTTTTGTGACTTATAAATTTTACAAAACCGTTTGTCTTCGATTGTGTATTAACCTTATAGTGTAATATAGTTGTAGGCTGTAGCTGGTATTATGGGTTCAGGCCAATTACATGTATGAAACACAATTCTATGACAACATACACTATTTGTGTGGACAAAAGACAGTGCTCTACTGAACAACACCAACAAAAACCCTGTCTGTGCCATAAATTTGCAAAGATACTTTACTAGCACAAAAAAGATAATAAATTACATACTGTATAGAAAAGCTCAAGAGACAAACTATCCCACACATAAAGAAATGCATTACACCAACATAATATTAAAAGCGCAATGTGCTAAAACCATACCCCCCACATCTCCAGTTATCTAATAAAAAAAATCTATCAGTAAGCCCAAAATAAAGGAATAATGCATGCTCAGATTCTCAATGAGAACCCAATTCTGGTATTACAGGTCATAAGTAGTACAAACAGACCTAACTGAAATCAAGAGAGTATGTACCATAACCAAAACAAATGTACTATATGTTACTACATGGAGAAAGGGGACCTAGTATACGGTACTGTACAATGAATACACTGTTTATGCCTATACAGTATTTATTGTGTAGTACCTTGCACTGGATCCCCTTGGCTTAGTATATTTACATTCATTTGTATTGCTTGAACGGTATGTATTGTCTTGGGTTCATTTAGGCTTCTATGCAATACGTATGACCTGACCTATGCCAGAATTGGGTTCTCATTAGCAATCTAGACTGGCAATATTCCTCTTGTTTAGACTTATGACCTGGATCATACCAGAATTGGGTTCTCATTGAGAATCTAGGCTGGCAATATTCCTCTATTTTGGGTTATAACCCAGCTCATACCAAAATTGGGCTCTCATTGACCATCTTTATTTTGGGCTTATGACTTGGCTCATACCAGAATTGGGTTCTCTTTGAGAATCTAGGCTGGTGTTGTTCCTCTAATTTGGGCTTATAGCCTGACTAGAATTGTGTTCTCTTGTGAAACTAAGCTGTTATTAATCCTCTGTTTTGGGTTTGTGACCTGACTCTTATCAGAATTGGGTTCTCATTGAGAATCTAGGCTGGCATTGTTTTTCTATTTGGACTTATCACCTTGCTCATACCAGAACTGGTGTCAGGATTTGTGTCAATATCTTGGTTACCTGCTGGTGGCACTGTTGTTCCTGGAGTCGAAGGGCACAGTTCTGGTGGCCACCAGCGGGTGTCTCCAAGCAGCCAGCCTATCTGGGTAATTAGACTGCACCTGACGTGGGCGGGAGGTATTTAATCCCAACCTTTAACTGAAGTTCAGTGTTCTTCCTTTGAGCTGTGTCCCTGTTTGATCCTGAGCCTTGATCCTGTACGTGATCTTGCATCTTGTTCCTGTGACCTGCTTACTGTACCCAGCTCCCTGCATCCAGCTCCCTATACCCTGCTCCCTGCTCCTCTTGTTTCCTGTCTCAGTCCTGACCTTGCCCTGCTCATGTGTGCTCCCTCCACTTGTACACAGTTAGTTTGGTTGTAGTTTGGGTTTCTGCATATTCACCTATATATGTCGCTTGCATTGTTTATGGTTTACTGGTGTTGGAAGATTGATACTTACATTGATAAACTTAATTTAACCTTATTCAGCCTGGTTCCTGATTTCTTAAGATACAGCTCTGGTCATCCTTGCTGGATACCTGCAGTTGGTATCCCTTACAATTGTGTTCTCATTGAGAATCTATGCTGGTATTATTTCTCTATTTGGGCTTATCGCCTAGATTGTAAGCTCCAAGGAGCAGGGCCCTCAAATCCCTCTTGTATTGAACTGTATTGTTACTGTATTGTCTCCCGTTATATTGTAAAGCGCTGAGCAAACTATTATATAAATCCTGTATAAAAATAATAATAATAAAGACCTGGCTCACACCAGATTTGGGTTCTCATTAAGAATCCAGACTGGCATTATTCCTCTATATTATTTCTCTATTATGGGTTTACGGCCTAGCTCATATCAGAATTGGGTTCTCATTGTGAAACTAAGCTGGCATTAATCCTCTGTTTTGTGTTTATGACCTGGCTCATATCAGAATTGAGTTCTTATTGAACATCTAGATTGGCATTATTCCTCTGTTTTGGGTTTATCACCTGGCTCATACCAGAACTGAGTTCTGATTGAGAATCTAGGTTGGCATTATGCCTCTATTTTTGGCTTATGACCCAGCTCATACCAGAATTGGGTTCTTACTGAGAATCTAGGCTGGAATTTTTGCCCTATGGACTTATAGCCTGGCTCCTACCAGAATTGGATTGTCATTGACAATTTAGGCAGGCCATTATACCTCTAATTTGGACTTATGACCTGACTCATTCCAGAATTGGGTTCTCATTGAAAATTTAGGCTGGCAGTATTCTTCTAATTTGGGCTTATGGCCTGGCGCATACTTGAGTGGGTTCTCATTGGGAATCTAGGCTGGCATCATTCCTTTATTTTGGACCTATAGCCTGGCTTCTACAAGAATTGGATTGTCATTGACAATTTAGGCAGGCCATTATACCTCTATTTTGGACTTATGACCTGACTCATACCAGAATTGGGTTCTCATTGTAAATCTAGGCTGGCAGTATTCTTCTAATTTGGGCTTATGGTCTGGCTCATACCTGAATGGGTTCTCATTGGGAATCTAGGCTGGCATCATTCCTTTATTTTGAATTTATGGCCTGACTCATACCAGAATTGGGTTCTCATTGAGAATCTAGGCTGGCATTAGTCCTCTATTTTGGGCTTACTATATGTTTGGTCTGTTAGAAAAGTGAGGATGTGTGGGGTATGGTTTTAAAGCATTGTATTTTTATTGGTATGTCAGGGTAGTTACTTATATTTGTACCTACTGTTTTGTGCATATTTATAGCAATGCAAACATGTATATACATTTGCATATAGCACTACCATTGAGCTTGTACTGGCACCTGCTGTCCATGCATCTAACAAGTCAGAATATAAAGTTTGATTTTATATTAGTCAACCTATTTTCTTCAAAGCAATAATGTATTTGCTTCTAGGCTTTATAGAAGAAATTTGAAAGTAGTGTTTACGGGTAATTTCCATTCCAAAACATGCTGCTATTTTTCCTTTTCATCTGGTTCTGTATCTCGCCTGTGTCATCTGACATCACGTTGTTTTCCCCAGAGACACCTGTCCTTGCAGCATCCTTTTATTTAGTGTGTTAGCAGCCTCTGCCTTCCATGTTTATTCTAATCAGTAATGTTATTCTAGCCTGCTTCTTTAATTGGGTCATAGTTTGCTGCCCTTTGGAATTCTTGTTTGATTTCCAAGCTAAGCGGCATTACGTTTTATTTGAGAGGTTTACAGAAGTGTCATTTATTGTCCATTACATAAATGGGTTCCATGCTGAAGTCATGGTTACTGTGCTTTCCTTATCAGGAGCTCATTTTACCCTTTCATATAGAGTCTGGCAAAGCACAAGGTGTCACCTTTCATTTTGTCTGGACGTCTTGAAGTGACCTGGAGTGAAAGGCCCTGTTCTGTTTGTCTGGTCTTTAAAAAGCTTTCTTCTTTCATCTGTTCCTCCAGCCACTTCTACAATTAACTTAGCTTAATGCTGTATGTAGGTTTGTTGTGCAATCATTTTGAACACTTTCAAACAAAATCTTAATCTGGATTTGTCCTTTAAAGCAAATCTCTCATTAAAGTAGAGCTCCAAGCATCCAAGTAATTGTTTCCCCAGTACACTCCCCTACCCCTGTACAATGTACACCCCATATTTATCTTAAATTTCTAGCTAAACACCTTTTTCTTAGGAATATAATGTAGTGGTGATGTGACTACTTCAGTCTCATTCTTCTCTTGTCTGTGGTATGGTGGTGGACTTGATGCAGGGTCTACATGTCCCAGACGTCTGTGCAGTTCAGGCTTCTGTGGGCATGGCTGCTGTGCTGTTTGGCCACTGGTAAAGACCATTAGCTGCTCTTGTTCCTTTTCCCTAGTCATTCCCCCTCTCCATCCCCCTTTTGCTACTCTCCCGTACCCCGCCCTGGGAAAATATCTAAAAATTGTTGGCGAGCTCCAGCTCTGACAGTATGGCCGAGAGATAGCACCTACTAAACTAATGTATACCCCATGCCGCAGAATTGACAAGTTCTCATTGCTGTACAACACTGTTTTCCCTTTGCATTCCCCGATGTTGCAGAAAACACCCTTTGATTAGTGGTTTAATGTTACATCGTATGTACTATTCTCTTTGCTACCTCCGATGTCTTACAAACTACCTATGTCATTGCTGTTATTTTTGGATACAAACCTTACAAATAAAGAATTAAAAAAAGAAGACCACTGGCTACATCATTATGTCATCCTTGCCATAAAGTACTGAGAACCACGGGGAGGGGAGCGTTAAAACAACAGCACCATAACAGGAAGCAGCTGCTGAAGCTCAGTGCTGAACTGCTGGAAGTTCTCCCACAACTATTGCTGGAGGAAACACACAAAGGTAAAAAGTGGAGCCAGGACCCCCCCATTACAGCAAAGATCAGTTAAAAAAATAGAAACTGGAGTAATACTTTAAATAGTCCTTTAAACTTGTAGCACCAACTCATTTCTAGATGTCAGCGTTAAAGTAAGTTTAAGTGCTGTATACTTATTTTTGAGACCTTCCCTCACCATGCCCTTTTTTCTGGTCATATACAGCACAGTGGCTAAAAGGTCAGCACTTTCGCCTGGCAGTACTAGGGTCGTTGGTTCGGATTCCAACCACGGCACCACCTGCCTGGAGTTTGCATGTTCTCCCTGTGCCTGCGTGGGTTTCCTCCGGGTACTCGGTTTCCTCCCACACTCCAAAAGACATGCTGGTAGGTGAATTGGCTCTTGTCTAAATTAGCCCGAGTATGTGTATGTATGAATGTGAGTTAGGGACCTTAGATTGTATGCCCCTTGAGGGTTAGGGACTGATGTGAATGTACAATATATATGTAAAGTGCTGCATAAATTGACAGCGCTATATAAGTACCTGAAATAAATAAATAAAAATATACTCCCCTGTCCCCATTCTAGCAAGATTTTGGCTATGCTCCTCAACAATGCGCAGTTCCTGGTGGAATCTTTTCCACTGGCCCACACACATGCACCCCATTCTTCACTTAAAGCTATGGAGAGTCGGTACACTACTCTGATGGAGTGAAAAGTCTCCATACATAGGATAGAATGGAGATTACAGCACACATGCTCAGCCCCAATGGAGAAACGTTTGACAAGAGATTGTGTGGTGTTGAGGAGGCTTCATAGCTGAGATCTTGCTGAATTAAAAACAGGTAAGTACAGTTGCAAGAAAAAGTATGTGAACCCCTTGGGATTACGTGAAGTTTTGCATGAATTGGGCATAAAATGTGCTCTGAACGTCATCTAAGTCACAACAATAGAAGAACACAGTCTGCTGAACATAATACTACACAGACATTAGATGTTGCCATGGTTTAATTGCACATGACATGTAAACATTCACAGTGCAGGGAGGAAAAAGTATGTGAGGCCCTAGCTTAATGACTTCTCCCAGATAGATTCCAAATGCAAATACCAAACTTAGACTCAACTCCAGACCTTTTACCTGCTTAATTGATGAAGAAATAACTAAAGGAGTAGCCCACACCTGGCAAAGAAACAGATTTTGATTCAATTGTGCAATTACTTTTGGTCCCTTGAAAAAGAGGGGATGGCTATTCCTAAGAGCTGTAATTCTTAAACCCTTTCTCCAATTTGGATGTACATACCCTCAAATTAAACCTGAAAGTGTTCACTTTCAGCCCATATCCATTATATAACAATAGCTTGAATATGTTTTGGTAAATACCTGAAAAAAGCTAACACTGTGCCTGTGTCCAAATATATATGAACCTAACTGTGTATATATATATATATATATATATATACAGTTGCAAGAAAAAGTATTTGAACCCCTTGGGATTACTTGGAGTTTTGCATGAATTGGGCATAAAATGTGCTCTGAACGTCATCTAAGTCACAACAATAGAAGAACACAGTCTGCTGAACATAATACTACACAGACATTAGATGTTGCCATGGTTTAATTGCACATAACATGTAAACATTCACAGTGCAGGGAGGAAAAAGTATGTGAGGCCCTAGCTTAATGACTTCTCCCAGAGCTAATTGGAGCCAGGAGTGAGCCAACCTTGACTCCAATCAGTGTGATGATATTGGATGTGTTGCTGACAGCTGTCCTGCCCTTAAAAAACACACACCTGATTTGGGTTTACTGGTTTCAAGAAGCATTGTCTGATGTGAACCATGCCTCGCAGAAAAGAGCTCTGAGAAGACCTACGATCAAGAATTGTTGACTTGCATGAAGCTGGAAAGGGTTACAACAGTATCTCCAAAAGCATTGATGTTCATGTGTCCACGGTAAGACAGGCTGTCTACAAATGGAGAAAGTTTAGCACTGTTACTACTCTCCCTAGTCGTGGTCGTCCTGTAAAAATGACTGCAAGAGCACAGTGCAGAATGCTGCATGAGGTAAAGAAGAATCCCAGAGTGTCAGCTAAAGACCTACAGAAATCTCTGGCACATGCTAACATTTTTGTTGACACATCTACAATAAGGAAAACATTAAACAAGAATGGAGTACATGGGAGGACACCACGGAGGAAGCCATTGCTGTCCAAAAAGAATATTGCAGCACATTTGAAGTTTGCAAAAGAGCACCTGGATGTTCCACAGCACTACTGGCAAAATATACTGTGGACAGATGAAACCAAGATTGAGTTGTTTGGGAAGAACACACAACACTATGTGTGGAGAAAAAAAGGCACAGCACACCAACATCAAAACCTCATCCCCACTGTAAAACATGGCGGAGGGAGCATCATGGTTTGGGGCTGCTTTGCTGCCTCAGGGCCTGGACAGATTGTTGTCATTGATGGGAAAATGAATTCCAGAGTTTATCAAGACATATTGCAGGAAAACATATGACCATCTGTCTGCCAACTGAAGCACCGCAGCGGATGGGTGATGCAACAGGACAATGACCCAGAGCATACAAGTAATTCAACAAAACAATGGCTGCAACAGCACAGAATACGCCTTCTGGAGTGGCCCAGTCAGAGTCCTGACCTCAACCCGATTGAAATGCTGTGGCATGACCTTAAGAGAGCGATTCACACCAGACATCCCAAGAATATTGCTACACTGAAACAGTTTTGTGAAGAGGAGTGGTCCAAAATTACTCCAGATCGTTGTGCAGGTCTGATCTGCAACTACAGGAAACGTTTGGTTGAGGTTACTGCTGCCAAAGGAGGGTCAACCAGTTATTAAGTCCAAAGGTTCACATACTTTTTCCTCCCTGCACTGTGAATGTTTACATGTTATGTGCAATTAAACCATGGCAACATCTAATGTTTGTGTAGTATTATGTTGAGCAGACTGTGTTCTTCTATTGTTGTGACTTAGATGACGTTCAGAGTACATTTTATGCCCAATTCATGCAAAACTCCAAGTAATCCCAAGGGGTTCAAATACTTTTTCTTGCAACTGTATATATATATATATATATATATATATATATATACTTTTTCTTGCAACTGTATAAGACTAGCAGGGGGGTTCTCAAAAATAAGTGTAGCTCCACTAAGGGCTTGTTTACAAAAGTGTTGCCCTCTGGAGAGCGATCCATGGTGGACTGCATTTCAGGGGATGTTTGACAGTCGGTGAGGAGGCAGTGAGTTGTCTCCTTCACCACGTTTGATCCCAAAAACCCACATCACCCGTAACCACGTGTATTTCATGTTGTTGCATGGTGGTTGTGACGTGGCCCTATTCAATTGAGCTTGTTTTTAGGGAAATGCTGCAAGACTTCCAACAGTCTGAACCTGTAGGGTTAAAACGCACCATCAGCTTTAGAAGGTTATCAAGATTTGCACATGGATTTAAAAAGCTTTTTCTTCAGAGTAGAATTTATTTTGAAAACTCAGTTGCAGCACTGATAATCTATGCTAAAACCCCTAACCATATCAGTGCTCACAAAGCAAACTGTATCCTTCTCCATCCAGTGTATATCAGCCGGGGGCTCAAGCCCAGGAGTCCACTTGCTCTCCGCTGCACACTGCAATCAAATGAAAGGCCAATCTATAGCAATGAATGTCATAGGAAACAAGTATGCTCCTCAGTTCCATCTAGTGGCTATAAGGCTGAATTTTCCACATTCTCATATTTTTAAATAAAATTTTAGATCTACAGAGAATATAGCCTGAGAATATATAATTTTTCCCCATTCTGAAAGAATTCATTTAATTTCAGTTTAGTTGCATATACAGCTCTGTGAAATTTTATAAACACACCCCTTAAAGTCAGGGCTAGGGAGAGTAAAGCTGTCTTTTAGCAGTATACTGATGCCACCCTTGAAGTGCCATCACCTGTAATGTATTTCAGACAATCTTCTACTTCTCCTTCTTCTCAGAGTGGAATCCCTAAAACATATTGATCCTGTTAGGCTTTTGCTGCTGGTATGCAGAACTTAGATAATATTGCACATGTAATATTCACAAGCACAAGCTTTCCAGGTACTGCTGCACGTGGAGTTTGCATGTTCTCCCTGTGCTTGCATGAGTTTCCTCCCATATTCCCGCAACATGCTGGTAGGTAAATTGACTTCTGTCTAAGTTGACCCTAGTATGTGCATTTATGTATGCATGTAAGATAGGGATCTTAGACCGAAAGCTCCTTGAGAGTAGGCACTGATCTGAATGTACAATAGGGACCTTAGATCATAAGCTTCTTTAGGGCAGGGAATGATGTGAATGTACAATATATAAAGCACTGTATAAATGGCTGTAATAAATAAATATATGTGTTTTGTGCCAACAACCATACCATGAAAATAACAGCATTTGCCAGTGACATTTTGCACTTAATGAATAAGTCCTCCATTGTGAATTTCCCTTGCTAGTTAGAAATCGATTGAGCAGCTTATCTTTTAGCTTTGTTTAGTGCACACACAGGAGAGGTCTTGCTCTGCCTTCTCTCAGTGGATCTTGAATTTGTTACTATATCGTTTGGATGAAAGGATTAGCTTCCTGGTGAACCTGCTCTCAATGTATATTTTACTATGTATTTTACTATGTATGGCCAATGGTCAGGGCTCCCACACGGTAGAGTAGGATTGCACATTAGAGAGTTGCCTTGACTGGTCATACAACAATCACATACAGTATATTTGCATTTTTATTAATTAGATACAGATTGAGCAAATTGATTTTGCTACCTTTTAGGGCCTGAGCGCTGGGGAATTTGTATTTTGTGCCTAGTAGAACTAGGCAGATGTATATTACACAATGCCCAGTAACCGGTTTGCCTTATATGTATCTCTTACTGGCCATTAAAAAAACAAATGCCAGTATGATTAGAAGAGAAAAGCCCATGCATGCTACAGTCCAAGTTGCTGTATTGTATGTATATCATGTTAGTCCACCTTTAAAAGAGAGGTTTAGGGTATGTAAAAAAAAAACATACATACATACCTTGATGCTGAATCTGTCCCCCACTAGCTCTAAGCCCAAGAACTTAACAATCACATGAACGCTGATTACTTAGTTCTCAGTCAGCTCTGAGCAGAGAGCAGAGACTGTCAGTCACCACTCTCTGCTCTGCCTATCCAGCACTCACTGGAATGCCTGGCTGGGGAGTGGGCGGAAGCCGCTGGCTCCATCTCTCAGCCATGCACACTGAGAGGCTGAGCAAGCTGCTGATCAGGCATCTTGGTGAATCCCGACAATATGGTCAGGATCCTTCCAAAGCCTGAAGCAGCTCTGGATGTCAGCAGACAATGGGCTTTATCCTGCTGTCAGCTGATTCTAGGTAACCGGAGAGGAAGTGCACTCCTATGACCCACAAGAGAAGTATGGCCAAAAAAAGCTTTCTCCATACTAGTGGCATACTAAGCGAGGTGCGGTCCACACTGGTGCAGACTCAGTTGGGGGTGCTGTGGTCTTTTCTTTTCTGCAAGGCATCCAATGAATCTGGGAAGTTGTGGAAAGTGATGGTCAGCAGATAGGCAGCATTCACAACATGAAAGGAGAATTGTCAAGTAAGCTTATATTGGATTGTCAAAAATAACCAGTGTTTGTATTGTTATTACATTGCTTATCTTATAAAATGTAAGTGTATACTGGGAGCATAGTTCGCGATTAAGTTACATTTTAGATTGTAATATCCCCAACCTTTCCATGCTTTTTTTTTCTAACATGAATACTTTTATATTTAAATGAAATCACCTTATTTTTCATGTTATGGAGTGTGTGTTCTATCTTTTATACATATTCAAGATGAGGCCCAGCACCCTTGGGTGGCCCCATCTGACATTAGGATGTAGAGTCGCTTTCTGGCTACACCAGAAGCCTGTGTTCTTTATGTCCTGTGTTCATTTAATGTAGTACCTGGTGACACCATAGACTGTAGGTTTTATATCATGCATAAACATGAATTTACCCTTTGTTCCTTATCTTCCTCCAAAATGTTTAAACTTCTCCATTCTTTTGTTTTTTTTCAATAATAATTTCATACTCATTTTTAGATCATTTTCAAGACAACCAAATGATCGAGGGGTCAATTACATTTGTGTAGTGCATTAATGCACATGATTTTGTGCGTTAGCATGCGCTATGTTAAAGGGGTAGTAAACAAAACAAGCATTTTTTTTAATGGGCCCCCTGCAGGTTTGTGCTATAATGCGGTAGTATGCACCACACACTAGCATATTATAACAGACGTGAATAGACACAAAAAATACAAACTCTATCATATAGACTGCGTATACAGAATGTGACACACAAAAAATATATTTTTTTAAATATAATAATAACCAGAAACATTTTTGTGCAGTCCCAACATGTGGTCATGGCAGGATGGTGAGTGTACATCCATGTGGGACACCAGTCTGAGCATTATGAAGCACGTCACTGTAATTACAGAATCCAATACCAAGGAATCAGCACATTTGCACTTTATTTGCACATATTGGGACTGCACAAAAGTTTTTTTGATTATTATTTTTAATTATGGTTATTATATTTAAAAATATGTTTTTTTGTGTGTCACATTCTGTATGCGCAGTCTATATGATAGAATTTGTATTTTTTGTGTCCATTCAGTTCACAATTAGGACTGCTGCAACATACTGTATTAGTATACACAGTATATTCCATAACCGTTTTAAGACAGTCAATTGAAATCAATAAGCTGCCAAAACACTGAAATGTCCCAAAAATTGGAGGTGACACAGAAATATTAATGCAATGCATGTTCATAACCTTAGGGGGTTCCGTTTCAAATGAATGAATGGCACTGCAATGGCACTGCAATGTGGTGTGTTGCTGTGCGCAATCCTGCAATCGAAAAAAATTGATACCTGGAAGAACCTCTCCCTGGGCAAGAATCTCATGTAATGGTTCCTTTGTGTGTAAATGCTAAATATATGAATGGTTTCTTCCTCTGATGAAGTGCGTGCGCACGTAACGCATTAGGAGGAGCCAGGACGTCGTGACGCTACGCCGCCGGAGCCACATGGAGGCCCGGTGGCCATCTTTGACTCTGGAGGATTAGTTTACCTCTTCAGCCCTGACATTGTTTTATCTGCATATACATGTTTGTAAACATCGTTTTACCTAATAAATACATTTTCTGAATACTACACTATGGGCATCCTTCCCTGACTCCCCTGAGGAGTATTTATTTTCAGAGCCCGCTTTCTGTGATCCAGTTGCTTCACCCAGAGAAGGAAGTTACCCTGTAAGCAGGCAGCCTCTTCTGCTCATCCCTTAAAGGGACCTCTGGTTACCTGGATCCGATTAATTTGCTACCTGGGCATCTGCTGTTTACCATCTCTGAGGGAGAATTACCTTAAACCCTGACCAGACCTATATCTGATGTGGATACCCCTGGATGTGATACTTAATGTGTATAACTAATACGCATCTGGTGAGTGCGTATTTCTGCCATTTCTCACGAAGCACCACCATTGAGTTTTTACCAGTCACCTGGCACTTTATAGTATCACAGACTGTTATCTTTACTGAACTTTATTAGTAGTTTTACGGTTACTTGTTACCATTTAGCATTGCACTGTTTCATTTATTCCATTTGTTAGGTTTTATTTGGTTACCTTGAGTGCTTAGCTGCTGACTGGATAGTGCTCACTTTTACATTTTATTATTAAACGCTAAATATAATTTGTTACTCCAACAGAAACACTCCTTTAATTATCTAGCTTCAGAACTCTACATGATATACTAATATGATTTGTGATGTAAAACAATACCTTTAAGCAATACATTTGCACATGATCGTAATAAACCTGCTGATTTTCAGCCTTGTAAGGCCTCTTTAACTAAATTCATTGTAGAATATTTGATGTATGCTTACGAGCTAGCCATTGCACATGCGGATTATATACATGAATTTAGAGATTGGGGAGTATAAAAGAAAAGGTAACTGGACCCAGGTTCCAGCGTGTTTGCCTTCTTCTGTGAAGCGGGATGTTGTGTACACCACAGAAGTCCAATTTACAGATGTAATTGAAGCTAAAGTACGGGTTCATTTTCAGCACACCTGCCCTTCCAGAACACCTGTCTGTGCTGGAGCTTTGAATGCAGAGAACTGTCATCTATCAATAGGGTAAGAGCTATTTAAAACTTGAAAGGTATAATGGAAAAGGGATGTGATGTAGTGAGAGGTGAGTAAAAAGATGAGCTGATAACTCTCTAATGCTATGATAGTAATCACTGAAGATTTTGTAGAGATATTTTACCCATGTTATATCTCATCAGTACTTAATGCAAATTTGTTTTCTAAATGCTCTTCTCAACTTAGAAGCACATTCTAGTTTTTAAAAGAATGAAATGCTGCCCTCATTAAATATAACTAAATGCAATGTTTACCTGATTTATTTCTGTGATGGAAAAGCTGAGTGGATATAATCCCAATTGCATAAATCTCATTTAAACTCATTGAGCTTCTTTTAAATGTGTAGCAATCTTCCCTGAAGGGGCCACTGTGTTGTTTGGGTCCTCCTTCCCTGCACCAGTGATGGCTCGCTCCAAACGTAGACCCAAGTGACTATCGACATAGTTACATAGTTAGTCTGGCTGGAAAAAAAGACAAAAGTCCATCCAGTTCAACCAAAAAAAAAAGTTATAATCTTATACCCACCATTGATCCAGAGGAAGGAAAAAAATTCCTTCCTGATCCCCCGAGAGGCAATCAGATATTCCCTGGATTTACCTATAAATGTTAGTATCCAGTTATATTCTGTGTATCTAAGAAAGAATCCAGGCCTTTTTTTAGACAATCCACTGAGCTGGCCAGAACCAACTCTTGAGGGAATCTATTCCACATTTTCACAGCTCTTACTGTGAAGAAACCTTTCCATATTTGGAGATTAAATCTCTTTTCCTCCAGACGTAAAGAGTGCCCCCTTGTCCTCTGTGATGACCTCATGGTGAATAACTCTGCACCGAGTTCACTATATGGACCACTGATGTATTATACATGTTGATCATATCCCCCTTAATCTCCTCTTCTCAAGAGAGAATAAATTCAGTTCCTCTAATCTTTCCTCATAGCTGAGCTCCTCCTCCATGCCTCTTATCAGTTTGGTTGCCCTTCTCTGTACTTTCTCCAGTTCCCCAATGTTATCTGTGTGAAATGGTGCCCAAAACTGAACTGCATATTCTAAAAGAGGTGTTAATAATGACATCCCTGAAACTTTTTAGTTGGCTTTTTTAAAAAGCTAGGGAAAATTTCTGGAAAATAGATTGGTTAGACAATAGTTTCAGTGACAATACAGGTTTAATAACACAAGGTTCAATTGTAGGTACAAGCCAGGTGAGCGGGCTACCTTACCTCAGCCAATAAAAATTCTCCATCTCCATGGGCAGGCACAATGCAGGCTGCCTTGCAGCCAAAGTTTTTCTACCTCTCTGCGTTGTCCATCATTGGAGGGAAGGGGAGCAATGAGTTGTAGGAAGTAAAACACTTAACCGTAAAGGGACACTTGTGGGTGATACAAATGTCATACCAGTTGGCCATGCATGGCCTCCCCCAAGCCTGTCAGTAAAACTCCGCTCATTCCTGTGTTGTTTGGGGCGCAGGCCCAATGTGGGGTTTTTCTGTCACGCTTGTGAGAGTCTGAACAAGTCTACACACACTGTTTGCTGCAATTTCAAGTGGTGGTTCAGTTTTGCAAGCAGGATTCACTGCTGTCACTATCAGGAAGCAGAAGAAATGCAGCCAATGCTGATGGTATGTTATGAAAAAAACATGACCGAGAAAGAGACTAACGGAGATCAGAAAAAAGAGTTTGGAGGAGATCATGAGTACTGAGATGGAAAAAAAAGGATGAACAAAAGATGGAAACAGCTTATTTTGGGAAAAAAAGCATGACAATTGTTTGTTGAAATCCCCGTCTTTTTTTTTGGCCTTCTGTGTCTTGTTGAAGAGATGACCCTTTATTTCCATTCCTGTATACTCTATAGGAAGTGAGAAACTCTCTCCAAAGTGAGGTAAATCTCTTCTAAAGCCTGGTACACAGTGGCCAAACATTGGCTAGCTCAGCAGGACCTGGACCACTTTTGGTCTGTGTGTACAGCTGTCTGTCCAACAGAAGCTAATCTAATGAATGAATGAATGGGCATGCTGGAAAACTAGTATTCGATCACCATTCATAGCTAATGACTGTAAGTGCTGATCAGTGTATTTTGGTGGGGCAGGGGGTAGAGGAGTCCCCCTGGCAGAATACAATGTCTCAGCAGGAGAGATCCATGCATCCATGCATCCACATCACTTTTGTTGATGCAGTGATCTGTTGGTTTTGTTTGTTCAGTCCACTGGTTGAACGAAAAAAAAAATGAAGGTGTATACCCAGCTTTAGAAAGTTGCCATCAGAACAGATGTCCCCACTGGAAGATTTTCCCTTTATTCCTTTTCTAATAGCCATTCAAAATTTTACATTTTCCTATTTGGTCCTAGCGCCAGTGGTCAACAGGAAAAAGAGAGAGAGAATATCTCTAGCAGACACAGACAGCAATAAAAGCCTGACAGAGGTTCTTCCACATGCTTTTTGAGCTGCTGACCTGGAACAAGCATAGAGATGTGGGATATGGACATTTTTCAGAAGCTTTCAGGCAGGACTACTAGTATTTCCAGAAGGCCAGCAATTACAGCCACCATACATTTATCTTAGCAAAGCTGAACTCCATGCAGATATGAAAGACACAAATTAATGCAGTTAAGTAGTCATTAATACATATTTAAATGATAACTAAACCCAACAACAAATATATCGCTGCCCACCAGTCCTTAGATGTAGTGACTGCATTGGGCTAAGAACATTTTCAGCAAGTACAGAAAATACCTTGATCCTGTCAGAAATGCAGTGTCCTTGTCACTTCATGTGAGTTGAATAGAAAGTGAAATGGTCTTATGTGATGAAGATGAACTAAGACAGACGTGTTTGAAGTCCAGCCTGGGTGACACCCATGGTTACTTCCATAGGTAACAGTTAAGGAGTTAGCATAGCCTCCTATGGACAGAAAGTGTGTTATTTGCAGAATTATCAGGTCAACATAAAGGGGGAAAAGTTTTAAAAGAAAAAACAAAACCAACAAAGATACTTCATCTAAGGATTGAAAAGCTGCAATATAACATTTTTCTTTTAGGGTTTAGAGATGCTTTTTTTGTAAGTAACTGAATTTGATTTGGTATTGGCGTCTTTCATTCCCTGTGCACAAAAGCTTAGACTGGGAGAGAGAAAAGTAGCACAAGAAGATTGTTAGTTGTTCTTAAAGTGGAACTTCACCCAAAAGGGGAAGTTCCACTTTTACTCCTTCTCCCCCCTCCTCTGCTCTATTTGGAACATAATATTTTTTGGAGGGGGGAGCGAGTACCTAGTTTTGATAGGTACCCGCCCCCCTGCCCGTGGTCTTCTGGGACACATTACAGGTCCCAAAAGGCTGAGGGGCCATTCACAAAGCACAGAGTGTCTCGCGCATGTGCAGTGGGCATTCGGCAGAGAAGCCGCAAGGAGTCACAGCAGGCTGCCCACAGTTAAAATGGCGCTGGGGACCAAAGACCAGTAAAGAAACCAGCTCAGGTGAGGACAGTGCTGGATCCCTAGACAGGTGAGTGTCTGTTTATTCAAAGTCACTAGCTACAGTTTTTGTAGCTGCTGACCTTTAGTTTTTCCATACCTGACTGAAGAACCACGTTAAGTCTAAGGAGCATACAGATGAGAGTAAAGAGTAAAGTGACATGGAGATAAGCTGATCGGTGTGCTGCTTCTCCTTTCACTGTACAGTCATGGAGTGGGGAGTGTGGAGGAGACATCTGAACTGCTGGAAAGAAATATAAGGTCTCGTCCCCAGCCAGACAGCACATCTCAGAACTGGATGGACAGAAATTTCACATACTTTGGTAGGTAAAACAGCCCCCTAGATGTATTTTATCTTTGTATTTAACAGCTTGCCTGAAGTTTAGCTTTAGGTAGAAAACCTCTGAATATTGATGAAAGTTGGAGAGAGCAGAATGATGACCTTATTAATGGACTGCTACTTCTTCCTGCTAATCACAGGCTAGGGTGGGTCCTAGATCAGGCTGTATTGCTCAATTGCTGCATAGTTTGAGAAGAGGTCACCAAATGAGCAGGACATTGCTGTGCTCTTTGGACCACATGTCAGGTTAAACAGAATTACAAAGCCTTTGCAGATAATTATATGCATTTTAATGTTGTATTTAGCGTTTTGTGTGATGTTCAGCGTTAAATAGATCTGTTTGAGTAGATGTTTTGTTTGAATTACCTACTGAAGATGCCAGAGAAAAAAAAATCCACTCCAGGTCTGGAAACAGAAAACCTTATTAAACACGTCTCCTCTACAAATTGAGGGTCTGGGCCAATTCAAAATAATTTCATTTAGTTAATCAAAATTAATTTATCCTCTTACACTAAAGGAAATATTGAATACTTGATGGAATATAATATTTCAAATAGATTTGCATTTTACAAAACATAAGAATGCAAAAAAAAGTTTCTATTCAGTAGTATGTTTTTGATTGAAAACTCTTTTGCAGTAGAGGGCTCTTAGTCTCTTTGTAACACATCTAATTATGACTGCATTGATTGTTTAATTATAAATTAAAAATAAAACCAGACAGCGCTGGAAAAAAAACTGGAGGACTATGTATGCCCTTGTTAATCTCCTTTGGAAAACTATCATGCTCATCCTCTGCATTCAACATTTTTGGAACTGGTATACAGACTTTAAAGAACAAAATGTTGCATCTTACTATGCCTTAGATTTGATGGCTCCATTTGTTTTCTTTTTTACTGGCTTCTTTTCCTCTTTTCACCTGCTTTCACCAAGGTTGACAATGCTCACTCATGGTACTGCATATATGGAAGAGCAGAACTGTCACCCTAGCACAGGACTACAGAACAACCCCACTGCTCTTTTCAACAACATTAGAGAGATTCTAACTGCAACACAACAGGTAGTAAGAAGAAATGTCAGTGAAATGAAGGTAGATCCAAACATGTCCTCATTTAGAAGTTTCCTCCACCCCCTGTCCAGCAACAACTGTAAATAGGGTGAAAAAAAGCCTTGAATTATACCTGCTGTAAAGGTAAATATGAAATATTCCCATGCAATACTTCATACTTCATCCTAAATTTCAAGGAGAGCTCTGAGCATTTCAACCCTCGCTACCTGTATTTATTTTGGAAAAAAAACCTTACCTACCATTTTTTTTTGCAGTCTTCTGTCTGGTGCATAGACATCACGGTTGACTCTTCTTCTTCCTCTGGTGGCACAGGCATTGTTCCGAGACTTAGTGGCACTCACGTAATGATGTGTAAGTGCCTGTCTGTCCTAGAGTATTGTAGGCTCAGTGAGGACATTGGAAAGGTGCAATGTGTCGGGCCGAGCTGTGGACAGTGACGTCATCCCGGACTGCTCTTGCACCAAGTGTACCAGTGGAGCCTGGAAAGAATAAGATGCAACCTGGCCTATATTATATAGTAGGGGTCTCCAAACAGTCTAAACAAACTGCCAGTTTACTATCCTTCAGACTTTAGAGGGGTTAGACTGTGGCCAGTGGGAGTAGAAAATGTCCAGGCATCTGTAAAAATGCCCCATCATTGGTGTCCTGAGAGGAATAGTGCCCCATGATTAGTATCAGTGGGATCAATAGTACCCCATTGTTGGTGTCAGTGGGAGGAGTAGTGCCCCATCATTGAGGTCAGTGGGAGAAATAGTGCCCCACTGTTGGTGTCAGTGGGAGGAATAGTGCCCCATCATTGAGGTCAGTGGGAGGAATAGTGCCCCACTGTTGGTGTCAGTGGCAGGAATTATGTTCCATTGTTGGTGTCAGTAGCAGAAATTTGCCCCATTTTTTAATGTCAATGGGAGGAATATTACGCAAGGGCCAGATAAAGGCAAGAGTAGGGCTGCATCCGGCCCCCGGGCTGCAGTTTGGAGACCACTGCTAAAAAGGCTCAAAATACCTGAGGTGTATCAGAGGTGTGATGGATATCCCCCTAGAGTGAATAAAGCGCAACTTGACAAACGCTACACAGAGTCAAAATATATGGTGAGTTTTATGCAAGCTCAGAGGTGGATTCACAGATTAGTGGATGAGGGACACAGTTTGAAGAGATTCACATATGGTTTATAAAAGTGATACCGGCAACAGGCTACTTCCTTTGCGGAGTGCAGCACTGAGCACAATATACACTGCTCAAAAGAATTAAAGGAACACTTTGAAAACACATCAGATCTCATTGGGGAAAAATATCATACTGGATATCTATACTAATATGGACTGGGTAATGTGTTAGGAACATAAGGTTGCCCCATCGTTTGATGGAAATGAAAATTATCAACCTACAGAGGACTGAACTCAGATACCTCGAATATCAAAGTGGAAAAATGATGCAGCAGGCTAGTCCATTTTGCTGAAATTTCATTGCAGCAACTCAAAATGGTACTCAGTAGTTTGTATGGCCCCCACGGGCTTGTATGTATGCCTGACAACGTTGGGGCATGCTCCTAATGAGACGTCGGATGGTGTCCTGGGGTATTTCCTCCCAGATCTGGACCAGGGCATCACTGAGCTCCTGGACGGTCTAAGGTGCAACCTTGCGGCATCAGATGGACCGAAACATGATATCCCAGAGGTGTTCTATTGGATTTAGGTCAGTGTAAAAATTTGTGAAACCACCCTGTTTATTTCCATAATTCACATACCATGTTGCCCTGAAACCTGGAACATGTGGTAATTGTTTGTGTTAGGTGTAGGTAAATTGCTAACAGGAAGAAAAGCACTTGTTATATATTGGATAATACATTCCTTGCTGTAAATTATATGAACCCAAACTAAAAAACATTGTGCCTAAGATGAATTAAAAAAAAAAATTAGGTTCGTAATGCATCCAAGGCAAGGATGCAGAACTGAGCCCCCCTCCTAATGCATATCATAAAATGGGTGTACTACCTTGTGCTCATGTCAACCATTTGCAGTTGGAGAAAGAGGGCAAAGAATGGAGTGTGCACTGCCCTTCATGGCCAATCACTTGCTTTCTTTTGGCTAGAAGTTGCACATGCACCATGTGTTTTAGTGTCAGCTGTGGGCAGATGGGATTGAGTGGAGCTATGTTGGAGCACTGTATGAAAGCAGTAGCTTTCAGTACAGGCAGGAAACTGTGGCCCCTGATTGCTAGCCACTGATCTGTAGCTTGCATTTGGTTAGGCGATGCCCTCCATTACAGCTGTACCCTGCCCACCCCTTATCTCGGCTCTGCTCTGCCTGTAGTAAAAATAATTCACTTCTACCTTTACAAGCACCTCCTACATTAGGGAATACAACTGCCCAAAAGTGAATAGGGTTTTGACTAGAAATGTGCACAACAGAAAAATTTGTTATGTTTTGGATTTGTTCATTAAGTTAAAGAAACAATTGAGTACTGTCCGTGATACTTTTTTTATTTGCACTAACATACAATTTTGAGGACAAGCTTTCGGGGTATGTCCCCTTCTTCAAGGTCCAAGCAGTACTATACAAATACAAATCACAAAGTTTCATCAGAATATTAGAAGGGATGAAAAAAAAAAAAGAGGCTAGAGATAAGAGACAGCAAAAGCGAGGGGGGAGGGGGGGAAATACTGCACTCACACAGAGGCAGTCATGCTTGAGGTGATAAAACTGTTGGATAATGGTTGAGGAATCCCATGTCCAAATTCAGGCGTTATCTCTTGTGTCAAATAGAATTATCATTCTTAGTTCAAACGTTTTTCTTTCCTGAATGGATTTGAATTTTCCTTTCAGAACTAAAACATCGAGATCTTCCATTGTGTGACCTGGTTGTGCAAAATGGTGTCCCACAGGTGTGCAAAAGTCATCTTCTTTATGTTCCTTGATGGTATGTCTGTGCAAATTCATCCTTGTTTGCAACTTCTGTCCTGTTTTGCCAACATAAGATCCTTTGCTGCATTTTCTGCACTGGATAAGGTACACAACATTACTGGAGGTGCAGCTGTATGATCCGGAAATATTGAAGATCCCTTTTGAGTGTCTGACACTTTTTGATGGATTGATTTGGTTGCACAGCTTGCAGCATTTTTTATTGCAGGGTTTGCTTCCATTATTTGTGACATCATTATCAGAAGGAAGTTTCCTACTGAGACCGCCCCTTGAAGACGTCATTCATGATGAAACTAGTAGGGCTTCCTGGATGCTGACGTCTGTGGAGAAAATTGAGTCACGAGCGCTGTAGTGAGTGTGTGTGGGGAACAGGAGACTGTTATACCATTTGCTGTTTTATGCTGTTATACTGGTGTCGGTGAAGACACCCTTTTTGTGAGTGTAAATCTTTATTAAATTGTTGGATACTTTTATAAAAAAAACTGGCTGCACCATGATTTTCTCTTTCATTCCCAAACATGACCTCGGTGGAGAGATATAATGCTCCTGGAACCATTATATTGAGTGGTGGATACCTACCTTATGGATGATTGTGTAGCTATTGATCATCACACCTGAGAAGTTGATTCATTGCATCTTCTCCCAGAGCAAAAAGCGTTTTTTGCTGATCTAGAGATTGATCAGCATGGAGCTCTGGTGAGTTACCCAACTTTACTTTGGTGGTGGATTTAGGCACAATTTCTTTGAGAGCACCTGAATTTGAAAAGGATTTGTTTGGACATTTGAAGAAATTCAGATTTGGACATTTTTTTATATTCACAAATTGAATTATTTAAATTACTTATGCACTAAAAAATAGTTTTGCACATAATTTTGATACTTTTTGATATTAATTGAGAATAGATATACTGTATATATATTTTGCACTAATGTTTCTACACTAAATTAGGAATAGTTTGTGGTTTTAGTGCATTCCTTTATTTAAGTTTCCTACTGATTAGTTTATTTCTGAGGTTGGGGGGTTGTCTGAAAGCCAGTATTGGGGGTTGCTGGAATATTTCTTTCAGAGTTCCATCCCCTGTTATGATGGGTTGTAAATCTTTGATTATTTTTCTTATTCCTTCTAGTGTCGGGTTGTATGTGGTTACTAGAGGTACACGGTTGTTTGTTTTTTTCTCTTTGTACTGAAGTAGATTTTCTCTTCATGTTCTCAAGGCTGTGTTTATGCTGGTGTTGATAGTTTTGTCCTTGTATCCTTTCTTATGGAAGGCATCTGCTAGTGTCCCAAGATGTTTATCTCTGTCTCTTGGGTCAGAACATACTCGGTGGTATCTGATGGCCTGACACTGTATGATGGCATGTTTTGTGTGTTGGGGGTGGAAGCTAGAACTGTAGTTTCATCTGTCAGTGGGTTTCCTGTATATTGAGGTGTGAAGCATATTATCCCTGATGTATACTGTGGCGTCTAGAAAGTTGACGTGTGTGTTTGAGTATTCCATTTTTAATTTGATTGGTGGATGAAAAGTGTTGATCAATGAGTAAAATAGTTTTAGGTATTCTTCACCTTCTGTCCATATGATGAAAATATCATCAATATAGCGATAGTATCTGTATGGTTTTTGTTCCATGCTGTTCAGGAATTTTTCCACCAGGTCAGCCATAAATAAATTGGCATATTGGGGTGCCATTTTACTTCCCATCGCAGTACCCATACATTGAAGTGGTATACCACGGTAATGCATGATGAGAGTGCGCCCTTGTTTGTTTTCATTTACCAGTGGTCAGATTTCCCGATCTCAGAAGGGCAGCACCTCTTCAATTGGCATTTTGGCAATTCCTTGGTTTGCATGAAGATTGGAGTGCTGGTTTCGTTTGTCTATCTCTTGGAGCGTGTACCCATACATTGAAGATAGATGTCTTTATTGAAGGCAAAGTAGTTGTGTGTAAGTATGAATTCAATGAGCTGTGTAACATCCTCAGCAGTGTATTTGTGGTTTGGTGAGGATGATAAGGATCTGTGACATGCAGCTAATCCATACTTGTGAGGGATATTACTATACAGGGATACTACATCCATTGTCACTAGAAGTGTATTGGATGGTAATTGCTGTATGTTGTTGATCTTGTCAGTTGTTGTGAAAGTCAGTTGTGTCTTGCAGGAAACTAGCAGTATTCTTGACTAACGGTTTTAAAAAAAATTTTTCTACAAAGCCTGAGATTTGTTCAGTGAGTGAATTCATACCTGATATAATGGGTCTGCCTGGATTTCCTGGCTTGTGGATTTTGGGCAGCATGTAGAAGTCCCCGATTTCTGGATGATCCGGAATCACATTTATAAGTTCTGAATGTAGGTGGGCTGGAAGTGTTTTAATGAGACCTTTTAATTGCTTTGTAAAGTCCTGGTCGGATCATAATCCAGTTTCTTATAGTAGATGGCATTTTCCAGCTGCCTCTGGCCTTCTTGTATGTATTTGTTTGTATCCATCACAACAACTGCTCCCCCTTTATCCGCTGGTTTGATGGTGATGGCCTGATTATTGCGCAAATCGTGTATAGCCCTTCGCTCTAGTGGTGATAGATTTGCTGAGTGGATATCAGGGATGTAGCTCGCATTTTGTTTCATCATATACATTATGTTAGAATAATCCATTTTTGGAATTCATT
This sequence comes from Staurois parvus, assembly GCF_062004578.1. Lineage (NCBI taxonomy): Eukaryota > Metazoa > Chordata > Amphibia > Anura > Ranidae > Staurois > Staurois parvus. The sequence goes on from NW_028318197.1 coordinate 4,064,680, forward strand.
TTGTATATTCAGATTCTTTTCGATTATTCGTTATTTTCAAATTGATTCGAATTTCAAAATTTGAAAGTCGACTATATACTTTCTATTTTTTTCTATTGTATTTGACATTCAAAATTTGGATTTTGGAAGACAGAAAGAATATAGCTGTCTTCCAAAATCCTCATTCTAAATTTTGAAATTTGAATTTCAAATAGAATAGAATAGAATAAAATATAAATAATATATATATTTTATTCTATTCTATTCAAAATTTGAAATTCAAATTTCGAAAGATGGCTATATTTTTTTTGTTGTATTGTATTCTATTTGAATTTTGAAATTTGAATTTTGGAAGATGGCTATAATCTTTCTATGTTATTTTGTTCTATTTGAATTTCAAAATTTTAATTTCAGAAGATGGCTGTATTCTTTCAATTTTATTCTATTCTGTTCAAAATCCGAATTTTGTAATTCGAATTTTGGAAGACGAGTATACTCTTTCTATTTTATTCTATTCTGTTCAAAATCCGAATTTCAAAATTCGAATTTTAGAAGAGGGCTATATTCTATTCTATTCTATTCTATTTGAAATTCAAAACACAGCTACATTCTGTTTCATTCTATTCTATTCAAAATTAGAATTTTCGGAAGACGGCTATATGCTTTCTATTTTATTTTATTCTAATCTATTCTATTTTTCTAAAAAAACTTTCTATTCTATTCTTTTCTATTCTGTTCTATTTTATTCTCTTATATTCTTTTGGCCTCTGGAAGAGTTTACCTCCTTCATGACCAGGCCATTTTCTGCTATTTGGCACTGCGCTACTTTATTTGGCAATTGCGTGGGCATGCAACAATGTACTCAAACAAAATTTATATAATATTTCCCCCCACAAATAGAGCTTTTCTTTGGTGGTATTTGAACACCACTGGGTATTTATTTTTGAAAAATAAATAATGTTTTTTACTTTCTGCTAAAAAACATCCAATAAAAAAATTAAAAATGTAATTTCTTCATAAATTCAGGCCAAAATGTATTCTGCTACATATTTTTGGTAGATAAAAATTCCAATAAGCATATATACATTGGTTTGTGTGAAAGTTATAGTGTCTACAAACTATGGGATATGTACTGGAATTTTTATTTTTTAATTTTTTTAATACTAGTAATGGTGGTGATCAGCGACTTATAGCAGGACTGTGATAGTACGGTGGGCAATCTGACACTAACGAATGCTGGAGAGGAACTGACTAACTTACATCACCAGTGACACTAATAGTAGGATCAGTGATAACAATATATACTGACACTGTACTGATGACACTGGCTGGAAAGGGGTTAACATCTCGGGCAATCAAAGGGTTATTTTTTTTATAATTTGTTTTGTTATAATTTACTCTGGATTCATTGAAATTCCTTACTATTGTGATTCAGAAATTCAGAGTTGAAATTTTGTGCGAATTTCAATTCGTAACTAAACGAATTGCACGTGTCTAGTTTTGACTGGAAAGGGGAAGTTCCGCTTTAAGGACTGCTCCCCCGCTCCCCATTAAGGACTGGCCCCTTTAGGGGGCGGGGGGGAGCGGGTACCCGAATTTGACAACTACCCGCTCCCACATCCGGTCCGATTGCCTAGGTGATCGGAAACTGAAGGTGTCCTCCCCCTCCCTCCCTGTAGTCTTTTGGGACATGTGACAGATCCCAAAAGACTACAGGACCATTCACGAAGTGCAGCGCTACCCGCGCATGCGCAATGGGTACCCGGCTGTGAAGCCGCAAGCTATCACAGCCGGGTGCCCACACTGAAGATGCCAGCCTCCAGGAATACAGGACGGTTGGTGAAACGGGCTGCAGGGGACACACCGCAGGACCGAGGGACAAGTAAGTGGCTGTTTTTTAAAAGTCAACAGCTACAGTTTTTGTAGCTGCTGACTTTTATTTTTTGACAGGGTGAGTGGCACTCCGCTTTAATTACCTCCCTGGCGGTATTCTGGAGTGTAGCTCGAGGTAAAGTTTCAGCACCACAAGCGGTAACCCCGAGCTACACTTGGGAATACCTTGTAGCGCTGCTTCGGGATCTCTTCTTCACTTACCTTATCCTGCGCTCCTGCGATGTCCCTCCTGCAGTGTCCCCGGCAATGTCCTCCAGTTGATGCCGGCATCTGTCTTCTGGGTTCCATTCCCTGCGACATCAGGACATACGGGGGACGGAACGGCGGGAAATTTAAAAATGTGAAAAAGTGACATTCACTAAATACACTAAAATCACATAGTAAAATATTACTGAATCAAACCATTTCACATACATTTTGTCCCTAGTGCTTTGTCCTGTGCCCTGCCTGCATTTATACTGTTCTTTCTGCCTGGAAACTGAGAAATGTCCATGACATCCAAAAAGCGTCCCTTTAGGTCAAAATCAGTTGTAGATCAGCTAGAGAACAGCGATAGTAAATCAGAACCACTTGCAGAATTGAGTGATAATGATTCGTGGGGAAATTCGGCCTCAGACACTGAAAACGATTTTGCGACTTTGCTCAGTGATGTGCGAACTTGGCGCTATATTTCAAATTTCAGTGTTTTTGGTTTGATTATATTATTGAATTAAATTTATTATTATTATATTAATATTTTTTATGGTTATTTATTAAATTATAATTTATGATTTTGTGTTTAAAATTTTATCATACCCAGGATGTTTACTAGACTCTTGTTCGGACAGATTTCAGTGAGTTATTCGTACAAATTACAGGCCTACAATAAAAAAAATACATATTTCCATACAAAAAAATTAACCGCTTTGAGCACAGAAATACTGACATAATCAGACTGCTAGGGAGGCTACAGGTGATGTAGCACTGCTAATAAACATCATGTTCGTATTGATTGATGTTTATTAGCAGCGCTACATCGCCTTCAATTAATTTATTTCTTTTGCTGTTCCTGTAGGTGTGGCCCAATTTAGCAGTGGCTGTGGCCTAACGTGGTACTTTGACAGCTGTCAGTGTAAACAGCATGTTTTGGTGTAAATACCGAGTAGAGATTACAGGGAATGGCATGGGCACTTAACACAGGAGATGTTTTATAAAGTAATAAAACTGCTTCTGAGCACCCTAGTGAATCCTGATATAACACTTTTCCATTAACAGAGAAACAGTACCAAATTGCATTCATTAAAAGCAGAAGACGAAGTAAATATTTCCAGTATAAGCTTCATGTTTGCACAACAGCGTTCGGCTAATATTTCAGTGTCAGGGTTGAGCAGAATGTATGACTCAAAGACAAAACTTATAGTTATGAAGTGAAAGCCACACATGTTTATACATGAATTATAATGCTTATAAAGAGGCTTGCTAGGACAAAACAAGAACTTTGGGCATTAGAGTAGTGATCTAGTCATCCAACTGCAACTCTACGATGGCCTGTTTTCCTGTCATGTATTAATCCTTAGACCTTAATGCTGAACAACATTTGTGTCATTGTCTACACAAATTTAATTTGTTTATGCACCAGTTCAGTTAATCCTACAATCTGCTTTTCTCAAATGAGGCCGGATAATGGAGTCATGGTCCCTCACAGGTCTGCAGGCTTTTAAATTCTGATAAAATCAGGATTCTTCACTGGGCCTTGCCACAGCTCTGAATTAAGCCACTTTAAATGTAATTACCAGAGCTGGCTGTACATCAGGAACATCCATTAAAAAAATTGATTGACCATGCTGTTATGGGGAGGCATTTTATGAACAAACGATCCTGATGGGCCCTGAGCTATAAATTACAAAAGCAAAAAAAGGGGAAAAAAACAGGTAAATACTTTATTAGCTGTTAATGAGAGGTTCACTGGATAACTCAATTTTTTCTTCTTACAACAGCTACTTCATGGAAGCGTGGTGCATGGCCATCTACCATGATCGCTTTATTGATTTCCAGCAAGAGGTGCGTGAAATCCTGGCATCGAAGAAAGTAAGAAAATCACTAATTCCGTCTTTTCTTAACAAGGTCTGGCACTTCTCAGTTTGTTGCGGCTGGCCACTTTGCTGTGGATTTTGTCAGCCCGAAGCAAAATGTATTAGTGTGAGCCCTACATAATTATACATGGTTCTTGTTGTGGGATTCAAAAATGTGCAGAGATAAACTGTTATAGACAGATCACTTGCGGTTATTATCGATGATAACTAAAAAGCGTGTCTGTATCTTTCTAACAGGAGGAACAGCATTTGCTGACCTACATCATCCTTGTTGCCACTTCTTCAAAGTCAAAGCATAGTCAAACCTTTTTTTTTTTTTCTCTGTACAGCATACAGAGTAGAGAAGGTTTGATTGCTCAAAAAATAGAAAAGGCCTGGTACTCCATGCAAAACCTCAGCAATTTATTGAGGTCACATCAAATGTATAGTGAACAAAACATGTTCCATCTCCACCAAATGGATTGATCCTAGATGGATTTATTTACAGCATATTTGGATGATGACCATCCTTTGCATTCTTCTTTTCTAACATTGTCCTGATCTGGGGATTTTTGAAGCACATTACATAGTTACTAGAGATGAGCGAATTATTCAAAAATTCGATTCGGCTGATTCGCCGAATTTGCGGGAGAAATTCGATTCGATGTGAATTTATTCGCTGCGAATTTAACTAATTAAAAGGGTTTCTAGGCTTCAGAGAGCCTTTATATTAGTGCAGAACACTATACCTTTAATTTAAATGCCCTTGGAGTCTGCTGGGGAAGAGAAATAATACTGTCAGTCAGTATGACATGCAGATGAGTGCCGTCGATCTTAGAATCACCGCACACTTCACTCATTTGGGCAGTCACGGGGCACGACGAAGAAGAAGAAGAAGAAGAAGAAGAATGAGAAGAAGAAGAATGAAAAGAAGAAGAATGAAAAGAAGAAGAAGAAGAATGAAAAGAAGAAGAATGAAAAAAAGAATGAAAAGAAGAAGAAGAAGAATGAAAAGAAGAAGAAGAAGAATGAAAAGAAGAATGAGAAGAATGAAAAGAAGAAGAAGAATGAAAAGAAGAATGAAAAGAAGAAGAAGAAGAATGAAAAGAAGAATGAGAAGAATGAAAAGAAGAATGAAAAGAAGAATGAAAAGAAGAATGAGAAGAAGAATGAAAAGAAGAATGAGAAGAAGAATGAGAAGAATGAAAAGAAGAATGAGAAGAATGAAAAGAAGAATGAAAAGAAGAAGAATGAAAAGAAGAAGAAGAATGAAAAGAAGAATGAAAAGAAGAAGAAGAAGAATGAAAAGAAGAAGAAGAAGAATGAAAAGAAGAATGAAAAGAAGAAGAAGAATGAAAAGAAGAAGAATGAAAAGAAGAATGAACTATATTACTATATCAGTCTCTAATGGATGCTGGAGAGTTAAACCCCCTAACACTTGCTGTGCCCATTATGAGGGGTTCCCACCATCCCTGTGCTGAGGTTCTGGGTATGCACACCTGCTGCGCCCATTATGAGGGGTTCCCACCATCCCTGTGCTGAGGTTCCAGGTCTGCACACCTGCTGCGCCCATTATGAGAAGTTCCCACCATCCCTGTGCTGAGTTCCTGGGTCTGTACACCTGCTCTGCCCATTAGGAGGAGTTCCCACCATCCCTGTGCTAAATTCCTGGGTCTGTACACCTGCTGTTCCCATTATGAGGAGTTTCTACCATCCCTGTGCTGAGGTCCCAGGTCTGCACACCTGCTGCGCCCATTACTAGGGGTTCCCACCATCCCTGTGCTGAGGTTCTGGGTATGCACACCTGCTGTGCCCATTATGAGGGGTTCCTACCATCCATGTGCTGAGATTCCGGGTCTGCCCACCTGCTTTACCCATTATTAGGGGTTCCCACTGTCCCTGTGTTGAATTCCTGGGTCTGTATGTACACCTGCTGTGTCCATTGTGAGGGATTCCCACCATTCCTGCACTGAGTACCTGAGTCTGTACACCTGCCAAAAGAAAGTTTCAGGATTTTGAAGGAGCAAAATACAGTAATACTGGAACAAAAATGAGCTGCGTGGTGGAGTTGCCAGAAGAAGAAGAAGAAGAAGAAGAAAAGAAGAAGAATGAAAAGAAGAATGAAAAGAAGAAGAAGAAGAATGAAAAGAAGAAGAAGAAGAATGAAAAGAAGAATGAGAAGAATGAAAAGAAGAATGAAACGAAGAAGAAGAATGAAAAGAAGAATGAGAAGAAGAATGAAAAGAAGAATGAGAAGAAGAATGAGAAGAATGAAAAGAAGAATGAGAAGAATGAAAAGAAGAATGAAAAGAAGAAGAAGAATGAAAAGAAGAAGAAGAAGAATGAAAAGAATGAAAAGAAGAATGAGAAGAATGAAAAGAAGAAGAAGAAGAATGAAAAGAAGAATGAAAAGAAGAAGAAGAAGAATGAAAAGAAGAAGAAGAAGAATGAAAAGAAGAATGAAAAGAAGAAGAAGAATGAAAAGAAGAAGAAGAAGAAGAATGAAAAGAAGAATGAAAAGAAGAATGAGAAGAATGAAAAGAAGAAGAAGAACGAAAAGAAGAATGAGAAGAAGAATGAAAAGAAGAATGAGAAGAATGAAAAGAAGAAGAAGAAGAATGAAAAGAAGAAGAAGAATGAAAAGAAGAAGAATGAAAAGAAGAATGAAAAGAAGAATGAAAAGAAGAATGAGAAGAATGAAAAGAAGAAGAAGAAGAATGAAAAGAAGAATGAAAAGAAGAAGAAGAAGAATGAAAAGAAGAAGAAGAATGAAAAGAAGAATGAAAAGAAGAAGAATGAAAAGAAGAATGAAAAGAAGAAGAAGAATGAAAAGAAGAAGAAGAAGAATGAAAAGAAGAATGAAAAGAAGAATGAGAAGAATGAAAAGAAGAATGAAAAAAAGAAGAAGAATGAAAAGAAGAATGAAAAGAAGAATGAGAAGATGAATGAGAAGAATGAAAAGAAGAATGAGAAGAATGAAAAGAAGAATGAAAAGAAGAAGAAGAAGAATGAAAAGAAGAATGAAAAGAAGAAGAAGAATGAAAAGAAGAAGAAGAAGAATGAAAAGAAGAATGAGAAGAATGAAAAGAAGAAGAAGAAGAATGAAAAGAAGAAGAAGAATGAAAAGAAGAAGAGAGGAGAATGAAAAGAAGAATGAAAAGAAGAAGAATGAAAAGAAGAAGAAGAAGAATGAAAAGAAGAATGAGAAGAATGAAAAGAAGAAGAAGAATGAAAAGAAGACTGAAAAGAAGAAGAATGAAAAGAAGAATGAGAAGAATGAAAAGAAGAAGAAGAAGAATGAAAAGAAGAATGAAAAGAAGAAGAAGAAGAATGAAAAGAAGAATGAAAAGAAGAAGAAGAAGAATGAAAAGAAGAAGAAGAAGAATGAAAAGAAGAATGAAAAGAAGAATGAGAAGAATGAACAGAAGAAGAAGAAGAATGAAAAGAAGAATGAGAAGAAGAATGAAAAGAAGAATGAAAAGAAGAATGAGAAGAATGAAAAGAAGAATGAAAAGAAGAAGTATTCCAGTACAGCAAAAAGTGTATCTGCAGAGAGCTCCGCTATTTCTGACAGTTCTCTGACAGTTCCTTCACATTTACAGCGGTTGAAACATTGTATCTATTTATTTCCGAATAAAAACATCTGTATCCTAAATGGAAACAAATAGATACAATGTTTCAACCGCTGTAAATGTGAAGGAACTGTCAGAGAACTGTCAGAAATAGCGGAGCTCTCTGCAGGGACACTTTTTGCCGGCTGATCGGGAAAAATCCGATTCGCGCACCCGAAGTTGGCTAATATTCGGATTCGGCACAAATCGAATTTTTCCTGAAATTCGAAACGAATTCCACTTCGCCTGGTTCGATTCGCTCATCTCTAATAGTTACATAGTTAGTCTGGCTGAAAAGACAAAAGTCCATCCAGTTCTACCACTAAAAAAGAAAAAAAAAAGTTATAATCCTATACCCACAGTTTATCCAGAGGAAGGCAAAAAAAACCCCAGCAAAGCATGATCCGATTGGCTCCTGCAGGGAAAAAAAATTCCTTTCTGATTCCCCGTGAGGCAGTCAGATATTCCCTGGATCAACTTTTGTGTATAAATGTTAGTATCTAGTTATATTCCGTGTATCTAAGAAACAATCCAGGCCTTTTTTAACCACCTCCTGCCCGCTATATAGTAATATGATGGGCGCAAGGTGGTTCTCTCGTTCTGGGAGGACGTCATATGACGTCCTTCCATTCTCACTGCACATGCGCGGCTCAGGGAGCACGCAGCGCGGCGATCGGCGGTGTGCTGTGTCCCTCAGACACAGCGGATCACCGATCACGGAAAGAGCCGAAGATGTCGGCTCGGTCATGTGATCAGCTGTGTCCAATCACAGCTGATCACATGTAAACAGGGAAATGCCGGTTATCGGCATTTCTCTCCTCTCGAGCTGTCATGCTGACAGCTCTAGAGGAGAGGAGAGCCGGTAATCGGCTTTCCGCGGAGGGGACATGTACACTGATCATCAGGGCACTGATAATCAGTGTGCCAAGGTGATCAGTGTAGCCCCAGCAGTGCCACCTGTCAGTGCCTTGTATCAGTGATCATCAGTGCCTCGTGCCAGTGCCCATCAGTGCCACATATCAGTGCCTACCAGTGTACATCAATGCCACATATTAGTGCCCATCTGAGCTGCCTTTCAGTGTCACCCATCAGTGCCACCTATCAATGCCAATCAGTGCTGCCAATCAGAGCCAACTATCAGTGCCAGTCAGTTCTGCCTATCAGTGCGCATCAGTGCTGCCTAACAGTGCCAGTCAGTATTGCCTAACAGTGCCAGTCAGTGCCGCCTATCAGTGTCATATATCAGTGCCATGTATCAGTACTGCTTTTCAGTGCCCATTAGTGATGCCTGTCAATGCCCATCAGTGCCACCTACTTGTGCCTCCTCATCAGTGCCCATCACTGCCACCTATCAGTGCCCATCAGTGCAGCCTATCAGTGCCCATCAGTGCAGCCTCATTAGCGCATATCAGTGAAGGAGAAAATTCACTTATTTACAAAATTTTATAACAAAAACTAAGAAAAAACTTTTTTTTTCCAAAATTTTCAGTGGTTTTTGGTTTGTTTAAGAAAAAATAAAAAACCCAGAGGTGATTAAATACCACCAAAATAAAGCTCTATCTGTCACAAAAAAAATGATAAAAATGCCATATGGGTAAAATGTTGTATGACCGCGCAATTTTCATTCAAAGCGAGAGAGCGCTGAAAGCTGGAAATTGGCCTGGGCAGGAAGGGGGTATACAGTCTGGTCCATAAATATTGGGACATCGACACAATTCTAACATTTTTGGCTCTATACACCACCACAATGGATTTGAAATGAAACAAACAAGATGTGCTTTAAGTGCAGACTGTCAGCTTTAATTTGAGGGTATTTACATCCAAATCAGGTGAACGGTGTAGGAATTACAACAGTTTGCATATGTGCCTCCCACTTATTAAGGAACCAAAAGTAATGGGACAGAATAATAATCAAAAATCAAACTTTCACTTTTTAATACTTGGTTGCAAATCCTTTGCAGTCAATTACAGCCTGAAGTCTGGAACGCATAGACATCACCAGACGCTGGGTTTCATCCCTGGTGATGCTCTGCCAGGCCTCTACTGCAACTGTCTTCAGTTCCTGCTTGTTCTTGGGACATTTTCCCTTCAGTTTTGTCTTCAGCAAGTGAAATGCATGCTCAATCGGATTCAGGTCAGGTGATTGACTTGGCCATTGCATAACATTCCACTTTTTTCCCTTAAAAAACTCTTTGGTTGCTTTTGCAGTATGCTTTGGGTCATTGTCCATCTGCACTGTGAAGCGGCGTCCCATGAGTTCTGAAGCATTTGCCTGAATATGAGCAGATAATATTGCCCGAAACACTTCAGAATTCATCCGGCTGCTTTTGTCAGCAGTCACATCATCAATAAATACAAGAGAACCAGTTCCATTGGCAGCCATACATGCCCACGCCATGACACTACCACCACCATGCTTCACTGATGAGGTGGTATGCTTAGGATCATGAGCAGTTCCTTTTCTTCTCCATACTCTTCTCTTCCCATCACTCTGGTACAAGTTGATCTTGGTCTCATCTGTCCATAGGATGTTGTTCCAGAACTTTGAAGGCTTTTTTAGATGTCGTTTGGCAAACTCTAATCTGGCCTTCCTGTTTTTGAGGCTCACCAATGGTTTACATCTTGTGGTGAACCCTCTGTATTCACTCTGGTGAAGTCTTCTCTTGATTGTTGACTTTGACACACATACACCTACCTCCTGGAGAGTGTTCTTGATCTGGCCAACTGTTGTGAAGGGGGTTTTCTTCACCAGGGAAAGAATTCTTCGGACATCCACCACAGTTGTTTTCCGTGGTCTTCCGGGTCTTTTGGTGTTGCTGAGCTCACCGGTGCGTTCCTTCTTTTTAAGAATGTTCCAAACAGTTGTTTTGGCCACGCCTAATGTTTTTGCTATCTCTCTGATGGGTTTGTTTTGTTTTTTCAGCCTAATGATGGCTTGCTTCACTGATAGTGACAGCTCTTTGGATCTCATCTTGAGAGTTGACAGCAACAGATTCCAAATGCAAATAGCACACTTGAAATGAACTCTGGACCTTTTATCTGCTCATTGTAATTGGGATAATGAGGAAATAACACACACCTGGCCATGGAACGGGTGAGAAGCCAATTGTCCCATTACTTTTGGTCCCTTAATAAGTGGGAGGCACATATGCAAACTGTTGTAATTCCTACACCGTTCACCTGATTTGGATGTAAATACCCTCAAATTAAAGCTGACAGTCTGCAGTTAAAGCACATCTTGTTCGTTTAATTTCAAATCCATTGTGGTGGTGTATAGAGCCAAAAATGTTAGAATTGTGTCGATGTCCCAATATTTATGGACCTGACTGTAAGTGCCCTGTAGGGTAGTGGTTAAACTAAGCTGGCCAGAACCAACTCTGTGCAGTGGAATAAGGGAGGGAGTCTATTCCACATTTTCACAGCTCTCACTGTGAAGAAACCTTTCCGTGTTTGGAGATTAAATTTATTTTCCTCCAGACGTAAAGAGTGCCCCCTTGTCCTCTGTGATGACCTCAGGGTGAATAACTCTACACCAAGTTCACTATATGAACCATTGATGTATTTATACATGTTGATCATATCCCCCCTTAATCTCCTCCTCTCAAGAGAGAATAAGTTCAGTTCCTCTAATCTTTCCTCATAGCTGAGCTCCTCCATGCCTCTTATCAGTTTGGTTGCCCTTCTCTGTACTTTCTCCAGTTCCCCAATGTTATTTTTGTGAATTGGTGCCCAAAACTGAACTGCATATTCCAGATGAGGTTTAACTAATGATTTGTACAGGGGTAAAATGATATCTCTCTCTCTCTGGAGTCTATACCTCTTTTAATACAAGAGAGGATTTTGCTCGCTTTAGAAACTGCAGCTTGGCATTGCATGTCATTATTAAGCTTATGATCTACTAGAACCCCCAGATCCTTCTCCATCATTGATTCCCCCAGTTGTACCCCCCTAGTATGTATGATGCATGCATAGTCTTAGCCCCTAAGTGCATAACCTCACATTTATCAACATTAAACCTCATTTGCCACATAGTTGCCCAATTAAACAGTGCATTGAGGTCGGCTTGAAAGTTGGAGACATCCTGTAAGGATGTTATTCCACTGCACAGCTTGGTGTCATCTGCAAAGACTGAAATATGATTTTTAACCAATAGCCGCCCGGCCAATAGCCGCTTGGCAGCCGGCAAAATGCTGTAGATTTCCGGGTGGACGCCATATGGCGTCCTCCCGGGCATTCGCAGTTGTTGCACTTGCAGAGCCGCGCAGCGGCAAGATCTTTCACCGGCCGTGTACCTCGGACACGGCCGATGACAGATCTAAATACCGACCCCTGTTGCCGGTACCATGTGACCTGCTGTGACCAATCACAGCAGGTCACATGACAGTTGTATACAATGGATGGCTTCATTCATGCCATCCATTGTATACTAGTGTCTAGCTGTGAATGGTCACAGTGATCACATGCACATGTGATTAGATTGGCTGTCAGTACTTCAGGATTGATCAATATTCAGATCTATACCATAGTTTGTGAACTCTATAACTTTCCTACAAACTAAAAAATACATCCTAATTTGGGTTATTTTCACCAAAGACATGTAGCAGAATACATCTTGGCCTAAATTTATGAAGAACAATTATTTATTTGCAAACCTTTATAACAGAAACAAAAAAAAAGTGTTTTTTTTCAAAATGTTCGGTCTTTTTTTGTTAATTTAGCAAAAAATAAAAACCCCGGCGGTGATTAAATACCACCAAAAGAAAGCTCTAGTTGTGTGAAGAAAATGATAACATTTTAGTTTGGGTACAATGTTGTATGACCGCGCAATTGTCATTCAAAGTGTGAGAGCGCTGAAACCTGAAAAATGGCCTGGGCAGGAAGGGGGTAAAAGTGCCCGGTATGGAAATGGTTAATCCCAGACCCTATATCGTTTATAAATATATTAAAAAGTAAGCTTCCCAACACTGAACCTTGGGGTACACCACTAACAATCCTAGACCATTCAGAGTATGAATCATTAACCACTACTCTCTGAATACGATCTTTTAGCCAGTTTTCTATCCATTTACATACAGATTTTTCCAAGCCTGTAGACTTTACCTTACACATTAGCCGTGTGTGGGGAACTGTGTCAAACGCTTTTGCAAAATTCAAGTATATCACGTCCACCGCCACCCCTGTCCAAGGTTTTGCTCACCTCCTCATAAAAAAAAATCAGATTTGTTTGACAACTTCTGTCTTTCATGAATCCATGCTGTCTGTTACTTAAAATATTTTTTTCAGCAAGAACTCATCTATGTGGTCTTTTATTATACTCTCCAGTATCTTCCCAACTATAGAAGTTAAACTAACAGGTCTATAATTACTTAGTAAAGATTTTGACCCCTTTTTAAATATTGGCACCACATTGGCCTTCCGCCAATCCAGTGGTACTATGCCAGTCATTAAAAAGTCCCTAAAAATTAGAAACAATGGCTTTGAAATGACAGAGCTCAATTCCTTAGGAACCCGTGGGTGTGTCATCCGGTCCAGGTGCTTTATTCACCTTTATTCTGTCTAAATATTTTTGGATCATATCAGTTATGAGCCAATGTGGATCATCTGGAGCTGTGTAAATACCATGCCCCTTATGGACCAGAGCTCCCCCATGCTCCTTTGTATACACAGAGCTGAAGAAGGTATTTAATAAATTTGCCTTCTCTTCGTCCCCAGTCACCCACTCTAGATTATATTGTAAAGGGCCTACATGCTCGGACCAGACCTTTTTACTATTAATATATTTGAATAATTTTTTTGGGTTGGTCCTGCTATCTTTTACAATCTGTCGTTTGTTTTCAATTTTTGCAGCCTTTATTTCCTTTTTGCATATTCTGTTATATGCTTTGTAATGTTTTACCGATGATAGCGTTCCTTCATTTTTATATTTAATAAAAGCTCTTTGATTTTCATGGGACTGTTGTTACTTAATCAATGTTTGTGAAGGAAGCATATTTTGTTTAATATACTTTTCATGTAACCTCTATAGATTGCTAAGGTTTTGCATTGTGTGCTGGCTTTTCCTATTTTCAGAGCCATATAATTGTGTCACCATTAGTTGTGTACTCCCACCCAAGTGGGGTCCTGGGGGTCTGGTGCTAGATTGAATTGTTTGCAGGTTTGTGTCCAAAATGGGAAGGTTCACTTTCTCTATGTGGCCAACCTCCCTTACTCAGCTTAAAACTAAAAAGAACCTGTTTTGTTTTACATACATAAACTAGATGAATGTTGCAGAGTTCAGCTGCAGGGGCCCCTGAGGATGATTGCGACAAGGCATCTGTCTTTGTGTCAGAGATCGGAAGACAAGATCAGCATTGATGGGCAAATCCTCCAACCATTGTCCAACAAGATTCTCACTAGTCCAAACCATAGTGCGGCACTGGAGTCAGTGTATCTACTCTGCTTCTTAATCCCTAGCAGTTTCTAATCTGTCATGAGGCCTTACCTCTGACTGCCAGAAGTGGCCACTGAATGCCTAAACTGGCTCTAGTTTATGCAGGTTTTTGACCTCTGAGCTAAAACTAGCTATAGAATCCCAAACCAGAAGATACAGGGTTAACTAAAATAACAAGAGCTGTATATAAAAATATTGCAATAAACATTTCACCTACTAATATACTGGAAAGTGACCGTATATCTATATATACATGCAGTAGCACAGACCTAGCAATCTGGCACTGTGCATGTGAGAAAAGAATAGGACAGAAATGCTTCTGTTACCAGTCTTTAGATATATACAGTAAATATATACACCCAAAAGCGATGGCAACAATAGTAAACAATAGTAAATATATAGGAGCACTTGCTCAGACTTTCTCAGTAAAGGGCCAATTCACACCAGTGCAGTTTAGCGCAGCTGTAAAACGCAGATCAACGGAAGGACATCTGGAAAACAATTATTTCTAATATGTCCTATTCACACCATAACTGCATTGTATTGCGCTGAAATGCAAAATGTATGTCAATGAACATCAAAATGTATGTCAATGAACATCAAAATGTATGTCAACGAACATCAAAATGTCAACAGATGGCAAAATATACTGTATGTCAACGGATGTCAGTGCGCGTTAAAACGATACTAAAATGGATGGAAATGTACATGCATTTTGGCACAAGTCTGTGTGCACTGCCCTATCTCTCCACTCCCTCCTTTTGGGTTTTTTTTACAACCCAGAGACAGGAAGTGCATACATATTTACAGACATTTACAAATACAGACAGTAGAGGGCATTGGGGCTAGACACTGGCATCTTAACTAAGGGCTCATGTACACGGGGTGTTTGGAAAACTCTTCTGAACGATGGAAACTGACTGCTGGAAAACGTAGGTTAAAAAAACATCAGTTTAGCATACCGCATTTATGTGCATTTGCGTTTAAAAGCGTTTTTAAAAGATAACCTCAGGCAACCTTCCCAAATGCCCAGAATGCACTGAAAAATAGTAAAAAATTAACTATTTTAGACATTTTGAGAGGAATAGAGAGAGCAGAAGCAGAGAGAGCAGTATGTGTTGAGATGACCTGTCTTTTCTGGTTGTATTCACTATGGATCCCATCATGAGCTTAATGCGGCATGTTCTACCATTTTTTCATTCATGTGAAACCTGGAACTGACTGCCCTGGTGTACTGGGTCCATTTGAATACATGGAAAATGCTTTGCATGCATTTCTGATTATGAAAAAAGGCTCTGGACAGCATCTGGACATTGAACAGTTAAAAAAAGCTTCTAAACACAAACGCTTATAAACACGGTTAACAAGCAATTGGCATTTGAAACACCAGTAAAATCTACTCCTGAACGCAAGTTTGGTGCATTCAAAAAAACTATTCTAAACTCAAGTGCCTGTAAACGCCTGTAAACGACTATGTGTACATGGACACATAGGAAAACATTAGGGAGAGTTCAGGGGCTGCTGAAAATGCTGAACAGCTTCTGAACGTCAGTTTAGGAGCTGCAGTGTACATGAGCCCTATGGGAAGCTGGCAGAAAAGCCTTGTGACTTCATAGCCATTTCCCACTATGCATGTGCGAGCCGTGCTGCGCTTTGTGAATGGTCGCACAACTTTCTGGGACCTGTGATGTGTCCCAAAAGGCTGCAGGGGATGGACGGGGGCTGAACTTCTGCTCAGACTGTTGAGGAATTCCAACCAGAAGTAGAAGCAGGTACTTGTCAAAACCAGGTACCCGCTTGCCCCAAAAAAGTGCAAAATATTAGAAGGGGGGGCGTGTAAACAAGTGGAACTTCTCTTTTTGGGGAAGGCTATTTTCTCTTAGGATATAATGTTACATTCACTTGATAAAAGGCAACTAGATACTGTTATTAGATACATATTACAATCATTATGGGTATCATTTGTGAATTTGGCTTGAATTCTGAGACAAAGTTTGCACACATACACCTAATTGTCTGAGAAAATACATTTCTGTTGTTTTGAAACTTATGACAAACTCTTAGCTGCTTTCAGCTGGATCACAGTCATGCAAAAATCAGGAAAGAATCTAGACTGGAGGGAGACTGGGATGCAGTTTTAGGAAAAGATTGTCCCATATATAAAGGGGGCTGGATGTATTAAGAAAATGCCTGATGATCGCAATCTCCCAGCATGCCTCGTCAAATCAGGAAGCTTCCGAAGCACCTTGTGATTAGACACTGCTGGGGATCAGATGTTAAATATTCACCTTCTAATTGTAAGATTTGTTTTTTTTTTACAAATTATTTCATTGTTGGCCAAATTTTGTTTGGGGGGTGGGCCGTGTCAGTAATACTCGACTTGACTAAATTTGATTTTTCAATCCACTTTTGTCAAAAGAGCAGGGCTAAAAATTCTCAGATGAACAGCACCTGCAATTAATCAGATGCAGGTGCTGTTCTGGTATTCTGACAGCCGCAGGTGCCAGCTGTCAGAATACAATAGCCAGTACTCCATATTGGTCTTCCCAAGCTGTTTAGCATGGATGGGGAAATTAATTCAGCTTAACACTGTTGACATTTAGTTTTTGGCAGATACCCATAATAGTTTAATAAAAGCACCATAAAGTTGCCTGAACACAGAATACAAAATAATGCAATAGCTCACATGTCTGCATTTTTGTTATGAATTTATTTACATACAATCACAAGAAAATTGACTAATGCTTGATGAGTAATAAAAGCTCACTGCAAATTGCAACAGTAGCAAACCATGAGACAAGTTGTGTATGTAGAATAACATGTTCTTTTTAGTGGACTATGAATGGGGATTAACTCCTAAGTGGTGGATCAGTTAGAAAACCTTACATCAGTAGGAGCAGCTGACAGCATTCACTAAAGTATCAGTAGAGTTTGGCGCTGTCCCCAGGCTAATGATTTAGCAACTGAAAACTTTCTCTGAATTGCTATTTGCATAATAATAGTAACGCCACCCTGGCCATGCCTGCTGATGGGTCACTCTGGTGCTACTCATTGTATGTGGGATAGGTGCAGGAGATGTCTAATTTCCACTACCAGGATGTGAAGAAGCAGCAGGGGCTCTGGGTGGCACTGGACGGTCTGATGCTGCAAAAGAGTTATACAGGCCATACATGGGTTGAATTCTGAACAAATTTTCTTTAGAAAATCTGAATTTTCATGCATTTTGTAATCCGATGGTGCCACCATTGATTTTGAAATTTGGCCAACCAAGCCTTCAATTTCCTCTCATGTTGCTACAGAAAATAATTTTTGTGGCCAAGAATTTTCTTTTCTTTCCAGGTCACAGTTCATGCTCATTTCTGTTCGTTTATATATCCCGCACGATTCTCCCATCATTGATTTGAAATTCGTTTGTTTTTCAAAAAATTTCCAACATGCCCGATCACTCAATTTCAATGGTCACACGAAAATCAGCCATTTCTATGACCCACTAATGGAGCAAAATTTGAACAAAAATTCCTATAAAAGATTTTTGAAAGAAAACTTTTTCGGAATTCAACTTTATATGTGAACAGATCTGTTGATAGCTTCCTCTTGATCATGTTCATTTTTACATTTCATTCTTCACACTGAGGAACATTCAATCCCATTTATTGCCTTTTGCTTTCATTTTTTGGAGCATTAATAATGTTCACCAGACAGGTGCAGAAGATCAGTGTTGGCATATGTAAATGAGGATTTTATGCTAAAAATGTGTCCATTGACAAGCAAGTGGTATTCAGCGCAGCAGGTTTTTCAAGAAGTCAATGTTGAGTCCTTAGAGGGTAAGTTCACCATTTCATGAAAAATGAAAAGGTGAACTAATGCTAAATATCATTGCCACCCCTCCAGACCCTGCTGTCCGTACACCATACATTGCAATACACAGCCCCAGAGTGAGAATCTAACATAATGCACACAATGGGAAGCACGGCCATGCTTCTGGGACACCATTCCAGAAAATGAAGCCTCAGATGCACTTCTCTTTGATCGGCATGTTCTCTTTGAACACATTTTTTTCTGCTATGAGACTATTTAATCATTAAAAACTTTGGACTCTTGGACGTTTATTGGCGCTGTCATTAGACTGTTTATGCATAGGCACAATCGCCTGTCAGGAATTGCTCTGGAAATTCTCACGCAAGGCAAAAAATAACAGATCTGGGCAAATGGATTTAAAAAACAGGAAATGCAGACATTCAGCAAACAGCTGTAAATAGAATTTATTCAGTCTGATGGGCTTAAAGTGATTGTAAACCCATATTTTTTCTTTTAAATAACAAACATGTCATACTTTTCTGCTCTGTGCAATGGTTTTGTACACAGTAGCCCAGATCCTCCTCCTCTTGGGTCCCTTGCCAGAGCTCCTGGCACTTCCCCCCTGCAAGTGGCCACTAGAAAGCTGCTTGACACACAGAGCTGAGCTTGGTACCACCCCCTGCTCCTTCCCTACTAGCTGTGATTGACAGCAGCAGGAGCCAATGGTTGCCGCTGCTGTCTCGTAGCCAGTGAGGAGGGAGAGAGCCACTGCTTTTGTGCAATATACTGGATCGAGATCAGGCTCAGGTAAGTATGAGGGGGGCTGAGTGATGGGGGAGCTGCAGTCAGAAGGTTGCCTACCTTAACCGCTTGAGTTCTGAAAGGTTTTACCCCCTTCACGACTGGTACATTTTTTGCTATTTAGCACTGTGCTTCTTTAACTGGCAATTGCGCAGTCATGCAACACTGTACCCAAATTAAATTTATATAATTTTTTCACACAAATAGAGCTTTCTTTTGGTGGTATTTGATCACCTCCTAGGTTTCTAATTTTTATCATATAAATAAAAAATACCATAAGTTTGGAAAAAAATAAAATGTTTTACTTTACTGCTGTAAAACATTCAATAAAAAAATCTAGGCTACATGTTTTTGCTAAAAAAAAAAAAAATCCCAGTATGTGTGTATTAATTGGTTTGTGTGAAAGTTATAGCGTCTACAAACAATGCTATATATACTTGAATTTTATTTATTATTTTTTTTACTAGTAATAGCAGCGATCAGTGACTTATAATGGAACTGTGATAGTGCGACCGGCAATCTGACACTAACTGACACTTTATGGGAACTGACTGACTGCCACTGACATCTCCAGTGACACTAATACAGTCATCGGTTAATAATATACACTGTCACTGTACTAATGACACTGGTTGGGAAGGAGTTAACATCTAGGAGCAATCAAGGGGATAACTGTGTGCCTAACAAGTTTTAATGTGTATACTGTGTGTTGTTTTTTACTATAGATCAATTTGTTTCTTTTCCTTGCTTAGCAGGGAAAAGAAACAAAGCGATCATTCCCTCTGTATAGAGCTCTGTGTTGTTTGTCAATGAGCCTTAGCACAGTATGCACTTCAGAACTTTGCAGCAATCTTTACTTTTGAACTATGTCCACTTTAGAACTTTGCTGCAATCTTTACTTTTGAACTATGTCCACTTTAGAACTTTGCAGCAATCTTTACTTTTGAACTATGTCCACTTTAGAACTTTGCTGCAATCTTTACTTTTGAACTATGTCCACTTTAGAACTTTGCTGCAATCTTTACTTTTGAACTATGTCCACTTTAGAACTTTGCTGCAATCTTTACTTTTGAACTATGTCCACTTTAGAACTTTGCTGCAATCTTTACTTTTGAACTATGTCCACTTTAGAACTTTGCTGCAATCTTTACTTTTGAACTATGTCCACTTCAGAACTTTGCAGCAATCTTTACTTTTGAACTATGTCCACTTTAGAACTTTGCAGCAATCTTTACTTTTGAACTATGTCCACTTCAGAACTTTGCAGCAATCTTTAGTTTTGAACTATGTCCACTTTAGAACTTTGCTGCAATCTTTACTTTTGAACAATGTCCACTTTGGAACTTTGCAGCAATCTTTACTTTTGAATTATGTCCACTTTAGAACTTTGCTGCAATCTTTACTTTTGAACTATGTCCACTTTAGAACTTTGCTGCAATCTTTACTTTTGAACAATGTCCACTTTGGAACTTTGCTGCAATCTTTACTTTTGAACTATGTCCACTTCAGAACTTTGCAGCAATCTTTACTTTTGAACAATGTCCACTTTGGAACTTTGCAGCAATCTTTACTTTTGAATTATGTCCACTTTAGAACTTTGCTGCAATCTTTACTTTTGAACTATGTCCACTTTAGAACTTTGCTGCAATCTTTACTTTTGAACAATGTCCACTTTGGAACTTTGCAGCAATCTTTACTTTTGAACTATGTCCACTTCAGAACTTTGCAGCAATCTTTAGTTTTGAACAATGTCCACTTTGGAACTTTGCAGCAATCTTTACTTTTGAACAATGTCCACTTTGGAACTTTGTTCAATTTATAACAAAGTCCCAATGACATCAACAAACATTACCCACATTGACCTAAGCACAGCCATATTCATTGAAAACTACATATATTTTTGCTAAGCTATAATTTTTCAGGGGTCTGCATTGACACCCCTACCCAAACAGGGGAACTTATGGGGTATAAATTAGTAAGTGGGGTCACCCACAAAGATCTAGTCTCATATGTTCTTTTCTTAAACTTCAAAATAATTAATAATTGGCACTTTGAAAGTTCTCTAAAATAGTGCTGTTTTGATCCTTTTATAACTGTAAAATATTAATTCAGCACAAAAAATGCCATGTCTTTATAACCTTCCTGGTTATACTTTCTTGTTAAAGCCATGGTTTTCTTACACTGCACTGATGATGGCCAACAAGTCAGGAACAGCTGCCTATAGTTTGGTATAAATTTTATTTTATCTATGCTGTACACCAGCAGTTCTGGATGAAAATCTGACCAAGAAGCAAAAAGGAATTATTTGTATGACTGCACCCACTATCCTAACATGAAGAATAATGTTTTATTTTCTTGGTTTGTGATGCAGATAACATGTTTAGGAAGGTTCTACTGTGTTTCACATTGGATTAGTGAAAGGATTTTAGGTTCTTCTCCATAAACCTGTCTGGTTATGATAGGATAGACATATCAGAAATTGCTGGATGATAATATATTCACTTAAAAAAAAATAAAGTATAAAAATAAAGATATACCCATACAAGTGAAGGGATGGACGCTACTCAACCAACTCCAGGAGTCCAATGTGATGGAATGGCCTCAGCCACCGAACTGGCGCGTTTTGCTTGGTCTTGGTCACAAAGGATCACCCAAGCATTTAAACTCTCCCTATAAAACTAAGAGCCCACCCCCCCCCCCATGTGCTCACACACACACACATACATAAATATACCCGTTGGAGGCAACACGCATATAAAATTCTTGCTGGTCATACACATATTACATATTTTTGTGCACTCTGAAGTTAAAGCAATACTTCTCTGGCCACTATACAGGGTTAACTCTAAACTGATGACCTGTAGGAGCTTTTAAAGCATAGTCTACAGTTAAGGGTACCAGAGTTAGTCATTGCTTTGTGGGTGCACATACATTTAAAGCTTGACATGTTGAATATCTATTACCTTATTTATTCGGCGCAATTCAGTTCCTATTTTATATATTACCAAAAAATTGGGTAATATATTGTGTTTTTGTGCCAATAAATTAGCTTGAATGTACTTTGTACTGAAATGTTGTGTTTGATAAACTGCTGCACAAATATTGTGTGACATAAAAAATTGGAACTTACCATTATTTTATTCTCCAGGGACGTGGCTTTTGGACAATATATAATATTTGGAGGTTGTAACTAATCTTCAGGCCTAAAATTATTTTTTTAAACATGTACCAAAAAAATGCAAAAACGACTCTGGTAGCAGAAGGGTTAATGAGCTATTCGTTTTTTTCACACTTTTGGCTGCAGCTCTGCTTTAAATTTAGACAGCATTATTTATTTTCAATTTTCTTAGCTAATTATTTCATGCAAAAAGTGTGCATTTATATATACTATGGATAATATACAGGAATTCAAATGAACTACTTTGCTATCCGTACGGGTTTTAAAAATGTCCCCCAGCTGTCTTTTCAAGCAAAAGCCCCCATAGACAGCTCAAATTTCATCCAAAAATCAAGCCATGGGTGGCCCTGCAATCACCAAGAATCTCCACTGCAGGCTATTCTATTCTAGGAACAGCACCACCCGCAGCTGCCTGAATGCAATGATGCTACTGAACAGTGACTGAATCTAATGGGATCCAGTCACTGTTCAGCTGATTATTTTCCACCTGGCTCAGTCAATTTTCAAGTTTCCTGAATCAGGGGCAGTACTCAATTGTTTCTGAAAATGATCGGCTGCACAGTGACTGTATCCTTTCAGATGTTGAGTCATTGGGGTTGATTTACTAAAACTGGAGCATTCAGAATCTAATGCATGGTAGCCAATCAGCTTTTAACTTCAGCTTGATCAATTAAGCTTTGACAAAAATTAAAAACTGGAAGCTGATTGGTTTCTATGCAGAGCTGCACCAGATTTTGCACTCTCCAGTTTTAGTAAATAACCCCCATAATATTTAAGCAGCTGCAGGTGCCGGGGCTCCCTGAATACAAATGCACAAAAATGGCAACTGTCTCAACCTATAACCAGCCTTGGCAGTAAGGTGTACATGGAAGGGCAATATACATCGCAAACAAACAAAGGATTTCCCAGCAACACTTACCAGCCAGCCTGCAAAACAACCAATTTAGCCCTGTCTAACAATTTGCGTTAAAAACAGAGGGTTTTGTTTGCACACATTTGCAAATACATGCGTAAGCCGCAGTACCGTGTCAAGGGTCCTCTGTATACTGTAGATCTAACTCTAATATTTCCAGAGCCTCCATAGTAGGAGCATATATATCAATGGATAGGTTAAGAGCAGGTGTGCCTGGAGGAGCCCATCCCTCCTTAACCGCTTACCCGCCGCCGTGTAGCAGATATACTGCTACACGGTGGCACAGGTGCGCAAAATCACGTATATATGTGATTTTGCATTACAAACAGTCATCCTCCCTGTCAGCTCGGGCACACTGCTCAGTAGTAACATTGTACTACTTTGGGGAAGTGATCAGTATTTTTTTTTTTTTACACAATTTGCTTATAGCAAAGAATTACTTTGCTATAAGCAAGCATTTACCTGAATGACATTGATTCATTCAGCGTTTTTTTGGGGGGGGTTTATTTTGTGCTTAGCTGTGATTTGGCCACAGCTAATCACATGACATGTGCATGTGATTAGCTGTGACCATTCACAGCTAGACACTAGTATACAATGGATGGCATGAATTATTATTATTATTATTATTATACAGTATTTATAAAGCGCCGATAGTTCGCTCAGCGCTGTACATTACAAAGGGGGACAGAACATGTGACAGAACAATACCAATACAATGCAAAACATGAGGGGATTGAGGGCCCTGCTCTTTCGAGCTTACAATCTAGGAATGAAGCCATCCATTGTATACAACTGTCATGCTGTGATTGGTCACAGCAGGTCACATGGTACCGGATACTCAGATTTGTCATCGGCCGTGTCCGAGGTACACGGCCAGTGACAGATCTCGCCGCTGCGCTGCTCTGCAAGCGTGCGAACTGCGCATGTGCGGGAGTATGCCAAATGGCGGCCTCCGGGAAAGATAGTGCATTTTTCCGGACGCCATATGGCTATTGGCCGGACGTCAAATGGTTAATAGCAAAAAGTCCAAAATATAATTTTTTTCTCAAAATTGTCAGTCTTTTTTTGCTTATAGCAAAAAAAATTAAAAATGCACAGATAACCACGAAAAGAAAGCTCAATTTGAGGGAGAAAAAGGACGTAAATTTAATCTGGGTGCGTTGCATGACTGCGCAATTGTCAGTTAAAGTAACGTGGCGCCGTAACACAAAAAATGGCCTGGTCAGGAAGGGGGGTAAATCCTTTGACGGGCAAGTGGTTAAAGGTGCAGGGATGCACATGACGCCCAGCTATACCCTGAATACAATGGCCAGCAGTGAGGATTCCTGTTTCTATGCTGTTAACACGGATGGGGAAATGATCATGGGCTGTGTATGACGTCCTTACGTTAACACAAGAACTCCAACAATCCCATGTAGTTGATCCCTTCCTTTGTCAGCCATGACAATACCATACCAATCTATTGCAATTCATTGCCCATGACTAATAATTGAAGAAGACTTATGTTTAATTAATTCTGACAAGCCATAGCAAATGTATATTAGTCCGTTGTTTATGAGGTGACAGAAAGGTGCATTTCTTCTGTGATTAGGGGGCAGGAATGCTGTCTCTAGCACTCGATAATATAGCAGCGGAGGTGCCCATGTGCAGACACAAGAGCGTCAGCTAATCCTCTCAGATAGCCACAACCACCAAACACATTTAACTCCCGCTGTGAGCCTGGTGGGCCAGCTGCCTCCACCTCTGATGCCAGCCAAGAAGAATCCTCTGGGTAGTACATGCTGATGTTCAGCCTGCCGCCTCCCCAGGGACCCAGTCATTTTTACAGAGCAGCCAAGCGTCCTTTATTAGACGGACCACGATCCCAAATCTCTACATTTGTAATGCAGCGCTGAGCATTTGCTATCCTGAGGACAAAGATGAATTACATTTGTTTCTCTCCCCCCTCAGAAACGGCTGCATCATCCCATTTATTTTTCAGCAGAAAATGACGGCCTTTGCAATAAAGAAGCATCCTGCTTCTGCTTTCCACACTAATCCAGTCACTTGTAATGGCAGGCCGGTTCTAGTCAGGCCAGCAATGGCTCTAGTGGTAATACAATTAATACAATTTTTTTTTCTACAGATTTTTACATGATTCATTTACGGCTGTCTGCTGATTTAATTCGATTTAGATGGTTTTATTGTGCGTCAACAGTGGTAAAGTTCGGAAGTAATTCAGGGAAAATATCATCGGAAATTCCATGAAATGTGTTTGTGTCAACGTGTCCACATCTCTATAAATTCTACACGATTACCTCTTTATTTATTACAGGTACTTATTTAGCGCTGACTATTTACACAGCACTTTACATATATATTATACATTCACATCAGTCGCTGCCCTCCAGGAGCAATCTGAGGTCCTTAACTCACATTCATACATACACATACTAGGGCCAGTTTAGACAGGAGCCAATTAACCTGCCAGCATGTCTTTGGAGGGTTTTGGTCAAGATTGCAGCAGAAGGACAAAGCTGGTAGAAAATAATCACAGTCCATGATTTAGGTCAAATGATATACTGAAGTATACTAATAATGAAGTATACTGTATGTGTCAACTTCCAATGTATTTCTAATTCTATTCAGCCATTCCATCAGGGTGGGCACACACTTACCATACTACATAGCTAGGACGGTGACACCACAATTTACTTCTGCAGCTCTGTAACTTCCTGTGCCACCACTCCACCTCCAGCCTGCTCATTGGACTCATCGGCCCCTATCCCGACTCTATTACACCCTTCAGCTTCCTAAACAGCCCCCACTGCCTCAGTACATGTTAGTTTGTATATACTGTACATATTAAATCATCAAAATATTGATAAAACATCAAATATAACACCAGTGCAAGTTGAATAATAAACATCTCTCAGTGAGATATTAGTGCTAAAATATCAATGTATATCTTAGTAAAGCAGTGAACAGATAAAGTCCATCCAGTATATGTCCATGTGACAAGAATACAGTCAATTTCTTGATATTATATACAGTAGGTGATCCCCTATCCTGTCTCTCATGAGCGTAGTCGTACTTCCAACATATTGCTTATTGCAAGAACATTTAACCGCTTCATATGACGTCGTCCTACTCTAACCCTGGGGGCGCGCAGTGTGGCGATCGTCAGTGCCCTGATGATCAGTGTAGCCCCATCAGTGCCACCTGTCATTCCCCATCAATGCCACCTGTCATTGCCCATCAATGCCACATATCAGTGCCCATCTGAGCTGCCTTTCAGTGCCACCTATCAGTGTTAGTCAGTGCCACTTATCAGTGCCAGTCAGTTCCGCCTATGAGTACTGCCAATCAGTGCCGCCTATCAGTGCCAGTCAGTGCCGCCTATCAGTGCCCATCAGTGCCGCCTAACAGTTCCAGCCAGTGCCACCTAACAGTGCTAGTCAGTGCCTCCTATCAGTGCCAGTCAGTGCCGCCTATCAGTGCCAGTCAGTGCTGCCTATCAGTGCCATATATGAGTACTGCCTTTCAGTGCCCATCAGTGATGACTGTCAATGCCCATCAGTGCCACCTACCAGTGCCCCCTCATCAGTGCCCATCACTGCAGCCTCATTAGCACACATCAGTGAAGGAGAAAAATCACTTATTTACAACATTTTATAACAGAAACTAAGAAACTTTTTTTTTTAATTTTTAGTTGTTTTTGGTTTGTTTAGCAAAAAATAAAAAACCCAGAGGTTATTAAATACCACCAAAAGTAAGCTCTATCTGTCTCAAAAAAATTATAACAATGTCCTATGGGTACAGTGTTGCATGACCGCGCAATTGTCATTCAAAGTGTGACAGCACTGAAAGCGGAAAATTTGCCTGGGCAGGAAGGGGGTATAAGTGCCCTATAGGCAAGTGGTTAAACAGAGTCTGTTCTTGATGTTTGCAATGGGCATCCCCCTGAGGACATGCATGTGCACAAAATGCGTTGGGTGGAGCCTACATGCTGACGTCACACCGCTTTGTCTGTGACTAGGAGCGGCGGCCATCTTGGTATGTGAATTCACCCATGTCTGTTTATCTTTCTACGTGGAATGTTTTATATCCATTATAATAAAAGTACTACACTATATATCGCTTTCTGGGCTCCGTGCGCTGAGCTTTTAACCTAGGATAAGTCTTTTTGGCTAAAGACTCTGAGCATTTTATCTGAGTGATCAGCGATTTCTGCTACTATACCAGTAGCTTTCTGGTGAGTGCATAGCGGTGGTGGAGTGTTTCACTGGATCCTATGGCACGTTTGGAATTATATTACACAAAAATGCAGCGCTCAAATAAACAATCTAAAATCTCATCACACAAACATAAGTGCATCAACGCATGGCGTATTGAAGACGCATGTGAAAATATGATAAATGATCAGTCCAATAAAACATTAAGTAAAGTGCAAATGCGTGTAAAAACGTCCAAAAGTGTATTAGTGACACAATAAATCTTCTATAGGTGCAAATCCGTGTCTCAGGTGTGCGTAGAAAAGAGAGTAAGTTGCACTAACCAGATAGCGCAAATTATAGCGCTTTTGAGTAATCAGGACCACTCCTGGTCATCATCATCCTGGGATGCATGGAACATCACTGGCACCAGGTCTGCATATAGCCTCTCCTCCACTGACACTCTCCGGATTAATGGGAAGATTCGCTTCACTACTACGCACTCACTGGTAGGCACTCCACCTTAGTGGCTCAAAATAAATGAGCCAGAGAAGAAAGTGCTATATAGTATAGTAGGTTTATTAAATGAACAAACTGATTGTAGATGAAAAACGAGTGGACTCACATCTGGACCATATTACAATTATGGTATACAGGCATATGGAATATAATCCGGAACCAAGATGGCCGTCAGCCTCCCTCGTGGTTCAGGCAATGTATATATAACTGGCTTTGGCTTCTCACTCATGCATTTCGTGCAATAGCACGTTTTCAAAGCCCTTTGAAAATGTTCTATTGCACAAAATGCATCAGGGAGAAGCCAAAGCCAGATGGGGTTTCCTAAAACAGGAGATGAGGTCTCCTAGAGCAGGAGATGGGGACTCCTAGAACAGGAGATGAGGTCTCCTAGAGCAGGAGATGGGGTTTCCTAGAGCAGGAGATGGGGTCTCCTAGAGCAAGAGATGGTGTCTCCTAGAACAGGGGATGGGGTCTCCTAGAACAGGAGATGAGGTCTCCTAGAGCAGGAGATGGGGTCTCCTAGAGCAGGAGATGGGGTTTCCTAGAACAGGAGATGAGGTCTCCTAGAGCAGGAGATGGGATCTCCTAGAACAGGAGATGAGTTCTCCTAGAGCAGAAGATGGGGTCTCCTAGAACAGGAAATGAGGTCTCCTAGAGCAGGAGATGGGGTCTCCTAGAACAGGAGATAAAAAGACTAAGAATAAGACATCTTATGAGGCATTTAGATTTTGATGGAACAATAGCATGTTATGTACTGGCCGCATGGAACATTCACAAATAATAACAAAATGTATAATAAGCAATAAATCAAGTGTGAATATAAATGATATGGTTTTACCAAAAGCAAAAAAATCCTCAGCATATGGGGACATGGGAGCTGCCCAAGCCCCAGTGATTGACTCCACTTGAGGCACTCCAATATGGGGTAGAAGGGAGCACTGTATTGGAATATATGTTGCAACCTTTAGTATTTATTTATTTCAGGTACTTATATAGCGCTGTCAATTTTTTATGCAGTGCTTTACATATATATATTATACATTCACATCAGTCACTAACCCTCAAGGGGTGTACAATCTAAGGTCCCAAACTCACATTCATACATACACATACTAGGGCCAATTTAGACAGGATCCAATTCACCTACCAGCATGTCTTTGGAGTGTGGAAGGAAACTGGAGTACCTAGAGGAAACCCATGCAGGCACAGGGTGAACATGCAAACTCCGGGCAGGTGGTGCTGTGGTTGGGATTTGAACCAACAACCCTAGTACTGCCAGGCAGAAGTGATAACCATTTAGCCACTGTGCTGCCCATATATTTTTTACTATAAGGTCACAAGATATATGCCGGGCCATAAACATAAAGCATAAGTTGCTTATATTTTGCCTTTCCTTATTCCTCATTTTCCCCTGATCAACATGCCAATGAGATTTTTAAATAAAGCCTTTAAGTCCACCTTATCTGCAGCTCAGCGACCTCACAACTAGGACAAAGCTACCTCCTGAACAGGAACTTGTTGACCCTCAGATTAAAAGTCTGATGCTCTACCAACTGAGCTATTTGGGCTCTTAAAATAAACCCTTTCTGTTCTCATTACATACCTTATTTTACACCCTGTGATGTCATCAATGGATCTCTTTGCAATGCAGTGAGATCACGGCTGGTGGGTTGGCCTGGCAAAGTGCTGTACTTAGCTTCCTGCCTCAGTACTCGGCTTTGGTGACTTATTTCGCAATCACCTTTTTATAAAGAAATATAAACACTTAAAAAATTAACACAATAAATAAAAATAAAAAACAGTATATACAGGAACTCTCATAAAACCTCCTATCACACATCGCTTATACTGTATAGTTGTACTTCTTGATTATAGCACATGACCCCTTTCTAGAAACAAGTCCTTTCCTTGTGAATGATGTCAGGGGCAGTAATGGATTTGGACATTGATGTTGTTTCTGTGGCAGTATTTCTCATCTTCCTAAACTAGGCGGATTAGATTTTCCTTTATGTTTTATTACAGATATGTTAAACATAGCCCGGGGGTTGCACACACAGCGCTGATCTCTACTGTGATTTCAATTAGCAGCACATCCTGCTTACTGATGAAGTCTGTTGGTCCTGTATGATCTACACTCGTCTATGGATAGGTTTCCTTATCTATAGTAAGCAATTTCCACACCAGCCTATCAAATACATTTTATAAATCTGGCCAGCAGTGGTGTCCTAGGTCCCCTCATGGAGGTGTGAGTTTCCTGCAAGAAGGGTAGGCCTTATTTATCAATGTCTGACTGCAAAAATGTAGCATATCTTCTTATCAGATACATCCTTATCTGAAGGTGCATTTACTTTCAGACTCTAGTAACATTAAGATTCAATAATTATTAATTAACTATTTATGTATGTATTATTGTTGTTATTATTATTATTATTATTATTATTATTATTAATAATAATAATAATAATACATTTTGATAAACATATATAAATTAATAATCAATAAATACTTTATAATGATAATACATATTTTACAATAAGTAAATATAGACAATTAAATAATGTATTATTATTAATAATAATAATACATTTGTTAATAATAAATAATAAGTAACTATTTTATAATGATAATACATATTTTATCATTCATAATGAACAATAAATAAATAAATATATATTGTTTTTATTTTTATTATTGTTATTATTACTATCAATAGTCATAATATTACATTGGGTTAATAATAAATAAATGAAAGTATGAAATAAATGGGTAACTATTTGTAATGTACCACTTCACCCAGAAAATTGTTGCAATTACAAATGTTTAGACATTCTCATGTTTATTTTTTTTGTTTGTAATGGTATGACCCAAAAAAGTGGAGAAACAAAAAGCCAAATCTGACACATTCCACACAAAACCTCAAAAATGGACTGGACAAAATTATTGACAGCCTCAATTTAATATTTGGTAGCACAGCCCCTTGGAAAAAATAACTGAAATCAATCGCTTCTTGTAACCATCAATGAGTTTCTTACACCTCTCTACTGGAACTTTGGACCATTCTTCTTTCGCCAACTGCTTCAGGTCTCTCAGATTGGAAGGGTTCCTTTTCCCAACTGCTGTTTTGAGATCTCTCCACAGGTGCTCTATGGGATTGAGATCTGGACTCATTGCTGGTCAGTTCAGTACTCTCCAGTGCTTTGTCTGAAACCATTTCTGGGTGCTTTTTCACGTGTGCTTTGGGTCATTGTCCTGCTGTAAGACCCATTACCTCTGATGGAGAACCAACGTTCTGATACTGGGCCCTACATTGCACCCCAGAATTCTTTTAGTAGTCTTCAGATTTCATAATGCCATGCACACGGTCAAGACATCCAGTGCCTGAAGCAGCAAAGCAACCTCAAAACATTAGTGAACCTCCACCGTGTTTGACTGTAGAGACTGTATTCTTTTCTTTAAAGGCCTCATTTCTTTCTCTGAAAAGAGTAGAATGATGAGCTTTGCTAAAAAGCTGTAATTTTGTTTCCCCAGCACATTCTCCCAAAAGGATTTTGGCTTCCTCAGGCACATTTTGGCAAACTCCAATCTGGCTATTTTACCTTTCTGTGTCAGCAGTGGTGTCCTCCTGGGTCTCCTACCATAGCGTCACTTTTCATTCAGATTGCGATGTATAGTGTGAGCTAATACAGTTGTACCCTGTGCTTGAAGGTCATCTTGAATTTGTCTGGAAGTTGATCGAGGTTCTTTATCCACCATTCGAACAATCAACTGTTGCAATCTCTGATCAGTTTTTCTCTTTTGTCCACGTCCAGGAGGATTAGCTACAGTGCCATGGGCTGTAATCTTCTTGACAATGTTGTGCACAGTGGACACAGGAACATTAAGATCTCTGGAGATGGACTTGTAACCTTGAGATTGTCCATGCTTTTTCACAATTTAGTTCTCAAATCCTCAATTTGTTGCTGCTTTTTCTCTTCTCCATGCTCCATGTGGCACACAGAGACACACAACAGAAAGGTTGAGACAATTTTTCACCATTTTAACTGGCTGCCGGTGTGATTTCTATATTTTCAGCATCTGGTAATTGATAGAGGTGAGCTTGCAATACAAGGTTATTAACATTACCGTCTTGTTTATTATAGCCCTCCTTTGTGTTTTTATAAATTGTGGAGAAGAATGTATTTAAAATAGTTGCTTTTACCTTGTGGCCTGTGACCAAGTTCCTCTGATTATCTGTTATGGGGCCAACATGTTCTGACCTTGCCCTTTTTACTATTAATATATTTGAAAAAAATGTGGGGATTTTTTTACTGTCTTCAACAATGCCTCTCTTGTAATCAATTTTAGCTGCCCTGATCATGCTCCTTCACTTTTTATTGCGTTCTTTGTAGTTTTGGAATGCAGATGACCCTCCAGCTTTATATATATATTAAAGAACAGATTTTTCTCTTTAATATGCCTTTTTTCACTAGTGGTTAGCAATCGAGGTTTAATTTTTGTTCTTTTCTATTCATTGCTTATAGGAATGCACTGATGAATGTCATGTCCTTAAAGTACTCCTACTTTTCTTCAGTTTTCTTTGTTGTAAGAATCTGATCCCATTTAGTTATGAAAAAAGTGAGCACTGCACTGAATGTGTGAAAAATAGATCAAATATGAATAAATTCACAAATAAATAAATACATTAATTAAAAAATGCTGCTACTTCAAAAATTATCAAACAAAACAGACTTGCTGGTGAGTGTACACCCGACAGGGGGAACATCACTTTCTTTTCTCATGTGGTGATTTAGTTTGAAGATTTGGAAGAATCGCTTGGTGGATAAGAAGTAGTTTTTGGACTTTCTTTAGACTATACACTTAGTTTTCACATTTTATTGTTCACAATCTTTCACTTATTTATTTATGCGCTATTGGATCACTTTTTTTGAGTGCTCACTTATGTGTTTTGATCCCATTTAGTGTCAAATGTACATACTCTGTGATCACTATTTCCTGAGTTATCCTTCACTTCCATAGCCACACTCAGCTCTATGTTGTATGTAATTAATAGGTTCAGCAGAGTATTATTTCGAGTTGGGGCATCACTCATGAAATTGTCATGCATCATCTTCAAGAAATAACAAGCCTTAGTTGAGTGCTTAGGTCTGTCCACCCTGCCATGTCTGTGAAAGTGGATTGGTCTCTTCCTCCTGCTTACCATTAGTGGGTCTATCACATACACCCACAATTAGTTTTCCATTTGTTTTGTCCCTTTGAACCTCTAGCAAGGGCCGTCTTTAGTATTGATTGGACCGTGGGCAAACATTCCCCCCCCCCCCATGCAATTTCGCTCTCCACCTACTTTGAGGAAACCAATAAATAGTAGCTAGACTCAAAATCAGTTTACTGCAGCAGATCATGCAGCGATTGCGACAAGTTGCCCGAGGTACACAATATCATTACTGCTCACTGACTGGATGCTAGAGGTGATAGCACACACTACAGCTCACTGATTAGTTGTTAGAGGTTATTGCACATCATTACCACTCATTGATTGGTCGTTATAGGTTATTGTGCATCATTTTTTTTGCCTTCCTCTGGATCAACTGTGGGTATAGGATTATAACTTTTTTTTTCTATAGTTGAACTGGATGGACTTTTGTCTTTTTTTAGCCAAACTAACTATGTAACTAATTACCACTTATTCATTGCCAAAGGTTACAGCACATCATTACAGCTCACTGGTTGCAGCACATTATTACGGCTCACTGAATGATAACCTCTGCACCCCAACCTCTCCACTCCAACACCCCCACTTTACCACCAAATGAAAGCCCAATTTGTCCTGAAAAAACAAGGTATACTTCACCTGGATGTACAAAGTAGTTGTGATATGTATGGTTTTACTAACACAGGTCACTGTTGTAAAATTTACTTAGGCTTTAAGATTTGTTTTACCCTTAGCTGTGAAGGGGTTAATATGGCTGCTCCTGAATACAATTAAAGCGGAGTTCAACCCATTTTTACATCTTCCTGACATTACAAAGCCCACCCGCAGTACAGTCTTTATCTGCAATTTTTTAAAAAATATTTCTAAATACCATTTTTTATATATGTAGGCGGCATTTCCTGTCCTGGCCGCCTAGGAAATTACGTCATTAGGCAATCTCAAGGACTCCTGGGATATTGCCATCATCTATCCCATGAGTCTTCGGGAAGCCTAATAGTAAATTTGTGTTGATTGACAGATTGTCATAACAATGGGTCAGGAACTTTCGCTGACACAGACATTTCTGTGGCAACCTGTAATCACCAAGGTGTGCCGTGAAGTGTCATTACTGCACAGGTGTGAGATTGGCAAGTGCTTGCTGGGTAGCCAGCTGCAAGGATCCCAGAGACAAATAGGAGCAGGCTTCAGATACCCACAGCAAGAATGGCCACAGCCTGCCTGCCAGATTTATGTGAGTAACTATTGATTTCAAAGTAACAGAACTGATCACAGTAATAACAATATCCTAATTATATTGTGCAAGTAGAAAGAATCACTGGGTGCTTTTATGACAAAAATGCTTTGGAGACCGGAGCGCCGCTTTATTGTCTGCATTGTAACAGTCAACAGTGCTCCAACTCAGTGAAAATATGTGACTTTGTCTAAATTGAGGTCACACAGGCTTGGATGAAAACTTGCTATCGGTAAGTGCATGACCTCAGGCATTGTTCTGTCCTACTTTTAAATGAAAGTCATTGAGGAGTGCCTGTATACAGCAAATGCTTCTCCAAGTGCTAGTGTGTGCTGTGCCAATGGATCCAAAAACTCTGATATCCCAGAAATAAAGGAGGCGATTGGTCAGTGTAAATAATGGGCAAAAATGACAGCTTGTGTGAGTAAGGGTGCATGGCTAAACTTAAATGACAGATTCCCTTTAACATACGAGGCTGGATATGTCTAGTGTGAAATTGTTTATTGTGTGGCAGGGGTGTCAGATTATTTATATTAATACCATAAAAGATAATAAATCAGAAGTCAAACCACCAAAATACTGGCATACTCGGATGCAGTCATCTAAATAAAAGACTGTAGTAGAGAACAAAAAGCAAAGCGCACCAACCTTGCGCATTACCTCAGTAAGCAATTCATAAATTTATTGATAAATTATACTCACAAGAGTAGTAGTAAAAAAGGCATATAACATCCAAAACCAAACACAGGGTTAGGAGACACATGCAAGTTCCATCCGGAAGGGAGATAAACTCTTGGTCAAGTTGACGCATTTCGAAGGGGGGGTCCCTTCTTCCTCAGAGCTTGGAGGAAGAAGGGATCACCCTTCGAAACACGTCAGCTTGACCAAGAGTTTATCTCCCTTCCAGATGGAACTTGCATGTGTCTCCTAACCCTGTGTTTGGTTTTGGACGTTATATGCCTTTTTTACTGCTACTCTTGTGAGTATAATTTATGAATTGCTTACTGAGGTAATGCGCAAGGTTGGTGCACTTTGTTTTTTGTTCTCTACTACAGTCTATATCGAGCTTTCCCAGCTTCGTGTTAGAGCCACACAACCTTTGATCAGTGTTGGATGAACATTTATCATTTTATTCTATTGGCCTTCTTCTGATCTGAGTCCCTGAGCGCAGGAGGTATTGGATTTGTATCTAAATAAAAGAGCCAGAAGTGGACATTTCTACATCCACACTGTTAGGGTGGATGGAGGAATAAATTGACTTTCGAGTAGATAAAGACTGCCTTACAGTACTATTAAACCCTCAGTGTACTTAACACAATAAGCACAACAAAAAAATAATTCCCCAGAAAATTATTACTTCAAATTCTTACCCCCAGCCCTTGCAGCTTATAACTCTCAATGCTGCTGGCTCCTGCTCTACCAGTGTTGCTTTCCTGAGCTCTTGATCTGCACAGAAAGGAGTTTACAGTGGATAGTGCAGTTTACAGCCAATCTGTGAAAACGCTGGAATGATTCAGATGTTCCTCAACCCCTTCCCCTTCCATGGTCCCTGATAGCCCAGAACCAATGAAAACTACTCCCCAGTGTTCAGCAACTTTGAGCAGTGCCCCTCATCATAGCTGTCAGAGCTTAGCCAGCTGTAGTCAAGTAAACAGCAGATGAGGAATCTCTTGGACACAGTGCAAGTCTCCGTAAAGAGGACCTGTCCTAAACAGAAATATTCCTTTTACTCTGGCCAATGTGGAGATACATGTGTGCGGGCAATCAGCATTTATTTATGAACATCCATTCTTGCTATATGAGTGGCTTCAGGGACTTTTACATTTTTTTTCTCTGAATTTATTTTCTTTTTTAAACAATGTTTTTCTTTTTTTCACTCAAATGTATTATTATAACAACATGGCTACTTCACACCCCTTTATGATTAAGTGCGGTGAAGTAGCCACGTTGTTATAATAATAAGGTTGAGTGAAAAAAAGAAAATAAATTCAGACAAAAAAAAATTTAAAAGTCCCTGAAGCCTCTCATATAGCAAGAATGGACGTTCATAAATAAACGCTGATTGCCCACACACATGTATCTCCACGTTGGCCAGAGTAAAAGGAATATTTCTCAAGCCATCATTTAAAGTTAATTCTTATGTTCCCTATGTAAGATTTGGGGTATAATAATTTTTCGTTGTTTTACAGACATACACGATTTTGTGTCTTGATACGCTTGGAATTTATTTACTCAACTAATCTTAATTTACAAAAACTGTAGATTACTTTGTTATTGTGAACAATAAAGTTAACTACTTCCAGACCGCCTGCCTTCAATGTATTGCGAACGAGCGGCCCATGCAAGCACAGCGACATACTGGTACAACACTGCCTACTTCCTGGTATATAGTGTGCACATGCGCACATACCCCCTTGCCGACACCCGCTGTGATTGTACACAGAAAGGGAGTACCACTCAGGTAAAACAATTAGTATCAAACCCCACACAGGTGCGGACCCTGGCTCGCCACCACGCCAACATGAAGGAAGAACAAAGGTATGGCCACACACTGGAGGTTTGATTAAAAAAATATGAAAAATATTTATTGGTCGGTCCATAAAAAGACACAATGCTGCATGGTGCTACATGTTCTGTGTCTTTTTATGGTCCAATAAATATTTTTGCAATAAATATTACCAATAAATATTTTTCATATTTTTTTAATCAAACCTCCGGTGTGCAGCCATACCTTTCTTCTTCCTTCATGTGATTGTACACAGCGGGAGTCTGTCAGCAGGTCCCGACCAATGATTCATGCCTGGGACCTACTGATCGACTGTGTCCAATCACAGCCCAGAGCCCTGTGTTGGAAATTAACACAGGGCTTTGTACAGAGGGAACGATCTCTCTGCAAAGCAGAGAAACAAAGAGATCTTTTAGTAAAAGCAACACATAATACACACATTACACATTGTTAGGCACACGTTCAACCCCTTCCCAGCCAGTGTAATTATTACAGTGACAGTGTATAGTATTATCAGTGATCACTGTATTAGAATCACTGGAGATGTCAGTGGTAGTTAGTCATTTCCCCTCAGGGTCAGTTAGTATCAGATTGCCTGCCGCACTATCACAGTCCTATTATATATCACTGATCACCGCCATTAGCAGTATAAAATAAATAAATAAAAATTCCTATATAAATCCCATAGTTTGTAGGTACTATAACTTTCATGCAAACCAATCAATATACACTTATTGGAATTTTTCTTTGACCAAAAACATGTAGCAGAATACATTTTGGCCACAATGTATTAAAAAATTAGATTTTTAAAGCATTTTTATTGGATATGTTTTATAGCAGAATGTAAAAAATATATTGTTTATATCACAAAAAAACAAAAACACAAAACAGTGGTGATCAAATACCACCAAAAGAAAGCTCTATTTGTGTGAAAAAATATATATAAATTTCATTTTGGTAAAGTGTTGCATGACTGTGCAATTACTAGTTAAAGTAGCGCAGTGCTAGATAACAACAAATGGCCTGGTCATGAAGGGGGTCAAACCTTCCAGAGCTTAAGTGGTTAAATTAAATGTATATATTCAGAAAACATAGATATGATAAACATTTGTGCAAATATTATTTAACATAAAAAAGGCAGCTTTTTTTCTACAGGTCTTCTGATTCATAAAGTATATGAAGTTTTAGTAGTTTTCCATACATTTTCAAGCAAATAAATGTACTTTTCTAGTATGTACTGTATGTGACAAATGTAAAAATTGGGCTGGCAGTGATAGAATTTTTGGGCTAGGCACTAATTTGTCCTTTCTAATAAATATTGTTCATTTTCTAGGTCCATGACCAGCTATCAATGAAGCAACTAGCTGAGAAAGTCACAGCAGATGAACTGAACCTTGCAGAAACCCCACACAAATATCTAAAGCGTATTCTTCAACAAAACGGCTATCAAAAGGACATTGAGAAAAAAGTCCTGAATTACCTTAATTACAACAGTAACCACCTGTC